>NC_133030.1:45095714-46296071 GCF_048771995.1 Taeniopygia guttata | reverse complement strand
CCTCCAACTCCCCATCACCAGCTCTGCTCCCACCCCATCTCTGGAATGAGGTGATACTCTTCTGGCTACTCTTGTCTAATAGCTTTATAAGAAGTGAAACAGAATGGAAAGTACCTGAGATTTCTGAGTAAAGAGTGCTACTTATTTTAACAGAGTTCTATAAATATTTTATTAAATCTGGGTTCTCTATTATGCTGTGAATCCTGGGAAGAAAGTTCCTACAGAAGTGAGGTTATTAGAAGCAAGAGCTACACCGGTCTAAACTGAAGACATACAAAGCATAAGATTTTTTTCCTGCTGCTCTTATTTCTGACTAATAAAGAAATATGGACAGGTTTTAATTTCATTTTTATATGGCTGTATTTGGAGTGGGTTTGCTTTCCATTGATCAGTTTTGAGACTGACTTATTATCCATCATTTTTCTATTTCACTTAGCTCTTCCAGGTCCTAGCAAATTAGGAGACTGAAATTTTAGTGCCGGGGGCTGCTTAGCAGAAGAGTTCTTGAATATTGAAACTCTGCATAAGTATGAGGAAGTAACTCATGACATCTGCACAAAAGGATTTGTTAGGAAAGTCTTTAGACAGCTAGAGGACCTATCTTACCTAACTGTAGGCATTAAAGAACAAATGTGGATTTTGGAATCCTAACATCACATTAAAGTGGAGATGAGGTCTCACAGTCTGTCATCTTGCTGAGGGTCTGAATTGCCTTTTAGCAGTTACTGAAATCTCACAGAGGGAGCAAAGGGTGAATAGGCTTCTGACTAGACTCCTAAGGTTTATAGGGATGAATTTTCATTTATATATGCTGCAAATTTGTGAGTTAAGAATGCAGTCATCCTGGCAGAGGTGGATGTCGCTGTGCTGAAGCCATCTCAGAGCAGGTCTCTGGCGTACTTGGGAATGTTCTGACAGGTTTGGTTGGTTTTGACACATGTATGTCACACATGACATTGCACATAGATCCAAGTTGTGAATCCAGAGGTGTTTAATGCTGGCTATCATTAGAAAGCCAAAGAAAGGGAAAAGTCCAGGTTTGAAATAGTCTCCTTTTGTCAGCATTACTCACTGCTTCCTACCCTGCTCAACAAAGTGGTTATTGTTTATTTCACTTCAATGATCCAAAATTTGAAAGCTTACAGGGGGTGGAGGCAAGGACAGGTAGCACAACAGGAATACAGAGAGATTATCTAAATAGCCAGGGATCAGGTTAGGAAAGCTAAAGCTCTGATAGAATTAAATTTGGTCTGGAACATCAAGGGCAATAAGAAAAGGTTCTATAGGTATGCTGGGGATAAAAAGAAGACCAGGGACAATATAGGCCCTCTCAAAAGAAAATGGGATACTGGTTACACAGAAGAGGGAGAAGGCTGAGGTGCTCAACAACTTTTTTTTACCTCAGTCTTCACCAGCAAGTATTCCTGCCACACCCCCACAATTTGCAGAAGCAAATCCAAGGACTGGCTCAATGAAGGACCATCTGTTGTAGGACAGGATCATTTCTGAGACCATCCAAGCAACCTGGAGATGTAAAAGTCCTTATGATTTGATAAGATGCATCTGAGGCTTCTGAGAGAACTGGCAGAGGAAGTGGCAAAGCCACTATCTGCATATTTCAGAAGTCCTTGCAGTCTGGTGAAGTCTCCATTGACTGCAAAAAAAGAAGAATTACTCATACTTTTGAAAAAGGAAATAAGGAAGGACTAAGAAATTACAGGCCAGTCACTCTCACCTCAGTGCCTGACAAGACCATGGAGCAGATCCTCCTTGAATCTATGTGTGTAGAAAATGAGGTGAATAGTGACAGCCAGCATGGCTTCACCAGGGACCTTATCAGGCTTGACAGGTGGGCCCGTGGGAACCTCATCAAGTTCAATAAGGCCAAGTGGAAGATGCTGCAGCTTGGATCAAGGCAATCCCAAGTACAAATAGAGGCTAGTCAGGGAAAGATTGAGAACATCCTGAGGAGGGCTTGAGTGTGCTGGTGAATGAGAACCTCACCTTGACCAGCTCACAGCTCGGAAAGCCAATTGTGTCCCCGGCTGCATCCAAGGCAGCATGGCCAGCAGGGTAAGAGAGGGGATTCTGTGCCTCTACTCTGCTCTGGTGAGACCCCACCTGCAGTGCTGCATCCAGCTCCACTGCCTCATACGTGACAAGGTCGTGGATATGTTGAAGCAAATCCACAATAGGGCAAGAAGGTGATCAGAGAGCTGGAGCACCTCTTATGAAGACAGGCTGAGAGAGCTGGCATTGTTCAGCCAGAAGAAAAGTTTCTAGGGAGACCTTACAGCAGCTTTTGAACTAAAGAGGACTGACAAGAAAGATGGAGAGGGACATTTTACAAGGGCATATAGTGATTGAACAAGGGGGTACAGCTTCAAACTGAAAGGTAGTAGGTTTAGATTAGACATTAGGAAGAAATTCTTAATTCTGAGGGTGGTGAGGCACAGGAACAGGTTTCTCAGAGAAGTTGTGGATGCCTGATCCTGGAAGTGTTCAAGGCCACATTGGATGGGGCTCTGAGCAATCTGGTCTGGTGGAAATTGTGCTAGTTCATGGGAGAGGAGGTGGAACTAGATGATTTTTGAGGGTCCTTCCAACCCAAACCATTTTATAATTCTCTGAAAAATGTATAAACATCTGATCTACTGTTTGTAGATACATAATTAAGCTTTGTAAGTTCAACAGGTTTGGAAGTTGAAAGTTTGGAAAATCCACGTTAAGCTCTTCCTCAGTCTGAGCTAAAGTCACCTTGCAACATCAAAGAAAGCTTATAAAAGGGCATGGCTCTAAACTGGCCATGTCTTTTATATATCCATTGGATCATATTTTATCTTTTTTTACATAGTAAATGTTTAGCAAAGGACCTGTGCATCAGGGACATCTGGACTGCATTTTTGTTTAGACAGTGGAAATATGAAAAAGCTGGTATAATTATCTACAGTTTATTTCTGGTGATACCTTGAAGAACTAAAATGTTTACTTGCAGATCTGCTTGAATGTTCACAATAAAAGCTCTCCCCCCAACACCAACCAACCAACCAATCAAATTAAAAAATTGGTTCCATAAATTGTCCTTGATTTAGAGCAGGTAGAAGCTCCTTTTCTGAAGACAAAATCTAATATTTTTTTGTTATACTTGCACACAGTTTGTTCAGTTTATTTAACTAAGAAGAAATTATTAGAAGGCAAACAGAGAATCATTCAATTCAGAAGGCTTATCCATGTATTACTGAACTACAGTCTTACTGAAACATACAGTGCCTGAAGGCCCTTTTTAGTAAGCTGGAAGTAAATATTACCAATAAATACTGGCTCCTGAATAATATACTTTCTTAAAGAAGTTCAAAGACATACTGTATTATAAACTGCAGTAATACCAATGTCACTTCAGTTACAAACATCTGTTCGGAACATTTTTTTAGTCAGCACAGCTTGTTTTAAAAGCAGAAATTTGAAGAAAACATCAAACTATAGCCATTACATAAGCTGAAAGCTTTTCACACCTCTGTGAGGTACAAGTTTATGCAAGCTTTCACAAATCAATAAACTTTAAATAAAAACCTGACACCATTTTGTGTGCAGAAACATTTCCAAAATTCACTCAGTGACAGGTATAAAGAAAATAATGTCCTTGGCTAAGAATGGGTCTTTTAATTGAGTATATAAATAAAGTATTTATTCAATCACTCCATGACTAAGATGTGATCTCTACTCAAAAATATTGTCATGGGCAATATTTTCAGAAAGCTTCTGGTAGAAGTAATAAAAATTTTCAAAACATCCCTGGCAAAAAATCTTATGAAGCCTATGGAATTTAAACCTTTCGAGGAAACATGCAAGATTAATCACTATCTTACTTCAATTTCTCTGGCAGAACTACAGAATAATTTTGGAGGACCCTGCAAAAGAACTTCTGCAAGGACAGAGATGCATATAAGTCATAGCCTGAGCTTATTTGTAATAGGAATTAAAGGAATAATAGGGTTTTTATCTCTGTTAAATGACATTCATATTCCTGGTATAATACTATGCCTTTTACAGCAATGACAGATGGATTCAGAGGGTTGAGGAGCAGCATTAAGCAATATTAAAATGTACATGTGTATATCTATTAAATTTACATTGATAATTCCTTTTTTGTGTCATTCTGAAATATTGCCACCATAATATTGAAACATGTATTATGGATTCTTTTTGCTTCTTCATATGAATCGAATGCTTCCTATATATGTTTTACTTTATCAATAAGGTTTTCTCATTTTATCTTTAAGTCATTTTAGACAAAATTTCCCAGAAGAAGTGTTTTCCCATTTCTAGTGTGTTCATAACCCTTGCTAGATCAACTATAATTTAACTGAGAATCTAAACTCCTTCCACCTAAATCTCTGAGCCATTTACAAATAATTACCCACTACTTTTTTTCCCGTGTGATGCTTCTATGTGATTTTTAAATTCCTATTGTCCAGACCTATGTCCCTCATGCATATATCTATCACCCATTTTCAATAAATCTTTTAGGTGCATATCTTAATATCTTCCAGGTGCAAAAATGAAAGTTTCTACAGAGGCAAAAAGGATAATCCTCTAATATATTCTCTGAAAATCACACACTCAGAAAACCTCTCTCCAACTTGAAAAAATAAGCATTTACTTTCATAACAGGTTATTAAGCAAAAACATGCATTATTTTCATGTCGATATTTGCTCATAATTGAAATGAATTTTAACCAGGCCAGTAAATAAGTTAACTGCACAATTAGAATTTATTTTGTTCTTCTAAAAATTCAAAACTATTTGTTTAAAGACTAGTTTAATCTTATACTTACCAGTTATCAGCTTAGTTTTCAAACGCCATTTTTAATCAGAGCTAGACATTCCAATGCTACTATCATAACTGATTATTTTATACATTGACTCAGAACATGAAGGGATTGTTTGATTGAAGACATGAACTAGAAGAAGTCACTGTTCATAACACTTTTCAGGGAGGTGAAAAAAAAGAAAGAAAAAAACCAACCCAGCCCTTTATCTTATTATATTCAATTAGTAACATTTTCTTCAAAACTTACATTTCTAGATTTTTGATTAAAAAATTAACATTCTTATTATTTTTTTTTTATTAAGCTCTAGAATCCTATTCAGAATACTTGCTGAATCAAGATTACATCAACTTCCAGGTACTTTTTCACTTGCGAATGATTTATTTTATGCAAACAAATGCTTGCATTTTCAAGCATTACTTAATTGAACCATTTCACAGGTGTTATTAATCTCCTAACAAAAAAGAGATCTCATCAGTTGAAAGATTGTTATTCAGTACAATAAAAGTTATTTTTATAACACTGAAATTATTTGTTTACTGCATTTGTGCCTATCAAACAATTTACTTTTATTCCCAGCAAATCTTTCCTAGCAGGGCAAATTTCCCATTGTAAGTACTGACAGTGAAATATTTTTCCCAGAACTGGTATGATTACTACTTTGGTACTAGAAGAACTTTACATAAAAGAGCAACACTGAGATACAAGTCACTTCTAAAGTTTCTAAAATATTTTCCTCTCATTTTTTCTGTACTTTTTTATATCTCATCTCAAAAATATATTCATGGGATATTAGAAGCATATCTTAATAGCTGAAGAAAAATAAATATAGTAAAACCACTTTTAAAACACTCTAGATATTTTAATATATTTTTTATAAAATAGGTACAGAATACTTGATGTTTTATTATTTCTTGGATGAAAGTATTGCCATAATTCATTTGTAGTAAGGAATTAATGTATCCCAAATATCTGTGGGTATATTGCGTATTCAATACTATAACATCACTGCAGTAGTGTGCACTAATATATAGTCCCTTACTGTAAATATATATAAGTATATAAATATATATTTGCTTAGTTAAAAATAAATAAAAAGACAATGGTGTGTTCATTATGACCTTGTTGTTACTCACCATTCATCACATAGAGACAGAATGAAAAACACAAATTCAGAAAATTTGTAGATTTCTAATTCCATCAAAGAAAGTATTTCCTGAGTTTTTTCCTCCTCACTGAAGCTCAAGTTTACAAGCTGTACATTAATTCTTTGTGTATGAGATCTCCCTAAAAAGAAGAGCTACAATCGGCTGCAGATCCAGAGTAACAGGTTTGGGTTTTTATAGTCCTTGAAATAATGAATTCAAGTGAAGCTTTTGTATTGAAATGGTGCTGTAGCTATTTCTTTGTCAGCAACTGGTGCATGTAAGATAGTAATTAAACTAAAATTTTCATTTTTTAGGTACTCACCCTTGATTGCTGCCGATTGAATTCTTGTTGTATAGACATATAATCAATCACTGGTGGGACTTTACTCTTCATGTTATGCTAAAGCACATGGTTGATATTTCAGGATGATTACCAACTCCCAGAATTCTATTTTTGTATTCTATACAATAATTAATGAGAGCTACATGTGCAGACTCACTTATTTTATTGAAATTCAAATGACTGTGCAGTAAAATTTCTGAAATATATGGCATAAATTGAGGAGACCAACATGATTATAAATAAAATTATTCATATCTATGCAGTATTTATTTAACTTCCACATTTAGAAGTCTCCTGTCATGTTTTCTTTTTAAAATGATACCCTAAGGAGATATTCCTAGGGGAAAAATATAAAAAACATTATGAAAGCCAGTTCCCTTAGTTATAGGCAAATCTTACTATAATGAAGACTTCTCTAACAAAATCATTGCTTTTAAACAGGATTCTCTCAGGCTTGAATATGATTCTGTGTGTCCTAGAAAGAATATATCTTTAAATATGCTTTATTTCAGACTGGCCTTTTCTAAGGGCACTCTGAGGTCAGCTCAGGTCTCATCCCATTTATTGGAAAGACACTGGATTTTTCAAAAATCAGAGGTGAAGTGCGGCTGTCTGAAGCATAGGTGCTCTGTGATAAACATCTCAACAGCTTCCTTTGAGGCTTACCAGCATTGGAAAGAGTTCAAAATCAGATTTAAACACAAAAGTGATGCTTCAATTCAAGCACGAATTTTGTAGTAACTGTTTTCTGAAATAAGGTGCAAGTATCTTAATTTTAATTGATTTTCTTCATTTTTGAAGCCTTTGATAAAGTATCAAACAGAGAATTTAAGCCAGAACTCATAAATATTGACTGGCGCTCAAAGAAATCAAGGCAAGTAGTCACTTGCATTCTCTTGAAACTTCAAGGTTTTATGTGTATATGTTTTATTCATATCTATATCTGAATATTTTTTAACAACCCCAAGTTCGATGAGCCTAAAATTAGCAAAATTCTCTTCATGCAGGTAGTTTGTGTTAGAGGTCTGATAAATAAAAGCCAAACAATGAATCAAAAACTGGTGGTCCAGAAAAGGAATAGTATGTGAGTTTGTGATTTTATGAAATAGTACAAACCAATCTTTACAAAAACTGCGGTTGAGGAGGGGGTTGACTGATCACTCAAAAACATATGTTTTCCTGTGGAAAAACTAGCCTCTGTTTGTCTTTCTGCTCTTTGGTTCTTTTTCTGAACAAGTGGGGTGCTGGTTTATATTTATTCTATACTGATGAGAGCGAGTCTTTGCAATTCAAAGAATAGAGAAATGAGTCATTTATTCACTTATTTAAGTGAAGCATTTTGAATTTGAAATTAGTATGCTTTTAAAGTATATAAAAAAAGAGTAGAGGGGGAGAATTCAAGAGGACTGATTCAAATGAAGTAGAAATATAAGGTTCTAATTTGATGGCTTGAATGAATACTTTCTTGGCTAACAGCCATGTGGAAAAAAAAATAAAAATCAAAATTAAACTTAAGCAGGGTAGACAGCATTTCAATCTCCACTCCAGCAAAGGAGTATTTTTGAAATAAATATATCTACCTGATTTTCTGGTGACTATTAATGACTTGAGTAGAAGATAAATCCAGTGGCCTGTTGTCAAGAGGGCCACATGATTTGCTTTGAACTGGGAAAGAAGTCCACACTCTCTTTCAAATCCTAAAATATTTAGAGAAGTTGGTAAGAGATTTGTGTATTTATCACACACAAACATAGATGTATGCATATATTTATACATGTAAGCACAGTACCTTTTTTCTTCCAGTGAGTGGATCTAATATTTAGGTGTGATAAATACACACAGAAATTGTTCTATCATTGACATTTGCTGCAGAGTCAAATATTTAGAGCATGACACTTGCCCTTAGTGTTATGATGATGTGTAATATAACATGCCCCATGACTTACTGGTGGTTTCCTGCTAATGACAATGTTTTTACAAAGGGATTTGCTATAGATGCTAAATAGCATGCCTAATGAAAATAAAAAAAAAATTGGTACAATTTAGAATAATTTTTCAGTTTTGTATGGAAACGCTGTGGTGGGAAATTTCTCTTGGGACTGGAAGCTTTAGGACAAATCATGCATAAATTTAAGCAGCTTATGGGTAGCATAAGGAATTTCTGTGTCTCAGCATAAGGAATTTCTAGGTCTTAGGACACAGTGCAATAGTAATGGCAAATTACAACATTTCCTGACCTGAGTCAACTGCACCACATAATGTATGAGAGAGAAGCACTGCCTATTTCTTCCTCACATAAATCTTATCTTTTTTCTTAGGGAGACAAATGCACAGTGACAAGGAGGGGAGTAATTGCATCTATCGGCGGTCTGGAATCTAATTTAGAATTCAGAAATATTTGTTGATAGATAGAAGTAGTGAATCTTTCATATAAGCTATTTTGCCAAACACCTTTCTTCCCACAGTTTATTGTATCTGATGCATCACTGTATTTATTTAACCAGTGAGTAAATCTTCACATCTGATTTTCAACTGGTGAGTGAGTTTCTGGTTAAATCAGTACTTATCTGGGTAGAGAATTTAGGCCTTCTAATTAGTCACCTTGGTTGAAATGTCTGTGGATTAGGGAGGGCACAAGGAGTAGTTATGGCTATGTAAACATCTGTGAAAATATTGCAAGAATATTCTGATGTTGTGATTTATTGATTTTTTTTAAAGTATGTTATATTACAAACCATATAAAAAGCCTGTAGGTTTCTGCATATAACATCCAATAATGCAGCTTCAATGCTTCCCCTCTGAGTTTTCTCTCATTCTAACCATCACTATCTGTAGACCAGGAGATGTGAGAAAGCCGTATTTTGACAGTATATCTTTATCCACAAAGGGAAAAAATCTTGTAGGAATCGCTGGGTGAGGAGGACACTCCACTTTGGAGCTACAACAGGGTTCATCTCAATACAGCTGAGTCGTACATGGGTACAGCTCTGACTTGTGGTCATTCTCTGAGGTCAAATGGCAAACAGTGAGAAGTAAGACCAGAAAAAATATTCTGAGATCACATCAGCCAGTTTGCCCAGTGCCACTCTAGCCTCTTACAGATCAAGTTTTATTCCTCTTTCAATTAAAAAAAAAAACCTTTTTTATTTGGTAAGAAAAGGAAGAGGGAACCGTTACATCCTAGTTTAGGTCTTATAACTATTTCTGGGAATTTTGATGCATTTATCAAGACTATACTGCATTCATTACAGCGAAGTAAGCAACACTTTAAAGTATAAAAATAAAGATGTTAGGTATTTAAGCATATAAATACACTGTAAAGTACTTTTTAACTTTGATTACTGTGGTAGTCTGTTATTTTACAGTTTGTTTTTCTGTAGCATGTTTTAATATTCCTTGTTATAAGTTTGTAGTGGTTCAGTCTCCGTACCACATTTGGCTTCCCTAATGGTTCAGTTCTGAGTTGTTCACCACAGTTTTCTTCACCAAAATGTATGTCAATCCACATGTCAATCTACTTGTACACCGCCCTTGTTCCCTTGTCTCGCCCCTGTCTGTCAAACATAGCACACTCCTTTGCTTCTGGAGAGTTCCCTGTCTTTCATCCCTTCCTTGGAGCAGAATTGGGTTGTGAGGTTTGCTCCCTCCCCGTGTTGGTTTCTATTGGGGAGCCCTTACCCTGCACCCCTCCCCTAATGCCCTCCTATTGCTCAAAGGTTGTGTCCTCCCCGTGTTCCCCCATCCCTTAAAAGCAGCCCCTTCAGGTTCAGATGTGTCACTTGCTCTGCCCCCCTTCGGGATTAAATCTCTGGAGACTCAGACAAGTGTCCTTCCCTTATTCCTGTGCCTCAGTTTCCCCGTGCTCTGTGCCCTGCTGCGCTCCCCACGCCACAGCGATCACCGCACCCGCACCAGGCTGGGCACAGACTCGGCGGCCGCTCGCGTGTGACCCTGCGGCCACAGCGGGACAGCGGCTGGGAACCTCCATCCTGTGGCTGCTGAGAGCCAGGAACAGATTATTTAATGAAAATTTTAGAGATGATGTCACCGTCGTCAGGAAAAGCAAAATTCAGACAAGTCATGAATGGGGCTTTTGTGGATTAGTGTTGTTACTGTCAGGAAACGAAGACACTAAAATACTTTTAAGCCACTATTTCAACAGTCTGTATTTTATTGTATGTTAAAATTGGGGTGGGAACATTGGAACTAGGTTGTTCTTTAAGCCTTGTCCCAGGTGAGAGGGTAACACTTCAGGTTAGAGATAGGCAGGAGCCAAAATGAAGGCAGAAATTGCAGAAAAGTCAGGAGTTGGCTTTATGCATTACTCATGGGGAACAGATGATATAGTCATTGCTAATCCATGAAGATATTTTTGCCAGTTACCTAAAATATTAATCTCTCCTGAACAAGATGGCTCCTGTGTGATATGAATCTCTATCTACCCTTCACAGAGTGTCAGTGTCTGAAGAGGTGCCAGATTAATGAAGAATGCCAAATGTCATCTCTCAGAGAAAATTTAAATGTAGGATCCCTTTGTATATAAGGCTAGAAAAGCAGTCACTGATGACTATATCTAGAAGAAGGGACTTTTATTATAATTTTTTATTAAGAAATCTGATGGGAGCTCTTTATTTGCTTCCCCTCCGAGCCACCCAGCTGTTCCTTCTATTTGTGGTCTTAGAGCTAATTACATAATGTCCCTAATTTATACTCACTGGTAAATCAGATCAGAGCATTACCTGGAGGGCAAGCTCTAATTAGAGGAATTTCAGAACAAATTGTCTAAAGAGCTTGTTTAGTGTGATTAAACGCAAGTGATGGGACTGTCTCTCTCCCTCCACTTCTTTTTTAAAAACATGAATATTTACCTTGCCCGAAACCTTGCAGATTAGAAAAAGAAACCCAGCAATGACAGTTTTAATTAAAGGGGTATAAAACAAATGGCAGTGCTACCCAAGAGAGCAAAGTGAATATATGCAGATTAATGCTGGGTTCTCTTACTACAGTTTTACTATCTTAGAAATAACAAAGTGGACAGTAACTGCCTTATGTCATGGATGAATGGAAGAAAGATAAATGTGACTCTCCAGATTATATCGTGTCCGCAGCATGTTGCCTAGGAACACAGAAAAACATAGAAATATATGCAGTCATTTGTCCTATATAGCCTTGGAAAAGATATGGTTTCATCTTTAAAATGACGCATATTGGTTAAGATGTGTTATAAAGGCTTTGCTGAGCAGTGGAAAGAACTAGGTAGAAATGCTCCTCTGTACTTTGCCTGGAGAAGAATTAAAGCTCAGCAGTTTATATCACCAGTAGTTAAATATCCTGAAAGTAGAAGGATCCTAATCTTTTGCAAACTGTCTCGAGCAGCTGTCTGGAGTTTATGAGTAGAGCAGTGGGCAGCAAAGAAAACTGTAGTCAAACTAAAGGAGAGATATGACTTTTATGTTTGGCAGGTGATGCAAATTCTGGTGGGATCACTGGTATCAAATTAATTAATTAAGATCCACCAATAGAGGAAAGAGAAGTGAATGGATTTAGAAAATTAATACTGACATTTTTATACTTTATCATGTATTATGCTTATGGAAGTGTAAATTATCTGTTTCACAAGAGGACGAAAAGGCTAATATATCACCATGCTCTGGCCTATTCCTGATACCTTTGAATTCCTACTGCACTGTGCGGTTGTCTGGAATTCTGTAATTAAATTTCTTGTCCTGGGTAAACCTTGAATAGCTTGACTCCATTATTCCACAGTAACTAAGGAAATGTCAGCCCCTTCTTCCTGAAATGACATCCCTCTTATGTGCAAGGACATCAGGTAAACTTTTTCCTGAAGAAGATACAATGAACTCATTTTTTAGCAACGTTCTTGTATAAAAATAGCAAGAACTTGGAATAAGTGATACAAAGGTTGTTTTAATATGTACCCACTTCTTGGACACATTAGGATAATGTAGCAATTATCAGCTGAAATAATAGCTTCTCTTCCCTGACTGTTGATTAGAAACTAAAAAAAATAAGCAGCATATGAAGCCTGCCAAATGAGTCTTGAAACACTTTGATTTGCTCTCCAACTGATCTTTACAGCATTTAGGAACAAGTACTTTTCTAGTCTCACTAGATAAACAACTCCTGAGAAAATATAACCAGCTGAAAGTGGTATCCCTTAGGGAAAATCCCTTATTACAGAGCAGCAAAAGCTGCTACAAGTAGGTGACTGCCAAGATTCTGTAATAAAAGCAGTAGTTCATAACACAGGCAAAGTGAAATGAAAGAAAACAAAATCCTCATGGGCTACAAGTTAGTATGTGGTGCCAATCTCCCAGAAGGCTTAAAAAAATTATCACAAGGACAAAAATACTTAAAACTTTTTTTTTTTTTTTTCTTAAGAAAAACACTATGGTTTTCTTTTTATAAGATAGGCTAAGTCTCCAGATCTAAACATTGCTATTCATATCCTGATATTATTTTGACAAGTGAAGTTTACAATCAAGAACTCCTGTGAATGCACATAAGAACTAATTTCCTCAAAATTTATCTTTAACTTTGAAAGGGATAAAATATAATAATGTACAATCTGCTATTATCTTGAATGATAAGTATGCTTGAAACCCTGTATCCAGCTCTCTTTAGTGCGTTAGAATAGAAATGTATCGTTTCTATCAGTTTTAGGATGCACAGATCCATCTCCTGTAGGGATGAATATATAGAAACTGTCTTATATTGTATTGTACTACAAGAAATATTTACCTCTTATATATTTTCTTTTCTTATTTTCCTTTAGATTGTGTTCCCTTTATGACTGGCGAGCTCTACAATTTCTAAAAATGGTTTGTACAAGTGTCTGAGATGTTTTGACCTACTTTGACGCAGAGAATTATGATTATACCATGGGGGAGCTTGGAGAGAGTGAATGGTAAGAAGAAGAAATCTCTCCTCAAATTTTATGCTTTTTTAAAAATTGTTTTTAGAGTTCAATACAGGAGTGTCCAGCATATGATGACTCTCATCCTGCTATCAGAGCACCGTATTCTAACTACTGAGTGTTTGTCCACCATTTCTGAAATACCTGATAAGAAAAAACAATTTTAAATTTGGAGTGCTATGAAAATAAAAATGATTTTTATTTTTGGATAACCCATTCAACTTTCTTCAATTATTTGGCTACTGGAAGCAATGTGAAGAAAGGTGGTACTACAATGTCACACTGTAGGATACTGGTGTGGTGGGGGATGAGTTGACAGCTGTCTGTGGGAAAAGTTTCATCTCTTAGTTATGTCTTTCAGAAGCAGTGGCGGTGCTTCCAGCAACGCTGTGCTAGAGAAAGGCAGGACCATGATGGAGCTTGTCCCCAGAGGTAATGTGACTTGAAGGCACCACCTGAGCCTTGCAGCATAACCCATGGCTGAAGGGTGAGGGAAACTCAGCCATTTCCTGCATAGCAGAGATGGATCTACTTTTGTACATATCAGGTAAAAACTGCTATTGTCAGTAAACCACTGCTTGTGTCTTCTGCCAGTGGTTTGGTAGCTGCCTTCAGGACTAAACTTGTGAGGCTCAGTCAGAGAGACAGGTCCTGTGTTGATTTAGATAAATGCATTCTACACATGTGTTTGATGTTCAAGGCCAGAAGAAGGGAGGGTTGAGGCTCACTCAGGTTCAAAAATCACACAGGCAATTAACACAGAGGTAAGCAGTTTGAGGAAGAGCGGCTGCTGCTATTTTAAAGTGAACGTGAAAAGCTGACAAGAATATCTGGTATGAATGCCCTATCCTTACTTTCTCTGAGTAATCACATAGTTATCTGTATGAACACACAAGTGTGTTCCCCTTGGCTTGAGGGTAACAAGAACTAAAGACCCTACCATATGGTTAGCTTTAAATTTAGAGGTAATAAAATAGATTGGGAGAGCTTGGATGATTTCCAAAGTCTGCCGAGGTTTGTATTTCATTCTTCTGGTGTGATCTGCAATAAATCCTTTTTTTCTTCGCCTAGATACGATAATATTACCTTTCTCTTCAACATTTATTTCTCTAATCTGTGTAAATTTCTAATAAGGGAATTCTTGTTTATTGGTGCTCATGGAGAATTTGGGCTGTGAGGCCCAAATCTTGGTTCATGCTCCAGGCAGTACTTTCATACAGGTAATAATAATATTGATATACTTTTGATAAGTGCAAATAAAGAAACTCCTTGGAGAGAAATAGAGGATAGAATTATAGTGAATGAAGATTTAAGACTGACAACATGCAGGAAGGTTTTACAGGAATTTTAAAGTGATATTTTAAAGTAATGATTTCAAAGATATAAATAGCAGTTATGCTGCATACTGTCATTTCCTTTATGTGGCAATCAGCTATTATTAGATATTTTTGCCTTTGAAAGGTGCATAACTAAAACAAATATATAAGGAACATTGCTGTTCAGTAGAATTCAACACAAAAAAAAATCCTAAAATTACTTAAGATTCTTAATTCATAATCATTGACAGTAATTCTTAGTGATGTTGATAGTTGGACTAAATGCCAAAAATTGCCAAACAAATGACAGTTTGAAAGCTGAGATCTCACACACTAGTCAAAATCGGGTCAAACATAGTTTTTTAGAATGCTTTATCCATTAGCCAGTTCAACACACACAGTCAACAGCTGAAGTTTGGCTTCATACACCAGAGATTCTCAGCGAGGGAGAGTGGCAGGAAGAAATTTTTAAGAGGTTCACATTCTTTCTGCCAACTACTCTATTAGGATGAGTGAAGTTTAAATTACTTGATTGAAAACTTATTTTATTTGCTCAGCCTTGAAGTTAAAGCTCTCCTCTCCCTTGACTTCCGTGTCCATGAAATGGACAGAGTTGATAGCCCATAAAATAGACTAACTTTTCACTAGCATGCTATTAATATTTTGTCATCTGAAAAGATCAAGAAAACTAGAACTATATGAGTTTATTTCTCCTTGGAAAAACATGTTAAAAAAACTTTAAGTCTGAAAGGAAGTGGTAGCATTTTTTTGGTTTGTGAATAGTTTTATTTTTTAATTCAAAATGAAAAAAATGTCACATTTTCAAAGGGAAAATACTACCAACTTTTTAGATTTACCAAACTTTTCAAAACCAGCTGAGACATTTGCCTGCAGGACCTGTACATTTTCAGAGATACCCCAGTATTTAACGGCTCTCTAATGATCAAGTTTATTGTAAATATTTATTACTAAATGAGATATTGTATTGAATAGAAATTTAATATTCTATTACCTTATAGTATACCTAATATACAATTTAATCCATATTTTAACTCTACCTTAAACTTTTGTTGAGTATTATAATAAATGATTGTATCTGAATGAGTTGGATCTTTACTCTGGATAGTGGTTCAGAGCTTTAAACCTGTTGTTGCAAACAATTAATTGTTCCTTTTCTTTTTGTTTCTCTATGATTTCCCAAAGTTTTTAAGTGGCTATTGGAAAGAATATGTATTTTAGAGTATCAAATCTAGCAAACTAGGAGCCAGATACCAACAATTCCTAAATTAAATCTCTAACAGTATTCTGGAAAAAAAAAGTTTTGAGGGATTATCAGTTTTCCAAATAGCAATTTCAGAATATCTTTAATATGCCTGTTGGAAAAAATAAATCTGATTTTCTTAAAAGTAGCAGTCTGTCAAGCACTTAACACAGTAATGCTCTTACTGTTTTAACAAGTAGAACTAGCATTATTTTGCAGACTCAGCTTTTTTCTTTTGCATATAATAACAAAGAATCTTTACATGTTGCTTGGTTTGAAGAAAGTTATTTGGTGATATTCCCATCTGCTTTCAGAGAGGTGGCATAATGGAACTCCTGGCCCACAGGGTGCTGAACCACAGAAGGATTTGGGCTGGTAGGGCCCTCCAGAGATCTCTCTAGTCCATATGCTATTGAGGTGAGTAAGACTAACTTAGAAGTTAGACCTGAATCTTCTGTGTCTTAGCGAGTTTTGTATATATTCAGGGTTGAAGAGACTACAGCATTCTGGACATGCTTCTTGTGATTTTTTTTTTTCCTCACTTGTTCAAAATTTCCTTTGTTTCAATACACAGTTTGAAGAAAGAAATGTCTGTGTCAGCCTCTCCTACAATCCCCCTCTATGTAGTTGAATAGTTCATTGAGATCCCCCATAATGAGGCAAGCTTCACTCATTCACACTCTCCTTATGGATCATAAAGCCATATCCCTGCTGGGCTGGAACCAGTGGGTCAATATGTATTACATATTGGGGAACCCAAACCCTTGGCTTTATGCAGGACACTGCTGAGTGTTCTTACTTGTCCTTTTCTCTTTGTCGCACTGCATCTACCCCTGCTCAGGCATGACCATGACTTAACCAGAAGCCTCTGAGCAAAATCTACCCTGCTTCACATTTTGCCTGCCGCCTCTGCAGGTTCTTCAAGTGGTCCTTTATAAATAAAAGGGAGTTATTCTCCTTCAGCCTCTACCATGTCTGAGACCTCAGAATCTTTCTCAGAGCCCATGCTGCTGCAGCACAAGGGGTGATCACTGCAGGCTGTTCCCAGGATTGTGCTCCTTAGCACATCTTCATCTGTTTCTTTGGGCAGGCACCCTGCATCCCGCACCACTGGACTCAATGGACAACCTCACCTTATCATCTGTATTGTTCTCCATGGGGTTGTGGAGATAAAGTCAAATAAAATCTATTCTTTATTTTTAGATCCTCCTGCACCCAGGAACAAATAATGAACTAGGTAATAGGTAATTATCTAGGTAATTATCTAGTTGCATTTTTTTATGTCTGACTGAATAGTGTCTCACATTGAAGGAATAACAAATGTTCCCAATGACTTCGGTGGAGTGGGACTTATCCCTGTTGTTTATGAAGACTCCCTTTTCTGGTGAGTATCTGGGACCTGAAATACCTGGTAGCTTCTAACAGAAAAAGCAGAAGTTTATCCTTATTCAAATATTTATGAAATAAATATAACAAAACTAGATCAAACATCAAACTCCCCCCACCCTGCCCCAAGGAAATGCGCCTTTAGTAACTGAATAACAATCAGAATACATACAAGACTTATTCTGCTAAATATAAACGGTAAATTTATTAGGTTGGCTATTGAACATCACTTTAATAGCATTGATTACTAAAGAAATTTCCATTTCACTATCATTTAATATTCATAGCTCTTACATACTTCTTTTAATTGTTCTGGAATATAATGAACCAAGTTAAATTAAGTTGCTCTGTAATCAATAATATGTTACTCTGCCACACGAAGTTCAAGAAGTGTTCATGAAATAGGGAGCACAAAATGATTGTAAATACATTTGGAAGAGACAAGACAAAAGTTACTTTACAAAACACAGGAAGGACTACTTGAAGTCTTTTCTTAATACCTTTCTTTTATAGAACATAAAGGATTTTGTTAATATATTCTTTTGAAAATAAAAGACAAAATGGCATAAATCACACTATAGCTGTTCACTTGTGTTCATGGGAAAATTTGTACAAATGTGCCTTAGTATGATTCAAATAAAGATTAGATTCACATTAGTAAGAATGTAAAAGTAGGTAGATATCTGAAGTTTTTCTAGCTCAGAAGGCATCTACAAAGGCTATTTATTAACTGATTTGGTAATTAACCAAGCTTACCCAAGATCAGAAAAGACATCACAACTATTGTGATGAATTTTCTAAACTATTAGTCCTTATATACTGTATCCTTCTTTAAATATCACCCCTGCTTGAACAAATGGTGTTGCACTGATCTTTTCAAATAATGACAATACTTTGTGAGACTTTTTTGTTGCTGACCTAAATAAACAGGTTATGATGTCTGTGGACACTCCCCTTTTAGAAAAAAAGGTAAGAGATCAGCTTGTGGGTTTATCTAGTGGTATGCATATATCAGCTACTTGTTCTTCCTTCAGTCATAGCAATCATCTGTGGTAGCTTCAGTCAGCTTAAAAGCCAAAATTTCCTTTCTATGGAAAACATGCAGGAACAGAAGTGATCTCAGAGCTGATCTCATCCCAGGATCAGGCGGGGACATGATTAAGGAATGATTTAGGACTCAAACCCTGGAGCTGAGGAATGCTCCTGGGTCCTGTAGATAAACACTGTCTTGCCTAAAGCTGTATAAGGCAAATGTTTGTCTGAGATTACAATCATAGACCTGCAAATTTAAAGTTTTCAGGTGAGTGTATTAATATTGCAAAAGTACCTTGTTCCCTTTTACACATTTTTTTTATCATCAGTATAATCTGGCTTGCTAGAACCTGGCCTTGCAGACCGCTGTGTTCATGCATGACCAGGTTACAGCTAATCTTTAAAGAATTTAACAGTCATCTTTTCTATGCCAGTGACTGCACCAAATTGAAATATATTAATAATTTACAATTATATTTCAGACTATTTGTTGTAAAACCTGCAGAAAACAACCAGAAAAACAAGCATAATGAAAACCCTACAGATTATAATATCAGGAAAGCATTTTATGTCTTGTATAAATACAGGGTAACTCAAAGAGCAAAAAAGTTACATTTTTTTGAAATAAATGGTAGCCGATAAAGCAATCTACCTACCAAGTCACTGAGTATCTATCCAATTTCCACGTTTCCTCTTGATGCCTTGCAGCCTGTGGGACAAGAGGTGTTTGAATGACAAATGCTTCATAACTGGATGCTATTTTCTGGGAGACCTTGGTAAACTGAATACTGTTTCAAAAAGCAAAATTCCAGTTAACCTGTATCTGGAACATTCTAGTTTTGGCAAGTGTGTATGTGTTTCTGTTTTCAGCAATACTACGACATAGTTAGAATGTTTTAATGTATGATTTTGGTACAGTCAGTTTCTTAGGAAACCTGTTTGAAACCAGTGAACCTTTGAGGGATGTTAATCAATAGAAATGAATACATTGATAAGGAAAAAGGATTTAATTCTACCAAATACTTGTTCAGATTAGCCAATGCAAGGAATCTGGATCTGACCAAAGAATTTTCATTTTTATTTATGACTGTGTTTTTTTTAAGCTTTCTATTCTGTTCTATTTCTATTTCTATTTCACTGTCTGAATCAGCTTTTGCTAACCATTTTCCATGATAGCTTAAGTGCCAACAATGGAACAAAGAAAACAGTGCAAGATTATATGAATTTCTTAAGATAAATGGTTTGCTTAAGAGTAATATTAATTAGTTGCATCTCTACAGAAGATATTGATTTTATTAAAAATAAACATTATTGGAACAGTTTTAACTTTTATTGTCATCATAAAAAAGTTCTCTCATGAAAACTGTTTGGAACTTCAAGCTTGACTGAACTTGAAAAATGCAGAGCAAAATTTTGCCAGATTTCATCTGACTCCTTCTCTGGCATATAAAACTTGGATGAGGTTTTGATACTTCTGGAGCAGATTGAGAAAATAGGTCCAAGCTTCAGATGTGTGAGAAAACCCTCTTGTGTTCTTTTTCAAGGATTTTCTTTCCTAATCTTTCACTGACTTTATATGACCTTCAACAACACAAATCACTTAAAAATATTGTGTCCTGAATTTTTCCTAAATATAGGAATTATGTACTACATTAGTAGGGATGTTATGGCCTAAATTTATTTATTTTTTTAAGCTTATTTTAAAAACAAAGCAGTAAATGACCGTACAACTTTACAATTGTGACAATTTCACCATGAGAAATTGAGGTAGAACTGTATCTCTTCAGATATGCTTTCCCATTTTAAAGTCAGTTTACATGAACCAAACTTATGGCCCCTTAATATTCTTCATATTAACCCACCACAATTCTCTAAGCGCTCATTTTGCTCACAAACCTATTCAGTTTGTGTGAATAGGTTTAGCTGGCTGGACTGTTTGTGAAAACTGCATTTAACATTCATGCAAGATGAGCACTCACTTCTGGCAGTGTTATCACAGACAGCCAATCAGAGATTGGTAGCAATTTTTTGCAAATTAATTGACCAGTCACATCTAACCGTTTAAATAACAAATACAACATGGGACAGATTTTGACATGTTTGAATAGTTCTTTTGTTCATTACACTTAGGCTCCCACAGAAAGCCAGTATTCAGGGTGAGCAAGACTACTGACTGATGGCTAATCTGCATTTGCTACAAGACTAGAGTTTCATGACCAAGCTGTAAAAATTAAGGAATAATAATTAATTGGATAATTTAAAGTAGATATCTAATAAAAACATTAGTAATGGTAAGAAGTCTCTCATGAGCAGGAAAAATTAGATCATTGCAGAATGATTCACTGTGGATTATTCACACAGCTGTAGAAATTATTCAGACTGACAGATTGATGGGTAGAACATGCCCATAAAGACGGGATATTTCTCACTCTTTGTTATCATTTCTTTGCTACACATTCTACAGCTTTGACTGTGATTCTACAAGTTCATGCAAAGCAAGGAAAGCTACCAAACAGGATAATCTCTGATTTTACTACCAGCACAAAATTAAAGGATAGAACCCAACAGGAGCAATTGGATGAAGAAAGAAATGGAAATTACATTCTTAATTAACAATGGAGTTATCAACTAAAATGCATATTATGCCCTCTTGGGCTTAAGTTTGTAAGAGATGTGCAGAAAATGTTGGAGTTAGCTGACTGATTTTGAATATAGTCAAGTAAAATTATTTTTAGTAATAAACAAACTAACAGTCATAGGAAAAGAGTAACCTTTTTTTTTTTTTTTTCTTTGCAATCCAAAGCAAACTTCCAATTGTTAAATTACTGTGATGAAATATGTTGTGAAACTTCACTGACAAGGGCATAATATTTTTCCAAAATAATATGTTTTTAAACTGACATCTTCCTTTTTCTTCAAGTAACAATAGTATTTATGTAGTTTTGAATAGATTTTTCCTGTTGAAGTCACAATAATATTGAACTTGATCAAGTTTAACCTGATGAATTTATGAATTCATGCTTTTAATTTATAGCATGAAGAACTTTAGCTAAAGGTAGCTTCTATATTGGCAATTTTACAGCTTAGTTACTATAAAAAATTTACAATAAATGGAACTTAGTCTTTGGAAAGATAGAAAATGAGTCTGTCATCTTACTTGAATATGGAGCTGCTATTTTAAATACTACAGCTGGTATACTTTGATTAAACAATGCCTATTAAATGGATTACTTTAAATGGAAATTTTGTAGTGCTTGAATTTGGATAGGAGAAGCTAAATTTGTAGACATATCTGCACTATTTCAGCTGCACAGTGCAATGAAGTTTTAATCAAAGAAATGTCATAAAATGTTTGACCTTTTGGATTTTATTTGTACTATTCTGAAGCCATCCCAGAAAGATTATATATTAAACATGAAATAAGAAAGTATTTTGCCTTTATTTTTTATGTGCTATGGTGTTCTATGTACCTTTTACTGAAATATTAAAAAAAAAAAAAAAAGAAAAGGAAAAAGGTCTAGTCTCATTCATCAAAAATCTGCTCTAGCCTTTGGGGTTGATTATTGACTAGGATGATTCTGCTGATATAGAGCTCCTAAAAAGTGTTACTTCTTTTACTGTTAAAAATGCAAGAATGAGTCTTACATAAAATATCTTGTGGTTTCTTACCACCAATCTAAGAATCTTTGGGCCTTGAAATATAGTTTGTTTAGCAGATAATCAAAAGCATAAATGTCAGATGATACTTTTCTCTGAGAAATATAGGAGGCCAACAACACTTCATTTACAATTTAAGTGCTCAGCTCTAACAGTTATTTACAAATCTTGTTTAATTGTTCAGGCATCTTGAGATGCATAGATATTTTGTTCATAAAGTCGCCATCCCTGCACAGTCTAATCCAGCAAGCATTTACACATATGATAAGTTCATTCAAAAATTGCTGTCTGTAAGTAGGCCAAGATCTCTTTGATAATACAATTGCAACAGCAGAGGTTATATGGGAAGTACTAAACTTGGGTTGCCTTCACAATTAAAAAGCTGAACATGTTTTCCACTTCAGTCACTGCATTTTCTTCCAGAGCAGTTTTCAAAAGGGTTTTCTGAACACGCTTCCCAATTCCCTTGTCAAGCTAGCTCATTTCATGGCAAAGAATACAGCATTCACAGGGCAAGAAGAAAAAAAAAAAAGAAAAGAAGGAGAAAAATTACCTTGACTTTATATTAGAATGAAAAGGGACTGCTTCTTGATTTTTCAGTACAATGGTATCCATAAACATGACTTTGCATCAGAATGAGAACCCAGAGTAATTTTCTCTATGGATTCTTTCAAGAATATAATTTGAATTCCCTGGAAAATTCAGTGGTAAATGAGGTTAAAACTTTGAAGTCTTCTGGAAAATGAATACTTAGTCCTGAGAAAAAGAGGAATTCACTTCCCTTGCAGTGCTTAGGAAAGCAGCATACACACTGAATAATGTAACAGGCGGAGTGGGTGGGTGTGCATGTGCAGGCAGAACATCTCACTGCCACTGTTGCTTCACAATGAAAATTCATTCCCAGACATGTCTTTTCCACACAATCATTTTAACACATTCTTCCTAACCTGAGCATGTTGGGCACAAAGGAGCTTCATGCATCATGCTGTTTATCCTTGACCTTTCCTGCTGAGTTCAGGGAGGTACACATCTTCTATTTTATCTTGGAACATACTAATTAAAAGAGAAGGGAGAGATTTAAACGTGTGAAATTTTAATAGACTTTCCCAGTGTAGCAATTGTACATTATGTCATCTTGGATAAATTTTGACTGAATTAGCTTTTGCAGAATGCCCACCAGACCTGCTTTCACAGGCTGTTTTGCCATCTGCACTATTAAAACATCCCCATTAGCTATGCCTAGGGTTTAATCTTTTGCAACTGATTACAAATTGTCCATAATTCACAGCCCAAAATAGAATCACAAGAATTAATTTTTAAACGTTAGACTTGCAAATTCATTATACCAGAAACAAAAGGATATATCTACTTATATTATTTTTAACCTGGAAAGGATGAAGATTATATTGGTCACAGATGTTGATAATAAAGATCAGATACTAATAAAGTATTAGTCAAAGTCCAATTATTAGACCCATGGATGTTAGGGAAGTTTTAGTATGTTAATATTGCAAGTCTGACAGAAGTTCTAGTATTTCTCTTGAAGTCTGGTTGGAAGAATCCCACTGTATGTGAGTCACTGCCCTCTCACTTTGGTAAAGTGATACATACTCAAAAAATAAACAAGAATTGACAGAAATTATGCTCTGTAAACCTAAATCGCTTCTTTTAAACATCTTGAAGGGAGAAGGTTTTTTTTCTTTTCCTATGACTCCCTTAATAATGGTCATCCTCATTTTTGTCTTTTAGGAAGGAAAAAAAAAAGGTAAGGGAGAATAAAGAAGGCACTGCCTGAAAGCTGGAGCTTCAAATCTTGCTCTATGACTGTCATCTCCCTGTTTAGACAAGATGTGCATGCAGCCCTGCACTCTAGTTCCTCCTCAGTAGTCCTTGCCTAGTTTATCTATGGTTCCTGTATCAAGGAAGACAGAGGGTGATAAATGGTCACCTAGAGCTAACTAATGGTCAGCTGTAAATCAGTTAGATGTAAGTAAAGTCAACAAGTTTAGGATGCATGTTTGCTTTTCTACCACTAATGATGTACTTCTGGTTTGGAAGGCTCTTTTACAATGACCAAAAATAAGGTGGGGATTCTGCTTAGAAAATGTGTTCCTAAAATCAGAATTTTGAGTCTTCTTGAATACCTATTTAGAAGTAAGTAATATGGATGGGGAAGGCAAAAAAGTAAAAGTAAGGAGTAATTAAGGCATTTTTAAATATCAGAGCTGTGTAAAACCACAAAGGGTATGTATTGTTAAGTCCTGGTTGAATTTGTATTCCCATGATTTCCAGACTTTTTGAGAAAATGGAGACTGAAACCCTATGAACATCCTCTCCTTTGAACTCCTAGTCCTATCAAACTTGAGGTTTTCTCTGCACAGTAATTTATATCATGAGAGTGCACTAAGCCACAGCTGCTGGGAGCCCTAACCACTCTGCAAGAAAATGGGCATTTTTGTCGTGGTTTGACAACAGGCTTTCAGACCTATAATGCTTCACTGGAATTCAAACATTCAATATAATGCCTACAAATTATGATTTTGGATGCAGAATATATTTTGAAAATTACTGATTCCATTTCCAGAATGCTGAAGGAAATGGAGGAAATGGCATTTTCTGATGACAGCTCTAGTACCTACCCTGTGGAGCTGTATGAGGTAAGCAGCTCATATATTTTCTGCCTTTTAATCCCCTCTGTGTCCATCCTCATACCTGAAAATATATCAAAAGCTGAATATTTGAACATTTATTTTCTTAGGAAAAAAATATAGGGAAAACACTGTTGGGTTTTTTTTGGTTTTTTTTTTTTCAAGGTGAGAAATCTGATACTAAAGCTATTCTTGAAAGAGCAAATAGAAAACAGATCCTTCTCAGCATTGAAACAGCACCATTGCATTCATCTGAAGAAACCATCCACATTTCTTAGGGTGTAACTATTCCCTGGGAAGTTTGAGTGCCACAGTGAGCAGGGCTTAGAGTCTTGTGGTTCAGAAATCCAGGCTACATTTCCTCTCATAACTGCTGACCTAGGAGCAGCCATGAAGAATGATTTGGAGATAGATAAGTATGCCCTCATCTAACCCTCAGATGCTGTCACCAGTCTCTAGCAGATGAGTATCACATCGATCAGCGTGTGCCTTCTTACCTTGTGCATGCAAAGACATTGGGGCGGCACACTTCCTCTTTCTCTTGCACTTTACACACTGCATCTATCAAGAAAAAATGTAGATTAGGCAGCTCAAAGGTAAAAGAAGCTGTCTCAGCAACAGGAGAATGACTCACCAAGGAAATGACACAGGGAGAATTAAAAGTTTATCTCTTCAAAAGGATACAAGACGTGTAACCATTCAGAAACACTAGGTGTGGCAGCTTCTTTCTCTCTCTCTCTCATCCTGTATCCAGTCAAAACAGCAGCTCATGGCAAAGGTCCCAAATAATGTAATGCATTTAAAAAGTCCAAATGAGCATCTGTGTCTTGTGACTGCCTATCCTTCAACATAGGATGAATACCAGGTCTCAATATCAGGCAGGGATCGTGCTCAATATTAAACTTGAAATAACTGTACTGTAAAACGTTTGCAATTTCTTAAATGGGTAGAGAAAGAATCCAGCTCAGGCTAGTGCAAGGCAGAGTATTTTTTTCAGAAATGCCTATTAGGTCTGATTTATTCACATTACATTTTTTTCCACAAGGCAGAATGATCATATGTATTCCAAGCCACATCAGCAGCTAGAGCACAGGGGAAAGAGGATTCTGGAGTTTAGGATAAGGCCAGTCTCCGTGCAACGCTTGGGATAACTGCTGATCTCTTTAGACTCTCTTATATCAGTTCTTTCTGAGTCTCTCAGGAGATGTTGCTTGTACTAGAACTAATATTTCGAGCATCAAGAGAGTAAAGCTGAAAAGAAGCAGAGGAAACCAGGCAAGTGCATGCCACAACATGCTGAGTCACAGTTTAAAAATTCCATGGTGGCCCTAGTAAATTCAGAACCACCAGCAGCAGGGGTTTTCCATGGATTCTCTGAAGAGAAGGGAAATAAAATCTTATTTTGCAGCTATTGCCTGGACATGCCTCAGAGATGGGCCTTTCACAGGGTTGCTGAAAGTCATTTAATCCTTGTTTCCACCTGCTCCAGCACATCACATTTTGCAGCTCAGCAAGGCTCTATCTTTAGCCTCTCAGCAGTGGGACACTTTAGGCAGAAGAGGATTAAACAGGCACACACAGATTTAAGTGCAGCCTGCAACTAGTCACAAATGTATTATCTGCATAAGCTGTCATTACTGGCAAGAATATAAAACAAAATTTTTGTCTTGCACTATTTCTGATTAATTGATTTGAAGCACGAAGGAAGAGTGTTTCTACCTAAATAATACTGATATTCATTGCAACAAAACTTCATTAAACCATGTCTGTATAATTTAGCATTTTCTTAAACAAGGGGAACTGATCTTTATAAAGAAACCTGAGGGAAAACACGGCTGAAGAAAATGCGTCCCACCAAACATTATTACTACCAAACAATGTCAAAGGGAAATAAGCCTGACAAATCTAGTTGGCTAAATCAAAGTGTGGGCATTTAATACTGATGTGGGTGTTGCTTATACAGATTTGATAGTATTAAATAATTTATCCCTAAAATCATAGTGTTTTATTTCATCAAATATTGTTAAACAATTTCTTTAATATAAAAACAAGGATGACAACAGGAGCATAATTTTCTCCCTTTTTTTAGCTTAAAAACCTGAAGTGGTGTAAGGATTTAGAAATCATTTACATGAATCCTCAAAAGCAGGTGGTTTTAATTTGAAAGACTTATTACTGTAACTAATCATATGCAAGCATCTTTGTTTTTGTAAAGATGAAGTTCCTCATATGTAATAGTCTCCTCCTTGGAAATGTTCTTCTTCTTTGGAAACTGAGCTATGTCCTCGCTCTGAACTTGGGTTTGGCAGAGTATTTCCCTGTACCTGGGATCTCTGCCAGAAAAATGTGAAGACATGGGGTGGGACAAGGGAAAGAATGGGCTAGCTTGAGGGAGAGGTTAGCAGCCTGTGGTCAAGGGTTACAGAAACTCAAAATATGAAAACTTCACTGAAACTGAGTTGAGAAAAATGAAGAATATTTACAGGACAATTCTTCCCATCCATAAGACTGTTCAGATGGAGATGCACTGAGCTGGACTCCTAATTTCTGCACAAAGCAGAACTCCACTGACAGTAGAGTCTTACATATTTACAGTGGTAGAAATTAAATTTTGATTTGGATTTATTACATCTTCTTTTTTTCTTCACACTTTCAGAGTGAAAATTAATTATTGTTTGGGTTGGCATTTTTGAGATTATATATTTTTAGATGAGTTCAAGATTAACTTTTTTCTTTGTAAAGTGAAAATAAAATCCATGCAAACCAGACTGATTTTAAACAAGCGCTCTGTAAAAAGGAGGCTTTTCCATATACAAAGACAGGTAAGTGTAAAACAATATATGCATATCTCTTTAAAAATTATAATTTATTAATATAAAGAGTGATAACTGTGGTTTTTAGGCAGTTATGACAAAGGCAATTATATTTAACTATCAGAAAAGAGATAGAAATGAGGAAAACTGCACAAAATTATTGTATAATTTTTGTCCCTTCAAATAAGTAACCCTTCGAGCAATAGGACTTCAACTTTTCTAACTTGCATTTGGCCCTCTTATGTTGGTAAATAACAAAACCTTTTATCATCTGCTTATATTCATAATATATCAAAAATATTATTGTAGCAGAGGCAAATTGTTAAATTGCGAACTGCAAGTTATCCAAGAGGACTGACTTGGTTGGGTAAAATGCTTTCTGCTTGTAAATCTGAAAAAATTTAAGGTAGTTGATTTGCTGTCCCAAATCGTGTCAAAGTAATGTTGCCTTTTAAGAGTTAGTGCTCAGATCTGCACTCACTTGGAATTTGATTGTGGAGCTATCACTGTGGTGGATGGACTTAAGCTATGTAATTATATATGCACTTGTCCCCTGGCTACACATAAATGATCGTGACACTTAGGAGAAGGATTTTAACTGAAATAAACCTTGCCTGTGGGGCACCCAAGAATTGTATGCAGACATCACATTACCACATCATCTTTGCCTAGAGGAGTGGTGAGTGCAGGAAAATAGGGTGTGACTCCAAATGTTTGGCTTCTACATTCAAATGATGTTGCCCAGCCCTCATGATTCACTATGTGCGTGGTTCAGGCTTAATGTAACTTGAATTGTTGCTTGAAGCAGTGTGTTTTGTGTAGTAAGACCTTCAGGGCAAGTAATGCAGAGTAAACTCTATCTAGAGCTGTCCTATCCCCTTGCACTGTTCAGCTCTATCCACACCCTCTGCTGGAAGACTTGTCAGAATTGATTTATTAGTTGCTGCAATTGCTGGTGTGACAAACCAGCTCCTTCTACTCTACAGTGCAAATTTTGTTCCTCTGTAACAGGCAGTCACTATTTAGGGAAGTTCAGGGGGCTCTGGAGGTCTGGAAATGTGCTTAACAAGGCATAGTTTTATCAGTCTTCATAGAAGTTTCCTCATGTCATGTGTACTGCCAGTATAGATTCAGTCTCTTGAAAGCTATATAACTATGTTGTTGGCATAGTGATCATTTTCTTAATATATGATGACCTTAGTGAAGTCACAGATGTAGTGGACGACTTACATCGTGCTTACACTCTTCACATCCCTATAAAGACTTATTTTTCTAATGCTAAGACTTCCACCTAGTTCCTCATCAGTGTCTTTGTATGAGTTTCACAACTGAGCTAAAGCAGGAAATCTGTGTTGATGGGTATTAATTTCATCATTTCCCTGACATACCTCTGAGTATGAAGAGAGTGTGAGAGAGTCAATCTTTATTAAAGGAAATGAGGACTCTTCTTTCTAGCTGTTTATGTTTCTTCCTCTGACATATGTTGTTATTGATGATTTGAAAAGCAAAACCCAAATTCTCCTTTCAGATCCATCCATCAATCCAGCCCTCAAAAATGATTTTACTACATCAATTATCAAACAATAAAATGCACATCTTATACATTGATCATATTTATGAAATCTTCATAAGGAAGATATTGATGCTTTATACAGCAGAGAGAATGAACCTGGCTACCCATTAAAATCTTTCTCAAAATAAAACTTCTAAAATGTTGTGGAAAAATTAATTATGAAAATAGCAGCCATTGCCTACAATTAGGCTGTAGAATGGTCTTTGGATTAATTATTTGGTCATAATTCCTGAAGCCTCAGAAGATGTGGTGCATCTTTGTGCATACACATACCTGAAATAAGAATATAGAATTTAAAAACAAATCTATGAGGAGAATTTTGTCTGAAAATTTTCTTTGAGGTTAATGGACTACTATTTTGATGTGTCAGTGAAGAATATAGTCTATATAAATTATTAAGGCAAACTTTCTTATTGTTGCATTCAAGAAGACAGTTAATTACATATTCAATTTATATCAAGGTTAATATAAGAAAACTACTGAACTGGAACCCATCAGAACGTACACTCAGTGTTCCAAGTTTTCAGCTACAAAACAACATATAACAAGATAACAAATTCTAATCCTTATTGTTTCCTTAAATTGCTGAACATGGAATTCAAACCCTTTGTCAGCCAAAGCTGAATTTCAGAGAAGAACAGCAAGAATTACAGGATGTGTCATAGGATGATGTTTTTAATGAGTAATGGAGCACAGAGCAAAAATCCCTCAGGTTTGCATTCACATCCTGTAATTGACATAGACATGACATCAGAAGATTAGTAAGATATCAAATTTGTGGTATTTTCCAGCTGAACTTCCAACAGGTTCAGAACTTTTCCTGAAAACATTAAAAACCCCTCCTCTTAGGATTAATTGTAGTTTGCCTTAAAACAAAAATATGTGATGGAAAAATATCTTTGCTTTAAGTGTGAACTATATTACATCTGGAATTTCATTGAAAAGAACAAAATGCACCACAGGTAATATTTTATTCAAAGCTCACACAGAATGCAATGGAAACTCAAATAATTATATTACAATTCTCAATATGCCCCTGGAGAGCATATTTATAAATATTTCTACTTTAACTGAAATATTCCAGTGTTGCAACATTCAAAGAACAGGCACAAAAATTAATTAGGGCTTTAATCCATAGAATAGAACAAATCCATAAGTCTCATATATTTGAAACATTTTCAGTCAGTCATCAGCATTCCCCTTAAGAAATGTTAGAAAAAGTATGACCAGCCTTCATATCCTTTTTTTTTTTTTTTTTTTTCTGATGCTGTCTCAAATTTTGATTTCTGGTTCTTCAACTGACAAAGGCAACAGCAACAGCCATGTAGCTCAGAAAGGGATCCATGCATAATTTCAGTCACTTTAACTGAGTGCAAATGTCATAAGCCTACAGTTATTTTAGAGAAATGGACAGTCTAAATCTGTAATTCAAGTCGGAGGTGAACTGTCTATCATATTAGACTGGCTGCAAAAGAAATTTAAGTTCTTAATTTAAATATTCCCTTTAGATAAGCAAATCAAGGTTTTATAAATCTCAACACGATACAATTTACGGGAATGAAGGGACACACTTTGTCTTGTACTTAATATTTCAGCGATATAGCAGAAGTGCAAATGAACTCTGAATTCTGGTCCTTTCCAGCTTGTAATGAAAGGTCTTGTGGTACTGAAATACCTCACTTTTAGCTGAAGTTATTTGTCATTCACATCTTCACTTGCCCTGTCTAATGATCTTAGGGAGTTTATTTTTTTATTAGCAAAACCTTTGCCACTCTCCTTCAAATCTTCAATCAAGTACCAATAGCTTACATACACTAAAAACATGTACAGTTATCCACCAAAGAAGACAAATGATCATTTTAACATATTAAAACAAACAAATAAGTACTTGTTTGACAAAACCACCCCAAAACCTTGCTGGAAACTAACACGTGATATGACAAGTGGTTTATTTTTCAAACCAGTCTCTTTTTTTTATTGCATATTCAAGTTATGGCACTTGATATCAAATTGCACACACTGTCTAAAACACATAGTTCTGTGGGCTATAATGATCTGTCCCTGCTTTGGCCAGACTGCAGTAAACATCATACATGTGGTACTCATTTCACATAAATTTCAGTTTCTGATCGGTGGTTACTGTCACTCGTTCAAGATAACAAACAGAAAATTATGGGAGAGCAATGTGGTGCAAAGTAGCCTGGAAGTTATCCACAGAGCACGTCTTTTATATCTCAAGTTGTAATCCAGCTCACAAGAATGCCTTTCATGTATGAAGAAAGAGGTTATTATCCTATCAGTATACAATCTGTTAATAACAAACATCAGGGGAGAGCGATTCATTTGCCCTGACAGCTTTGTGAACAGGCTTAGAAACTGTTCTGAATAGTGAAATACATTTAAAAAAAGATGTTATTTATGGCAGAAGACAGGAAAGGGAGCTTTCCTTCTGGAATTTAGGAAAGTTCAGCCAGCCAAAACATAGAAAAAGATCCAAAATATATTTGCAAAATTAATGAAAGGCAGGCCTCCTTATTTTCACCTCAGATTTAAAGGTGAAAAGCCATGTCACTCAGTGACACATTTTTCAGGATACAATATTGAAAAGCTATCAATTTTATTCATAGAAAAGCATGGGTAGATCTGACTTCTTATGAAAGCTGATCCTTTTATTTGTCTGACCTCTGATTTAATATTTTTTCTACATTGTTAACCTGAATAAATAATTTCATTCAGCCTGCAATTGTGCACATTTTGTTCTGTCTGGCCTTTCTTGAGAAACATTATGGAATAGAAGATGGAAGCAACTTGCTCATGCCTACATGGATGTGGAGGCACAGTCTGCTGATGTAATGAACCTTCAGACTTACTGTATTTGATTGCTGTGTTTGATACTAATTTGCATTTCTATTAAATTTATTTTCATATAAATTATATATATATATAGGCACACACTACTAAGCTAAAATATATTTTTCTTACTGGATATCCTTCTCTCTGAATTTAAACATGGCATTGCCAAAAAAGTTAGTTACAGCTGATAAAAAAAGAAGTAAAAATGGAAAAAAGAGAATGTTAAAAAAATTTATGATCATCATTATTTTGTGGTAGCTTAAGTTACAGTTGCACAAACATGGAGACTTAAATAGACAATTCGGGAAATCAGATTTTCTAATTGGGTGTATTTCATAAATGGTAGAAGTGTAGACCAAGCTAAAGAATTCCTTCCTTTCTCTCCCTCCTCATGAGTACAAAATTTGAGAATAAAACCCAGGTTTTCTGCCACTCCAGTGCCTTCATTCCTTTTCTCTACAGTGAGCTGTCACCACGTGCAGGGGTGATGTGGTTCCAGCAGGACCTGGGCCAGCCACACGAGGCCTCTGAGCAAAAAAAATACTTTTTTGCTATTATGTAGTGAAACACATTTATAGTTCCTGCCCCCATTATTTGTATTTTAAACTCATATACTATATTTCAAAGAAATAAAGTGAGGGATTTGAAGAAAAAACTTCATATGTAACAATGTAGTTTTCCATTTATTTAGGAAAGGTTAGTGTCTTTAGAATAAAAGATAATTCAGCAATCCAATTAAAGTATTATTGACTTGTTATGCCATTACACAGTGGAAAGATTGACTATGGGCTATTTTAATTAAAATTATTTATTCATGTCATGTTGTTGTTTGGGTGTTTTTTAAAATTAACTTGTCAGATGATGAAAAGGTGCTGAACTCGCAGGCAGAAGACAGTGTAAAAAAAAAAGCAGGTAAAAGAGGAAATCAGTATTCTGATTCATTAAGAAGAAATATATTCTGTAGGGATACAACACTTCCTCTTTGTATATCTAACAGGGGCAATCCATGTAAGATAACTCACTGAAAAAAAATCCAGCAAATTATATTGTAGGTTTTTTTGTGAAGAGCACAGACACCTGAAATTATAATAAAGTTAATTACTACTGGGTCTGGAATGCTAACTTATCTGTCAAACGATGAGCTTCTCCACTTTGTATTGCATGTCTTAGCCTAGGTGAAAATCCCAGAAAAAGAACGTGTTATCTTTGAAGTTGTGGCCAAGCAAATATGCACTAAATTACAGAGACTGAACAAGCTGGGAAAAATCCATTCTGTATCTGTTGCCATCTGATAGATGGGAGAGGGAGTAGATGAAATATTTAAAAATATTTTCCCCAATGGTATTTTTTATTATCAGTCTTGTATCTTCAGGATTAACAGTTCATTAATCATGTACACAAGGATACATTATGGTCCAAATTTATATCAGATCTCCCACACCACATGAAGTGAAATTCACATGTGCATTCAAAAATTCACATTTTCGTTACCAACTGTTATCTAAAAAACATTGTTATCCAAATCACATTTGCAGTAAAGATTAAAGTTGCAAAGGTCTAAGGACCAAAAGGCCTTTGTCCACAGAGGTATTTTTAAGCTCAAGTGACTTATGATAATAGCAGTGCTTATTCTAGTGAGATTAGAGAAAAAAATTTATAGCAAAATAGCTGTAACAGATATTGTGATTCTGATGAGTAATAGACTAAAAATTCCTAGCATGGACTGAAATATTATCCACCAAATACTTTTGAAAATAGTAGAAATAAAAACTTTTCCTTTGCATGTTGGAATTGTTTCTCGAGAAATAAAGTTAGACTACAATTATTTTAATCAGAATTTTTTTTTTGTCAATATCATCTACTAAATTAGTTATTTATACAGTGTCAGCAGTGTACAAAATGTTTGAGTTCTTCACCTTGTGGAATGAGGGGGTAGTAAAGAATAACTTTTTAAGTCAAGATAAAATATGTTGTCTAAAGTAGCTTTCTATCCATCAAGAAATTTAGAGCTTATGTTGTGACAGTCCTTAAACAACAAACTGTCTTTAAAAGCTCTTAATATTTGCTGCTTTGCTTTTATTTCACAGCTTCAATGTAACAAGCAATACTTCTGTGTTTCTGTCCATTGCAGCTGTTGTCTGTAGATGATCAGTAGACTGGCTTGACACTCGTACTAGAAACAAGTGACCAAATCAAGGCAATATAATGAAGCTGGGTCGCTCAAACCTTTCCAAGAAGTCAAATCAGTTTTCTATTTTGAAGTGAAAAATACATATGTTTTTAACTAGTATTGTAAGCATTAGAAAATATTGTGAATAGAATTCTCACAAGACCCCGGCACCAGTGAAGTCAATGAGGAAAAACCCACCAACTAAATTAAACATTTCTGGACTCTAATGCAACTTTCTTGAGATTCATATAGCTATGAAACTGTCGATGAGGTGACAGGTCTACATTTTCCTTTCTATGTACACATATTTATTTTACTGACTCTAGGGGATTTGTGAGCCAGACTTCATTCAGCATGTTCCAAAGAACTATGCACTGGCTTCCCTAATAGAGACATTATCTTTGTTCTTATTTTCATTTGTATTTTTCCCTTATAATAAATTAATCATCCAAACTGAAATATATCTCTGGGTTTTAGAGGTTTTTAGTTGGCTGCTTGTCACTGGTTTTGGTTTCAGTGTGTTTACAGCTATTACATTTTATAAGAACATATAGATGCAAGATCTCTCACAAGAGAGTTTTTATCACATTATGTTTCCATTTCAGTTCCCAATACAGAGAGCTGAGTCATGAATACATATCCAACGAAAAAATAAACTTCCAAATATGTCAGAGATCAGCAGAAAGTACCAGGGTATTTCATACACACCGTCTTGATATCTTTAAGATGGTATTATGTTAAATCCCCTCAGAGGTGTCTTAAATTAGGGTTTTCCAAACAGCCTCAGGGTACAGGGAACTGTTGCCTGTTTTTTTTTAGTTTCTCTTAGATATATTTGGCTTAACTTCAGAAGACCTTATTTTTGCTTTAGAAGTCCCATGACCCTAAATGTTATGTCAAAGGTTATTATTTTGGTTTTTTAATCTTACAATTACTAGCTAAAAATTCAAAACATCTTAAAATGAATTCACTTTTGGATTCCTGATTTGTGAGAAGTGTTTGAAGTATTTATAAGATAGGTGCACACTAAAATATATCACTTGTCAATGTAACATTAAATATATATTTTATATATTTTTTTATTTCTGATAATTTTGCCTCATGTCTGCTGTTGTTATTACTACTACTACTATTATCTACTATTATTACTCTTACTCTTACTCTTACTCTTACTCTTACTCTTACTCTTACTCTTACTATTACTATTACTATGATTATTTAACAATAGGAACTTCAGTAGATCTTGAAAAAGTCTAGGCTGATCGTATAACAGATTATAAAGATGTGAAAGCTTAAATCCCTTGCATGTTTTAGGAATTATATACTAATACAAGCTGGTGCATTAAAAGTGTTGAAGAAGTCAGGCATAGGGTAGTCCTCAGCCTCCCACACACTGATTTGTCAGTGTGATCCGTCAGGGCCAATTCTGTGGCAGAATAAAGGCTCTTTCTTTGATTCTACAATCATACCACTAATGCAACAGTTAAATATAATCAAAGCATTTAAACCTTTCATATATTTTTATCATTGCATTGCAACATTTTCCTTCAGGCACTATACAATAAAGTGCGTGCAATACCTACCCTGAGGAAACTGCTATACATAATAGCAATTTTGTCTAATGTAGTTGTTTTTTCTTTTTTTTTCTTTGTTTTGCTTTTAGTTTTTTGCTTGTTTGCTTTGTTTTTGTTTTGTTTTTTCTTTTGATTTAAGCAACATTTTTGCCTTCACATTTAATAGAACTTCTAAGGATAGAAAAAAGTGACATTTAATTTTCTTGGCTTTGGCTACCACATTGTTGTGTCTACATAGGCATGCACTCATCTAGAGCTGCTCACACCCACACTTCCACCCACCCACAAATCTAATCACAGTGTTTTAAAATAAAATAATTTCTTGCTGCCTAACCACAGAGGCAATACTTCCAGCTTATTTGGTTCACCATGAATAAAATACATGGAATACTCCAGTAGGGAATTTTTTTGTTAAAGTTAACATTATTTAAAACCACAGTATTTAAGCTTCTGGTAATAGAGTTATGTTGCCTTCATTGTGATTCTGTGGCAGTGTTAGCAGAATTTGAGTTCACTGAGTTCATAAGTCAAGATCATGAAGCACTGCAGACCAAATGTGCTAATCTGCTCTGGAATGTTGCCTCATCCCATCTGAAAAATCTGTATTTGTGTTGAAGACATAACAAACAGACGTTCTACTTTCAGACTCACTTCAAGTATTTTAAATACTCATCATGCTAGGGGTCTCGTTTATCATCTATACATTTAGATACTAAGTTTATGTATGTACAATTTAATATAGCATTTAGACACTCGAGATTTTCATCTCTTGCCTCTCCACTCAAGAATTCACAGAAATCAATCACCTTTCATTTTTTTTCCTATTTATTTTATTTTTAGTTTATTTCCTTCCTGCAGGGCCACTGCTTTTGCTTTAAAACTGAGAATCAGAGTGTATGAGCTAAAGCCAAACCCCACAGTTGGAGTGCTTTTAAGACCTGGAACAAGTTAAGATGTATGTTTTCTAATTTATGAAAGAGGCAAAGAATGACAGACAAAGAAAGGCCAGGATAAAGAGAGGATACAGAGAGGATAAAGAGAAACTGCCTATATGTAATTATGATGTAAGTATGTAGTTACAAACTGAGAGGTTTTTCAGAGATTATGTGATATTTGCCATTCCCACAAAAGAAGAAAAGATAGCACTTTAACAATGTTTAGAGAAGCTGAGATATTTTGCATTAAATAGAAATTCTTGCTGTACACCCCTTTAATTAATATCTCTAATGAACCACTTTAAACAATGATGTTTGGCTATAATCTTTATCAGCTTTCATTAGTAATATTGCTGGGGTATATATATTAATATAGGAGCATATGCAAATATATTTCTATGTTCAGGTTGTGTTGAAAGATGATTGTAAAAGATTTTGCAGCTTTTGAGTTCAAGGAATCTAAAATAAGAAAATGCAAAATTTTTTATGCCTACCTGCTTAGGCATATACATCCTGACCAGTTTTGGATTTCATGATCCCAGACTGCCTGTCATTGCCAGGGATTAATAATGTACTATAATGAGCAATTTTTTTCCTTTATATTTAATTCATATCAATATAACAGAATTATTGCAGCACCTGCTTTGGGGTCACACCAGGGCAGAGCAGAGGGGGACAATCCCCAGCTTCTACCTGCAGGACAGGCTTCTTTTGATGCAGCCCAGGATACAGTTAGCTTTCTATGCTGTAAACACTTTGTTGCAGTGCTGCTCATCATTCCACTTATCACCCAGTCCGTGTTCATGTTGGGATTGCTCTGACCCAGGTGCAGAACCTTGCACTTGGCCATATTGAACTTCGTGAGGTTCCCACAGGTCACTGTCTCAAGCCTCTGTATGGCATCCCTTCACTCCAGCAAGTCAACTGCACCACACAGCTGTGTCATTAGGCTGAGGATGCATATGATACCACCCTCCATGTCACTGACAAAAGGTGTTGAAATGTGCCAGTGCCAATAGCAACCCCTGAGGAATGACCCTTGTCACTGCTTTCCACCTGGACATCAAAATATTGATCACAACTCTGGCTACAACCACACAGCCAATTTCTTATCTACTGTGCAGTCTACCTGTCAAATCCATTCCAAAATCCATTTTGGAGAGAAGAATGTTGTGCAGCAAAATGTCAAATGTTTTACACAAGTTCAGGTAGATGATACCATTCCTTTACCCACCAACTTTATACCTGTTTTAGAAGACCACCAAATTGTCAGGTATGATGTGCCCCTCGTGAAGCCATATTTGGTGTCACAAATTACCCCCTTATTTTCCATGTGCATTTGCATAGTTCCCAGGAGGATCTTGTTGAGCATCAAGGTGAGACTGATCAGCCTGTAGTTTGCTGGATCTTCCTTTTTCTACCTTTTTAAAAATGGGGGTTATGTTTTCTGTTTTCCAGTCAGTGGGAATTTCACCAGTCTGCAATTACTTTTTTAACATGATGTACAGTGGATTAGCAACTAAATGTAATGGTTCCCACAGGATCTTCAATTGTGTTTCATCAGATCCCAGGGACTTGTGCACATTCAGGTTCTTTAGATAATCTTGAACAGTATTTTATTCTATGCTGTGCAATCATTAAGTTTCATAGTCCCCATCATTGAATTATATATTCTTTTTTCTTTATATTTTTCAGTCATATGGGGCATGGGAAAGGAACTATTAATATCAAAAAGTGGGGTCAGATTGGAAATAAAAATCTTTGATAGTTTCTTTTTGATTCCTGGAGGAGTTTTTGCTGTTTTTACTTTTCCCTCCCTAATTTGTAATTAATTATTTCACTTTGAGTGTTGGGAAAAAATTTTAGTTGCTCTTGGGAAACTGAAAATTTGTTGGTGCTGTTAAATGCTATTTTTGGAGAAGAAAAAGCATTTATCTAGTGCTTCACCAGCCTTTGCATGCTTTCAGTTCCTGATGTTTGCCTATGGCTTTGTTGGCCCCACCTTGGGCCTCCGCCTGGGGGCTCCCCTGACAGGGGAAACCCTCCTGGAGCAGTTCTGTGTCAGGAAACGGAGATGCACAGGACTTTTTTGGTCTTCAGCTTCTTGTTTTATTGTTATCTTATCAAAACTTCAGCACGCTGCCTGCACCAGAACTTGCATGCAGGAAAACAGCACAAAAATGTCTAACAATCTTGTGTAACAAGGCCTTTTATGCCTAATCAAAAACTATGGTGCCCAATTAAGAAGCAATACTTAGATGGTGTTCCCTTCTAACCCAATAACTGACCCCTAAAGACCTACAATGAGGATGAGGATTTTTCTACCCGATTACAAGATATTACCTAAACCCATGAAGAAGGAAGAGGAAGGAAGAAAAGGGAACATGAGACAATACCCTCCATCTTGTTCCCATCTACAACACACTAAAAACCTCAAAACCTAAATTTCTCACCCAACTGACACACTATACTACTCTCTATAATCTATTTCACACTTTTGTGGTCTCTAGTTTATTTTGAGGCTTTGGAGGCCTTTTCCATGAATGAGGGTCAAAATCAGTGCTTCCCTGGGAGTCAGAACCCCACAGGGCAGACAGAGAAATATTCCCCTTGCCCTGGGTTTCCACAGTGGCCATGATATTTTCAGTATTCTGGAGCTTAAAATTTACTCTTAACTCACGTGGACAGTTTATCTTTTTGAAATGAAATAAGACCCCCAGGTAGTATTCATTATTTTTTGGAGATTAATACCAGAAATCCTCCCCATAAAACTATTATGATTAGGATGAAGACTTTGAAAGTTATTATAATATTGCATCTGATGTTGAAGTAGTAATACTTGTAATCCCCTTTTTTCACTGAGTTTTTAAGTTGCCGTGAACTACTTCTTTGACAGGCCTGATTAGCTCAGAGGAAGACATGAAAAGGGATATAAAAGATGGAGACAGAGGGAATCCACGCCAGCACTGCTGGGGAGAGAGGATACAGTGTCTATCAAAAAATGCTCCCTTGCTGTTTGGGAAGCATATGAGTAAACAGAACAGCAGTCACAAAACTCGTGGGAAAGAAAATAAAATGTTTGAAACTCCAGCACTTGTCAGTGTGAGATCCATTGATTCCAGCAGAGGTGTGGGATACAGTGGTTAGGAAGTGAGAAGCACGGAGCCATACACTGTGCTAGGAAAAATCATAACTACAGAAGAACCACAAATTCAAAGCCATTATTGTGGTTCTTCATTACTTAAGGACTCATCCTACTTCCAATAAAAAAAAAATGTAAGAAATAAAACAAGTAAAGAAAATAATAGAAAATATTTTGCATCCACTGTGCAATTGTATTGTAGTGGTATATTTTAAAACTTACCATGCAATTATTTTTCTATGGTGTTTTTATTTTGGTGCTATAGTCTTCACTATGAAGCCACAAAATTTCCACTCTTTAATAATCTGGTTTCAATACAGGCATTAATTTGAAATTTTCTGTAAAATTTTAGTAAGGAATCAACTCTTTTCTGGAATAAGACTTAGTTCTTTGGCAAAATACCATATCTAATAAAAGGAAAAGCAGATGAAGATTTATGGCATAGAATAGTTACTATTCTTTTCAGTCTTTTTTGAGCAGAATATTTAGACAGAATCCACAAATGCATTTTCTTTACAAAAGAGTTTTTTGATGTCCTTAAAAAAATCTTTCTAACTAATCTTTCTAATCTTGACTTTCTAACAAGATTTTAAGATGGGATTTCACAAATTTGCTGGTGATGGTACAACTTATGCTGTAAAGATAAAATCTTTGACAGCAATAATCCTTAGTGCCTAAAATCTAATGTAAAAACTCTGAAGTGATAATTTTAGCATAATTAAGATCTCAAAAAAAAAAAAGTCTTAAAACTGGAATTTCCTAGCTTTACCTAATGAAAGTTTTTGGTTTTGACAAAGGAATTGTGTTCAGTTGTTAATCTGGCCCCAAGCAGAGAAAGAAGTTTTATTGTATTCATTGTGTCTGTGTAGTACTGATGCATTAATATCAATATACCTGTCTAATTTGCTATTTTATTTGGTTGCATAGCAAATGACAAGTAGTTTTCAGCATTTGAATGAGGTTTTCAACACCAGACATTTTGTCTGAAGATATATTAGATATTATCATACAGGTGTAAAACAGTAAGGCATCTTCTGGCATTCCCTGTTAAATGTACAGTTATATAATTTACCTTTAAGAATTTATTTTTTAAATTATGTTATGGCATAGCAATAAAATAAAATGCTGAAATCCAGTTGCATGTACATTGAGAACAACTTTACAAAGAGGGTTTCTTAATTTCTATGCTTCACATTTCAGATACATTTTTATCTCTCGTCAGATGTTAAATATCAAAAGATAAAGGAATGGGTGTTTTATTTTTAGATTTTTTTTGCTATAGCGAATAACCTGGGACATTTCTCTGCAAAGTTTAAGGAAAAGACTGACACCAGCAAGATTCTCATCTTAAATGGTGAAGAAAAATTTTAAATGAAGTGCTAATCCAATAGAGGACTTTTCCCAATACATCAGCAAATATATTTTCTGAGATTATGAACATTTTGCGTATAAATTCACAAAGACATGTGAGCATCAGTGTATGTCCACACATGTCCACATGTGAAAAACCCAAAAAGACCCCTAATAAATCTTTTTGTACATTGTCAAATTGGCAAGAGTCCTGATTATGCCATGGATATTCTAATAATGTTGTCTTTGGTTTGGTATCTCCTACTCTGCAAGAGAGCTCAACTCTGATGAGCATGTCAATCTCTGTAGTGAATGGCTAGACAAACCTAGACCTAGACAAAAGGTTTCTAGAATGTGCAAAACTATAATAAATATATTTACAGAGCAGTGGTTCCATCACTGTATGAATTAAAATATTTTTGCCTTCCAGTTCACCAATCCAGCATCTCTGTACCACTTTTGCTTAAAGTGTAGTGCCTCTAAGGATGAAAGACCTAGGTGTTGGCCACATTTAAGTGCTTTGTAAATTTCTGACTCTACCCTTCAAACACCTTCATAATACTGCCTATGCTACGACACACATGGTTACACCCATATTATGACCTTGCAAAAGAATGTAACAGGTTATTTTTTGTTTTTGTTTTTAATATTTCTGCATCTACATTTACAAAATAGAATTCCAGAGTTTATACAAATGTCTTCAACCCACCTATATAAAAATTTGAATTAAAGTGGGTAGAGATCCAGTCAGGTTATTTACAAAATATTGATCTCATGAGATGTGCACAGATCAAACACTTCTCTTACATTACACAATCAACAGAGACAACAAGAAATGAAAAAAAATTAAAATTCTAATATGCTTCCAAATCATAGTCCTCCAGTTATCAAATTGACATTACCTGTACAGTAATTAACATTCTTAATTTATTCACAACTGTTCAAGATTTGCAAATAGGACTAATGTCTGACTAAAAGTGGAACCCCAGAGGCAAAATGAAATAATGAGAGGGTAAGAAAAAAAATAATAGGTGTACATAAAAATGCTTTAAACTTTCTAGATAATATGCATGACATGTTCTAGTAGGAGATTAGAGTTCAATGTTCTTACTGTTTTCTCCAGACAGTGCTAATTTGTTTCCAATTAGTAGAAAATGTTCTGCAAATGTCTTACTGGACTAAAGTGGTCACAGGGATATTGTCTCTGCTTGTAATTTTGCCACAGAAATATGTTGTCTTTTTTGCTACCTAGTTCTGAAAAGTGATACCTGTTCACTTTTCTGCTTGCCTTTTTTTTTTTTTTTTTTTTTTTTTAAATAGGATATAATTTGTGAGAACACACATTAATTTAGACATCCTCTCAACCACATTAGATGTCACTAGAGAAGAGAGGATTTGTAGTTGCTCTGGTGGAAATAATGGAGTAATTGAAACTGATTATAATACTTAATCCACTTGCAACAGTCTGCAAGTATCATGCATAGGATACTGAGAAAAGATTAATGGATTAATGAACTGTTCTTGTTGTTGTTGTTTTTGTTTTATTGTGGGTTTTTTTTTTTCCCAAGCTGATGTTAATGCCCTAATATTTACCAGGAAAATGGTTCTGCACTGTTTTAGCAGGTAATTGTTCCCTTATGAATAATCTTTGTGATGCCTTTGCAGTGAAATGTGAGTCACCCTCAGTACTGTTTCAAAAGGACAATAATGGACTTCTACTTTGAGATTAAACCATTGCTTGACTTTCCAAATAAAAGTTGGTATTATAATTTTTTCTCTTTCCCTTTTGCTAAACTACAGTTAAAGGATCAGGAAGTTGAAGAAATGGTAACAGCTCAAAAGAGAAGTCAGTTCAAGAAAAATAGCAATTTATACTGAGAAGATCCCTCTCTGGATGCAACTCCCAAGCCCTCCTGCACAAAAAATCTCTTCAGTAAGGCAAGAATGCCCCTAAATAGAGAGGTGCATGGAGAAACTCCTAAATCAAAAACCTGGTCAAACTGGGCAGGAAATTCATTACCAACAAACTGTGAAATCAAGTAGGTAACATAAGGGCCAAATGTCAGAGACCAAAAAATGTAGGACCACACAAAGAATAATTATAAAGTTGAGAGCTATGAGTGTATAAGGAAAGAGGCAAAGATTAAATGTCTTGCCACTTCATGCAAAATGACAAGTGATGGTATTTTTCATTATGTGGCAAAATGGTAAAGTCATGACAATTATCTTTGTAATCAAAGCTCTGTATTATTAACTTTTGAATTTAAAAAATACTAGTTTCCCTAATTTATTCTTTTCACTGGGAGATGGCATTAGATTTTACTTTTTCATAGTTACAGAGCTTATTACTTCTTCCACAATTGTTAGTCCAACGTTGTCCTGCATTGTCAAAAATGCTTCAGTCAAATGAAATATAAACTTCTAGCCTCTATTAAGGCTTGGTTTGAGTTGTTTGATGAAGTTATTTGAAATTCTTCTGTCTTTCTTAAATCTTCTGTTTTTCTCAAATTTAAAACAGTTTCTTTAAAGGTAATAACCTACATTAATACCTCAGATCATTACTTGTTAAAAAGCATATTCCTCCAAAGTTTTTCTGTGTATAAATCATCACAATTAATTGAAAATAAGTTTATTCACAAACTTCCTGATCATTTCAAGTTAGCATATTACCCTCAGAGATAATATATCGTTCCTGCAGACACATAAATAATATATAAATTATTTTTCAACTTGGTGTGCTTACAGCTATAGGCCAAATAAAGAAAAGTAATTTATGTTAGCCGCCAGCATCAGTTTACATTTTTACAGTTGTTTAGAGAACTGACAAAGACTGAAAATCAGTCTTTTTATCAGATTGTGTGCTCATTGGGTTTGTTTCTGTGTCTTCATTTTCCAACTCTTGCTACTGCCAGGCACAGCAGGAAATTCAGCTGAAGTCAAAAGACTAAGCAAATAAACAAAGCAGCTGCTTTAGAATGCTTCAGACAGGGCCAAGTTCTGAGTTACAGGGCTAGCTAAAATAAGGAAAGAAAAAACTTAAACCAGTAAAAAAATGCTTTATATCTTTCCTATCACAAAGGACATTTCATTCAGTTTTTAATATTTCCATTCTTTTGTAAAATGAAGGAAGTGTGAAGGCAGATTGCACATTGAAGACCAAGGGTTTACCTGCATCTGGATTTGGGTGTACACGTGTGGTTCCTATTTGACTCAGAAGAGGCCTGAGGCCACAGTTTTGCCCTGAGTGATTTGTGACAGATGGTGAATAACAAATAAACTTGCTAAGCAGAAATCACGGGCTTTGAGTAAGCATCTCAGATTCTTGCCTGGGAATAGGCAAGAGCTTTGCCATAACTTGTATTTCAGCAACATTTACCTGTCAGTAAACCTTACACAAACACAGAAAGCACCAGGATGGGAGAAATACATTAAATAAATGTGGCCACAGATGCTCAAAGTTTGTTGCTTCTGACTGCTGATCATTGTCACCTCCTTTAACAAGACATGTAACCTCATCTGACACATGGGCAGGGCAGAAAAGAGAGACAGCTGACAGTTCACGCATTTTACCAGCTGACCAACCCAATGAACAACAGGAAGGGCTATGCTGGGAAAGCCCTTCATCATGCCATCACCCAAGGATGACATTATCAATCTATTGTACTGTGCCAAGATGCTTCATGAAAGGAGTTTACAATAAAACAAATGTAGTTTGGAAATGAGAACCTATTAAAAGTAGTAAGTGCATTATCTAGTTTTGAGCCTGGTTTTAGGAAGAGGCTGCTAAACCAGAGGGTTTGTTTTAGAGTGAAATGGTTTTTTATAAACATTGACTGCAAACAGGTACACAGATTTGTGAAGAAATGCTTTTTAGTGCAAGTTTGATGCAAACATCCTAGTTAATGTTCCACTGGACTTTATTTGACTAAAATTTCACTAATTCAGTAAAAGAGCAGTTTGGTAGTTTGAAATTTAATGTTCTCATGTTAACTCCAAGAAAGGTAGTTCTGAATTGATGTTACCAGTTTTGTACTGTAGCTACAGTATTAGTTTTGACACTGTCTGCATGCAGGTGGTTTATAATGCAAAATATTGATCTGGAGGATTCTTTCTCCCCCCCTGCCTTCAGCTGTATATTAACTTCTAGCCTTGATCTTAAACGTTAAGATGGATGTTCAGTATTATTACCCAGCAGAAAAGGTAAAAAATCAATTTTGTCTCCTCGTGCTTTATTCCCTCATCTTCCAGTGCTTGAGCAGTGGGGTTGTACCAAATGTCAGCATAAAATAATTTATTAGCTGATGTTGTGACAACTTCTGTCAGATGAATATATTACCATAGGTACATTGATGCTCCTGAAATCAGCTTTCTGGTTGATACAAGAAAAGAGTATAGCAAACAATCAACTATTTTTAATGGAGCAATACCTTCATAAAACACTGCATTGCAGAAGGTGAGTAGTAAGATCTAGCTAAGAAAAACTTAAGTGTAAATAATGTCTTTTTTAAGACTGCTGCTTACAGATTATAGTTGCTCATTATAGTTTAGGGGTTTCAAAGTTGATCTGTACACATAAAAGAGAAGAGTTTCAAAAATTAAGACTCTGTTTTCAAAAATTAAATCAAACAAAGGAATGATTGTCATATTTACTAACCTTGTACTAAGCAACCAGAAAAAGCTTTCATTATGCTTTGTTTTGAATTCTAGGTATAGGTAATTTTCCATTAAAATGTATTGATGAGTCCTCTAAATTTCAGTTTGTGACTTCTTTGTCTTACAGCATGCTTGGGACTGGGAAATAAAAGCCTGCCTTCCCCACCCTGCTTTCAGGGCAGTACTCAGCCACAGACAAGGATTTGTGCCACTATAGCCTAGTCTTTCCTAACCTTTTAAATCACATTAATCCTCTGCTACCCTGTCATCTATAACTCAATTTGTTAAAGGCAGACCTCACTCAGCCCTTCATTAGCCCAGTACATCTTTTCTATGTTTCAGTATTTTCCACAGATGTAATGTAGATTAGAATCTGAGTGAAATCTTCACTACTGAAAAGAACATTGAACTCCCAGACTTTCCTCATGTTGATGGATCTCTGCTCAGGCACAAGAATTCCTTGTACCATATTGTCTACATGATAGAGATAAAATTGTAACAGAACAAGTTATCAAGCTACACTAGGAAAAATTATGCAATTAACTTGTTCTTTTAAGATGATACTATGCAGACTGCTGACGTACCAAAACATCTGAGATTGGGTCATTATGTTCTTCTGATCTCCCTTAAAATGATATGTTAAGGAGTACTTCTGTTGAAAAGTACAGAATCTTATACCTATTTAAACTTACTGAATGTCGCTGTAAATGACTTCATATAATGAAATCCTCATTGGATTAGTCTTTAGATACTTTATGAGATGGTATTAAAATGCTTTTAAGATGCCTCCTATCTTTCTTAACCTTCAAATAGAACTCAAACTACTTCTGACAGATACAATATTTCTATTTAAAACTCAAGCCAAAAATCATCTGAAAAGATTAAACACTCGAGAAAGTAAAATAAATGCTATACATTTACTTTTATTCTTCTTTACGTTTTTTCTAGCATTTGAGGTTAGTAAATTGAGAATTGAAAGAGATTTTTGTTTTTCAGAGAGTTGAGATATTAGAGGCAAAGGATAGCAAAATCAATGTTAACATACAATGATCTGAAATAATGATATGAAAATTATGATCTTAAATTTCTTGACACATTGCTATGGATTTATTTTCATTTGGTTTTTTCTGGGTTTTTTTGTTTGTTTGTTTTTTTTTTACAATTCATCTTGTATCTAAAGAGGTTAGACTCTCATTTCCTGCTTATAGGCAACACATATTTATGTTTTTCAAAAACACAGACATATCAACATGCAATGTTAAATATAACTTTAAAAAGCAATACCTTAGATGATTATAGGTCTGTATAAAATGTAGGCCTATTTTTTTATCTTTTAAGGACTTCAATAAATCCTAAAATTTGAAAGCTTGTATGATTTTATTTAACATGAAATTACATTACTTCAGTGTTTCATAAGTCAAGATAAACTTAATAGACAATTTTACAGAAATAAAAAATTAATTATAATTTTTTACTATATTTCACATTAGTTAATAGAAACCAAGGTCAAAAATATAAATTTATGATAAGTTGCTTTTTTTTAATACTATGAGAATAAGACATTTTTCTTATTTTATTTATTTTTAATTTTAAAACAATTAATTTTGATTCTATCAAGATATTCTGAATAACATACGCTTTAACAGTAATTCTGTTAGCAATTGTTAAACTGTGGGGAGATTAACCCTTTATTGAATTGTCTGCCTATCGTAAGCCAACTAAGCATTCATTTCTGTACCCCAAGATACAAAATGAGTGCCTTTTTCTTTAAGAAATAAACCCCAGAAGATTTAAGAGCATGGATTAGATTACTTCAGTGCATGGAAATAAATACAACATAATAAACCCACTCATTTTAATGATGTTTACATATGCAACAGCATATCTATGAAAATTATTCAGATGCAAGCTGTAAATATACCGACAGGCACAGAAGTCAATTGAAATCTTCATTGAAGGTAATTCTGTACCTGGGAAAATAGTAATTTTGCTGTGCAGCAAATTCTGTGTTTTTGGTGAATTGTGCTGATGATCAGATGAGGCTGACACCTTTCTCTTCTCATGTGTCTGGTGTGTTCCATTAGTTACCTATGCACAATGAATAGTGAATTTAGTGGCTTTCTATTCCTGCATCTTTTTTAAGGAATGAACTGAAAACTTTGACTGTAACAGAACATATTGCTGTTTTGTTCCTGTGCAAAAGTCTCAGTGTTTCACCTATATAAATAAATAAATCCAGGTATTTAGCAGAGGAATATCATCCTGAAAAGTAACTTGCTTATATCTACAGCTTTAGATAGATATCACTCCCAAAGCAGCAGACAGCATAGTAGAAATAATTCTGCTGCAAAAAGCATTCAATTAAGAAATTAGCTTGGTCTCCAACCAAATAAATATGGTACTTATACAATCCAAGAAAAGAGAATAAATAACTGTAATAATAGGTTTCCATACATTCCCTACAAATCTAAATATTAACATGGATTGATTATCAAAGGAAAAGTGGCTGATCTATACTAGCAATAACTTTTCCAGATTCAGGTCTGTGCAGTTGCTTGCCTTTGGTCAAACTGCAAATTTAGTTTTTAATAACTGCGCATGAGATAGAAAAAAACTTCTAGATGACCAAATAGAAATTCAGTATTATATTAATTGTATCATATTCACAATTGTGTGTGTTTCAAGGGGTGGGTGTCTGAAAAGCATAGTTTAGGGTGGAACTTAGAAGCAGCACTGAACTGCTGTCATGAAGCTGAAAGAAATTATTGTCAATAGAAAAATTGAGGAAGACACAGAAATTACAGTCAATCAGAAGTTCAGAAGGAAAAAGATGATATTTTTATGTGTTCCTGTGTGGACTCTGTGAGACAAATATTTCTGGAATGGCATGATTTTTGATCAGAAAGCATACTTTTTCCACTTAGGAAAGCAATTCTTGTCTTAAAAAAATTGCTTTGTCTGAACTGTTTTAGTTAGAGGTTATTTTTTAGTCATATTTTATGAAATTCAAATTAAATATATGGATATATTAAGAACCAAAAAAATTTTTTTTTTATTTTAAATTGAAGGCTTGGACTGACCTGCACTTTAGCAAAATTACCCCTTAATCTACATTTCTACTAACTCAAGAGAAAATCATTTTTTTAATGATTTTGTAATTAATATATCATTTAACTTTAAATCATGTTAAACACAACCAAAAATATATTAATTAAAAAAATAATTAAAAGAAATCTTACAATATTATGAAGTTTTAATAACTATTGTGATCAGAATTGTCAGTGAATATTACCTAATTTCACCCACCAAGGGCTTAAGCTCTGCTTTCAAACAATACATAGATATTTAAATGGAAAGTCTATTGCAAAGGGACAAAGTGTTTGAAGGTGTACATTTCCCAGGTCTCCTCTCCTGTGGAATTGCACCCCAGGTCCTAAAGCAATTCTGAAGTCCTGAAAACACCTGGTTGTACATTATATTTTCAGTTCATGTCTGAGTGGCTTAACTTCTATGATAGCCTCATGAGGATGGAAGAAAATTAAACCAAGACACCATAGATAAAATTTGTAAGTTATGTAAATGTCACATGTGGGGAAAAATGTTGTTTCTGAGTAGAGGAATGTTGTTGTCAAGAATACCACTGGGAATTTCTACATGTGCTCAGAACACCATGGCTCTTTTCACCATTGTTTGGAGTGAACAGAATTGACACTTCAGATCCTTCTCCTGGGATAGATCCTGGCATTAATGTCCAGAAGCACAAAGTTTCACTTTTAAATACAAGAAAAAGACTACACATAATCATAAGAATTACTCTCCACATCTATTACACCTTTGGCTAGGCATCGAAATGGAAAATAAACCAATACAGAGGAAAGCAATTAGGGAACCAATTTCATGTCAGTTTCCCCACAGACCTTTCAGTATCTCCCCAAATAAATTGTTTCGAGTACTTGCCTGTATAAAATAATATAAATGGAGACATAATTTACAATAAAACAAGGGTTTAAAAACACAATTTTTAAATATCCCCAGACAATCTATACATCCTAACTGGGAATTTTACCTCAACAATCTTATTTAGAGTTACATGGACAGTTCCTAAATATACTGAGGATGTGTGTGTGTGGATATGTATGCACACACAAATAAACTGCTCACTTACTCATTATTAGTTCCATGTATTCAAGGGGGAAGCATAGGTGAAGTATGGGGCTTATTAATATCATTGCTATTAAGCGGCAGAAAATTTTAACAACAAAAATGTCTTAAATTCTTGGCTATCTTTTAGCTTAGCTTAAAAGTTTCAGGATAATATTTAAAAAAAACCACCTACTTCTGCTTTTCCTGTCAAGGATTTTGACAAATCCTTTCTCTCTATGTAGTTATTATACGTTTTTGCTGAGGTGTGATAATGGAATTTGTGTTTAAGCACTGAGGATACCTAAACTTGTTGTTTTTACACCACAGGGATCAACTCCTCAAAATGACACATACTTCTTTTCCTCTCTTAAGGAAAATGACAAAGTATTAGGCCATCTGAAGAGATGACAAATAGCTCTGCTGCAGATATAGGGAACTAAAAACCAGGAATATATACTTTTGAGGTTTGTTTTTGGAGTGTGAACTGATTAAAAATATGATACAGCACAGTGGAAATTGAAACTGAAATAAAATTCCTGGTTTTCATTCCCATTATTTCTTATTTGTTCTCCATTCATTTTGCCACACCTTATGGAAGAAAGACTCCAATATTTTCAGCTGAAAATGTTGTTGGAACTTTATCCACAGAAATTATAAATCATGTAATGGCACATAGAATTGGTGACTACATGAATAAATTAATAAAAGTAATTCAATATTGTGGGAGGGGGTGTGGCTGATGGCCCCCCTGCTCTGCCTTGGGAGGCAACTGACATTTAGTTTCCCGCCTCCCCCGGTTGTCAGTCTTTTGTTATCCCTTCCCCTTGCTCCTGTCTATCATTGTGTACTCCTTCCCCCCGTTCTGGAAAGTTCTAAGTTCTTTGTATCCCCATTGGTTCTCCTCCCGAAACCACTCCTTCCCCCTATCCCAGTTGGCTGTTGCCCTGTCGCTCTTCCCTGACTCCGCCCTCAAGCCCTCACCTGGTTGGTAGTTTTGTACCCTGACCCTCCTTCCCAGTTATAGTTATAATCCCTGCCCCGCCCCTGGTTCGGGGCTCTCGGAGCTGGCTTCCCTTCCGAGGGGTTGCTTCCCTTCGTCCGTCACCTCGCTCTCCTTCGCCTGAGCCCTTGGAAATAAAGCCACCCGTGAGTCACCCGCCTTCGGTGGAAGTCTGTTATTTCCTCTACCATCGAGGCGCCTGCGGACCGGATCCTGTAGCTGACCACAGTGATTCCAGGACCCAAGCGCCTCACAATATCAAACTACAACACTCACTTTCTGCCATGTTTAAATCTGAAGTATAACATTTCTTGTCTTCCCTCAGGGTACTGACACTTCTCAGAACTCTAGGGTATTCATAGAAACTCCTTTTTTCTTTCATTTTATGATTTTTATTTTTTTCCCCTCTTGGTGTCTTTTTCAGATTTTTCTAGAGAAAAGACATGCATATCTGAAATTTGGCCTCTGAGTACTATTAATGAGGGATGTAAAAATCAGCACAGGTGGGCTCCCAGACATATTAAACCACAAAAATGGCTCACAGAAGTTCTTTGTATGTGTTACAGGTCACTTGGAGAGAAATATCCTTTAACTGAGTTGTAAATTTCAATTAGCAGATATCTTTTCACAATTAATCTTTTTTGAGCTCTACTGAATTTGCTTTACATATATAGTCTGTCAATTTCAAATAGCTTCTCATCATACAGTGATGTAGAACACACATAAAACATGTTTCAAAATTCTATGTTAACACACATTACTTTTAATTCAACTAATTTAAAATGGGAAAGAAATGTCTATTAATGTAAAAAAATGTTAAAGAATATTTTTATAAGAATTACAGTTTGAATCCATATGAGTCCCTGATTTTATTGGTTTCTTTTCCTTGAGAAAAAATATTGAGTTTTTAGCAAAAATAAAATAATCCAGCAAACACAGTGAGGTTTGATATGAGGACCAGAATCCATATGTATCTAGGAAGTTAGGGTCCTAAATATTTTCTGTGTCTGTGTACCCATGTAAATAAGGAAATAAGAAAAATTATTTCTTTTTGTTTTTGTCCATTTACTTTAGCTTTACTTCTGATGGTTTTTCTTTTTCAGAATCCAAACTTGCTAAGTATGTATATTAGAAAAAAAAGTCACTCTGAATTATCTAATTGATTATAGACATTTCGGCTATACAAAAACCTCAACATTTGAAAATAGCTAGAAGAGAGTTGATCAAACCATTGTGATTCACTATGCAGTCAGGTGGACGAAAACTTTATTATTGCCTTTTGTGTGTCTAGGGTTTTGTTCTCAAACACATAATCATATCATAAGGCATATTGCACAACATAGTCTCCCATAGCTAAATAATAACCTGGACATCTGCAGCAGAGCACCAGGCATATGTAGGAACTCTTTTACCAAAATATCATTATCTTCAAACATGTATTCTGTCACTCATACCATCCCCATTTATTTTTACAGTATTTGATGCATTACTAATGTATAATGCCATCCTAAACGCTTTTTTTTAAACTACTTATTAAATATTTATATTCCAGCTGCTATCATCATTTCCATGTTCAATACTGCATTTTTACTTTCAAGGGGTACTAATACCAGAGACACCAATCATGAGAGTGGCAGTAGGTACATCCTTATACTATTGCAGGATCAACAAGTCTTCTGTTGCTAAAGCAAATTACTGATAACAAGAAATGAAATTTTTTAAAAAGAGCAAAATAAGCAACAAGCAGTACACTGATCTGTGTCTGGTTTTCATTCCTCCTTCTGATGGGCAGAGCAAGAGTTTAGGTTACAATCCATAACAATGCACCGTTTCCTATTCAAGGTGACTGCAAATTCAATTCTTCCTGGCAGCACAAATTATTCACCTCTCAAGTCATCCTTCTGACACCAAATTCGGTTGCACGAGAAAATATGTCTGGCAGCCTTGAAATGGAAACAGACAAATTGCAAAGAAGGGTAGCAAGGCATCTGAGCACTTCTGCCGCATCTTGCTGACAGATGGGAGATGTAGCACCAGTCACCAGTGCTTGCATCTCCAGTGCAGTTAAAGAAAAGGAAGCATTCATCAGGCCCTTCATTTCTCATTCCTCAAACAGAAGGCTGTTTACATCATGTCAGCAAATGATTACCCTCTGCTGCTGTTGTTGCGCTACCTATTGGAAAAGGTGAAGAGGTTATGTTTTGAAATTCCATGGAGATGTTGATTAAGGAAACAAAGGAAGCTGGTTCTTAACACCCAATGCCCCCCTCCTTTCTCCCCCCCTCTCCCATCTCCCCCCCCCCCCCCCCCGCCACCAAAATAAAAATAGGAAGTAAGCATCATCACACTCACATTTTTGACATGAGAAATGAGGGGGGTTTTTGAGAGGAGGATGAATTCAAAGCTTAAATTGCTTACATATATCAAGGGAGAACCACAGAATCTAAGCACTTTCCCTTCCAACTGACTCATGTCTTTTGGTTGTTTATGTGGTTTTCAGCTTTTATCTAGTTCTTATCTGACAGCTGACCTGGGGTAACATGGATCTTAGATTTCCTTGGCTTCTTTTTAGGTCTTCATTAACTATGCCTGAAAAACCAAAGTTATTCCATCTGTGTGGAAGTCTGCAAAATTAAACTTTGAGAATAACTCCATATTGGACCATCATTGGAAAAAAATTATACATAAACTAAAAAATATGGGGAACTACTGTTTTAGCCATTTAATGTGCTCAGAACCACAAGGTATCCTACAGTCTTTTCAGGGTCTTTGTCGAAAACATGACTCAGTTTAACAGCTCATGAATTTTTGAAACTTAGAGGCAAAGTCTTTGACTCTCAAGACAAATGAAAGGTAGAATTTGGCTTATATGAAAATAACTGAGCATGAAATTTTTCTGGTGATTTCTATGCTTTATTTCAGACCAGGCTGTCATCAGACCTTTTTATTTCTTTTTCCTTGAATATGTGCATTTTACGGCTTCTGAAGATCAGATTTTTCTTCCTCAGTGGTTTAGTCTGGTATCTGGATCTAGATAATTGTTTTAAGAACTATTTCATGTGTATGTAATATAGGAAACTACATTCAGTTTAGGCAGGATCAACAGGTATTTCCTTTCTGTTCAAAACTGCTGTGTAAACAACTCAAACCTTCCATCTGTGTGACAGCTTTATTTCTCTTTCCTCAAGCTCTTTAAGTCTGGTAGACCTTTAGTGCCTTTTCTGTCTTGGAAGATAATTTCTTGATTTATTTTCATTCATATCTATCTCTAGTACACCAGAGATATCATTCTTTCTTAGAGTGATAAACCTCCACCAAGTATATTACATTGGATTTCTTTTATTTCTGCCATGAACATTTTAATTAATACTGTTTTTTTTTTCCATGCAGACATGAAGTGTGGCTGCCTTTCCTTCTTATCCTGTGCAAGTTTTACACAAGTACCTGACATACTCTGAGTTCTGTCCCAATATCTATTTCCTCCCGGTGCCACTTGCGTTGCTTCTACAAAGGTAGATACCAGCACAGAAAATCCCTCAGCCTTAGTTGTGTCCTACAGAAGATCTGGTTCTGTACTGTTTCTGTTTACATACAGCCTGTCTGAAGAAGCTAATTTTAATATGAAAGATACAATGTAATAAGTAAATAAAAATTTATCTTTGTGAATATTTGAAGAAGATTACAGCTGAATCTTTACATTTATAAAACTGCCCAGTTCTTTATGCAGAGAAAAGGAACAGTCACATCTATGTAGTCAATTTATATTTTCATTTCAAGAAAGACAAAACTTTGTCTAATATATTTTTCTCTTTATTTTGACAATTTTTTCTTTTACTTAAAAGCACAGTCAACATTTTCAAGCTTTGTGGAGTGTCGGTGTCTCTAATTACTCTGTCTGTATCTGACATGAGTCCTCCATATGTTTCTAAAATGTTTTCATTCAGAGATTACAACTATAAAATACTATGTATATATGAGGACTATATATATGTTTTATATTGATAAAAGAGAGCCAGGTCTTGACTGTATTTAAGCTTGTATTTAAGACTGCAAAGAAATACAGAGAGTAAGACTTTCATATTTAGGCCCAAGGCAGAAAATAGAAAAAGGAGAGATGAAAGGACTCTCTTGGTCCTCTTGCTCTTGCTATAGCAGAGTTCTGTTTTGCCTGTTTGGCAGAGCAATTTTCCCAGACCAGCACTAGAGTCACCCCTAGTAATTCTGGAGGTAAGAAAAATGGATAGGTTCCTTATCTAGTAATTATACTGTAAAAAATTTAAACAATCCTACTGAAAAACCCAAGGACCTTGAATGGAATACCTAATATCAAAGGTATACCCTTAAAATGATAAGAATCAAAAATATAAACAAAAAAAATCTATGGATATTTGTGGATGAATTAGTTGCCTGTTATACAAATCTTTAATCTCTGAATTTGTTATATAATGTATATATTTTATTCAGGATAACACAGTAACCCAAACAGTGTTTAAAATATCCTAACCCCGTAACAGCCTATCTGAAATACCTGTAAGTACTTTGAACACAATCTGGCACACAGAGCAGAGCAGGCATGTTAAACATGAAACTGCTTTTACAGCAATACTCCTGTTAGCCTTAAGGATTTTGAACAACGGGGAATTGTGTACAGACATTCAGTTTGTCATTAGTACAATACAACAGTACTTTTCTTATTTCTAACCAGTGTTCATATGCTATTCATTTTGCAGTTTGGCTACACTTTGCTCTGTTTCTGATTCTAGACTTCAGGTGCATGGTAACTTATGGCTAAGACTCTAACTTCTGCATTGGATTCTGCTAGGTTTTATGATCCCACATTAGGTAATTCACACCACTGCGGATGATGTTATGAATAGCCAGCATAAAATGAACACATGATTAAGTCACAGACATTGACAATAAAAAGAAAATCGTAATTTGCTCTAGACATGTCTAGATAGTTACAGCAGACCTATTGAAAACAGGACTGTTTGGAGAGTATTTTAAATCTTTAGCTTCTGACAGGTAAGTATTTAAAGCCAAAGAACTTTGCATGTACATATATAAATCAGCAAGTGCAAATGCATGATTTCTATAAATATGGGTATATAGGTGGTGGGACTGTTTAACAGCCAGACCTTCAGAAGTATCAGTGGGGAAACAACCATATGCCAATAGCATACATTTAACGTCTTAACAAGCATATAGTATATTTCTACATCTGGAACTAGTATACAACCTGAATTAAGCCTGGGTTAGGTAGTTTAGGATTTCTGATTACATTTTTCCTTCATGTTTAAGCTGGATCTTCAAGCTCCTCAAAGAAGCATGATCAGACTCAGAAATAGTGTGGAGCTCTCAAATCCCTTTCAATACCCATTTTAGAATTCATTCTTACTATCTAGCAAATCACAAAAAAGTGCAGATTATTCCATAGCAACATGTGGAGACTTTCTTCCTTACACCTGAGAAGTTCAGAGATGGAATTGGTTTGAGCACTTCTTCAGCACTTAGGAGAAACAGATTTAGATTCAGAGACAGGTAGTGTACTGATGTGACTTTTTTGGAGACTCTTGTCTTTCTCTAAGTCAGAATGACAACCCCCTTTTAATATTTGTAAATAAAATAAAGTTAAAATAAAAACAACTATGTTAAAATATGTAAGCAAAGGATTACAATATGCCCTACCAATATGAGTAGGTAACAATGTCAGTGTATCCCCAGAAGAACAAAAGTAAAACCAACATTTTAGTAATGAGGTAGCCTACAAGACCATTATTACGGCAAGTTTGTTAATACATAAAGGATATTCCTGTATCCTGTGTTAAGAGTTAAATCAGTTAGCATAATGGTAAGAGAGGCATGAGAATAAGATATAGAATGGAGATGCAAGGGCTTTGAGGAGGTGATCTAGATAACTCATTCTTCCAGGCTGTAAATGCTACATTTTTGCCTTTCTGAACCCAAAAATTGTATAAAAGTCAATAGCTAAGAGCACTGCAAATCAAAACAAAGTTGTATCAGCATGTTTCTGGCAAGGAGTAAGACAAAGATAAAAGTGGAAACATGTGGTGTACAGCTTCAGGGGCTGGTTCTGGCCTCTTGCCTGAACAGGGCCAAAACAGACAGCATGCTACAGTGTTCACTTTGTCTTAATTAATTAATAATGGATGATAAGAGTATGATCTTTCTCTCTATCTCCCTGATCACACATTCACACCTATCTCCATCTTCTCTCCAAATGATGCTGCTACATTTAGGGCAAGATTTTCATATTCTACTGCTTCTCTTTTAGAATAGCATTCCTGAATTTCTTTGCCTCATTAAGTCATAATATCACCTGAAAATCCCTTTTTTCAGGCCAGTTAGCTTGAGCTTTTCTCCCTGTTGACCTACTAACACCTTATTTCCCTGTCTGTGAATGCTTATATCAAGACTTGGATTTCACCACCACATTTTCACAGGCTTAGTGTCTCTAAACCTACAATAGTGGTCTTTTGAAGAACAGAATGAAAAAGAATATATAAAAAGCGTAGTGAATGCACCTTTACAGCTATCAGCCCATAAAATTATTTCCATTTATTTATAATGTAGAGAAGCATTCTATCATATAAATTAGTAACCTGAGATTTGAAAGATGGTGCATAAATGAAGCTGGATTTTATGATCAGAATCATCAACTATTTGAGAACATCTTCAGTATATGCTTCTAAACTTACTTATTATCAGAATTTATAGCTTGATTTTCCAAGTGGTACAGTCCCATAAAATAGCAGATATCTCAGTTATCTGTGCACTTATCTGTTCAGATAGATAAATAACTTTCTAGGTCATTTACATGCAGATTATTTTGCATAAATACTTCCATGCATTTATATCTTGGTTGTCAAATTCTCTTTGGTATCGATGAACATGAATCATGTAATCATTTGAGTTGGAAAGAGGCATAAAGATCACCTGGTTCCAACACCTCTGTCACTGGCAGGGACAGTTTCCACTAGACCAGGTTGCTCAGAGACCCGTCCAACCTGGCCTTGAACACCTGTAGGGATGAGGCATCCACAACTTCTTTGGGCAACCTGTTTCAGTGCCCTCACCAGCCTCACAATAAAGAATTTCTTTCAAATATCTAATCTAAACATGTCCTCTTTCAGCTTAAATCAATTTTCTGTTGTCCTATTACTACACCCCCTTGTCAAAAGTCCCTCTCCAGCTTTCTTATAGGTCCCCCTTAAGTACTGGAAGGCTACAATGACTCCCTGGATCCTTTTCTTCCCTTTTCAGTCTCAACCTTCTCAGCCTGTCTTTACACAGGAGAGGTGCTCCAGCCCCTGATCATCTTCATTACTCTTCTCTGGACTTGTTCCATCAGGTCAGCATCACTCCTATGTTTGATGTCTCAGAGCTGAATGCGGCACTCCAGGTGGGATCTCACAGGAAGATAGCAGAGGGGGAGAATCATTGCCCTTGACTGGCTGGCCATGCTTCTTTTGGAGTGGCCCAGGATACAGCTGGATTTCTGAGATGCACAGATTTCCAGGCCACATAAAGCTTCTTGTCAATATATAAGAAGGTTTTCAGTTAATTAGCAAAACCTATTTGCCTCTCTTTCTCTAAATTTCTTCTTGCAGGGAAACTTAAATTTGTTTTTGTGGCTTGGGCACTCAACTGTAGACTTTTTGATTATGGTACTGAACTTTGTCCTTTTCATTTTTCATTTTTTTTTTAATGTAAGGAAAGGAATACAACATTCTTACAATCTTGCCTCATAACAGCTCCCTGGTTTGGAATTAATGGGTCACTGGTGTTGTTTAGAGTATTGAACAGTTCACTGATGTGAAGAAATATATTTTTTTACTTTCAGACACGGCAAAAGTAGCTGAATAGAAAAGCTCTTGTTCACTGACACTTAACCACACTGTCTTCTACCAGTCATGCAATAAATACATTTAATATTTTTTCAAAAGGAATCAACAGAAAAATACTACTAGACAAATCAACATTTAATGCTGGTTTCTTTTCCATTCCTGAATCTTTCAGAGAGTTACTGCTTATCCCTGTAGATGTAGTTCATTTAGCCAATGTATGCTGAAATTTATTGAGGCATTTAAAGTTTTGATAACACAATTTGCTTAAATGTTTATGCAACATGTTGTGCTTTGATGTTATAAACTATATAAGAACATATTGTACTTAATGGTAGGGCAAGCAGCAGAATGTTAAGAAAGCTGTTTTGAATAATATTTTGCCAAATGTTAAAACTTTCATTTTCACCTCTTTTTGTTCTTTTTTTTTTCTTTGTAATTTGTGATGAAACATAGCTATTAAAATCTGGAATAGCCAAATTATATATTTATATCTGTGAGAGACATGTATCAGTGAAACACTTTAGTGGTGTGCTATGCCTTAATCTAGGAGAAGATATTAACTCCAGTGAAAAAGATATATCAGAGAAGTAAAATCACTGAACATTCTTACATCCTTACATAATGCCACAATCCTGACAATTTCCAGTTTGTGATTTTGTTGATGTCTGATGGATTGAATACAAATTACTCAAATATGTAAAATTATTCAGAGGCTTATTTTGTTCAGCAGCAGAATCTCAATCCTTAAATACTGCAGATCCAAAAGGCTTGTTGGATGTTCTTTCTTTTGTAAGAAGTCTATCTCCAACTATTTAGTTTAAGGGATGATAACTGAAAATAATTTCTGAAGCTGACTTTATAAAATGGTCAATAATAAGCAATCTGTTATGGTAGTCATATTTTAAAATTATATAATTATTGCAATATTGCTTTAAAGGAATGAAAACCCACAAGTTAATGCTGGGGTGGTGCATCCTGCTCCCCCTTTCCAGGCTGCACTGAGGCCTGAGAAATGCTCATTAGGCCTTGCCTTTGAAAATTAGTGCCTGCACTTAGCTCTTCCCAAGCTTATCAGAAACACTGTCTGCTTCCAGGTACTGCTAAAAAGCTCCTGTTTTCCTTTTTAACAGCCTTGGAAAATATTGTTCTTGCCTGAATGGAATAATATTCCTGTTCTCACACTTTCACACAACGTGCCGACCCAAACTGTGGTCAGATGTAACCTTGCTATGACTAAAGCCCACTCTCTTTTGACCCTATAAACAGTGGTCCAAAGGGAGACCCTTTGAGCTCTCCTGGACTGCATCCAGCAGCTCCTTCTGAGGGGGGCACCTCTCAGAGCTAGCAAACCCTCAGGTGTGCTGTACCTGCAGGCATGACTCCTGGGCTGCTACCCTGACTCCTTGGGACCTGAACCTTCACCCATCTGGGGATGCAAAAGCATCTAAAGTGAATATTCCACTGACATCTGAGGGGAACTTCTCACAGGTACTTTGCTTGCACTGACTCTTTCTGTCTGGGTGCATAAATAGGTGCATATGCTGTAGCAAATCTGGGAGAAATGCTGCTTTCTTAAACGTTTAAGTATCTTGAAGTTGGACCTGTAAGTAAGCTTGTGACTTATGACTTAAATGCTGCTAAGTGTTGTTCTTTTACCAAGAGATTAAGTTCAACCTGAGTTACAAGATAAGTGTTGTTAAGTGTTGTTCTTTTGCTAAATTGCTAAGTATTACTTTGAGGTTATGCTAGGTTAAATGCTGTTAAGTGTTACTCCTCTGTTAAATAGTTTAAGTTATAAATTAAGTTTAAGGTACAAATTAAGTGTTTTTCATTTGTCAAATTGTTAGGTTTAAGGTACAAGTTAAGTTAAAGCACTGTTGAGCGCTCTTAAACTTTTTAGGCCTTATTCCTTTTTATCCTTGTTCTCACTATCTTTTGTCACAGGAACCTAAACGCACACCCACACCCCTAGATAGTTCTTGGTTAACTTCTGTTTTGATTGTTTAGATTTTGTTTGGTTTTGCTATTGCTTGTTTTCCTTGGTGTGCCCCAACTGTGCTGTAAGTAGCAGAGTGAATCTTACCAATGAATGTTGTCGTGTAGTTGCTTAATATTAAATCTGGCTTTTGCTGATACCCTTGCTGATGATTTTTTAAGCAACCTCAAACACTCGTTTGTAACAAATGCTGACTTGCATTTGATCTAATATGAGCACCAAGGTACTATGTGAATGAAAAAAAGGAAGCAGACACTGGTTTTCCCAAAGAGCATGTTTGGTTTACTTTTGTAACCAAACTGAAACAACAGTAAGAAAATAGTTCAGGGTAGAATTTTTTATATTCTCTGCAAGATAATGAAGTAAGGAAATGCAATAAAGAAGCAAAAGAAATCTGAAAGTGAATTTACAAAATAAATATGTGTCTATGTCTTAGTTTTGTTAATGTTCAGTCTGGATCCCACTGTTTTGATCAGGATTTGTTTCCAATCACCTCTTTCATTTGGTTCACAATGTACACACTAACCAGATAAGATTGTAGGGTATTTTTAAAATTATAAAATATATTTATACTATTTTCTTGTTGACATGCAAAGATCTAATTGTAAGAAAGGCCTTACTAATCTATTTGTTTTTGGGATAACTAACTTTCAAATTTCTGAACAACAAAAATATTTGAGCACAAGCAAGGAAAATAAAGCAGTTTAGACAAAATTTTCAAGTTCAAAAATTATAATTATCAGAAAAGCAATTAAATTTAAGAATTGGGGTTTTAAAATTGTTTTTTGGTAATATTATATTTCCCAAATATAAATTTTTTGCTTAGTAAGATGAAAGCAGTTTACACATTGCTCTGCTTATAAGTAAATTTTGTAAATAAATTTTTTATAAGACAGTTGACAAATCAGCCATCAGTTTCATTTTAAGATTAGACTACAGCTCTCCAGTTCCTAGTATTTATGTTCAACCATCTTGAACTTCATTATTTAAGAATTCTCCCTTACATGCAGGATAAATTGGAAGTGACTGCTTTAGAATATTTATGCAGCAGGTGTTTCTATTTAATATCAGTACTCATGTAGTCTTTTGAATAGTCAGGAACTTTAATGGCCTTCTGTAACATCTGCAAAAGAATATTTAATGTAACATATTGTTGCATTGTTTAGAAGTTAATAATCCTATAATATTAGTGATCATATGGAATAACATCTGTTAACATCAATCACTATAATTTTAAGCACTTGAAAAGCTCATGAAAAATCAGAAATCCTTCAAAACAAAGTGGTTCTTGATAATTTTTCTAATCAACATTTCTAATCAACATTCTAATCAAATTTTTTTAAAAACACAACAAGTAGCCCAGGAAGCATTGTTTATTTTTTTGTCTAATTAATATTTATGTCTGAAATATATATATGACTAGCATGAAGGTTATACAGAGAGGAGTAAAGTTTAACTATTGTAGTATACTTTAGATGCCAATAGAGAATCTTATTATTCAAAAGGCACAAGAAGGATTTTGATCCTTGGGTGCCTCTTAAGCCATATGTCTCAGGGTGATCACAAACGTGCCTGGTTATCTGCCATGAAGATACTCTTGGCTACAGACTTTACATCAGTGAAACATATTAGGCTGTAAAGGATCCTACTTATTGTGCACATATGAGCATTTTATAGGTTGTTCTTAGTCACATGTCAGATCAATGTGAGCAGATTTTGTATAACAAGCAATAAAATCTGCATGGGAAAGTGTAAGAGTCCTTCACATGTGTAAGAGAAAATATTCCAATTAATGTTTTTGGCCAATGGCCTCTGAGTAAGAAAGCTTAATACAGATCCAGGAATCCTACCTGCAAGGTAAGATAATCTTCACAAACAGACCAAAGTATCTGGGGTAGCTTCTTAAAAAACATTTGCAACATGCCTGTCTTGTCCACTGGCAGTGGTCTTTGTAGAGTGGTTTAAATTTCTGCATATATAAACCAAATATTTATGTGGCATAACAAGGTGCTTTCTAAAGTAAACCAAGAGCAAAATCATCGAATCTACCACAAACACTCTGTTCTACTGTTGCCTTCAGCTCTCAATAGTGCCCAAATGCACAGGGCAAGAAGTGCACAGCCAGCCAGAGCGAGTTGGAAGAAATGTCATATTGAGAGATTTCAGCTATATGTGCAGCTTAATTTGGCCAGAACACTGTAATTAACACAATTGATTCCTCTGAAAAAATGTTATGCAATCTTGAAAAAATGTAAGCTGTTGGGTTTTGTTTCATATCTCATCCAAAAAAAGTGTGCTCCTAACACCACAAAGGTTTCTGAGACCATAAGGGGAAATATATAGACTATTATCTTAGAAGCTAGGACAGGTACCTAGCTGCAACATGACTAAAATGATATTACTCCTAATTTATGCATATGTGAGAAACAAAAAATTAGGTCTTGGGTTTCCTTGCTTTCCTCCTTGTGAGGGGCAATACCATCATTAATTCCTAGTTCATTTGTTAGGTATTTCCAAGGCAAAGTAAAAGTTGTATCAAATGTTGCAATTCACATGTGGTCTGAACTCAGAGACCTTAAGATAATTCCATTTACAAGGGTATCAAGTTTAATGTAACTTGAATCATGATCCCACAGGGACAGACCTGATTTTCTATTCCCTATATTCTGAACCTCAGTGATACTGCTTGAAGTACTTACAGGATTTTAGTTTTGGTTTTTTGTTTGTTTGTTTGTTTGGTTGGTTTGTTGTTGTTGTTTTTTTGTTTTTGTTTTGTTTTGTTTTGTTGGGGTTGTTTTGGTTATGCTATTTTTAATGAAATTGAAAGTCAAATATATAGAAAAAAAGAACATCTGTTTACTCTGCTCTTGGCTAGTAAGACACAGATCTCTTTCTTTGTTCTCCACTAGATATAAGAAATAAGATCTGGAAAGCATAATAAATATATATATTTCATACATATTTTAGGAGCTGAATATGTATTTCATTTGAATGAGAACATGATCTTAGGTGCTGGAATGACACAGTTTCAGAAAAGCAGCTCTTTGCATGAGTGAATTGGACTGACTCATTTCTGTGTGTCCTACATACGAGTATAAAGAAGTGAATGTGACAAAATGACAAAACCATGAGAATTCTTGGGGACTGTTAAGAGTCTTCTTCAGTCTTGTCTCAGAATTCTCATTTTGAGCAGCAATATTTCAGATGCTTCATTTGTGGTGCCAAACAACTTTGTTAAGGTTTCTCATGTCTATTCTGTTATGCAATACTTCTAGCTCAGAGGAGGGTGGACTAACAAATGCACCTCAATAGCAATGAGAGTTTCATTATTCCTCTTCTTATATAAGCTTATTTGAATGCATTGCCAAACTTTGAATATGGTGTTGAAATTTATATTCCCACTCTATTAGGTCTAGATAGTTTTACCTTGTCTTCTTTTAAAAGTTTCTCTTCCAAAAAAGTGAAACACAAGTGTGTCCACACTTCAGCTATTAGACATTCAGCTGGGGAGGGAGGAGTGAAAAACTAATTAGAAAATCTTATTTGTTTGATTCCTTTGTAAGAACAAATTAAAACACAGTTTTGGTTTTGTTCATTTTGTACACAGCTGTTTGAAATTGTGCAATATTATATTAATTAGAACACAATTTGCCCAAACCTGCTGTTACTGCAACAATTCATTAAAATATCCAGGTGTAAAATATGAGGGATTTGATTGCTCAAGGGACTGGTAAGGGCATATGGAGTTTTTCTGCACTAAGTTGTTGGTGTGAATCCAATGTAGGCCAACAGTTAGAAGCTTTTGAGTTACTCTCTAATGACTCTTCTGTAGTTCTGGAGATATGCTTAGGTGCTTGCATTCTTATTCCCAAGTTTATAGCTCACAACATTTCTGAACATAAAATACCATTATCCTGGTATTTACAGATAATGGGATGAGCAGTAAAAACAGAAATAAAGACTGATTTCTTTTCAGTGATCCATTTTTAAGATATATTGGGAAGCATGCAGAGATTGTGCTCTAAACTTATTCTTTCAGTAGCAGAATGTGAAACGGATTATTTTCTAATGCTTTTATTCTACTGTCTTCAGCACTGCTTTCAGTACTAAACTGTATTACACATCACCATTATTCTTGCTGTCACTCCGCTTTAAGACAGTAAAAAATATTTCAAGGCACAGAACTTTACATCAAGAAAGACCCAGTTCCTGCTTGTCATCAAGACGTTTATATTTTCTTTTCCCGTGTAAGGATTTTTTTTTATTGAAGGAGAAGGGTAAGTCATGGTAGTGAATTAACTCATTTTCCAATGGCCTGAGAGAATCTGGTCTTTAGTTCATATACGTGGAGTTTGATGAAGCCATGATATGTAAGTGAAAGAAAATTGGGGCCAATATACACATAAACAAATGATGAACAGCAGGCAAGACCAATTATAAACTCATTTTGTTTCATGAAAAATATTTACACCTCTCTGGAGAATCCCTGAAAGGGTTTTTTACATCTAGTCTGCAGGTCTCTTTTTAAATTTTTCTAACTTACCAAACAAATGCTGTGGTTAGAAGTTCTGTTGCCATCTGATTGGGACTGGGCCATCCTTGCTGCTTTGATGTAACATGAGTTTCTGTGTAGCAGGTGGTCTTTCCTGCTGTTTATAGTGCAGCCTAGGGAGGTCTGTCAGATGTAACAGCTCTTCTTTATCTGCATGGAATTCGGGTAAATCACAGTGGAACAGATGGAAAAATGCTCACATACCGCCACAGTCCCACCTCTCAGTAGCAGCCTGTAAAATTCCACAGACCCTCCTGACTCCCCAAAAGAGAGAAAAAAGCCTGATGGGTGTGTTTCTGAACTGCTGGAGGATATTCACTTTGTTTATACACAAACATAAACCTGGGCACTAAGAAAAGCAAACAACCTGAATTACCACATCTGTTCTGTAGATATATTTTACAGTTACATTCTAGATTTCTGCTGAAAAATATTAGGAAATTTAAAAAATTCTCTAATATTCTGTGTAATGAATTATTTTCTTCTTTCTTCTTTTCTTCCTCTTCTTTTCTCTTTCTTTCATTAGTTTTCCTTTTTGTCCTAATTAATTTTATAAGAAAATTTTAGTAAACCCAAATATTGTTAGGATTGTTGCCTAAAAGTTTTTTTTTAATTCAATGAGCAGGATGATAAACATTTACAAAAAATCTTCCTTTTAAAAGGTTTCAGAGATCTCCTTTGTGTTTTAAAAGATGACAAATATTATTATGTATAATAAATACTTATATATTACTCACTAAAAATATGAAGAGAAATTCATTTAAGGAAAAAAGTTCAAATGAAGCGAGCTACTTTAGAACAAACATTCTTGATGCTGATGGTTCAGATTTTCAAAGAAAATATTTTTTTTTCCCATACCAAAACAGTGGATTATTTAAACTAGTAACATCCCTAGTACACTACATACCAAATTTCCTCTAAATACCTGCCTGTTCTGTAGGTGATAAACAGGGAAGTGAATTATTTCTTAAATATGGCATGGACACTGTTTTGGACTGACCCTGACTGAATGCCAAGTGCCCACCAAAGTTGCTCTATCTCTCTTCTCCTCAGCTGCACAGGGGAGAGAAAATATAAGAAAGGCTCATGGGTAGAGATAAGAGTGGAGAAAGATCGTTCACCAATTACCATCACAGGCAAAACATTTGATGTGGGGAAATTAGTTCAATGTATTAAAAATCAAATCCGGGTGTGGTAATGAGAATTAAAAACTAAATCTTAAAACACCTTCCTTCCATACCTCCCTTTTTCTTGGGCTCAACTTCACTCCTGATTTGTTCTATTTCCTCTCCTGCCAGCATCAGAGATGGATGTGGAATAGGTTTGTGGCTAGCTTATCAAATATTATTTCTTCCACTCCTTTCACTCTTCCTCCTGCTCCAGTGGGGGTCACTTTCAGGGTGTGCAGTCCTCCAGAAACAGGCTGCCCAGCATGGGTCCCCAATGGGATTATAGGTCCTGCCAGAAAATCTGTTCCAGTACAGATATCACACAGGGTGACAAGGGGACAGCTTCCTCACCGTGATCTTCACCCTGGGCTACAGGAAAATCTCTGCTCTGGCACTTGGAGCTCCTTCTCCCTTTCTGCCTTCACTGATTTTGATGTCAGCAAAGTTGTTTCTCTCATATTCTCACTCTTTTCTCCCACTGCAATTGCTGCTGTGTATTTTTTTCTCCCTGATCTGATCTAAACATGTCACCCCACAGGTGCTACCACTGCTGCTGATGGGCTCAGCCCTGACCCAGGGGTGGATCTGTCTTTCAGCCAGTTGGCATCAGCCCTGTTACAGATGCTGGAAGCTTCTGACAGCTTCTCACAGAAGCCACCCTTATAGACCTCTGGCTATTGCCACACAAAGCCATACAGACACCTATATACATTTAACAATGAATGTTTCCTCCAAATTGATTTCTTTACATTATTCCCAGGTTCTTTTTGACTCCTATTTGCTTATAAAATGACAATGAAAGGTCTCAGAAAATTAATCTCTCAGATAAATGTCAATTTATCAGTAGTATAATATATATAACAGTAGTATATTAATCAGATAAAATTCAGGAGAATACATCTATTAAATGTATGATAACTGTAGGTGGGAAAGATGATCAGTCCTACAGGAATTCAGCTCAGCTAGCCATTGCCCAAATTCTGTTGATTTTAATTTTACTTTTGAAGGGGGTAAATTCATTGTATCAAAGCAGATACACAGTGTGCAGTATGAAGTCTTCAGATGCTTTGATATTGAGTAGCATTTAAAGGTATTAATATTTGACAGAGAGTTACATTAACCTCTAAATTTATACATCTATGGAGTAAATCTGCCCATCTGCTTCACTCAACATAATCACATGTTTTGCAAGCTGGTCAGACTATTTGTAAAAGCACAGGTCAGAATTAAATCATAAGGCAGACTTATTTATCTACAATAATACATAAACCAATTATGCATGATGGGTTTTGTTATAAGGGATGGAGATCATATGGTGTATCCTTAAGCTCCATAACATAGAGATGATTTCTGCTATTGTTAACTGATTCTTCTATCCACTTCTTTCCAACAATTCTTTTAAAAAGGGAAGTTTTTATTTATTTTACTTAATCAATTGACAGGATGCTAGATTTTGTTACAGGAATATATAGAATTAGTACAATGACATCCTGATACATCATTTAAGTCCCATCATAGCAGGAATAATAACATTATGGAGAGAGAAATTTAGCTTCTACGCAAAGCTAGTGCAGCAACTAATTCTGTTTATCATATGTGCAGAAAACTTTTCAGTAGATATATGCATTCTAGAACTGAAGTTTTTAATCTTCTGGTACCACTGGAAGATAAAATCCTTTGTCAGCTACTTGCAATACAAAGTCCTTTTTAGAAAGTAAACCCTTCCCTGCAGGCATTTTCTCCTTTTGAAATGTTTGCCATTAATTAAAGGTGGCACAGAAAAAGCTCTATGTTGTCTGACTAATGATAAAAAAAAAAAAAAACAAAAAAACCCCCCAAAAAAAAAAACCCAAACCAAACAAAAAGAGTGAGTGTGAAAGAAATAGAAAAATGGAAGTGTCTTAGCAATTTCCTCTTAGTCTTTGGAAAGTTACTTTTGTCTCCTTTTTATACTGCTTGCTTCTGCCAAGGAGAAATGAAATGAGGAAAGGGGTGCCCCATCAAGAATCCTGTGTGTGAGAATATACTGTAAATTTCAGAATTAATGCCAGTGAAAACACACACCTCAAAGAAAAGCAGAATTAATCAGCACTTTTGTACTAACAGTTATGATTATTCATTTCCAACCAAAAAACCACAACTGTTAAGTGCTGATGCAGGTTTATATTTGAAGTGATTTCCAATGTAATGCTTTCTGACAAGTTTAAGATTAATACTAACTTAGGCAGGTAAATAATAGCTTTCAAAGGCAGTTAATATTTTATTTTAAGATCACCAGTCTGTGCTTTCTTGTACTGCAATAATTGTGTTTCTTCCCCTGCAGGCCCCATGTATGCAAGCATGCCCAGTGTATGCCTGAGATATTATCAGATTTTTGTTACAATTTAAGCAAAAGTCTGTTAGTAGAGTGTATGGGTCACTGTGAAAATCTGGTGGTACTACTTAATTGATTTGGCCCTGAGCCAGGAAAATTTTAAGTATGTTTTTAGTTTTTAACTGTGTTTAACCACTGCTGATATCTGGTACTTACATATTCATATATTCATGCTTAGATTGTTCTCATGAAGGAGGGTACTCCCAGATAGCAAACCACTCTATTAGAGTATTTCCATCTTTATTGTGATTATGATTATTTTGTCAAAATATTCTGAGATATAATTCCTGTTTCTAAAGTGGTTTGAAATCTTGGTGCAAATTTTGAAATACAATTTTAATATATAATTAAAAAGAGAAATTATAATTTTAACGAGAAAATGACCTTTTTGTTCAGGTTGTAAAAGTGAATTTTCTGGTTTGCACAAGCATTTGCATTGCACTGGGAAAGAATACATTCTGTTAGAAATTCTCAAAATCAACCACCATGCGCTGGAACGCGACCTGTTCTACTACACTGAAAACTATACTTCATGTTAAGTGATTAGTTTAACATAATCTACCTCTGTGCACCAAAAATCAACATTTTTTACCTTGTGATATTTTTTAGATATCTTGCAGAGCTAAATTGAGAGCTGAAAGACATTCTGAGCAAGATAGGTAGAAATAGTTTTAAAAGAACAAACATATCTTATGCATCCTATTCTGTTGAATATAACTTAAACATATTCCAACTCTGAACCTTCTTTTGAAAGTCTGTATTTGAAAAAAATAAAAAAGTCAATTAGAATAGCAGCTACAGCTGAAGTAAACAGTCATCAGGGATGTAATGCCACTCTCTGTTCATCCAGCTTGCAAATGCTGTTGTGTCTGCACTTCAGCATTTCAGTCTGATGTCTAATGACTTTTGTTCCCAGTTTCAGGGCTTCTAAAATATTGCTGAAAGCTGAAATGTTTCCTTTGTTTGAACTGCTAATTAGTTTTGTGTATATGGGATTTATGAAGTACCGGGTGTTTAAATCATATCTCGGATTAAATCTGCCTGGAAATGTTCTGCATTACAAAATAGATAAATAAAAGCAGCATCCTAACAAACTTGAAGTTTGCGAATTACATGCATGCACATCCTACAGATGAAATGAATCTGCAAATCTTTTAGCAAATAATTGCTGATTACCCCAGTCTGCTTGTTTTAATTGCATTTTCCTCGATTAAACCCTTTATCCAACCATGAATGGAGTCACAGTTCTCACCAAGAAATAATGAAAACAACATGCAATGCCAGGGTTCCCCATTTCTCTGCCTGTTTTCCTGACAGAGAAAGGTTTGTACAAATCTCACACAGCTTCTGTCACCTGATATCTGAGTTCGCTGTCTAAACAAGGGAGAAAAATTATCTATTTAACGATAAAGCTTATATTTTCATTTTCCTTAGATTTTGTAGACATTGTCTTATTAGGAATCCAGTCTGTCAGGAAAAGCAAAGTCTATGCAAAGAAATTTTTATTGGTTCTGTGTTATGTTACAGTACTTTTATTAGACGGTGACATTCCTAAGACAGCACCTGCTGCGTGGATTTGGGCTGTTAGCCAGAAAAGAAATAAAAAAAAAAAAGTGTGGTTTAAATCCAAGTGGCAATGGGTTTGCACTACTGTAACAAATACCCACATGCCTGAACAGTTGGAAAGTTAGAGTGAATCACAGTTGTAAGCATTGGGGATAAATATATGTATAAGTGGCACTGCTATCACCATAACTTTCAGCGCAACAAAGATATAAAATTTCTCCTCTACATCTGTTCTCCTTTCTCCTGTGAATATAACTATTGAATGATATTTTCTACCCAATATGCATGGAAAGAGTGAACTTTTCCTTTCCTTTTCTGTGGATTTTTTAGCACTCTCTGGTCCATTCTCCTGCCAAAGCAACAGAATCTACAATGAGAAAAAAAATCAAATTCAATTTTTCCCTGTAAATCTGGAACAGGTCTAGATTTAATATGAATGTGTCTGGAGGCAGAATTATGTCTAGAAATATTTGTGGGCTTCCAGGGCTGCTAAAATTCTTCCCCATGTATAAAAATTCACTTCCCAAAGACAAAGGAGATCATAAACCCAAATCAAATGTAGTTCTCAGACATGATACAAAAGATGCTTTTTTTTTTTTTTTTTTTTTTTCCTACATAATTTCTGGATGTAGAATTTTCTTTCTGAATTTATATGGTGTGTTGATACACTCCCAGTCCCCTGCAATACAGGGCAGATGTCGTAGAATTCCTTTTCATTGATCACAGGCAGGTTATTTCAGAAGGAGCATTAGACTGATGTGGTCCCTCATGCAGAGAGAACTTCTGCTTTAGAAACTAATGTCTAGCAGCAAGATCGTCATTGAAAAAGGCAGTAAGCAATGTTCTGTCATTTTTTGGCATTTATCACTTTCTCAAAAGAGCAATATTTTGGCCTTTCAGATATCTGTCTGTTTGAGTTTATGGGTGTTGATTTTATGGGATTAGTCCAGACAAGCATAACTTGTTCTGAAGCAAATACAAGTAATTCCTCAGACTTTTAATGGGAAATGGGTAAGACACAGATAACATATTCTGTGTGTTGTAGTCATACTTCTGTGGCAGATATAAGACAAAAGCAAACATTTCATGGATTGAGTAATAGTACTTATTGGAAGCCTATTATGATTGATACAACTAGTTTACTAGCTGTCTCAGGGGTTTGGTCCTTTGCCTGGGAATGATCAAAAATTAACCCTGGGAAGAAAGACATGGGAGTATTTGTGGATGAAAAACTCAATAAAACTCAGCAATGTGGATTTTCAGCTCAGAAAGCCAGCCACATCCTGGGCTGTATCCTAAGCAGCATGGCCAACAGGTTGAGAGATTAATTCTGCCCTTCTGCTCTGCTCTGCTCTGGGGAGACCCTGCCTGAAGTGCTGCAAGCAGTTCTGAGGCCTCCAAGGGAGGAGGAGAGATTGAGACCTGTTGGAGTGAGTGCAGAGGAGAGCCACTGACTTGATCACAGGACTAAACCACTTCTCCTATTAACACAGGATGAAAGAATTGGAGTGGTTGGTTTGTTTTTCTTTTTTTTTCCTTATTTTCCCACAGAGATTCTGGACTTCCTATTCCCAAAGGTGTTCAAGATGAAGTTGGATAGGGCTCTGAGAAACCTGGTCTAGTGACAGATGTCTCTGCTCGTGGCAGGGAGGCTGGAAACAGATGATCTTTAAGGTCCCTTCCCTAAGCTTTCTACAATTTTATGCTTCTATAACTTCCAAATATTTAAGAAAATTCCTGCATTCAGAGAACTCCAAAGAAATTGGAGCTCACTGAGAGTTCCTTGGCTATATTCAGAAGGAATGGTTAAACCTTCCTTCATAAGAAGTGGTGTGAGGCTGGACGTAGAGTGAAGCTATAAGTTTTTATAATGCTGATTAGAAAAATATTATATTATTTGATGTAATTAAATTTCAGCTAAATATGTCACCAGTGGAAAGATCCATTTGCCTGGAACTCTGTTGCAAACTGTGGCTCATGTGGTAATTCACACACAAGAAAGGCTAATGAATGTTTTTCTGATGTTTTCCCTTTTGAGTCCTGCTGGTGGGAAGGCATAATAATGTCAGATCAAAAGCGAGTTTTCAGTAACTTACACCTGGACTTGATCTTTTCTGATGGTACCCATTCTTCATAGACAACTCTGCATGTCTCTCACTTCATAGAAGTTTTCATGCACTGATTTGCTTCCATTGTTCCACCTTCTTGTCTTGCATTTTGAAAATAGGTGGCAACACCATATATGTGTCCCTATATTTGACATATTATTTAAACTGTTTGGCATTAGTCCAAAATGTTTTCTTCTGAAACTGAATCAAATGTGTGGGGATCTTAAGTTCCAAAGTTCTTCCTAAAAAGGAATGACTGGATGTCCTCAATTCAGTGCTGATTCAGCCAGTGAAGAGAATCAACTTTGTAATTTATGCTCATGATGTCCTTGTCTGCATAATAGAGTGAATATTAATATTGCTTAATTACTAGGTAAATAGAACATATTTCTATTTCTAAATATCATTAAAACACAAAGTGCATTCTCTGGGTAACCGCTCTTTTAACCTATTTCTGTTTATGGATGTCTGTCAGTCACAGATTCCTTTTAGGACAGTCATTCTTGAAATATTTCAAACTCTTGGGGAGGAAATGGATATCTTCTTTTTCTTTCACTAAAATGCTTTATGTTTTGGAGAAAAGACTGTCTCTTTGCTTGGTGGATGATCTTTACAGACCAACAGAGAAAAGACTTTTGTTCACGATTGGACCTTTTATATTTTCTTACCTAATATTATTAATTAAGTAATTATGGCCTTCCTGATTGATAGCTGAGTACTTTATTCCACTACAGTCTTTTCACACAAGGTACCCATGCAAAGAACTTCTGATGGGCATTTTGAAGAACATAGATGGACATGTTATCAACACTGACGAGCAAACTTAATTCAGAAGCTGCTGTACTTCCCTGAACCTTGGACTTTAACTTGTGACTAGGCACAACACACATAAATCTCTTCTCTGTGTGTAGGAGGATAGATTTTGCAAGCATCAAGAGTAAAGAAAAGGACGCACCCAAGTTTTCCAGTGGGCACTGATAAAGACTTCACCATTAGACTCTCTTGGAAGATTTCAGGTCACTTTCAGGAAAAAGTCTTGTGAATGATGCTGTGTGTCAGTACCTGGCACATCTTGAGCTCACCTGAGTTTTCTGAATCTCAGTCCATCCTACTGGAAGAGAGGGTTATTGGTTAGTGATGTCCTATTTAGCGTAGGAATATCCTATTTCTTCTGGTTTTATCTATCTCTGTGGGCACAGAAGAATTAGGAACTTCATAAAATATTAAGTGTCATGCTTGCTTTTTATATGGTCCTTGAGTATCGTCATTTCATGTTGGGATGACCCTATCGTAGACAGTGAGCTCAATGGTTCTTCACCATCAATGCAGGTGGAGACCACTTTAAGAACATGGGAGAGAAGATAAATACTCAGAAGGATAAGAGAGCTATGGCAAGAATAACAGTTCTTATGTATTTTTAGCAAATTACATTCAGTCTCTTATTCCTTCTAGAAAAACCCTTAAAGTTTTGAGCTGTTTTGTTTTGGGGGTTGTTTTTTTTTTGTTTTTTTGTTGGTTGATTGTTGTGAGGTTTTTTTTCCTTTCTAGATGAAGTGTTATGATTATTATTTTTATATTACTATATAATATTATCAAATATTACTATTTGTTACACTGGTAGTTTTTAATACATTTGTGAAAAAATACTGAAAAAATGTTGCATTGCTAATTAAAATACTTGAAATTCTGAAAGAAAATTCTGCTGAACCATCACTGATATGGCCTTTATTTTTGAAGTAGCACTGGTTGGATCAATTCTCTTGTTAAGAGCAACACTTTGCTCTCATCACTCAGTGTTGCTTGATGTATTTTCCCTGTCAACTGTAGGGGGTTTGGAACTAACTAGATGATCTTTAAAGATCTTTTCCAACCCAAAAAAGCCTGCACCAATGTGCAATAATTCACACAGCTTTCTTTTTGCCTCCATTTTCTTCCTAGGCTGAGATTTTCTTTTTGACCACTCTACAGACAGGTATTTGCATTTTTACAAGTCACATCACCTGAAGACCTTACCTTCAGTCACCCTTTTTACCCCGATTTCAAGTGAGAAACAATATCTTCACTGCTTTGGCAAAAGCGACTGCCACAGCATGTGCTCACAAGCATGTGCTTCTTTAAAAGGAAATACATTCACTGTAAACACATATTTTTCCTCTTTGACGCATTCCCAGTCTTTATGCTGTTTAGTGCTGTATATTGTTAACCTCAAAAACAATGCATATTTATATGCAGATTGGAAGAAAATGAATACTTAGAAATGTTGCATTCATCAACTCTCTTTGCATTTTAAGGCTTGTCTTTTGTTCTTGTCTTTACGACAAATTCTTCATGCAGTGTTAAGTCATAGATCTCAGGGTACAGCTCTGGTGGGTTATTGTCATGAAAAGGTTGAGAGGTGGTACAGGAGGTCCTAGAGGCAAGAGCTGCTGTGACTCCTGGGGAGAATATGCTCTCAGGACAGAGCATGAGCTCCTGCTATAAGTGTAAGCTCACAGCTGCTCTCAAACACCTCTAGAGAAACCATAAAAGCATGATATTTAGACAACACACAGTGTTGGTAAAGGTTAATTTCTAAGAAGAGATTTGGGTCAAAAAAAAAATGAATCCCAGGAGAAGCACAAGGAAATCTTTTCAGTATAACAATAGGGAGATTCCATCAATATATAAGCTCTTAGGAATTAATTCTTCTGCAGTGATGCTCAAAGTTAACTAAATCTCATGCCAGACCTTGACTGCTCTGAAATGTTGAGATTTTGAAGCATTTTTGAAGGCAAGATTCTAATCTTTCTTCAAGGAATGTAACTTTAAAATAAAAATTACATAGATGCGTGGCTTTAGGTGTGGGAAGGGAATGGAGAGCTGATTTTCTGCTGTGAAGTGTATAAGAATTCTATTGTCTTAATAAAGCACACCTGTCACACAGCATTTTAGAACTTAAAAAACTGTGAACAAGTATCATGCATAAATTCTTGTTCTGTTTCTTATCTCTTGTCCCCATACAGTAGCTTTTTTTTTTCTTTTATGAATATTTAAAGATGAAAGATTTAAAAGAGAGGATTTCTTTTCTTAAATAGTGTTTTTCTTAAAGAAATAGTTCTCTTTCTCATTTTAAAAACAGCTTAGGATGAAATGTTGGGTGTTCATCCTAAAATTTATTTTTTTCTGCTGCAGATCAGGAGTAATTGAACTAATATTAGTGAAAATGTCACACTAGGAATGGAAAAATGCAGCCTATGAAAGAAGCTTCTTATGTCACTCTCTTTCTCTGACTTCTCCCACAGTCCTGTTCTGCAAAGAGGAGCAGGAGGGAGCTGTGGAGAACATCTTCCAACAGCCATTATCCTTCCATGCTCATCTCCAGTGATCTGTCACATCCCACATTTTCCATCCTTAAAGGCATATGGTGGGTATTAGAGATGATTGCTGCAGCATGCTGATCCTGGCCCTACATATCCTTGTTTGACACACTAGATTGCTGAATGACATTTACTTTGACAAAAAGAGTTGCATGTGCCTTTCATTTTCTGCATTTTTTTTTTTTTAACACACATAAACCACTTTCCTAAATACAATAGAGAAACAGAGTATCTTTTTGGTTTGTAACAGATTTTTCCAGTATTCTAGAAGGAAATTTATATCATCTGTAAGATAAATAGAAAAAGCTGGGCAGGTGTCATCAAAACAACTGAATGGGTTGCTTTTCCATAAAGAGAATATGATTTCATCTGACCTCTATAGTCTGGAATATTTAATAAATCAGTAATTATTATTCAAATACATCCCCTGTGATGTTGAATAAGATTTTGGGCACACTGACTTTTATTTCAGTGAAATATTTCTATGCAGAAGATAAGCACAGAGTAGGACAAAAATTAGGATAAGCTGTACCACATGAATTGGGCATAGAGGAATGGAATATGTGCATATGGGAGAATTTAGTGTTTCAGATCAATATCTACTTTGGATTCAGTTGGTGATCTGTTACTGGCTTGACACACACTCTAGGTCAGAAAAGGGGGTAAGAGCAATTGATATAACAATTATTTATTTAAGATTCTGACACTGATTTCTGTTTGGTTTTATTTGCTATTTATTTAATCTATCTGTTAATAAAGAGGAAAATCTGATAAATTTCTTTAATTGAAAAAAACACACAAGATAATTAGGGTTGAAAAGCTGTAGTACCTTGATACCTCTCTCTATAGAGAGAGGTATATTCATGTATATTCACCCTAGAATGGTTCTTATTCAATAACAAGGGCTAATGGTAATCAGAATGAGAAAATTTATCTTGGGTTATAAAGCAAAGGTGTGTCTCTAATGAATTTGTATAGAATCTTTTTCCTCAATGTAGTCAGTAATGGTTTTATCAGTCCAGTTCTAAATTGCATAACCTATGGAGTTTTGATCCTTTTCTGGGGGTCATTAGGAAACCTTTTGCACTGTTTTATCACTGGAAAACATTGATATCCTTTACTTCAGTTTATTTCTCTCTGCTACTGTTTTTTTTCCATGTTACACAAATTTGTACAGAACTTTAGAACAGACTATTGCCCTCAGATTTCTTGGGGTCCTTGTAGTGCTAGCCTTCACACTGCTGTATCATTCTTTTCTTAAAGACTCAAAAATTCCATTTAGTATATTTTTCTTTAGAAGTTGCAAAGGAGCATGGAAAAATGAATGTCAGTTTCCATTAAAAGTATCCATTACTTACAGTTCAAATTTTCTCAACTCATTATTGAATCTTTGTAAAAGGAGAGAAGGGGGAAAAAACCTGCTAGACTGGGTTTCTATGCTTGTTTATGCAAATACCATTTTCTCACACAGTAATTCAATTTATTTCAGTATTTTGGTTGCATATTATAGGTCAGGTACAATTTTTGATTAGTTTGCTTTATCTGAATGGTACTTATAGATATCACCTAAAAATGTATGCGTACATGTAGACAAATTTCAGTTTCACATACAGTACAATGTGCCCCATCTTGCCTTCCTCAGTGCTTGTGAGATTTTGATCTGGCAGGTACGTTCAGCTGACAGAACACCAGTGCCTGTGGATGTCAGTCATGTGTCTGGAGTTCCTCCTACTCAGTAAACAGAGTTCAAATGAAGCCTACAACCAAGACAGTGAGTTTTGCAGGATTAATATTCCCATATGCTGACAAGGTATCTGAATTTGCACAAAACACTGATGGCCACTTTAAGAAATAATAGCAGACATTTCTGATTTTATTAAAATATTTCCTCACTCTGACACTTGTATAAGAACAATCTTGTCCAAATTAGAACTTCATAGACACTTTTCTTTTTTTTTTTTTTTCCACTGGAAGGGCATTTACCTCCTCCCTCTTCCCGCCACATAACAAAGGCATCTTTGTTGGTGAACTTCTAAGTTTTAGACAACATGTATTCCCAGGATGCAATTCTGTTGTGATAACTGCCTTGATACCTAATGACTTAATTAGATAATCACATAATTGCAATAAGTAAAAAAAAACTGTGCAAAATTGAATAACTAATTGAAATTAATTCTCCCTGGAGAGGATGTAGTAAATTTTGAATTTCATAGCCTTAGCTTAGCAGTGACACTAACTGCATTTTAGTAATCTTCCATTAAAAAGCTGCTGAGGTATCAATCAGATATATTTTTTTACTCTGTGAGCCTTTGTGTGATGAACAGAAAAATAATAATTTAAGAGGTGTGCATAGATTTCTATTTTCAGGCCTAGTTCTCATATCACAGGGGCTGACTCCTAAAACCTTTGCAGAGCCTTCATTATTTGACTATTACATTTCAAATAGTCAGTTTTGATGGCAAAAGAGTTTTATATTTGGCCCATGCCAGACACATTCCAAATAGTTGCTTTGCCCCAAATTTTTATTAGCTATGATGGAACCAAGGGTGTTATCTGGTAATTGGTAAGATAATTTATTATTTAGGATTACTCAATAGGTTTATTGTTATCACTGCATTAAGCACATGAGTCATGGTTGTTCAGAAGGATTTTTAATCTAATAATCTGATATATGTTTTTATAATGTTTACTATATCATTGAAATGATCAGAAGGCAAAAAGTATATGGGACTTAAAGGAATTTTGGATATCTGAGGAATCATTTGTTAGTCAGCATTGATTCCAGAGAGTGACTTTCTGTAGTTCATCATGAGCCCTAAATATATGATCACACCTTTGAATCATCTCATTGTTATAAATATTAGAGATGAAATTATGAATTACATAAATTTATGAAGCTCTTCTCTGCCTTTTGTATTTATTTTATCTTTCTGTATGGCCAACAGTGTTAGGTCTGCCTGCCTGCACTGGACTCCTCCAAATAATGTTCGAATTTCATAGATTCTGACAATTCAATCCAATCAAAAACTCTATAACCTCAAAGGGAAAAGCTGGATCTCTATTGTGAAAATAGAAACCATCCTTCCCCAAGGCACTAACATTACTTCAGATGCTGTGAATTAGCAGGCTGGATAGTAGTTGCGGCAGCACTGAGCAGAGTCAGGCTGTGAAATCTGTCTGGAAAATGAATAAATATTAAGATGCTTAGTCAATGCTGATATCTGTGCTGCTGAGGTTATATTGATATCTACAGTGACTGCCATGCCGTATGTCACACAATCTGGACATAATTTCTTGCTTGCTTTCTTCTGAGGGTTACATCCATGTTCCTTTTGGTCTCATCCAAGAGCAGCAATATGTTAATAAATAAAGAGAGTTCTCTTGAAGATATTATTAACAAGGAATATAATTTTCAATATATGTTACATATTTAAACATAAACTTACATTTGCTGGATTTTCCAGCTCTGCAGAAAGAAGCTGTTTTTTGAGGGCTTGTAGTGCAATATTTATTTTCATGCTTACCTTTCCAACATCTGAGAGCAGCTTAATTACACAAAAAAAGGAAACTTTAATAAAATCTTTCCTTAGTTATAATAAGCTCTAACATATCTTGAAGGCAGTTAGTACCTTTACACCTTTCTAAGAGATATCTAGTCCTACTAGTCCTAGCAGAGCAAGCCTATGGTTATGTATTTCAATTTTTTTTTTTTTTTTTTACTTTAACCCAGCCCTAGCTGCTTCAGAAACACTGACATTAAAAAAACTGAAAATCTAATATCAAATGAAATAGTGATTCACATTATTTTAAATGCATGTATTTAAACCCAGGCCTTACAGGCTCACTCAAGATCCACATGAGTCAAGGATTCCAGCCTCTACTGTCTTGCTGAAGTACAGCAGTGGGTAATGGAAGACAGAAGAATATGTTTCATCATTTGCCAAGCAAGTCCACAGACCAAAAAAACTATTGTCAATAAATCTTCTGTATCTCACAGGACTATAACAACTGTAATAATACACTCATTTCTGCATGAGTATCCTGGTTTGAGGATTGATACTTCCCCAGAGGTGGAATGTTCTCATATTTATCACATACTTACAGATCATTCTTAACATGAAGCTGAAATGAAGAATTGGAAACTAGCTACTAGCCTATAATTAAATACAGTTAAAAATATAAAAATTAAGTAAAATAGTACTAAAAATTTATTTTACCCTTAAATTTTAGTCTAAAAGATCTCATCTGCAGTTCATTGAAAATAATAAACTGTGCTTAAACATGCAAAATACACACAGAAATTACCACAGCAACAGTCAGAAGTGTTTTATAATGCTGATTGCTGTAAAAATCAAAATTTGGTACTATGGGTTATGTTCTATTTTAAATAAAATATAGCATAAATTAGTTTGACAGGTACATGGATCTACAGTCTTTAAAATCAAATACATAATTTTGAAATAACTTTCTCTTTTTGGTTTTGTGCTTTAAGATTCAAAATTCTTCAGAAATGAGCCACTACTATTTTCAAATAATGAGAATAAAAAAGCCTTTCTGAGTCTACTTTAAGTTGCTGTTTTCTATTAACTGCATAGTAAACAATGATGATTTTTGTTATGAAATTTTGAATCTTTCTATATCTTTAAAATGATAGTAAACCCAAAACCATGTATTTGGCATGTATATATGTTTGTGGGCAGCATTAATAATTAGCTACTTCTGAATCATCCAGCCTAGGTTCTTGCATTGTTTTGTGAGACTCTTAAAATTTTTGCTAAAAAATGTTTTCATAATTAGCTTCTATCACATGAGATAAAGTCCATACATTATTCTGGATTAAATTAATTTACTTAATAATAAGCATTTGATTTTTTCTCTTTGCAGTAAATCAAATGACTTATTTTGAACAAAAAGCATTCCAAAGAAATCAAGATAACTATTCATGTAGTTCAGACCCTAATTCTTATTTTGGTCATACTCATTTTAGAAAGTAATAGACCAATCCAGCTTTCTATTCATGTTAATCGGCAACAAGTGTTGACAAAAAATGTATGTATATAATTGCTCTGGACATCAATATTTTTAGATTACAGTATAGTTATTTACACATATTTTCTTTTTCTATATTGTAAAATACTTGCAAGGATTTGTTGGTGACTTTTAACTGGGAAAAGAAAAAAATATGGTAACCATGGAAAGGTTTTTTTCTATTTGTGTGTATTCAAAATTATTCAGAAAACTTTTACCCTTTTAAGTCCTCCTTGCAGATATAGTCTGACAGATAGGTAGACAGATGGACAAATAGAATTGGCAGATAGGGATCACAGTTTATTTTCCTAGTGAATAAGTTGATTACTTTGGGAAAGCTGACTATACAAACACAGTGAATGGAAGAAAACAGATGGTATGTGCTCCAATGCCTGGTGGCTGTTTGAGCATTAAACATTTGTCTGAACCAACTCCTTATAAGTAAAGAATCTGTATTTTTTAATATCTTCCCTTAAATAAGGACCCAGTGAGTGAGGAAATAAGGAAAGAAGAACAAGCTTGTAATGTCATTTCAAAGGTTTAAGCTTTCTTTATGCTTTAAACCCAGTAAAATATCATGGAAAATATGTATTTTAAAATATTCCTTTTTAAATAATAACTATTCCTTTAATAATAATATATTTATTAATAATATTCTAATATTTATATTAATAAATATTCCTTTTCTACCTAAAAGTAGAAATAGGAAAAGGTAAAACTCTTAAGTAATTATTCAAAACTTCTTCCAAAACAGTTTATTCTTTCATGAAGATATTTTACACCAGAAATTTCTAAGAAGATCTTCCATTCCTGGTGACTCAATAGAAACATTAGCTTGCAAGTCTGCTTGCAGATGAATGGTGGAGTGCGAGCTCCTAAGTTTTATGTAACTGCTATCCTAATAGCAGAATCAATGACATTACACAAACCTGGCTCACACCCATCACCTGCAATTACAATGAGTTGCTGTTCATTGCATATGTGGTTGTTGTTTTTAAGTCACTGAGGATTAAGAAAGAGAGAAAAATGTACTACAGTCCAAAGTCATGAAGGGGAAAGTGTGTTAGAGCCACATCCACTGTATATTTATTTACTTATGATGAGCCCCAGCCACGAGTCATCAGCTTACAGTTTCTCTTACAATCACTCTCATTGGCTATTCATGAACAGGTCATGAATAGCAGGATTATATCACTTTGTTTTTCCTTCCTTAATAGGAGCTATTAAAGAGTCACTTTTCAGATTGGTATTATTAACTCTTTGTTAGGCTATATTTTATGAATAGTGCTTTCCTTATTCAGAAGAGGAGAACAGCATAGAGAACTGGAAATGGTTTGAGAAGTAATATGAACATCAAATTATTTGTAAGACAGGAAATAATTGGTATATATTGGCAAATGTAGTTTGAATAAAAGAGCTGAATACTGGCCTATTGCAGGAAATATTTCAGACTGTTATTCTGAAGAGATCTGTGCCACTACTCCCCGAATTGCTTGTATTGCTTTCCAGATCAGTATATTTTAAGACCCAAAAAGGGCATTTGCATCATAACCTAATGACTAACAGACTACAGGACAATCAATTTCACTAAGTGATCCAGAGTGACAACCACAATTTTGTAACATATAAAGAGGCAACCAAACATACCCAAACTTCATTTTAAGTGTTGAAACCACCTCATTCCATGGCCTAAAGGATTTACGGCAGCTCTGTGTAAGATGTCCCAAAGTTTTAATATATTAATTAAACATGTGTAGCATGATCTCTGTCTGAATTTGTGTAGGTCTATGTCATCAATTTTTGGGAGCATTTTAGTTAACTAAGGACTGCAAACAAGTAGAAAACCTTAAATAACAAAGGGCAAAAATCCTTTTACTATGGTAAAGATAATGCCTTGGCAATCTATTTAAAATCTATATAAAATACAAGAGTCATAAATGCCAATTCAAAAAGGGAAATTTTAATATTGGTTTTTTTCTTCACAGTGCAATTTTATTGGAGTTTATTAATTATTTCTATCTTCCTTCTCTTCTGCTTCAGAACACTAAATGCAATATTAAAATATCAGCATTTCTTTTGAAACTGAAAATCAGGCGTTAGCCATACTATATTCATGCAGTACTCTTGAAATATAAAATTTATCACTACTGGGTGACAAAAGAAATAAGAGCTACACAAGTGAAGAGTTTAGCAGAAAATTATGGACTTCAGCGGCCATTGAATAAAAGACTTAATACTTATTTTAATACTTAATTTTAATTAAATATGAAAACAACATTCAAATTGAAATAAATATTCCATCAATCAACCATTTTCCAGACTATATCCAAGAAACCTTTCACAGAACAAATAGCATGGCTGTACATCTGGCACAAAAAGCTAAAAGGCAAAAGGAAGCATGCTAGGATTTGATTATAGATGTATTTATTTTCGTGGTAGTTAACATTAATTTTAACAAGAAACCTCAGCTATTCAGTTGCTCAGTTTTTTTTGGGTTTACATATTATCATGTTGTTCAAGCTTTGAAAATAAGAGATGTTTACCTAAAATTAAGAGATCAAAACTCTTTTGTCTTCTTTATTAATGTATGCTTAAAATATCAACATCTAAGTCACATTCAGTAGTGCTCACAAGATTCTGTGATAATGCATGCTGGGAGGGAGCTCAGCTGATCCCTAGGCCAAGCCCCTACTCAAAGCAGTGGATATGAAATTAGCACTTGCATCTAGCTTGATCTTGAGGGCTTCCAAGCATAAACACTGCTTAACTTTAATGGATGGTAACTACCTCCAACACTTGTTTGTCCTCATAGAGAAAAAAAATATTCTTAGAGATAGTTTTAACCATTCTTGTTTCAATTTAGGCCTATCTTTCATCTTGCTATCACATACCTTAAAGAAGAGTCTGGTTCCATCTTCTCCATGTCCCTCAAGTATTAAGTTCCCTCAAAGCTGCCTCTTCTACAGACTGAATATGCCCTAGACACTGGGCCTCTCTTCATATGATAAGTACTCCTAATAAGCTCTTTCAGTCATCTTGAGAGGATTTGATGATCTTCTGTCTATTGACATCTTTCTCATAATGAGGGACTTCAGACTGGATACAATATTTCTGGTGTTTCTCTTATCCTAGGAACTGACAGGTAGAGGTGACCAGAAGGACAGATTATAAAAAATATGTGACAATGTGGTTTTGCCTTTTGGAGGGGGAAGAGTGTCTGTATCTACAGGCATTAAATGTTTGTTAGCAAATATCTCTGTGATATTATGGAGCAGCCACAATGTGTTTGAAAGAGTGTTATATGTATGTGTCATAAGATGGACTCTTAGGACTCTCCACAAGAGGGAACAACACCAAGCTTCAAGAATATGGATGGATATTCTTTTTCCATAAGATGCCATTACAGAAAAAACTTCAATAAGGATGATGCTTCTCCAATCCAGACAGTAATCTAAGCAAGATTGCAAGAAGGATGATTTGCACAGCATGATCAAGAGGAAACTGATATATATCACAAAGTTCAAAATATGCTGGTTTCTCTTTAAAACCATTGTTTAAAAAGTACAGGGTTCTTTTTTAACTTTTTTCTTTTTTGTTATATTTTTGATTCCCTGAGGGCAGCACAATGGTTGTGTATATATTTCACCATCTTACAGAGGTAGGTACACATATGCGCATATAAATCTATACCATGTCATGTTTATATTTGCAATACTATTGGTATGGTGATGAGTCATGTCATGTTTCTATGAAAAAAGAAGTATGACAAGGAGGAAACAACACCCAAAATAGAGTAACACACTAGTGCAGAGAGATTTTTGTATCCTTCCATGAAAATTTGCTTTCAAATGTGCACATATTTAAAAAAAAAATGTAGAATCTTAACACTGGATTCAACACCTTTAACTTGTTGAAGCATTTAAGACAATGTGTTTTTCCCTTGTCACTTTAATTCAGACTCATGTACAGATTTATATTGCCCACAGAAGTAGTTGCAAGGGCAGAGTAACACAGTGACTGTTTCAAGAGAATGGAAATTGTGCCAGGGGCTGTTCGTTCCAGGATTTGCTTGTGCACTTTGCCATTAGCATCTGCAGATTTCATTTGTGAAATTGCTTCAATTATATGATATTTCTATCAGAAAACTGGTTACTAATTTCTCCACAATCTTCCATCAGAAGCACAATAGAAATACTATATATGAGAAGCTAAAAAGGTCTTGTCCAACCAGATGGAATCAGCAACTCAGAAATGTACTTGCACAGCTACAAGTTCATAGATAAACATATATTACAGGAAAGAGGATTTTTTTTCTTTTTGTATTTTTTGTTTTGTTTCATTTTATCTGTTTTAGTAAAGAACCTGACCTGTATTACTAAAGAATCTTGCTCCTCTATCTATTAAATATATTCTTTTGATATTTTGTTTTGATTGGATTTTTTTGTTTGTTTGTTTGTTTTTAATTTTATTATTTTAGAATAATCTTCTGCAATGGAGAAAAAATTGCCCTACTCACACAAGCATGAAACTAGTATCTTCCCAAGTGTAAATCGAAATAGACTTGTCACTGCTTATAAAGAAAGGACACAAGAATTTTTTTGTTACAGATTTCATCGGAAGCATCAAAGCTGGGTTTTTTTGATGATACTTAAGTTTCCTTGTTCTTATTAATTATACCTGTACTGGATGTCAGTCACTGTCAAATTTTCTTATTTGAAAAGGTCTTCCAGCTCTGTGGTGTGCATAAAAATGTGCCTGTCTTTTCAACCAGTCTCTACATACCTTGTAAATTGATATCTGTTTTAATAGCCTTGGTGCAACAGTCTTTTGTGGTGAAGTTATGCCTCCCGTCCTAATTCTAATGAATAGACTCATTGTTGAAAATGTGGTGGTTAAACATTTACTAATCTTGACTGTCTGCAGAGATGCAGAAACATGTTGGCTAGTCAGATGGGTGGCTCCTTTTCATGTGGCATTACAATACAGATAATTTTTATGAGCTTCTGTTTGAGTGCCAGACTCAGCACACACCCATCCCAGTCTTTTCCCCGTGTCTTAGGGCTCTATGTGTGCATGCCTGGGAGGCTGATTGCTGAGCAAGTTAAACATGATCTCAAGAGAAGAAAAAGGTGAATTTATTTAAAATAACTAGTGTGTAAGCATAGCAGAGTGGTTTTCTGCTGACTAAAAGGGCTAATTGTCAACTACAAAAATGTCCTTAATGAAGAAGTAAGGTCACCTGAACCAATAAGATCCAATATTTGTATTTGGAGGGGATAGAAAAAAAATTGTGAAGCAAGTGAACTTTTTATTAAAGCTGAGAATTGGGAAAAAAACCCTAAATCAGTAAAAGCAAATCACCATAACTTGTATTTTTAGTGTGATTATTTTGTTTCAGTTTTACAAAATCTTTTCCTTTGTCTCTTTTCCCTAACTGTTCTCATCCTTAAAATAAATCTACTACTCTTGATATTGGTTCATGTTATGTGTGGGATGGTAGAATCCATTAATACATTCTTTTATCCGTGCCTGCATGGAACCTGACAACTTTTTAGCAGCACCCAGCACCTTGTCACAGTAACCAATGGCAAGAAATGGTGAATCAAGATGAGCATCCCCTGGATGACTCTGAAAGTATTCACTTAACATGTGGGATGTATTCAGTGTTCTTCTAGTTTAACAAATTTTCTCTATGAAAAGCTATGTAAAATGTGTCTTTCCTCAGTGCTATTGTGCAACTGTTTTCTTCCACACCTTTTCTACCTCCTCAGAAATGTATTATGCTTTTGGTTAATTTTAAGCTACTTATGACAGGGAAGACTATCCATTTTTTTCAACTATTTGGTAGGAATAAACAGGGCATTTCAGAATAGCAGATTTCTAAGGTGATACCAGCTTTCTCTCAAGTGAGCGTTACAGTTTTTGAAACTCTCTGACCACCACCCACTTTCATTTATGTTAATTTGTTTTGTAATACTTAATAGCTATTGATCTGACATTTCATTCTGAGCTTGCTTGCATTGCAATAAGTGGGGATAAGCTGTAGAAAAGTCAGTCTCCAGACTGTGTGAATGATAGCCCTACTCTGAAATTTGTTTTTTATATCTCTGCTTAGCTAAGATATAGTGATAGTCCATCCTGAAATATAAACCAAAACCAGATGGAAGAGCAGAAGACCTGAGAAATAAGGGCTTAAAATTATTTCTCAGTCTGTCCTACCTGGTCAGTCTAAATTTATCATTCTCCCTTTCCCTCTGCAGCCTGGGATGCATTCTGACCCTCCTCGTGTTACTGGGTTTGGGAACTGTTGGCACAAATGGTTTGTGGGTAGGTAGTAAAGAGGAAAACATCAATGATATGTCTATACAGTGAAGGCTAAATGTGTTACACAGCTGTTGTTTTCTGTGTAAGGTATAAGTAATCCTTAGAGGGTGAGACCTATGAAATACAACAGCCATGGTCTGAATGGCCTGGTGCCACCAGAGCAATTTCCTTCAAATGATTCTATTCAGTGTTAACCAATAGCACATGAATCATCAGGCCAAATTCATTTCAGATGTACAACTCTCTTCATTCTATACATTTGATCACTGGCTAGGATTAGGTGAAACATGTAGAGTAGCACTGTACACTTCCCATAAAAAAACTGCATATGGGCTTTCACTGGAGAGAATGATTGTAAATATTCAAGAGCAAAGAGAAGCGATGGAAATTTTGTGGCTGCGACTTTGAGTTGAAACTACAAAAAAAAATTTCATCATAAAGTGGAACAGTTCAGATATTAACTAGCAGTTCTCTGACAAAATGACATGTAGCCCCTATTAAGAACAGTCACATGAAAAGAAAATAAATACTATTTTAATTGTGGTCCTTTCTGCACAGGTTTTCTAAGAGATTGTTCCGAAATTCCACTTCTTTATGCAACAATCATGTCTGAAGTTTTCCTCTTTTTATCCTTTAGAAGTGAAATTGAGTGATTACTTTTTAATCCCTTTGCCAGTTTTTTACAAAGTCTTAATCTCATTGAAGAGGTAATAGACTAAGGAATATATTGAATACACTGGGTAATTAAGTGAAATTGAAGTCATTACACAGCTAGAATAAATGGCAGTTACTACAGGCAGAATTTTAAAAAATAATAGTAGCATGAATGATTATAAAGAACTGTTTCAGAAGCATGAATAGGAGGCACATAAGATTAAGGATGTGCTGTGGCTTTTTCTAAACTCTAAAGAACATCTTTCCCGTGTGCATGTTCCAGGTCTGCACATAAACATTTTTGCTAGCATAAGGAAAACTCGATCAACTTTGTGTGTAGGTAAATTCTACTCACACATATCTATCTGTTAAAATGAAATTTTGTTTATATTGCCTCCACTGTAAGTAGTTAAGTTTCTAAGGCTTTCAAAATGCTTTTAAAATTACTTTGATCTTGAGGTTAGGAGCCAGAATTTTATATTTGGATGCTGAGCACTATACATTAGTCATCTCAAAGAACAAGAAAGCCAAACAGTATCCTCTTTGACTTGTTGTTTGAATGGAAAAGGACTTTTCTGGTTGTGTTTCTGTTGCAGTCAGACACATTTGCTGTTGAAGATATCATGGTTTCAAACATGGTATCAACAAACAAAGAAGGGATGTATGAGACCCTCTAATTTGAGGAGTTTGTCTATACAAACCTGTAAATATATAACAGGAATTGGAAATCATAGAATAGTTTGGGTAGGAAGGGACATTAAAGCTCATTTCATTCCAATCCCCCTGCCATGGCCAGGGGCACTTCCTTTAACTTCTCTGGGCAACCTCCTCCAGTGCCTTACCACCTTGACAATCAATAATTTCATGCTAATATCTAAAGTAACCCTGCCCTACTCCAGTTTGAAGCCATTACCCATGTTCTGTCAGTACATACTCTTATAAAAAGTCCCCCTCTATCTTTCTTGTATGCCCCTTGAGGTACTGGAAGTCCACTACAAGGTCCCCCGGGAACCTTCTTGTCACCCTGATTCTTAAGTTTTTCTAAAGCCTTCTGAGTTTACATTCTGTTAGAAAACTTTCTCACACAATTTCTGTAAACAATATATTGTTTTCATTCCTTCATGGGGGTGGAGAAACTTGATGTACTAGTGGTTTGTCCAATGTCTTTGGAGAGGTGGCCCATTCACTCTCCAATCCACTGTACAATTTGGAAAAGTATAAAAGTTGGAGTCAGAAAATAAACGCTCTCTTTTACCTTGCAAAATAGCAGGTGGCTCGTGTTGTGCTTTCACGTGTCCTATAGTGACACCTTCTCTTCTGAACAACCAGGCCCAGCTTTCTCTGCCTGTCTTATAATTGATTGTTGCCTCCTTTGGACTTATTTCAACAGTTATTATTTTGGTGGCCCCAGAATTGGATACAATATGGGTTCTCATGAGAGCAGAGTAGGCTATCAGAGTATCAAGATACATAAAATAAGTGCAAAAACTATGGCAAATCTTTTGCTGTTCTTGGTCAGGTCAGTTGGGGGCAAACAGTAGGATCACATAGCCAGATCCCTGTGGAATAGCACTCCTGAGAGTCTCAAAATCCATTTCAAAAGTACACAAGGACTGGAAAAGGACTTTTCAGAAGCATGAATAGGAGGCACATAAGATTAAGGATGTGCTTAAAGGACTTTTCCAGTTAAAAGGACTTTTCCAGTTGTGTTTCTGTTATAGTCAGATGCACTTGCTGTTGAAGACCTCATGGTTTCCATACTTGGGACCTTCTAGAGCATCCCACAGCTCCGTGTGTCTACCTGAGGTCACTGCTCTTTCTGAAAGGGCAGATGAAAGTGAATTTAAACGTGTCTAAATTTCTACCCACACCATATGAATTTGCATTGTTGGTGTGTCACAGAACACTTCTCTCCTGCAGAATATGCACAGGCTGCACTATCTCTTAGTTGAGATCTAACCAAGTAGACTGCTATCACCCTTTCTGGTGGCTTGTCTGAGGTTAGATATTCAGAGGGTAAATCAGGAGAGAAAAGATGAAGATGTAGGAATTTATAAGACTGTAACTGTAAACAGAATCTTCTTTTAGTACTCCACATCACCAATTCACTGGAGCAAGCACTATGACCATGCATCACTATAAAGCTGAAATTTAATTCTTTCTCTGTCTGAGACTGGAGTTTGTATATATCTAAAGTGATCAAGCTGATTGCAAGTTGCACGTGTTTCAGATTTTAAGTAACGATGGTTATCACAAGACTAGAGTTGTATTTAAAAAAAAGGTCCTGCTTCCTATAAAACCCAGACTTTATAAACAATTACAGCAATATATAATTATATAGAGTAATTAAAATGGTGATTGCAATCTCTTATTTCCTCCCTACATTTTTCTTCTGTACTTTTTCATTTTTTTAAACAACCCTTTTGACAATGAGGAATCCTTTGAGAAAGATTTCTGGAGGATATGAATGGCAGTAATTCTATTTGCTAAGGTTGACTAATATAATAGACAGTATTTTAAAATTAACTTTGATGAGTACTTCTGTCTACAGCTGTTAATCCCTTTTTAAGAGATTAATCCAACTCTCATGGAAAATCTCTAGGCAGGGATAGATTTGACTCCTAAATAAATTAAAGCTAAATCTAAATAGAAATAGCACATGATTTGAATATGAACATTTGGTAAATTGCTCATACCACACCAGCAAAGTATTTTGTGTCTTGATATGGCTTAGAGAATAAAGTACTCTCTGTGTTGCTGCCTGAGTTTTCTTTTACATTGTTTTCTGGTGTGAACTTCTAGTAAAAATAAAAATAGCAGCAAATATTCTTAAAAAGGAGGGGTGAGGATATGAGGACAGATTTACAAAGGTACTTGGGTTACAATATATACAGATATATTGTTAGCAGAATTTTAAAATTAAGTAAATAACAACTTTAAAAAAATTTACTGCTGTTCAGGGTCCAGCATAAAAGCTTTGTTTTCAAATACGTGAAATTGTGATTTGAAACTTTTTATGTTCAAATCCTTTTGTGAAGCTTAATGATTCTTTGTAGACTTATAGCCAAGTGAAGAATAGAGTACTTTTTAAATTACTTGTCAATTTTTGAAGTATTACTAGAAAATATGACACAGATACATATATAAGTTTTTAAGATGGCCTGATTTTTATTTTCTTTTGCAAATAGAGGAGTTGTATCATTTATGGATGAAAGCACTATGTGAGATTCAACTTAAACACATTTCAGAGTATTACCTGATCTTTATGAAGTAAACCTTCATAAGCGCAGTAGAGCAGAACTGATTGGATCCATTACAGTAATTTGTTGCTTTCTCTAGAAGATAATAAACTTCATGAACTTTCCATAGATTACAGTAAGGAAAAATTCTCTCTGGATGTAAAATGCGCACTTGGCAGCTGAGATAAGTTGAACATGGCTCCTGCTGGCTCAGTCAAAACAATATCTCTCTGGATATCCCTCTGGTAGAATTTTAAGTATTCCACATGAACTGTGTTCAAAGTTTAATTCTTACTGAAGTTGAGGGAATTGCCCTCTTTTGTCCTATTAATTCAACTATAAGACAGCTTTGCTATTTCAAAACCATGGGTGTGCATTACTATTTTTGCAGAACAAATACGAATGTAAGAGAAACTCTTATAACTTTGAATACAAAGATTTTTTTTCCTCAAGATCTTCTACTGAAAAAAATTGAAATAAAATCTATAACTGCTGACATTGGAAAATAATTTTCCCCTCCCCCGACCCCTTCCTGATATTGGTTTAGGAACTTATTATTTTCTTCTTTCTTGTGCATTTGCTCTAACTTTTCAGAAGACACTCTGAAAAAAATGGAAAATAATGAAAGTCAAAGTGTGAAAAAAAAATATTCCAATGCATATGATACAAATTTACATTAGCTCCTTTAATAAAAAGACATATGTTCCTATTTTCAAAGCCTGTAAAAGTAGCTATAAAATTCTCTATTTTTTTTTTTTCTGTAGTATTGAACTTTCAGAAATCATATATTTCAGATTTTTTCTTTTGCTAGCTTTAGAAAAATAAAACGTAACTGAAATGTTATAAAACCAACTATAAAAGTAAGTATACTCTATACTGTGTCTATTGAATTTGTTATTTTTGTTTGCTTTTTAAAATTTACTCAATTTTTTTTCTGTAAGACTTTTTTCCACCTTCAAAATAGAATTATAATTATCCCATAGCAGTTGTCCTCTACTCCATGCCAATAAGCAGTGCACTGTTCATGCATTGTTCATGAAAGTCTTTACTGTCATCTATATTTCTTGTTTAAAGACAAGAAAAATTTAACACTAATTCATAAAATAGAGGCAAGTGTGAAATGCTCTGGAATTTATTTAACATTGCTTCCTATTCAATTAGATCTAGGTTTTTAGTGCATGATAATTTGTTTTGATTTTATCCATCAGACAGTGGCTAAAACTAGATTCTCCTTAACAGTAATGTTTTGCCCACTTTGCATTCTGGGCTCTGCAGATGACTTGTACTTTGACTAAAGCTTTATTTTTATTACTGATCTGTCTGGCCTTGGTGTGAGACACTGTGGTGTGAGTGGTGGTGGCTTAGGTTGGATTGACTGACTATTAAATTTTCTTTGAAATTACTTAGTTTATAGTTGTTTAGAAATATGTCTAATCATGGTATTTGTACTTTTCCGGCCTAGTTTTAGCATGCAGTAAAAAAGCTCTGAGAAATCAAGTGTGGCCAATAGTTTTTTATACTCTGTTAATTATAATGAATTTTTTTTTTTTAAAAAAGAGAGGATTAGGAGACAGAAATTAGTAGAAATATTATCCTAAACTATTATCATACTTTAATTAATGTCAAGATGAGATGCATAGCCTGTTTGTTCCAGTTATGTATACTTACAGAGAATTTCATAGAACTATGTGCTTCTTTGAATCTGTGCTAGTTTTGGCTGAGGTAGAGTTAATTTTCTTCACCGTGGCTGGTACGGCGCTGTGTTTAGGATTTGTGCTGAACACAGGATTGATAATAGAGAAATGTTTTTGTTATTGCTGAGCAGGGCTTACAGCCAAGGTCTTTGCTCCTTTCCGCACTGCCACGCTGGTGAGGAAGTTGGGGTGCACGGGACGTTGGGAAGAGACACAGACAGGACAGGTGACCCACACTGACCAAGGGGATGTTCCAGACCATGTGAAATCATGCTCAGCATAGAGTGGAGGGAAGTAGGAGGAAACAGGGATGCATTTGGAGGGATGATGTTTGCCTTCCCAAGTCACCATGGCATGTGACAGGGTCCTGACCTCCTGGAGATGGCTGAACAAGGGGAAGCAATGAATTAATTCCTTGTTTTGCTTTGCTTGTTAGCATGGCTTTTTCTTTCCCTATTAAATTGTTTTTATCTTAACCCTTGAATTTTCTAGTTTTTACCTTTCTTATTCTGTCTGTCATCCTGCTGGTAGGGAGTGAGTGAGTGGCTGTGTGGGGCTTGACTGGGGTTAAACCATGACATAGTCCAATATATTTTTGGTCAGAAAAATCTGTAGTTCAGTGGGGGAACATAGCAGGAGGATTATAGTTTTCAACCAAGAATTGTATTTCTACTTTTAACCTGCTCCTCTTCGTCCTCATAAAAAAAAAGTGTTCTACTGCTCAGAATTCAGAAGGCACAATACTAATCTCCGTGAAAAAAATCTCATCTGAAGATCTTCTAAGAAGGTTTGACTTTAACTCCAGCATCTGAGGAGCATATAATGAATGGCTGGTGACCTATTTTTTGCTCTTTAAAGCTTTATGAATTGTGCCCTAAATCTCAGAGTCATCTACGATATGCTTTCTAAGAGAATTTAAAAATACAGAATTGGAATGGGGGCAAGACTGTAGTGTCACCTAATTCAAACAGAAAATATTGTATTTTACAAATTTTTGGGATAAAAGAAATATCTTTTCTTGGCTTTGAAATAAAGGATCCAGTAAAGATTTAATGTTCATATGTCAAATGAAGAGTTTCTGAAATCCCATAAGTTTCATCTCCATATTTTTATTTCATAGGCTAATGAAAAGTCATATGAAAACAGAAAAGGTTTTACAGATGATATAGAGTATTTTAACTCCAGACATAGCCACAGGCTATGAAGAGTAATGCAGTGATCCCTGGTGTGTCATGCACAGGGAAAGACACCAGAATATATAGAAAGTCTGAGTCTGTTTTATTAATTTCCTGATGGAATTTCAACAAACTTATGTGATTAACAGATTGAGATAGACTTTCCCAGTTCTTATCATCAGTTTTAGCAGTATATCAGTTAGCTAACTCAACTGTGGCAAACAATCAAGTGCAGTTGTATTTTAGTAAAGTAAGAAAATGAAAGATTGTCTTTTTTCACAACTCCTTTCAGCTGTCCAACTTTATCATTCAAAGCTTTTAAACCCAACCTGTCCTTCAAAACACAAATGTAATAGGACTTAAACAACTATTTACAAGTGAGGACATGGTTAGTTTTTCAGCATATAGACACACTTAAAATGCTTTGCTGAAAGAGAACTTGTTATGTAGCCATGTCACATCAGCCAGAGAGCTACTGTAGAGCATTAAGAATATATGAAAAATTACAGCTAAATTAGATTTTTTTAAAAAGTGATGAAATAAATTATAAAACAACCGTAGGGTCCGTTTTTATCTATTTTAAGGAAATTGGTTAATTTAGCACTTGAATGTAAATATGCCTTCTCCATATGCCAAGAAATGTCAAATGAGTGTGGTATAATTACTCCAACACTATCCAAGTATTATTCTGTTCAATCTAAACACATCTTGTGTTTTCATGAGATAGTGGTAGACAGATTTTAAAAAAATCTTCACAGACTGAAATAGCCAATGTTGATAGGTATTGAATTATTATAAGTTGTCTTATGTGTAATTAAAATAAAAGAAAAAAAACCAACATTAATAAAGAATATAAGACTGACAGTTCAAAATGATAAATTGTCTTCTGGATCAGGTAGAAATTGAGGTATAAGGATGATGACATTATTTAGTGCATTTTATCCTCCTCTGTATCATTCCTCAGTTGTCCCAACATTAAAGATCTACTTCAACTTTGAGACTACTGTAAAGGAGAAAAAGCATGAAAAGAAATTAATTTTCCAAAAGTTGTTGCAGCCTTGATATTGAGGATATTAAAAGTGTAGAAAGTAAGTATGGTAGTGATGAAGTCTGAAATGTAGGTAACTGACACCTTCATCAACACATTATATATCAAGTAAACAGGACCAAATAGTTCACAGAGTCTCCGGATTCTCTTACATATAACTTTTCCAAATATAATTGGTGTGAGAGGGGTTACTAGCTTACATCCTTATATTAGTTATGCATTCCTCCCTAAAAATATGACTGAGCACTTTGGAAAGGCATATTTGTATCTCATGATAGTGAGTCAGCATCAAAAGGAAAAGATACGGGCTTTTCATATTAGTTTTCTTTATCTGAATGCTATCAAGATAGTGTGCCGTTAGGACACTCCTTAATATTTCTTCCTATCTTGTGTCTACATTTAGAAAAAAAATAAATAAAAGGGTCTTAGGTTGTTCTACCAAAGGTAGTCTGAAAACTGAGTGTACTAGTGCACACAAATTGAATTGTGAAATGGTGTGGACTGGAAGGGATCTTAAAGATGCTTTGCTTCCAATTATCCTGCCATGAGCAGGGACACCTTTCACTAGATCAGGTTTCTTAAAGCCTCATCCAACCTAGCCTTGAAACTTCGAGGGATCTTCCAGAACTTCTTCAGGCAACCTCTTGCTTATATGTCTGCCATCAAATGTATGCCATGAATAGAGACTAAGGTATAAGATAAAAGGGATGAGATAGATATAAAACATGGTGGTGATGACAACATCTTTGTTCATTTCAAAACAGTGATGGACACGTTGCTCATGCATTAAGATTTCTTATTTGATGGATGTGCCATTCTGCAAGTTGGTGGCTCGACATTAACTTTTAATGGAAAGAGACAACACACTGCTGTGCCTCACTTTTAAAAGAATTACCATTGCTGCCTATACTCAGCACTTAAATTGGACTGAAGGAAATGCCATATCCATCCATCATTGCCAAATGATAGATTTTCATCAGTTCTTAACAAAATTGAATTGCTTGGACAGTCTGCTGAGATAAATTTAATGCTTTTTGGAAAAAAGAATATTCTTGGCCTGGGCACCTGAATATCAACAACTCAAGATGTGTTCATGGAACAGTAATACACTGCATAAGGAAAATCTTATACCAAGTGACATTGTTCTATCCCTACAGGTTTTTAATTGCTTATCATGTATCTCTTATATTAGCTAGGAATATATTATTTTATCATGGGTTTAAATTTTATTTGATTGATTTTGTAAAATCAACCTTAAGGAAAAGTGGGAACAGGAAATTTTATCCTAGTTATCTTCTTAATGAATAGGTGCTCATTCCTGAATCTGAAGTTAATATGGAAAGAATAGCAAATAATAAATATAAATTTATGGCCTTAGAACTGAGCAGAGCAAACAGGAAAGTGAACAATATTATGTCTCTTTGCCATGAATTTAATATATTTAAATGAAAACCCACCTATACACATAAAACTAAGCTTGAATCAATTCCAAGACCTGAAATTAAGCACTGAATCCTCATATAACTGTTGCAATAGTCTTTAAATATAGAAACATAGAATGGTTTGGGATGGAAGGGACCTTAACGATCATCTTGTTCCAACTCCCCTGCCATCAGCAGGAAAACCTTTTACTAGATCACATTACTCAGAGACCCATCCATCCTGGCCTTGAACAGGATGGGCTACCCACAACTTCTCTGGGCAGCCTGTTCCAGTGTCTGACACCCTCACAATAAAGAATTTCTTCCTAACATCCAATCTGAGTCTACTTTTGTTAACTTAAAGTCATTTCCACATGTGCTTATAAAAAGACCCTCTTCAGCTCTCTAGTAGGCCACTTCAGGTACTGGAAAGTCTCCCCAAAACCTTTTCTTCTCCAGGATGATCAACTCCAACTCTTTGTCTTAACAGGAGAGGTGCCCCAGCTCTTTAATCATCTTAGTGCCTCCTCCTCATTTCAACAGTTCAATGTCTTTCCAGTGTGCTTCTGTATTTGAAATAATGACTGGAAATAATTATTGGAATACAATATTCCACTCATGTTTAAAGATGTTGTCCCAAAGTACCAACAATCCTAACAAGAAAAAGAACTAATGATGTGTGGCATACCAGTCATGGTAGATGGTCTTTCTTTGGAACACCCAGAATTTTATCATACTGTCCTGCTTTATTATTTCACATATATTTTCTGAGAACTCAAACTCATATTCAGAACCCATTCTTCATTGAGATATCTGTCTTTTTCTAAGAGCTTTTGTCAAGAAAATATTACAAACATGTTTCTTTCTTGGTAAGTTTGCTAGTCTAAATTTCTACATTAAAGGCATTAGAAACATTATGTTCCTGATGAAACTTGTCTGAATCATGACTTCTTTCCAGTAAATACTGTGTATAACTTATTGAACATAAGTGGAAAAATAATGCTTCTACTAAAGTACCAAAATATACCAGATGAGGTATATAAGGTATAAGGTGTACTCAGGTCATCCATAAAAAGTTCTGCCCTCATTAATTCCATACAACTTAAATAAATTATTTTATTGCTAAGTACAATCATACAGCATGCAAATTTCATATAGTTTAACCAATTAGGAAAATATTTTTTCCATTCCTGGACATTAATTCCCTTGCCTACCATTATTTCAACCTAAATAAAAAGTATTATTAGTACCAGCAGTTGAATAAAGAAGCTTGTACCAAGTCTGTAGTCTACCTGATTCATATAATATAGAATATTCATAGTCAAATCCACCATTTTTTGAAACATATCTTCAATGCTACCAGGCATTACTAATGTTTCACTGAATGTTGGCAAATGTTACTGTAAGAGTTAAAACATAAGGTGAACAAATTTAAGCAATAGTGTGCAGTCAGATTTATACCAGGCTTTTCCCAAAGTAAGAAATGCCTGTGAAGGAATGGACAACTGATAGGGATTTTATTTATAATTTCAACAGATTTGATACAGAAATGCAAAATTAAATGTACTCAGGTACATTATAGTGGAGACATCAGAAATGTGACAAAGCTTGTCAATTGACATCTGTACCAAAATGGCTTCAATTTTACGTCTGACTGTGGAGGAATTGGATAAGAACAACTAATTATTATAAATGTACACATTTTAGTAAATATATCAGAGTTTTTGTTTCTCAGTATTCTCAAGCAAAAATCGATTTACATCTTCACATTATATCTATAAACTGTAATATATAGATTCCAATACTTTTTTTTGAATCAAGCATCTGCAAAGAGTCAGCAGTTTACTCTTTGTTTATGGTTATGGAAACTTTCATAATCCACTAATTATGGCATACATCAACCAAGGAGCAAACTGAACTAAGCAGCACATTTGTAAGTATCCCCAAAAGCAAGGCACTATGCCTATAAATTCTAAGTCATGTGTGATGAGGGACTCTGCAGCACCACGCTGCTGTAAACAGCTGACTGTTTACGAACACAGGGGCACAGCAAGCAGTTTATATATAGACTATTTTACAGTAGCCATGAGCATCTTTCAGAATGGAAGCTCAGTATGCAGAGTTGAAAAGTTCATGAGTGACCTATAACAACAATTACACAGAAGGCCCTCAAAAATGCTCTGTGTAAGATAAGGAAATATTTGGAAGAATTTCAGCATGAAATTTAACAGAGTTATGAAGAATCTGATATTTTTTCTGTCCCAGGAAGTCTTTTAAAAATATTGTCATTCAAAATTATGATGAAAATATTTATATTTTAACATTTTTGTCCGTGGGTCTGTGTAATACTATACAGTGAAAATATTAACAAAAATTCTTTATGAAGCACCTAAACATCATATATTTTATTTTAAATGTTACATATTTCTTGTGAATTTTGTAAGGTCATTCCTGTTCACTGCTTTTCATACGCCAGAGTTTTCCTTTGGACGCACTGATATGATATGTCCTGAGAATGACAAGAGGTTGGGTTAAATTTTTTTTTCCTTAAAAATTTACCTTAAATTAAAATTTACATATTTTTTGCACAAGTTTGCAACTTTCTGATTTTTCTTGTAAAAATACAAAATAACAGTGTGCTTACCTTTCTGTTACAACTATTATTAAAACAGGTGAGAACAACCATTAATTTGATATTTGCTGCAATAAGTAGAATTTGAGATCATTATAGGACAGCTTAACTGGTATTTTGAAAAATAATACACATTGTTTGGGAACAAAGATGAAGCTTCAAAGTCAGTCTAATAGAAAACAACCAGTTTCTGTCACAGGCTAGAAATGTTTCAATTCACTTTACAGATATTTTTATTCTTGCTGAAGTAATTCTGGCTTTTGTGTTACTTGGCGCAATGTCAGACTATTCTTTTAATACCTTCCAGGACATTTTACATTGGTTATGTAGACAGAGACATAAGAACTAATAATCCAAGAAAACACAAGATACAGCTGTAGGAGTGGAGTATAATTGAGAAAAAGCAACATTTTTATTTAAACAAATCATCTATTCTTCATTTAAAGGGGAAAATATAAAGTCCCACCCTTTATTTTTACTGAATAAACAAAGAACCTTTTGTCCTGCAAAAAAGATCAAATCAAATGATATAATTTCATATAGATAAAGATTGTAAGAGAAAACACACATACAAATGTTACATACCTCTAATACACCTGATGCACTTTAAATATCAATAATAAAAAGGGAGCATTAGTTGCTAAGAAATAGAGATATAAAAGAGTGAAATAGGCTATCATTATTTACAGTAGACATAATAACATATGGTTTGCGGCTTCTTTCCTTTTGCCCTGCTGCTAAACTCAGTGTAAAAACCAATGTACATCCAAAATAGAAATGTAAAAAGAATGCTACATATTTGCAGATATATACATAACACTCTTTAACTTGCTTGTTGACTTTAAAGGCAGCATTTTTAATAAAAAAATAGAAATACAATGACATAACATCTATCTGTGACATCAGATCATAGCTGACATTCAATATTTGATGATATTAACATTGCATTTTTCCATTAATTCCACTGGGTATTATATCACAAACTTAAAAATGGTATGTTTCTTTAATACTAATGACATGGATTTCTTTCTGTGATTTTTTTCTGTACCTTTAATGATTTTATATCTTAAATGTCTTCAATATTTCACAAAGTTTAGAATTTAGAAAAGGCATGAAATATAGGAGTGGATTTTCAAAATAAATGAGAACATCTACCTTGTTTTGAGATGACATTTTTGCATTAAAAACAACTTATCTCATCTTATGTGTGAATCGGTGTGTGTTAAGCAGTGAGAATAGCAGTGAGTGGCAGAATTTCTTTAAATAAATGCGTAACCTCTGAAGCTAACTCTGCTCCAGCATGTCTTTACAGTGTGAAATCAACTAAGTGTATACACCTATGTGCTTTTACAATCCAAACAAAATAAGTATGAATGCTTGTAAATAATTTACACTACTTTTTTATTGAGAAAACAATTTCATGCAGAGTTTCAACTGAAATACATTAGCGGAGCTGTACTGATATTTAAGTGTCTTATCTCAACCGCACAGAGAAAACTACAATTATGCCAGAAAACAGAGAAACACCGCGAAGTTAACAGTGAAATGCATGAATACAAATTGATGGTCATCTGCTCTAGACAGTCCGTACATGCTGGGCATCATATCTTCGTTTTTATAACTTTATATATAGATGAAGGTAGGCAGTGTTTTACATAATCACATTTTTCAGGTAAGAATAAAGATGGTATAATTGGTACCAGATTAAAAATTTATGTGGGGAATATTCATCAGTTCCAGAAGGGATGAAAATATGTTTAAATTATATGTACAGGGACATACATATGACCCTTTTCCCTTATTTTCCCCTGTTCTTCTCTTTTTAATATTTGAATTTTAACCATGGGCTTATTTAGGCATTTTGCTTACACAGTACAAATAAAATAATACTTAAAATTCCTCCCCCATGCCATATGCATATACTTATATTTGCTTTGAGACTGACAGCCTTGGTAGATTTTGCACATATCTTCTACATTCTGAAACATAAACCTTTCTTGGAAGAGAAATTATAAAAGTTTATGACATGGTTTTACTTTTCTGTGCGTTTCCTTCTCAAAGCAGTATGCAGGAGCAACTGAAGCAGCCTGAAATCAGGCCACTCAGAAACTGCAGCCCATTGCCTCTATAGGGAATCCCACCTTTTCTACAGCACTTCAGTTTCTGCTTTTCAACATTAAAGCTATTAAAGAAATCAATTATGCAACAGGTGAGCTGAACAAACTCTCCTAATAAATCGATGCAGGATTTAATTTCATTTCAGCTCTAATCAACAACTCTCAACAAGACCTTTCAATGTGAGGTACTATTTAGAGCAAACCAGTGAAATTCTCAAAACTCAGCTTTATATAACATCTATGAATTGCTTTGGATCTTTTTCAAATAAGGATAGAACAAACACAGGATGATCACATTCATAACATCAAACTAAAACATTTCCAAAAGGAAGAAGGGAAAGCAAAAAACCTGAAATATGTATGAAATATTTCCAAAATGGAGAGGGGAAAGCAAAAAATCTGAAATATGTATGAAATATGAGAGTACCATGATTGAAAAGAGAAAGGGAATTTAAGGGGACATCAACATCCTGCAGTGCCACATATTCTGAAAAGTATCAGAAGTGTCCAAAGGTTATACTGTGAAAAACATGGTAATTGCAAGTGTTTGTCATTCAACCTTGTCAAATTTATTTTTTTTTTCCAAATCCAAATCAGCTCCTATAAGAAACAAAGCTCAGACAGGATTGGTGTTTTATCATGTTGTAGGATGTTCACAAGACTGACTCAAATAATGACTCTTTCAACAAAGAGAGGAATTTAACGTTTTTCCATATATCATATGTGACTGGAGGACAAATTTTAGAAAGCATTTATGTGTTAAAGGGCTCAGAAAAACAGGCATTTCAAGAACAGCTAAGCAGGCAATAGTCCATCTAGATTTCTGTATCTAAATGTATTTCATTTTCTATTTGCATACTCTTCAGAATTGCCCAGAATTTAGGAAAAACAACATTAATAATGTAATGTAAATACATCTCTTTCTGATTTTGGCTCTGCCTAATATATTTCCAAGAGCGTGAGTGAAAGAGCAGGTCACAGTGTAAGGAGTGTTGCCCTTCGCTTTAACACAGCGATGAATTCATTGTGTTCAGATTAGTTGTGTATGGTTCCTGCTGAAACCTGTGGGAAGTTACATTGTTCTTTTCTTCTGGGGACCCTGACTGGTTTTAGGTTACAGATTAGTTGGTGCAAGTCAAGAAGAGATGGTGGGTGGGCTTGTTTATGTCGTGGGTAGGGGTATTCTCCTGTGCCTAGTGAATCACAGCAGGCTGTTACATGCCTTTCTGTCTTGTTTTTTCTCAGACAAATGTGTTCAAGAGAAGGCTAGTCACAAGAAGTTTGGACAAAAATCCAGCATGGCCAGTTTATCTCAGGGCAAGAACTATTCCTGGTCTTCTTTAATTGACTAACATAAGCAGAGCCTGTTAGTTTTAATTGTCTTACCCTGCCATTCCTACCCCCTTAAATTGGAAACATAGATGAAAAAGCAGTGAATGTATAAAATAATTTGCATCTCATTTACCTATTATTAAATTATTAAGCAAATCAGCATGTAGAAAGTTCTTTGGGAGAAGAAAAAAAGAGCCTGAATGGAGCCAATGAAGTACCCATTGTTGGACTGGAAATTTCCTTATGATCCCTAAGAAATATCACATTTGTGAAATTATATCAGTACTTGACCTTTTAGTCCTTATGCGCAGAAGGGAGAGGGAAGTTGAGAAAAGACAGAAACAGTAACTACTCTGAGCCTGTCAGTATTTTTGTGGATCTTTAATTTGCAAAGACTCTCTGACAGTACTTAAGAACGAAAACATCTCTCAGTGATGTATGTGCTGGGAAGGCGTAAGAGAAAAGTGAGGCTGAAGAACAATTCAGAACATTATAGGGAACACAGAGCAAATGAAATAAAATTATCACAATTCCTCCAGGTGCCTCTAATAAAATTAAAATTCAAATAAGGACTGAAAATTCACTATTTATTTGGAACCTGGTGCAACTTCCTGTGTCGTCTGTCCAATGATGTCTCCTGCTTTTTGACCCAAAACTGTTAGAGATTTGCAAGCTGTGGATAAATTCATGAAGGTCTTTGTCAAGACTGGATAATTGTACATCAGCTGAGATGATAAGAGCATTGCAGACCAGAAAGGCTGGGAATTGAATATCTTTATATTTTGAAAAAATATTATACATCAAATTTATATTATATGAATATACAAAATATTGTATTTGAGCTATTAATCTCCAAATTATTTAACTGACATTGGGCTATTTCTACTCAAGATAGTATTTCTAAAAAGTAGGAAAAAAATACAAGACAATCTCAGGCCATGTGCTATGCAAGAGGACAGACTAAACACTGGCCTTGAATGCTACTGCCTTCTGCTTTCAAATCTGTGAATCATCAATCTGAAATTCTTTTTAATTGACTCAGCTCATTGCAAGGGAGGATGTGGGGGTTTAGTCTGTAGTATTTGAATACTGACACAGTGCAGAAGCTATCAATAATGTTCATAGTTTACACACTTCACTATTGTGTTTCCTAGACTTAATTTAATAAACTCTGAGTTGCCATGGATTCAGAAGATAAACATACAGATTTTTCAAAATAAACTGGAACTATGACATTCATATGTCATTGCTTGTAATACACAGAATGAAAATTTATGGTCTTGCAGCTAGACAAGAATTATCAGAGTCAGATGATGCCAGAAATCTAAGGTGTGGGCAGGTGGAAGAGGAATCAAGAGGAGAGTTTCTGTGGTTCATCTATCTTCACTCAGTAAAAATTTATTTTTATAATTAAAATTCCATATAGCTTATATGAACGGGTGGAATGTCAAACTTTAAATCACTTTCTAAAGCAGCTAAAGAATTCAGTACTTAGACTGTAATTTGTGAAATGGTTGTTCAATGTCATTCAAGTAGAAACTAAGGAGGGTGTGTTTAGACTGATGTGTATCATTTTTCTTATCCACATATGGATAAGCATTTTATTTTACATTGAAATATCCCATTGAAAGGATAATCACTATAATTTTTCAGGCAAGTCCAGTACACTGGGAAATGTCTTATTTAGCAAAGAGAGGGGTCAGCATAGAGACTTTAATTTTTTTTAGTACTTCATCGTGGGTGTATTTCATTGCTTTTCAGAGAACATTTCTTGAAATACCAAGACAGGTGCCATAAAATGCCTCATATTTTGTGGAAAACCCCTCACCCATAAAAACCCTGCTATGCATGTTAAATCTTAATAGCTGGAATATATGATATTAACACACCACAAGCTACATTGCAGCAACATTATGAAACTGAAACTTATACCTAGAAAAAGTCAGGATATTCAGTGTAAGTGATTTAATTTGAGCTTTGCATCTTTTCACACTGTCTGAGTGACATGACACTGTGAAATCGATTTGTAATGTTGAATATTTGAAGGCTGAGACCACAGTGTAAGTGAAAGCAGGCAAAGAAAGCAAAGGCATCACCAACTGATTGCTAACTAGAAGGAATGCAGGAGAATTAAAAACATATCTTTTTCTCAAAACTATCTTTATAGATTAATAGAAGGTAAATTAATTAAAGGGTTAACATTGCCAGGAACAGGGAACACCAAGCATAATTCTCCTGTTCTACATATACTGTTGATAGTTTCCAGTGATCCTGAAAGTACAGTTGCCTAGAGAAAGAGATTACTTATTTTTTTGGCATTAGTTTTATTCAAAGCTTTTATACTCTAGAGAAAACCAGTAAAATGAATAAAATCCCTAATTGTTGGGACCATGTGCACTTGCAGGTGATGAGGTAGGAGTTATCATTTACTATGAAGTACAGTTATAAGAACAATTTAAACAAATGCAACTACAGCACTTTAATTCACTAAAGTTAATTAGCCAGACATTTCTACCTCGTCCCTTCTAACTCTTCATCACAGATAGATCAAATTCCATATAATTCTATATACTGCTGAGATACAATCCTTCTCTGGATTGTTCAACAAAGGCACATGCTTCCAAGATGTGCATTTATTAAGTAGGTCTATCATAACCACTTACATTTCATAGTAAAATGGACAGTAGTAAGATGTGGGAATGGTGTGTTTTGATGTGGGCAGTGTTAAGAGAAAACACAAACAAGAACAGTTCAATACGTAACAGACATACAAATAAATTGTAGGCTCAGTGTTAGACACCATTTCATAAGGTTAAAGTTTAAGGAGCTTTAAGTAGTGTCCCTAGAATAGCAGCAGCAATTTTATCTGTTCAGCAATAGTCAAAAATATTCATCAATGCTTTAAAGAATGATTAGTTGAGGAGCTTTCAGTGATACAGACAAAGTCTTTGGTTCTCTTATGATTTTTAGTCTGATTAGTGAATGTTTTTCAGAGATTATTTATTTTAACTATTAGCTAAAATCTCTGTCTTGATGATTTAAATAATAAAGGTACAAGAGCCATGAAGCTGTCAAGACATTTATATTTCTTGCTAACAGCACCTTTGCCCAGCTACTTTGTCTTGTGAATAATCAGTTGAAATATATCCACTTGCAATGTCTCAACAATATTTTCATGGCCCTTTCAAATCTATTTTTACATTGTATATTTCTTTTCATAATCCACCATTTTTTCTCATTTCCAATCCCTTCCAGTCATTAAGTGACTTAATGACTGAAGACCTTGGTGAGAGGTCTTCTACAAATAAAAATACATAGATTCTTTCCCAATCTTCACAGATTTCAGTATTCCAACTCCCTTTCTACAAGGAGTCTAGGATCAAATTTGAAGTTGAGGGAAAAAAAAGGGCATTGCAAATACTTGGAAAAGACTAGGTACGTGACTTTCATAGATGAAGACTACACACTGTGCTTTGGATAAGCCCTTTTTCTTGCTTTCTCCATCCAAATTGTTTGCCCAATCATTCTTTAAAGTGAGTTCAGTTAAACTAGTTAGCTGAATCAGGATCTACTTCTAGTAGTGATTTATGTTTCAGCACCATGTGGGTTTTTATGACCGAGTTATTGCCCCTGATGGGAATAGTGCAGGTTTTTACAATGGAAATAGTGACAGGCAGACCCTTAGCCATTGTAATGTTAGTAGTGAGACTGTGCAAATACAAAGGAGCTCTTGAGGGAATTGCAATTACATTATATATATATTTTTTTTGTTGTCGTTGTATCGCACCTCTCACTGCGATACCCAGAGCGGTGGCATGCTGGGCGGCGAAGGAAGAGAACGGGCGGCTGCTCCCCCTATGAAGCTCTGCAGTCCCAGTTGGTGGTGCGGGGACAGACAGAGGCAACACGGGACTTGGGGGTGAACAGGGCGGAGTTATTCAGTGAGCCCTAAGACCTCCTTGGGAGGGGGAACAAAGGTTTTATACAAGAACTCAGGAGGCGGGGTATAGGAACAGCAACCAACAAGGGAATAGCAGGGGAGGAGTTTAGGGCAGGACTAACATATCACAAACCTATCAGGGAAAACAGGGGAGTGGAATAACACAAAGTAACCAATAGGGTGTTGAGCCTCACTAAATAGACAGGGAATGCTCTGGAAGCAGGGGAGGGGACTAGGAGGAATGACAGGGAATGTTCCCGGGAAAGGGGCAGGGAAAGGGAGGATTGACATCTTGGAGAGGAGGGGGTTAGGGATGAGCTAGGGAAGATTGACAACTGGGGAGAGGGGGAGATTTGGGGGCGGGGGGGGCTATGAACAGGCACTAAACAAATATCAAATTAAATAAAAAACACACCACCACAATTTTTTTCCTGATTAAAACCTGATATCCATGTTTTAATGAGGAAGCCTGAGAGCATATAAATCCTTTTGCCAACAGGCTTATAAATAGTCTGGATTATTGAGACTTATTCTGACATTAACGGCGGAAGATGCCTCAAGTATTAAGATAAATTGGGTTTTTTGGAGTAATGAACAACTGACTTAAAAAAGGGTAAATGGCTGAGGCCAGGACCAAAAGTAAAAATCAATTAAAGTTTAAAGAAAGAATGACCAAAATCATATCAAGTTTCAAAGCCATCAAAAATGAGGCTTCCATCTCAAGACAAAGCCTGTTCATGTTAGAAAAAATACCAACTTCAGAATTAAGAAACTCAGATTCATATAGATCTAATTAATTTTATAATTAATCTAATTAATATAGATAATTATTAATGATTTAAAATTAGAAAGCACAATTACCTTGACTTCTAAAGACTTCACAAGTTGTCTGAATTCAGGTGACTAGATGCATTTTTGTAGGAGGAACCTAAAGAATAACAAATACTTCTGGTTCAGAGTATAAGCTACAGAATTTTTGAAAAATCTCATATGAACTTTAAAGAGATAATAAAATGGAAACCATTATATGATAATAAAATGGAAATCATTATATTATAATGAAAATCTGCAATAATGTTCATTGAGACATAGGAATATTGAGGAACATATTATTTCTTGCAGGTATCAGAGGAAGCCTATATGATTTCTATAATTATATAGAAATCCTTAGTTACCTATTCACTCTCTTATAGATAGACCTAATATGTGTTAGAACTTTCCAACTAATGCACTTTTTCCTTCCAGCTAGGCAATGAGAGCAGTGGGGCTGGAGAAAGTTACCCGTTCTCTGATTCAGCCGGGTCCTTGAACAGGGCTTCCATCTCCTGGTGCAGGCACTTCTGTACTTTTCAGCCAATGGCTCTGCACAAGCACAGAATACAAATGCCTTCTTTCAAGTCACATATAGAAATTTTATTCTCAGTTTTCAAGGGCCTTAGGGCTCCCATAGAACCTGCCTGCCTCACAGGATCCTTACCCAGGCACCTTCTATCCTGGATCTGTTATCTCCATGTTAGCTCAGGCCTGAATACCCAGGGTAGCCTGGGCAGTGTCATAGGTCAGCCTGAGTCTAGTCCTACTTCTGCTGCTATAGCTTACTGACAGGTTTTCCTGGATGGACTCTGAGCCTACATACTAACTTTGTTGTCTGTAGTTCCACCTATCCTGCGGTGATCCTTGGGTCCTTTTCTTGTCTTGACTTGTGGGATAGCCACCTTCTTACTCCTCTGCAACAGCAGCTTTCATTGTCTTTCCTTTTCCCCTCTTATTTTGCTTCATATTTATATCATGGCTGATCCAGCTTGGAGCTGAGCACTTATTTTTCACTTAACAATGTGAAGTCTTTAGTCTACAGTTTAATGGGAGGCCAAAGGGCTGCTAATAGTACTTGAAGTCAGTAGTTCAGAAGTCAAGTGTTTTTAGACTGCCATCTGGGTTTCAGAGAGTAAGAAAATTCAAGAAATTCTACCTACTTTCTCCCTTCACCTTTACAGGTCAGACTGCAATGTTATAATAATAGTACTACTTGCTTTTAACCTAAGCTCCTTCAACTGAGGCATACAACTTAGTCCATTTCTCTAGAGAGGCTTAGATTTGAAGGTGATTTGCTTAAAGTCATAGATCAACAGAACTGAAAAGGAAGTTGTTATGCTCAGTACAGCCCACATTATGTAACCCTCAGTTTGTGCTCAAACTTCCAACTATGCTCCAGTGTTCAGTCAGAACATCAGACTGGAAATCTTTTGTCTTTCCTGCTCAGCCTTCATCTATACTTGTGGGAAAGAAGAAAATTCTTTCAAAGGACAGATCTGAAGGCTCAGGTTTCTTACTTTTGGCAAAATATGAAGCATTTTCTCTGATCTCAGAAACATTAAAGCTGTAAATTCTAGAATACTCCCCTGTAATCAAGAGTACAAGACTTACACAGTCTGTCATGTAGCACAGAAAGTGGATTTAGAAGTACTCCTCATAAAGACAGGAGTGTACAGCGGTCAGGGGACAACTTTGGGACCTGTTCATTAATGTTTGTGTTATCCTTCAAGAAAAGGCTGCAAAGGCAGAGATGCTACTACTCTGACTATCTGTAATTGACAAAGGTTCACCTGGAGGAAAATAGTAAAATGCAACAAAGAGGCAAACTAAAATAGGTCTTTCCACTTCTTCTTCTTTCTGCTGTGAGGTCTCAATAGGAAGATGAACAGAATTAATTGAATTAGTTTATGTAATTTTTGAGATTATTTATTTTTAATCTCAAAGTAGTGATTAATTTCAGTTACTTTCTTTGCAAAGGAAGTATGCACTGGAATTAAACATGGAGACTAACATTTATGACCAGCATGGAAAGACCAGCATGGCTTGGTTTAATGACTGAATGGCAGATTCTTCTATTTATAGATTGTCTCTTGTCTTGCCCTGAAGTCTTGAATCATAATCATAGAATTGGTTAGATCAGAAATGACCTTTAAATTCATCAAGTGCAACCATTAACCCAACACTGCCAAATCCACCACTAAACCATGTCCCCATGTGTTACACCTGCATGTCTTTTATGGAAAGCATCACCTTCAGGGATGGTGGCCCCCACCACTTTCCAGGGAAGCCCTTTCCAATGCTTGAGAACACTTAAAGTGAAGAAATTTTTCCCAATATAAAATCTAAATGTCCTGAAGTGCAATTTCGATACTTTTTCCCCTCAGCTTATTACTTGTTTCCTAGGAAAAGAAACTGACCCACATATCATTAAAATCTCCTTTCAGTTATTTGTAGAGAACTGTAAGGTCTCCCCTAAGACTTCCAGCTAAACTACAGCTTCCTCAAATGTTAATTACAATACTTGTTCTTTAGATTCTTCATTAGCTTCATTGCCCTTCCTGGACACACTCCAGTACCTCAGTGTCTTTCTTGTAAGAAGAACCCCCAAAATGAGCATATTATTCAAGGTGTGACCTCACCAATGCCAAGTTCAGGGGGTCAATCACTCTTCCTTGCCACAGGATTTCTGATACGAGTAGAAGGCCATTGTCCTTCTTGGCCACCTGGACACACTTCCAGCTTGGAGTCAGGTGATCAGTTGTTGAAAGGAATCATACAATTTGTTGTTGCTACCATACCTTTTTTCTTCTAAAACTGTAAATTCAGGGGAAATACTAAAATAAGCCCTATATATATTGAAGAAAATTGATTTCCAAATTTTGAATGTCAAATTTGAAAAGAGGGAAGGAGAAAACTAGAGAAGGGTGGCAGTAGGGTTCTTTCCATTCTTTTTATGTGCAAAAGTTAATAGGCTTAAAATCTTCCTTTGCAGATATGAAACCTGCTTGACATGCTGTTATTATAAAAAAAATCATAGCTGAAGAGACTGTTACCTAGGGAAATTTACATATGTAAATTAGCATAACTTGAACATGTCGTTGCTGGAGCTTTCTGCTTTCCTTGGTAGTTATCAAGTGTAACAGTTATCTGTGTACCAATTTACACAATTTTCTCTGTGGTTCTCATTTTATGATGGTTTATTAATTTACTAACTAGTCACTCAGAGTCCCAGAGTACTTTGGCTGTATGGCGTTGGCTGGATCCCATAAACTATTATGCCTATAACATTAGTTTTAAGTAGAGCTCTTATTTTAAATTAAAAGATTTATATTTTCTGTTTGGGTAAGATTATATAGCTGTGACATACAAAGCATTTTAAAATATCATTATAAAATGAAATTAAGTAAAATTAATTTAAATTAATTAAATAAATTAGTTTAACAATGGTACTATGCAGGCATGTGTTGTTTTAGTGATCCCATATATTTCTATACAAGTTAGTTTGGGTTCTTTTTTAATTCTTGGGGGATTTGGTTTGGTTTGGTTTACTTTGGTTTGGTTTTCTTTTTCTTTGTTTGTTTTGGGGGGTTGTTTGCTTGGGTTTTTGTTGTTATTGTTTTTGTTTTGGGCTTTTTGTTTTGTTTTTTGTTTTATTCTCTAATAACTAATATAAGTATGGCAATTCCTCTAGATTTTTATCAGAGTTTAAATCAAAGACAGTATAGATAAGGTAAAGCAAGAACCAGTCTTGGTTTAAGATGGGAATTATCTTTCTTCCAGATATAAATAAGTCATTTCTTGCTGTGTTTGTTTGTCCATTCTTTCAGAGATTGAAGCATTCTCAGTCAGGGATTTTCTGATACCACTAAAACCACCTCAGGACATGTGAAAGACTGCATCGATAAACATCTTATGGAGTCAGACTATGAACCATAGCATTGGTAACTGTGGTAGGAATTTTAGAGTCTGACTTGAACAAATGACAAGAGAACTTGTTTGTTGGGCCAAATGATCTTTTAGCGAAAAGGAAAGGAATCACTGGAGTGAAATTCAGAGCGGCAAGCTTTGATAGCTGTTTCAAGAGCTAACCACAATTTGAACTACTCATTCTATTGATCAATTCCCTGATCATCAAAATGTGCTCATAAGCAAAATCATTATTTTGCTGCATGAACTTTACTGTGGGGAAGAATAAGGAGCTGTCCCACATGATATAAAGCAATGTGTGTATGTATGTATGTATTTATACTGAACGAATAGGGACATTCTCAACAGATTTACAGCATTGGTCTATGCCACGTGCAATTCCCTCTAAAATGAACTTTCTTAAGGTGTAATTTCCTTCTGACAACAATGAATTCAGTGTGCATGGAAGGTAGATTCAAATCGTCACCCAGTGAATTGTTTGAAATTGTCAGCTAGATATATTGCAGTTGTTACCACATGTGAATATATATTGCTAAATTCTTACATGGTCAAAGCCCTTCAGTTTCACTATGTTTTTGTATGAGAATATTATAATAATGATACAAAAAGTGTGAAAAAATTGAGTTAGCTCCTGCCCTCCCATTGAAATGAAAAGCAAAGTTTTGAAAATGAATAAACTGGTCTTAAACAGCTAGGGGAGAGGATTGCCTAGAAGAAGATGACTTCCTTCCACATCCCATGGCGCCAAAAGGCTACATTAGTTTCACATTGAAGCCATTTGAGTCAATTGCATTTCCAGACTTTAACATCCCATGGAATTGCCTTGTCATTGTGACAACCAAGAGAAAATAGGATAGGAAAAGGGAGGAAATTGCAAAGCTGAGAGGAAATTAGATCAACTTTGCTTGTCAGAACTATAACTCGTTGCACCCTGGATCAATTACCAACATTAACTGGGGTTGCTTCTCAACAGATTAAGCCAGATTCTTTGGAGGTGAAGCAGGAGTTGGAAACCAGGGCTACACCGACTGATCCAGCTCCCAAACTATCAAGTCTTTCTTTCTGTGATTCTGTTATTCAGTGAATACTTTACAGAATAATAATAAAAAAATAAGTCTTCTTGAAGGGAAATAAAGAGAATTGTGCATCAGGACAGATAATAATCAGGAGATGTGCACACAGCTCTGAGAGATGAGAGATATATTCAATAAAAATGCCATTTTTAAATAACATTCTTATATCTTGTTCAATGTTCTGTATGATTGACTATTGGCTACAAAAAATTTCTTTCTTCCTGGGGTATTTGACTCAATCAGAGAAAACCTGTCATGTATGTCTTCAAAGTTAAGCTTCCTGGAAGTACTCAGTAAACCTAAATATATCTTCATTGAAAGAGTCTTTTCCAAAATGCCTGATAAGTCTGGTGCTAAATTGCTTAGGCTTATCAAGACTTAGGTAATTTAAACATAGCAGTGATTACAAATGTAAACTCCTAGGAAGAAACCTTATGAAGTTATTTGGTAATTAAGTTGGGGATTTCAAGTATTTCTTCAATCTAAATATGGACTTATTTGCTTAAGAGGTGGTTAGGACCTCTTTGTCCATCTAATCTTTTCTCACTGCTGCACTGACATCAATAAGACCCATTCACAACAGTTACTCAATATAACTATCATTAATTTCAGTAGAAGTGTAGTGAAGGAATTAAGTATTTTCCATTAGAGGAATATTCTCAAGCATTATTGTGACATTTTCAAATGCAGTATGTACTTAAAAATATTCTGAAAACGACTGAATATAGGTGTTTTTAGATTTTGGATTGATTTATATTATTTTGATGTTATTTTATGTGAATTTCTCCTTCAAGCAATTAATATTTTGTGGTTTTCTCTAATTTCAATTATTTCTAATTTCATTTACCTAATTTCAGTGATGCTTTAAGTCTTTGCTGTATACTTGTTTTAATAAACACTTTAGAAGACTGATAGTTTCCAAAATATTTGATGTCTATTATTCAAAATAGAATTTACTGCTGTTGTGCTTCCTAACTATTTCCATTTAATTTATACAGACTTTCTAGAGAACAAGTTGTAGCTATTTTAATTATGAAGAAAATGGTTTTTAGTATTTCTTGTATGAATATTGATGAAAATAACTTGTAATTAAAACATACAAATGGTCCCTTTAGAAGGGTATACACCATCATTTAATCATACCTACAAAAATTCCTCAAAACACCATGAAGATTAGCTAGCAAAGATTGAATGTCATATATTTTCAATCATTAAGTAACACAGAAAAGAACTCAAAGTAGCTCAGTAATGACAACTGTAAAAATGTCAAAAAAATCTCTGATTTTTCATTCTTTAATGATAAAAAATGCAAATGTCCTTAGCTTACTGGTATTTTGCATATTATTTTTTGCTATTATATTATGTATTTTTGTCTGGCAACAGACATGCCAAGCAAGTTGATGCTTTTTTGGTGTTACAAAAGCAAGTGAAATCACCTTTAATTTTTGCCTAACATGTCATTGGCTACAATATCGTTTCTAGTAAAAGTGTGTGTTGTTTTTCCTTATAGTTCTGTTTCTATTGTGTGCTTTCCAAACTCCAGAAATGGGCTTACTCTGTTTCCTGTAGAACTATGCTAGCCCAGATTAAGAACACAAGAAAGATTAGATTTAGATATATCCTTCTCAGTTGCCATCCTGTTGTTCTCCAGCGAACAGGGTCATAACTGATTCTACAAAAATGATGGGAAAGTTCAAGCATATTTTCAGAAAGCACTTAGGGCAGCCTACTCTATTGACAGATTTTCACTGGACATCATATAAATAGTCTCCTGCAATCAGAACTATACTTGGCTGCTAGTTCTACTGCAGGAAAACAAACAAACAAACAAACAAAAACAAACAAAAAAACAACTAATGTCATAAAGTGTCAAAGAAAGTAAATGACAAATCACAGCTGAGATTTTTTTAATCTGATAAAATAACTGCCCAGATGAATGGGAGGAAGTATAGATGTACTGTTTTAAACAATATTCATTTTTAAACAGCAAATAAAGTTCTAGTGGCACCAGTTATATGTTAACTTGACATCTTACAACAGTGGATATTTGCTTAAGTAGATTTTATTAGTTGCCGCTAAAGATTTCAGATTTTTTATTTAAGCGTGGTCTGGATAATACAGAGTACAGAAGGGGAAAAAACAATTTAAAACTTGGGACTATGAGCCAGTGTCAGCTTTCATTTTCTTCATCTGTTTTTTGTTGGTTTTCTCCATCACCTTATTTTCTTTCCAAGATTGCAGATTGCTTATATTGAAGAATAAGTCATGGCTTGCATGATATCCTTCAGTATCTCTCCAGGTGCTCACAAAATAATTGCACAGGTCAGCACTCATTATTCCTTGTTGCTCTAATAGTAATAGTAATAATAATTATAATAATGACATTAAGCCAGAGAGTGAGGCACATGATGTTAGTTTTTGATGGGTGCTATCCTCCATATGATCATCCAGAGATCTTACTAACTTATTTCAATTAACAAGTCAAGCATAAATTTGAAGTATTGCCAAGGCAGAGACAGAGAAAATGCAAAATCAAAGTTTTCTTTCTTAGGTGGGATTAGATCGAGACGATAATGAAGCTGCCAAAGTAATCTGAGTGCTGCAGTCAGAAGAGGTGATGCCCTTCCTGGCTGACTGATTTTCTATTGGTAGCCTGTCATAATTTATAAAACATAATCCATACAGCTATGAGAACAAAAGAAAGTCTGGAGGGGCCAAAATAGATAAGAGAACACAGGAAGACCTCTGCTAAGTTTGAATACTGTTGTGGGGTCGTTCAACACCACTGGGTTTTGGATGTCTCAAATTCTTTCATAACTTAAGCAAGTCTGATTTATTTAAGGAAGAAGTAGGGGACTAATGAGGTTGTACTAACTACAATGGTTAAGTGCTGTTAGTTATATCTGGAAATGCCACATCCTCTGCAAAACCATAGAACAACAATTTTTTTTTTTTTTTTTCTGATAAAATAGCAAAGTACACAAGAGCATTTCAGATTTTTGTCTGTTTTTTATCATGGTTTTCCCATACTCATTAGCACTATTCTGTTCTGGGGATTTAAGGCGAAGTAAATAAGTGGAGTGAGATGCTCTTGCCTTTTCTTTCTAAGTATACATGTGATACTACATAAAATACTATGAGAGACAACCTTCCTTTTAGAAACTTTTGGTCATGTTAATGATTTGTCTGTGTTTTACATGGGTAGTAAAAAATATTGTACGGGAAAAAATACAAATATAAATAGATTTTTTTGCTTAGATCCACTGTAAATTTTCTCCAATGCTAGACAAATTTTTGTGATGTCAGCTGAAATCAGTGAAGCTGAAAGCACAATTTCCCTTGTACTCAGCTACACTGCCACTAACCTGGCAAGCCTGAATTGCACATCTTGTCCTCATGTGACTCATATTTTCTGTTGTTTTTATGTTTTTTTCTGGTTGGCAGAGAAATGTGTTGCTTAATAGATAACAAATAATCAATAATATGACTTGTGCATTTCTTTGAGGGAGAAATCAGTTTTTAGGAGGAGAGGAGGGGAGAATTTTGTTATCATTTTTTGTCTCTATTAATTTTTATATATTCTAGACATTTTGCTCTGCAAAGGGAAAATAACACACCAACAAATCTTTAAAACTTGTGTTCCTGGAACTTTTTCGTACGGTCCTAAATTTATGTCTGATATGCTCTATATTTATGGCAAAATTAATACTATTTAAAGCAGTAAAATGTTGAAAAAAGAGATAATGTACAATGGGTCTTTGGGTTAGAACTATACTAAAACCATAACTTACTGTTACTAGCAATACACTCTCCAGGAAAAATTCTTGACCTATGTAATATGGATTTTTACTTCAGAGAATCTAATGTTTTGTTTTTTTACTTAAATTAATATCTCTTATGACCTTAAAAATAAGCTATAAGTAATTCTCAATCCAGACATGCAACTGCTAGTAAAAAATGTGTGCATATTACACACCTGTCAGATAAGCTGTCATCTAGGACCTCCTAAATTTATAATAAAATACTGGTGTTCTATACATTAGTCTAATATTAATAGACTGTGGAATTTTGGACAAACCCCTTCGCTACTTGTGCGTTGTTTTCACAGCCAACCTTTGCTTTTGGTCTCTAAATAGAGAGAATTTCTGATGTGGGGACGGCCAATTATTTCCTTTCTATAGAATCTAGCAAACCCAAATATATGCAGAAGAATTAACTGAGACTGGATATAATTTTAGAAAGAATCTCAGTTCTAAGCAGATATAAGTTTGGGCCATATTTAGTCATAAGTATATGACTAGATATATACGTATTTATATATATATAAAATATGTATATGTACATTAGGTATATGTTTTATCTTGATTGTTCTCAAAAGTTTACAAGACAGTTATTACTGCTTTTTCAGTTTTATTCTGCCCCATGATTTACAGAGAAGTAAATAGCCAATGTTTTAGAGCTCTTTCAATGCTGCTAGATAGTGAGAAGGTAGGTGTCTACTGAACATCTCATTAACTGTTTGCTTTTTAAATGTTTTAACTGGGTACTGGCATGTGGAACCTGAAAGAGTCATCTTAGAAATAGGAACAGTATAAAAAGGCACATTGTTTAGAAGGATATAAAAATTGCTATACACCTATTTATATAGTTCTCCTACCATCAACTTTTAACTGGACATCCTCAGCATACTGAAGGAATTTCAGGATGCCTACATAAACATGTGGAACTTGCTAAAAGGGGTCTTTCAGTTGTGGAAAATCTATCAAATATCCACTAAAATCAGCTTGAATCTACTGCACCCAATAAAACAAATGCAAAACTTTCTCTTTTTATTCCGCAGCTTTTTTTGAAATTCAAGTTCACAGAGACACATCAGGAGCCAACATTGAAAACAGCAATAATAAAATAAACCCAAGTAGTTAACAGAAGGTTTACATCTTAAATACACATTTGGAAGACAGGAAAAAGCTAGGCCAAGGATTTGCTTCCATCAGGAAGAGTTCGAAGGAAGCCATTGATCAGTGACTGTGTCATAGAAGAAGAATGTAGATGTGCACAGAATTTTTTCAAAAATGGCATATTAAGTTGAAATATATTTTCAATGACCTTTTTCTTCAAAGAAAGTGACAAATTTGTTGTGCTTCTTTCTATAAGATTTTAGAAATCTTCGCACAAGAGGAGCTTTGGACTCATGATTCCAAGTCACATTTGAGTCTTCTTTGCATACAAATACAAGAGAGAGAAAACTGACACCCATTTTCTTTGTGTTTTCTTTTCAGTTCAATCATAATGAGAAACAAAGGCTTCATAATGCTCTGTCATAAGGAAATGCTGAACTTGGAAAGATTTTTTTGGCTTTACCACAACTTCATCTGAGGATGAGTACAAAGAGTGGCTGGTGACACCAGAACATCATCTAATTCAGTGATAATGTTCTCTTTTCACATTGTTTTCTTTCCCATGTTGTCAAGGTAAGACTTTTCCAGGAGATTTTTTTTACTCAGTCATTTATCTTTTCTTTGCAGCAAGACAGTTGAGTGACAGCATTATTTAGACGTGTGACAAGATGGCATGTGGTATTACCAGTGTCTTGCTAACACAGAAGTAGTCCATAATGTCTTGCAATTTCTTCCACAAGGCTGTGCAGTGTACTGAGTAAGAGAATAAGAAGAAAAAGGAGAACAGAAAGCTTAATTTGGTTCCAGAAAGACAATTTTTTAAGCAAAGAAGAAAGTTCCTTAAATTCTCAGAAAAAAAAAAAAATAGAGCACTCACTCTCAGGAAGACTGCAGTCAAAATTATATTTGAGATAGTAGATAGAACTTCATACATATTTTGCTTTAGGATAAACTAAATTTAATTAACACAGTTACCTATATAGCATGTACATATGCATGTGTGGCCATGCATTTACACTTACTGGTTCTTTATTTCTCCCTTCCTATTAAAGTAGACTGTTACTGCAGGAATTTGCTCAATGAAATGTTAAAAATAGTAGATATAAGCACTGCAAGATGTTTCCTAGCTCTTCTCAATATTTAAAAATTGTAGTATCTTCTTAATGATATTTAACTTTACCTATTATTCAATACTCATCTTTCAGGTTTCACCTCAGTATTTACTAAAGGTGTTTATTTCAGCACGCTTTTCAGTTTATGGAGAAATCTCAGCAGAAAATTTTCCTTTATACATTTTACATTTTTCAGTGACTATTTGATAAAATCTTTCATTCTTTTTTAAAATGGATATGCCATTTGCAGTGTTTCTATCTGAAAAAAAAAAAAAAGAAAAAAGAAAAAAAGTCCAAATTATAAGATATTTTCCCTCTATAAGCTTTGATTGGCAGACCTGGTAGGTTCCCTCTGTTTATCTTAAGAGCTCAAACAGGAGCATGTGCTTCTCATTTGCAGTAACATAGAGTAGTAAGAGTGCTCATTTCTACAATGAAAAGGCAAAAAATAAAAAGTATTCAAAACTGAGACACTGAAAATTCAAATAATTGTAGGAGGTTTTCTGAATCACAGAAGGGAAAATATGTAACAGAGGATTTAAAATTGGATCCATTGATTAAATATATGGCAAACAAGATTCTCCTGTAAAAAAATGTTGACTTGTTAATCTCTCTTGCTATCAGAATGCTGAGGAGGCTGAAGAAAGGCCAGGTTTTCTTTAATTCCCAGCCTCCTCAGGGAAATGCTCTCAAAGTGTTTATTAAGCTGTGTGGGTAACAGCATTTAATAAACTGTTTTCAAACCTTAAAGCTGTTTGCCTATCTGTGACTGAAAAGGGGAGAGATAAGTAGTCTTTCCTCTCATTTTAATGGCTTTATGGAAGGAAATTCCTTGTTACAGGTTTCAACAGGGACACTGCTGAAATGTGTCACTGTTCATCAAACCCGGGTTAGGGTGTATGGGCTGTGGTTACCACACTCTCACAGTCCTGGAATATTGTTGCAACAATTAAGAAAAAAATTCATTTCACTGGAAGCACAGGACAGGGTAAGCTGTCTATATCTTATTACTTCCACTGTTCCCCTTTCACTTGCAGCCTTTGGTCTCTGTGCCAGGGCTTCCAGTGATGTACTACTTATGCTTTCTGGTTTTCTAGTGTGCTGCTTATGTGATGTGAGCACTGGCTTGCTAGTAGTTGGTTCAGAAGCTGTAGCGTTCATTTATTTCCTGCAAACTAACAAATAGTTAATAACTGCTAGCTGATGCCATCTGGACTGACTTTAGATCAGTGTCATAAAGAAGGTTACCTATTCTACAGTGACATTTCCAAATGATTCAGGATAAGGCAGAAGTCAGGACAGAAAGTTAAAAATTATCAGATGTGCAATAAGTAAGTAGTAACACAACACTCGTGATGATGACATTAATATAGGGATTCAGTATTTGAGCTGAGTTTTAATCTTATGTGAAAACTAATTTGGCCACTGAGATAAGTTGTCACAGCAACACTGAGATCACTGGAGGTTTGGAAGCCAGCAGCAAAAATGAGTCCACTTCTTTTCTTTGGTGACTTTGGTCTTAGGTCATAACACATGCTTTCTAAAACTAATAACATCTGGCAGACTAAGCATGATAATGGCCACAGTTTTGGTGGAGTTCTTGTGCATACAATTAGCTAAATAGTGCTCAGCTGAATATAGACATGGGAACACCACAGGCACACCAGGATCAGCTAAGCTTTGCAGATTTGCATGCTCAAGTATTTGCATTATAGTTCTCCTAATGTCCCTCTACCCAAATCCCTCAGGAGAGTCAGTAAAAGAGGAAAGCCTATTTGCACAGCTGAAGGTATTTACTTTGCTTGGGGAAACAACTCTGGTTTGTCCCTTCACTGCTAAAGGAAAGTCTTCTCTGCAGTTTAAAATAATTTCAAGATAAGCAGATTTTTAAAATTACTCCTTCTTTTCAGTGTATCAGGCTATCTGATTAAAACTAGATTCAATCCTACTTCTTTCACAATTTATTTATTTATGTTTTGTAAGTGTCATCTCAAAGGGATTCTGGACAACTAGCATTTGACATGAATATGATTTGATGGGTTGATATAAATACTGAAAGGCTTGTAATCTCAAATGGGCCATTTGTTTCATATATTGGACCACATACCCAGCCCTCATACATGAGTGTGCTATGGACAAATATTAATTCTGTCCCTTCTCTGGTGAGAACAGATCCAGGTAAATGTATAAAGTTCTTATCTGTATTTTTCTGAAATGTTAAAACATCTTGTTCATAAATTAGAAAAAAAGACATGACAGTAGTAGAAGGAATAATAATAATTTACTAATGGTCCTGTAGTCACTTCACTATGATACAAAAGCTTGCCATCATATTTAATTAATACGTGGATAGGAATTACATATTCTTTCTGTGCTTGCAGTAAATGCAAACTTGAGTAGATTTCTTTCACAGTTTAATTTTTTGTTGGACACTGTAAGGAAGGCAATCGCAGAAATCTGTTAAAGCCTCAGGCTACACTCCACGTTTGATCATACTGGATACTTCTAAACTGAAGATTATTCTCTTTTGACAAGAGAAATACAGCCATTGTCAATAAACATTGTTTCCTGCTGTCCTTAAAATATTTTTACTGTGTGTCTTCTTGATGTCTGAGTATGAAGAAATTTATGGTAATCTGTCATGTATTATTTTTAATATTGACACATGATTTTCTCATATGAAATATATCTATGTTATCTTCCATCAACAATTTAGAAGTGAAGTGCTTAGTCTGAACTAATAGAATAGAATCTGCATCCTCAGGTGCTGATTCATTCTAGTCAATATACAAAACAGTTGAAGTGGACAGAATATGTTTTAGTTTATGTATTGATCAGCTTTCTCTAGTTCTGTGTTTAATAATTTTAAATCCATTGAACTAGTAGAAAGGGGTTCCTCACAGGTCTTGTGAGTCAACCCTGGCAGGCAGCTAAACCCAGCATAGCATCTTGTTTGATCCCCCTAGTGGGATGGAAGACAGTATCAGAAGGGTAAAAGTGGAAAAACCTGATAGGATGAGATAGAGGCAGTTTTATAAGTAACTGAAAGCTGCACACATAATCAAAGGAAAATAAGGAATTTGTTAACTTCTTCCCATTGGTAAGCAGGTGTTCAGACATCCGCAGGAAAGCAGGGTTCCATCAGGCATAACAATTATTTGGAAGAGAAATGTTGTAACTCCAAATGTGTATGTGTCTCCTTTCCTCCTTCTTCCCTGCAACTTCCATAGCAGAAAATGATATATGTAATGGAATGTCCCTTTGGTCAGTTGGGATGATGTCTTGTCTGTATCTTCTCCCAAATTCTTGTGCACCCCAAACCTACTTGTTGATGGGATGGTGTGAGGAGTAGAAAAGACCTTGACATTGTTTAAGCATTGCTCGGTGATGACTTGTACATTACATCTCTTTGTTACCAACACCGCTTCCAGCATAAATCCAAAACCCCAATATTTTCTCTCTACAGTCAGCAGCATCACTGAAGTCCTCCGGTGTCACCTATCCAATGTATATACGCTTTCCTTTTCCACTTCAGCTCTAAAAGATACCTGCTCAGCAATCCATCTGTTTTCCTCTCATTTTGACACTTTGGAGTTTCCTGCTCCTGCTCTCAAAAGACACATCTTAAAAAGTGACTGCCATTCATAGACCCGATATGTTCAAAAGCAGGGGACCTTACTAATTAACTCCTTCAGCAGACTGAATTCTGCCCTTCCCATATCCAGAGTTGAAGTTTTTCTGTCAGTTTTTCTTCTATTGACAATGATTTGAAATTTAACTAGTTTGTGTTCACTGTGACTAAGGTAGCCACGGACTATGAGGTCACCCACAAGTCCCTCTCTGTTTAAAAAAACAAATCCAGAAGGGTACCTTTCTTAGTCAGTTCCCTTAGTATCTGCACCAATAACTTATCTTCAACATACTTCAGATATTTTCTGGACCTGTTTGTGTATGATATTCTGAGCTATTATCTTGCAAATTAAATTACTCCTAAGGAAAAGGACTGATAATCAAGAGAGATCTCTTAATGCCTTGTAGAATAATACAGCCTACTTTAAGGAATTCTGGATGGTTAAATTTTCTGAAACTCAGACTTTTGCTTGTCTAAATAGTTTAATAACCAGCAAGAGAAACTATTATTCAATCAAGGAGTATTAAGAAAAATAATTTTGAAACTGCCAAGTGGAAAGTTTCAAATTTTGAGAAAAAAAAATTTTTTATTCTGGATACTTTAGTCAAAACCAAAACTTTGCATAAGATTCAGATACTTGTAGGAAACAAAGCAAAAAAAAAAAAAATTGGTTGAAAATAATCTATTTTCTTAAAAACAATTTATTGTTGTACTTTATTTAACCTTGGGTTAATTCATCTGTAGACAATACACTCTATAGATATATTTGTGACATTACAATGCAAATGTGGATCCTCCAGTTTTTAACACATAATTGCATTTTATTTAGATACAGCTAGATTTTTGTGGTTCAGGCACTTTGTGATGTCCCTTGGTGCCCAGATCCATGAATAATTCAAATTATTCAGGCTATATGTGCAGTCATAATGTGCTTCAGCTAGGCAAACCACGTGATGAAAACCATGACAGGCTGTAATATGGGCAAAAATCCACAGATCCTGCATGAGCTGAGAAGTTCCCATGCTGCCTTATTTTTTTCCCATTTTACCTTATTTTTCTCTCTCTTCTAAGAGAAACCAGTATGGACGGAGGAAGGAAACAATACTTCCTTGTGCTTTAGATTGTACATTCTCCCTTATTAATAGTAAAACTGAAGGGACTCTCTGTTGGACAGTAATGGTTTATCCATGCTTTTGCAGGAATTGGCTGATATTTTTAACATTACTTGTTTTAATATTTCTCACAATTTGCTTTGCATGAATGTGGAACTTTGTGTGGCAGCATAGCTTGCACATAAAGTAGAAGACTTCTTAGAACTGGTTGGAAGAGTTAATACTTATTTTATTTTATTTTATTTTATTTTAACTTCATGTTTATATAATGGTAAAATATATTTATTAGTCTTTGTTCTACTTTTATTTTCCTATAAAAAACACTGAAACATTTTTCTTAGGGAGGCTAACAAGGTACCAAAGAAAACAAAAGTTACCAAATATAGTATAAAGTATACCAAAGTGAAAATAGAGAAAGAAAAGAGAGAAAATGTCTCACAGAAGCTACGTCTATAATTTCTTAGTAAATTGTTTTTCATAGCATGCACTACAGAAAGAAGCCTACCCCCCAGAAAAAAGAGCTTGCAGAAGCATCTATTCTTTTTAACCAGTCTTATTAATACTGCTTTAAAGGTGTTTTTCTCTCTTTCCTTTCCTTTCCTTTCCTTTCCTTTCCTTTCCTTTCCTTTCCTTTCCTTTCCTTTCCTTTCCTTTCCTTTCCTTTCCTTTCCTTTCCTTTCCTTTCCTTTCCTTTCCTTTCCTTTCCTTTCCTTTCCTTTCCTTTCCTTTCCTTTCCTTTCCTTTCCTTTCCTTTCCTTTCCTTTCCTTTCCTTTCCTTTCCTTTCCTTTCCTTTCCTTTCCTTTCCTTTCCTTTCCTTTCCTTTCCTTTCCTTTCCTTTCCTTTCCTTTCCTTTCCTTTCCTTTCCTTTCCTTTCCTTTCCTTTCCTTTCCTTTCCTTTCCTTTCCTTTCCTTTCCTTTCCTTTCCTTTCCTTTCCTTTCCTTTCCTTTCCTTTCCTTTCCTTTCCTTTCCTTTCCTTTCCTTTCCTTTCCTTTCCTTTCCTTTCCTTTCCTTTCCTTTCCTTTCCTTTCCTTTCCTTTCCTTTCCTTTCCTTTCCTTTCCTTTCCTTTCCTTTCCTTTCCTTTCCTTTCCTTTCCTTTCCTTTCCTTTCCTTTCCTTTCCTTTCCTTTCCTTTCCTTTCCTTTCCTTTCCTTTCCTTTCCTTTCCTTTCCTTTCCTTTCTTTTCTTTTCTTTTCTTTATAGTTTGTGCAATAGTAATTTGTAATATGAATTTACTTTCTTCTATATATATATATCTATTATCTAATGCTGTTAAGGGTAAATACTGTTGTCATAGAACAAGTTTTTTTGAGTATTGGATACGTGATTTTTTTTTTGTCTTTTAGACTCCTTCTCCCTTTTCCTCTGTCCACTTGACATTTTAATGGTGATTGTGCTGGTTTTGGCTGTCATAAAGTTTATTTTCTTCATAGTAACTAGTATGGGCTGTGATTTGGAGTTGTGTTGAAAACAGCATTGACAACACAGAGGTATTTTACTCACTGCTGAGCAGAACTTACACAGTATCAAGGCTTTTCCTGCTTTTCACAACATCTCACCAGTGAGGGTGAGGTAGGTGGAAGGGGGAAGTGTTCAGGGTGATGATGTTTATCTTCCGAAATCACCATTACACGTGATGGAGTTCTGCTTTGCTAGGGATGGCTGAACACCTGAAAATGGAGAGAGGTGAAGGAATTCCTTGTTTTGCTTTGTTTACTTTGTTGTTACTTTGCTCATGTGGTTTTTGCTTTACTTATTAAACTGTCTTTACCTCAACCCACGAATTTTCTAATTTTTACTCTTCTGATTCTCTTTTCCATCCCATCTGGACAGAGAGTGAGCCAGCAGCTCTGGTGCTTAGTTGCCAGCTGGGATTAAATCATTATATTTATCTTGTGTTACATTTCTTTTGTACCACTGTCCTGTAGCCTTTATGATCACTCTGTTCTAAATGTCTACTGTGGTTTCTTTTGTGCATTATACAACATTAAACCTCATTCCCCAAATATGAAGAGTTCATATTTTTTCTATAATCTCAAAAATTAATTATGATTTTCTCACCAAGCCAGTTTCCGTTCAGATTTTATTCTCTTCCTCCAAGTGTTTTTCCCCCAATATTAGAATTTTTTTTCCATGGGAATTTTTAATATTCATAGGTATATTCAAATTATGTCTAATGAAACATCCTTCCCAATTAAAATGTCAAAAGAACACCTGAAGAACTCGCTTAGCTCTCCATTATGCAAACAGTTGTCATTAAGCTTTCTCTTCTCTACATTCTGTTACTCTTTTAAACATTCCATCATTTTAGAGGAGAATTTTGAGTACTTATGGAGATGTGAAAAACTAAACACAAACCAAAAAACTCTTGATCAGTTAGAAAAAATAATTTATCAAATTTCCAGCTTGTTTTTCAACCAGCTTTTCTTACCAATGTTTGCAAATTGATAGTTTTCTGTTCCAGAGATATTTGAGCCCTGTACCTCAGAAATTGTTCTGGATTTTACAGATTTTTAAAATTTTTAATTGATGCTTCCTTGTATGCATGAGACAAAGCAACTCATTCTGGATATATGGACACCTATCTGTTTTCAAAGACACTGATAAGCTTTTATTCATAAGTACTTGAAAAGTGTTGGACTGCTTAGAATTCATAACTTTTTAGACTGTAAATCATTATTGCACCATTCCCATACAACCTTGTATCTGCTTCTAAGAGGATATAGCCACCTGTTATGAAATTTCCAAGGGTGAAAGATCTTATAATGAGTGAAAAAAAATCATATTTTCTTACTGCACAGCTGTTAAAATCCCTAAAATGTTACTTTACCCCAGCCTATCTTAATCCAGTTTTATCTGAATTTTCCAATCCTAAGAAATCAAGACCAGGTGGCAGATATATGTCCAAAGATACTTTGAGTTTTGTCATGTAATTAGAGATGTTTTACCACACATTTTAAAAGATTATTTACAACAGCATAGAACACAGTTTAGCAGTGTTTGTTATTTACAACTTCTGAAGTTAAAAAGAAACATCTGATTCTTCCACGTGAGAACCATGTCAAAATATCTTTTTTTTCAAAGAACTGCTATTCTTTTGAAGAGTAAACCTCTGAAATTTATTTTGTTTTCGTGGGGTTTTTTTTTTGGTTTTGTTTTGTTTTTTGTTTGGTTGATCGTTTGTGTGTTTGTTTTTTTCCTGGGATATCCATGAAATCTATGAGTTGATTTGGAAAGCTTTTTAAATCTTGTGCTCTGTTTTTGAAGGTCGAGTTTTGAGAAGCAAGTTATGGCAGTTCTTTGCAGAGTGAGTCTGCTCCATGGAGCAATACTCGTGTTGTGACTAGCACAGGTGGCAGGGTTGGGGTTGAAGTGTCCTGTTGAACTTGACAGCTTTGCAGAATTCATTAAGCTGTTGGAATACAGTGCATAGACTTTGGAATAAGAAGATAATTATGTTCTTAGCAAGAGCATAAGGAACTTGAAAATCTTAATCTGTAAAATATAAAAATAACAAAACAATAATATCAATTAATTGTATCTATTAATGCTAAAATTAGAAAATTGATGATCTGTTAGTGAACTACATAAGTAAACTCATGTATAATAGAATATTCAAAGCCAAATTGGTTAGAGGACAAAGTGGTTTTTATCTCCTACTAGTCATAAAAAGCCAGAAAAAAAAGCATGATTATTTCCCACTTGGCTAAATAAAGAAAGTGTAGAGACATTAAGGCTGGTTATGTTCATAATATTTTCATTAGCAGTGGGGAACTTATTTCATTTGATTTCTCAAAAAATGCAATTTAAGACTATTTCTTTCATGCACATGTCACATGCTGACTTCAAAAGGAAAGGAACAAAGTTATCCAGACATGTACTCTTCTTTAAATTTTGTTCATTTCGCTTCTTCTTCTTCTCTGACAACAGATATTTTTATACATAGTTATTTTCATTCCTATATTTTTGTTATCTGATAGTTCATTATTTATTTCTTTAATATCACTTTGTGGGGTCAGTATGAATCATATAATTTACAATGTACGGGTATTAAAGGCTGGAAACAGTTTTAAACATCCTATATGGCATATGGTTGTATGTTATGAGTTTTTTCAGGCCTCTGGGCTATTTTGAAAGGATGTAAAAGCCATACAATAGCCGTTTCCTGTGAGTTTTCTCAGAGAATGAGTTCCTGAGCCAAGCAAATGTCCAGAGTTCAAGAGATTAATTAGCACTGATGACTTAGAGGTGGATCAGACAGTAAGTACTATACAGGAGTTAATTATGTACAGCCTGGCTTAGGTGAGCTCATCAACTTGAAGGAGATGGAAGGTCCCCTTGAAAGCCACTGAATTGTACTGAACAGAAGCTAATACAGCTATTTCAGGGAAGTTCAACTCCCCAATCTAGTAATGCCCAGGCCTCCCAAAGCTGTCTCCTTAAGAACTAAAATGAACAAAGGTCTGCTGAGTAGGAGCCGATATAAATGATGAGGAAGAGAACAACATGAAAACAGAATGGTTGCTTTGTTTCCTGTTGCCTGTTTACAGATTAAAGAGCTTCAGAATGGGATGGTGGCCAGAAAACACAGTGGTTTGAGTTGTTTTGGTTGAACTGGAAAACAAGTAAATAGTTCCCAAAATGCTGAACCTGAAGAGGAATTTAAGGTTTCTTCTGTTTTTACATCTAGATGCATGTTTAGTCTAGTTTCTAAAAGGGCAATATCAAAAACCTAAATTGGGCATAATATATATTTAGGGTTGTAAAATTAAAAAAATATTTGGATCGATGCATGCAAAAAAACTTGCATAAAATACCCAAGCAAAACCAAAGAAAATGTAGTAAATGAGACTACAAGAAAGTGTATATTGGAAATATTATAATGCCTGTCATCCAGAGAAGATGGTAAATGAGATATCCAGTCGTTTGAAAGGAAAAATATTCCCATGTCAAAAAAATTTCGAAGGTGTATTTAATTATAAAGTAAATGTCTACAAGAGACTTAAGAGATTTCAGTTTGACCAAATAGTATTTTCCCCCTTTCTACGCTTCCAACAGGTATGTGCAAGTTGTTTATTATCATTGTTGTTGTTATAATTATTATTATTATCATCATCATTATTATTATTGAAATGTTGCTTTATAGGCAGTGGCTCTGCCTGCATCTGTTTTTTTCTTAATGGTAGTAAACTATTTTCAGTCACAGTTTTTGGAAGAGTTGAGATATTTCTCTTATTACATACACACACTAAGAGCTTCACAGCCCAAAGAAAGAAAGACTTTTCAGAGCTCATATTTACTCAGTTTACACATCTGCCTTTCAAGGAGTGTTTAGACAATTACTTTATTCCCCTAGAAGTATTGAATTGGAATAAGATTCTTTCATTTAAAAAGTTTCATCAATATTAAGGATGAATAACATTGTTACATCACCAGTTTCAAGGGTGATTTTTAACAGAATGTATGTTTTTGAGATTATTTATAAATAGATATAGATAAATCAGAGTATATATAGCTACACAGAGCTTCAGGGGAATCAGATAGCAGTTTGAATTGTCGTATAAGATGAAAAGAAGTAATAAGAAAGGTAGGCTTTTTGTGTTGGTTTTATGATATTTTGGGGTGTATGGGTTTTTTATATCAGCTCACCAGCCTGCTAATCTGAGCTCTTGCGGCTGTTGGAGCATTCAACTTACCAGTGAATGACAGACAAGGTGTTAGAGAATAATTTCAAAACAGAATAAAGTTTGATTTAAGGGCTTTAGTGAAGGTATACTTTAATGTTGGCATACAAATAAAGACATTTTAAAAACTGAGATGACAGGAAAGATCCAGGAACAAACTATTTTTTCTTCCAGAAGTATATGATTTCTTGACCAAATTAAGATGTACTTGACTGATATTCATTGATTATGTTGTAGTTGAAATCTCCAGATTGTGAGTTAGTTCTCTGCTTCCAGAGCTACAGGCTCAGCAAGGGAAAGGAGCTGTCATGACTGAAACACTTTTACTCTTTCCAGAAAGTGGAATAAAAAAGGCCAATAATTGCTAGTTTGTCTTGATATATTTTAGGCAGCTACCCATGAACTGAATTGTCATTCAAAACAACAATATTTGCTAATTTTAGAGGTCTATAGTTTTAAAAGATGAGTAATTTATGTAAAAAAGAATATCAGGACCTAAAATAGAAATGCTTTATGCATTGCCAGCTCTTTCTTGATTTTTTGCTCCCAGTTAATTCAGTGACATTAAGTCACATCTATCTGACTCCCTTCCTTTATTCCTTTTTGTTTCATCTTCCTCCAAACTTAGCAATTAAGTGAAAACAACCATGAGCACTTTGCTTACAGAGCTGGATTTACCAGAGAGGCTCCTGAGGGTTTTCTATCATCTTGCCCTCTAGATCCCATTAAAGAGGAGCTGCACAGCATATGTCCCTCAAACCTTCTCAAAATGTGTCTGGGGTTGTATCCTTTGATTTCAAGGCTGTTGTGAATGTTATCATAAGAAATCAGATAAAGAGCTTGAGATTCTTGTCTTTTGGCAAAGTTTTTAGATCTCTGTGGTGCTTTATATTTAGGGTGGGGGTGAAAACAAAGGAAAGGAAAGCCAGAGCATGAGAAGTCTAACCAGCTGTGCCAGGGGGTGGAGGTGGGGAGGGCTGGGTTTGTGTGAGGTGCTGAATCCTTTGCTGACCCCACGGGCAATTAGCTTACAATAGTTAGTCAGGCACTTTTTTAGTTTCTCTCTGCTAGACAATGTTGCAGCCTTCTCAACAAGCCCACACACCATGTGTTCTAATTAGCTAATTACTACTATATTTCTATCTTTTCCTATCCACAAATGATATTAGAAAGTAGATAATGACACAAATCTTCAAACCAACTTTCACAATCAGATATTCTGTTCAAATACTGTTTTTTTCTTCATACATGTACAAAGGCCCCTTTACTTTGTATTTATTCCTATATTTTTTCTGACAAGTACCTCATTATGCAGAGACATTTAAGTTAGTAATTTTGATGCAGGTGATCAAAAGACTTTTTTAGAAACTGAAACTGAAATTCTTAAATATCCAGGGCAATGTGGATCAGAGTGGTGAGGAAAGGGGCTCAGCCACTATTTTCTCCCTATTTCATTCCTCAGGGTGCAGTTTAGACAGGTCTCAGGAATCTGTTTTGGATGTTGCTATGCAAAAATTTGTGAATTTTGATTTGTGTTTATTTTGATGTATTGTAATCCCAGTTTTTATACTATGGACTGACTTATTGTTTAGTTTCAGCTACATAATGCTTAAGGTTTTGGTGTTTCTTCTAATGGGATATTTTGACACATTACAACTAATGTAAAATTCTGTATTTCAGATAACTTATTTGTACTCAAGCAGTATAGAAAATGCAACATTTTTTGTCATTTAGGAATTTCTACCCACATTTATTTTGCTTCCATACCTATCTTTTAATGTTTAAACAATTCTTCCTCCCTGATGTCAATGAAATATATATTGACACATTACTCCTTTCTGCACTTCAGGAACTACTCCGATTAAGATCAGTTCGTGCTAGAGAAGGATAAATCTCAAAAGGTTAAAATCAGATCAATCATGCATTTTTGAATGCTTACACAAATATTAGCTATTCAAAAATAAAACCTGACTGGCAGCTTCAGAAGTAAAAACTTTTCTCATGAGAATCTTTGGTATTTCTAACTCTATTCACAGCCAAAAAACACTGTAAATTCTCGCTTTTAGTTAACTTTTACTTGCAATCCCTGGTATGTTACACCCTGGCATTTTAGAAATTCTAAAAGGAAGTTGACAAAAAAATTGCTTACATATGTGAAAGCTCTCTTCAAAATTGAAGTAGGTGTTCTAAGTTTTTTGGGGTTTTTTTTGGTGGTTGTTGGTTTTTTTCGTATGGTGAATTTTTTCCAGGAACAATTTTACTTCCAATTCTACCTTATTGGTTTTCTATCCTGTTGTCTTTACAATCAGCTTGGTCTACTGAACACACCCTGACAGAGATTTCTGGTCTATAGTAGAATTAATTCTTACTGTTTTTTTTTAAGAAATATGCAGCTATTTTTAGTGATTAAAAATATTGGAATTACATTAGTTCAGAACATAATTTTTAAAATTTTGGATTTGATATTTCTTCATTCAAACATAATACAAATCAAGGATATAACTACAGCAAACAAAAATATTTAGACTGTCTACATTTGAATCAAAAAGGCAGCCTTATTTGATCTCATACAGCATATTTTCTGTGAATGTATTTGCTCTGAAAAATTTAGAGATCCTATTCTCTAGATACATAAAGAGGTTTCATCTTTGATCAGAATGTGATTAAAAGACTTGCATATCCTGTTTAATTAACTTCTTTCACCATTGGCCATGACTTCAATCATTTACAGCAGCTTAAATTTCACAGGTGTGCTTGTGTGTTTGTTTGTTTGTTTTTCGCCCAATATAAAACAGCAACACACACTCTTCCTGGATAATTAGCATTCTGCCATCTCATCAGATTATCGTCCTTCTGGGGAGGAAGGGCTGAAGGCTGTTTGAGGGCCAGGGCAGGGAGAAGGAACACTGCCACCTGCTGAGGTACCTCTCACCAGCCCCCCAAACTCATCTCCCAGTTACAGCCTGAAGCTGCTCAGGTCGAGAGCTGCATCGCCCTTGCCCCAGCAGTGCAATCACACCTAGGATTGTCAAAGGTGCCGAAGTTATTCCTATTTACATTATGAAAAATTCATGAACATCAGCAAACTCCTTGCTTTCCCTTTTGTTGGGCTTTTGTTGCTGGTTGTGTGGTTCACCTAAATACGTGTGGCAAAGCTGAAAGGAAAAGGCATATGTAGTGAAAACTTCTCACTGCTACTTCCTTTGGAAGATGTGGCATGCAAGTGTGAGAAATTTTCTTGGCACTTGCACCCAAAGACATGTGTCTGACCAATATGTTAGCAGGCATCAGGCCATTTGGCAGATCAACATGAGCATACTTAGCCAAAAAAATATGTTCATCTACTATATTTTGAAGGCATAATATCCACCTGGGGAATTAAAAATGGAGCTCGGGCAATGAGAGTTTCCACACCCAGGATAAAGACAGATAAATAACTCAAAGACTAGTGATTTAAAAGACACAGTTTCAAATACATTTTCAGCCAAAATTATATTTTTGCTGCCTAATTTGACTTGGACTTTTGAAAGTGGGTCTTTGAGGAATATATTCTCTCTTCTAATTCTGAGATTTTCTTATGCTTTCTAATAAAAAAAAATACAAGCAACATCCTTCTGTATGCAGCCTGGTTGCAAATAATATTTGCAGTTAGTTTAGATAAATATTTAACAATATGAAAAAAAAATCAGATTGACATACTTTAAAAAAATTGACCTAAGTGCTTCTTCTGTAGAGCATGCGACAATGCCTTTCAATTTTTGTTTGGTAAGACAAGGTCTTCAAAGTAAATGATACAATGTTGACTGACTTTAAAAAGTTGTAGTGGAAGCAGAGGGTAAAATTATGCCACCTAGATTTTGTTTTCTATAATAATTTAAACAATCTCTCACATTTCCATATGCATCTTTGAATATTGTTTTGGCTAAAAACTTGCATTGTTTTGTTTGACATTACACCGTATTCTCTCTGGGAAAGCTCAGCATCATCCTTACTTACTTAGTATTGTCTCTTTATAGCAAATCAACTCTTGTCACCCATGATGCTGTGGTGTATCTATCTAATTTCATTACCCTAATTTATTTTTTGCAGTGATGCTTTCTTTATGGAAACTCTTTGTATAACCTCCATGTTTGTATTTACATTTTTTAATATATAATACAATATCTGAGCCCAGTAATAACTTCACAGAATTTAAAGTTTGTTTGCTATGATTGACATGGCTATGACTTGCTGTTTAGAATCGCTTTTTTTCTAGGGAATTGATGTATTTCTGTATATATTTTCTCTTGGAATTATTGTGTTATTTGAATGAATATGATAAATTCAATAACTGACCAGAAGTATTGAGATTTAGCAGACATACATACATTTTCATAGATGAGGTAAACCATATCCATTTAATTACTGGAATATTGTCCAGAAAAGAAAAAAAAAAACAAAACAGAGAAAAGAACACAAGGAGAACACAATGTCCCCTGTTAGACAACTTCTATAGTACTTTGCTTTGAGGAGTTGCAATTAATTACTGAAAAAAAATGATTTAATTCTGACAGGGCATGGTTTTGTGTATTATTGTTAATGGGTGAATTTGACTAAATCATTCTTTATCATATAATAAAATTGAGAGAGATCATGATTTAATTTTAAAGTCTGAACATGCTAAGGTTTCATTTCCCGTCTTCAAGAGAAGCAGCAATCATTGTTATATATGTAAATAGCATTCACTTTGTTTTCTGAGAGCAGCACTCATAGCAGTCATCTGGGTCATTCCTGGAGTAAAATGGCAAGAAGACTAAATCACAGCAGTGTTCATTTTGAAAGTATCAGATCTTGGAAAAGTAGAAATATGTACTGTAACAATCGGGGATTTTAGCTCTTCCATGGGATGCATGAGTCATAAACAGCAGCAGAGCGAGTGAGGCTCTGCAGAAGGCAGCTGGTGTGGCAAGGCAATGCTGTTTCCCTCCCTCCCGTCTCAGGACATGCTGTAGAACACTGGGTTCTGCCAGGGACCATTGAATGAGCTCTGAGGAAGCTGGGCTTTTCTCACGCAGTCGAGTGATGTCCCACTGAAAGATAATCATTTGGATCAGGGAAGCAGTACAAACATGCCAGTTAATTAGCTCTGTTCTCAGTTTACACAGCTGCACTGCTCCAGGTTGAGTATGATGGGGTACTGTGGAGTGTAGGTGTGTTCTTGGGACTCTCCTCAGACGATACCTGACTCTGATTTCCTCTTTCAAGAGAATTGCCTAAGCAATTCTTCAAAAACTTTACAGTTATCAGTCCTTTCAAAAAGAAAATGGAGCAGTTGTTGCAGGTTGAAAACCCTCACTGCTATGCACAGATCAGTAGTTACCATCATATTAAAAAGAAAACTGGGAGAATGTAATGTAATACCCAGCTCATATTAAAACATATTAAATGGAGAAATTTCAACAATAGGAACTAACTATAACTTCAGACTAGATGTGTACAGTGCTTACTTGCTTCCCATCATTGAATTTTTTAAAAGTTTTATGAAAAAGTAAATTTACATCAGCACAGGTCTCCCAAGCAGGGTTCTGCCTTCTTCCAGGTGAATGCCATTGCCTTCAGGCAGAAGGTAAAATTAGAGACAAGAATGGGAGACAACCCAGCCATTTGTTTTTTCAGGATGTTCAACTAAATAAATCCTTATCAAATTGTGGTTTTATGAACAGTAAACTTTATCACAATGGATACAGTGGTATTCAAACAAATTAGTCTTTGAAAATCCCATGTAAGTTCTTTTGTTACTCACATGAGACCCATGAGGCAGTTCCAGGTCCTGCTATGGTCAAATCTATGTTAAACATTTAAACCTAGTCATCAGAACAAAAAAAGTTGTATGCTGTTAAATGCCTGACATTTGCATTGAAGCTCTGCAGATATTTTTATGCAAAATGTAAAAAATTGGAGGGGTTCTAAGTTTTCATTGTGCTTATCTATGAAACTGTGTCCCTGCTTTTTTTATGTTCTCCTCAGTGTGATTGCTTAAAAGTTCCTAGAGGCACACAGCTTTACAATTACTTCCTACAGCAATTTCATGATATTAGGTGCTTAGAGCAGGAAAGTGTTCTCAGTGTGACATCTGCATTGGTGCCATCAAACTTTCTTGTGAAACACAAACTAGGTTTTTATAGGAAGAGAAAGAGGGAGAGGAAGAAGGCTGGGGATAGATAAAACATAAATTGTTCATGGAAATAGTCTGGATTTTGGAAAAAAATGGGGGCTGGAGAAGGGACAAAACCTATGTGACATGTCAAGGTCTTTTGCTGCCTATTCCTCTGCAATGCTCTTATAAAACTGATTCATTTTCATGGAGAGTATGTGCATGAGGAGTGTAAGGACTTAAGGTTCTCCATAGATTCCAGCTGCAGAAGAAGAGCCCAGGTGCTTGCTCTTGGCTTGGTTTGTATTCTCTCTTGCTTGTTTATATTTCCAGGGCCCTTCCTAGTAGAAATGTCTGGATCTCCTCGCCAGCCCTTCACTCCCATCCCATCCTCTCCCATCCCATCCACTTCCCTCTATGGCAGGGGGAAGGAAATATTTTATGCTTCTTTGTCATAACTCTAGAGCACTGTTTATTGTTCACACTGATTTCATTAAAAGTCTAATGTATTGACTTAGCAGCTCAGACATATTCATTCAAAAAATAGAGAATTCTTCAAGGTATACATTTATTATCTGAAAAGTCTGTATTTATTTACAGTAGAAGAAATATGATTTTAGAATCATATTTTTGAATTTGGTAAAAATAAAAAGTATTCTTTTCAACTATAAAATACCTGCCAGTCTCTTGGGACAGCAATCTTAAATTTTCATTCAAGTTTCAGGACAAATTTATCATGATATGTGATGGAATGCTGTTTTCTAACAAAATAGCTACTTGTTTACCTGTAAGAGGTGTGTTTCTTGATTCTATATGAAATTGTCATATGGTTTGTCTAAGAATAAAATACAATACCAGAATTCTTGTAGTGGGAAAGCTGTTAACAGTATTCAAATAATTTAGCTTTGCAAACCCAAGACGATCACTCCTCAACATCAAGGAGCCCAGTATAAGCTATGTCGTATAGAGCAGTAATTAGACAAGAGCGTAGAATTCCCTGATGTAAAACATATTGGAATCTTAGCCTCTAAATATAGCAACACTTTCCAAATGTTTGGCTAAGGACTAATGTTAACAGCGTGACTTTCTCCCCCCTGCCCCTTTTCTTTGCCAAGTAAACATTCTTATCTATGGCAACATTCAGAATTTAACCATACTTGCTTGTTTTGTACTACAATTATGTTCATTTATAGTAATAGAAGAGAAGGTACCAGTACTGGATCTAGTATAAACCAGCACAGCTCTTTTCCTTCAGTGGTTTTGTGGAACTTGTGGTGGATTAAACCTGGTTGGCTGCCAGACTCTCACTCAGCCACTCTATCACACCCACTCCTCAACAGGACAGTGGGAGAAAAACAAGATGGAAAAGCTTGTGGTTGAGATAAAGGCAGCGATATCACTTGGAAGTTACTAGCATGGGCAGAACAGACTCAACTTGGGAAATAATAATTTATTGTCATTTAAATGGTGTAGGATGGTGAGAAATAAAACCAAAAACACCTCCTCCTCCATCTCCTTTTCTTCCCAGGCTCTACTTCAGTCTTTCATTCCTGACTCTTGCATTCTTTCCTCAAAAAGTGTTATAGGAGGATGGGAATGGTTGCTTGTAGTCAATTCATATCGCAGTATAGTCTCTGATTCTCCTTTGCCCTCACACATTTTTCCAACTCCAACATGTGTTCATTCCATGAGGAAGAGTCATTAAGAACAGACTTCTTCTGCTTGGATTTCTCTCCCTGGGCTACAGCTCCAGCCAGAAAACCTTCTCTTATGTGGACGCTCCACAGGCTACAAGGAAACAACCTGCATCATTATAATCTAGAGACTGCAGGGGAATTTCTGCTCATGCACCTGTATCTTCCTTGTTCTCTGATCTGGGTGTCTGCAGGCTTGTTTCTCTCACATTTTCATGGCTTCTGTCTCTCACAATGGCTCACAGTGTTTTCTAGACTTTTTAAACAATTTTTCACAAAGGCACCACCAGATCATCTGACAGGCTCAGCTGTCCCCTGCAGCAGGTCCATTGGAGCCAGCTGGGCCAGGCTGTGTCTGGCAAAAAGCAGAAACTGGCCCTTCTCACTATGGCCACCCCTGCAGAATCCTGCAGGGGGTTTTGGTACATCAAACAAATACAGAAGCATCCTTGAGAACATCACCTAAGAGTTTTGAATAAAATGTATTTTATTGAAGAAGATGTTCTTCACATCCCATTGAGTGTTATAATTCCATTTATTCAGGTAGATGAGGTTCAATTTTTACTGTCACTAATGTGAAATTTAGAGTTCATCTCCAAATTGCCACTTCCTTAATTTCCCTTATTTTCTTTTCTGTTACTTTTTAATTGTAACTTAGTGTTTTTTCCTCATCTTGTACAGGGGAAACCTATGCAGGCCTGGACAGTAGAAAAAGAAAATGCTGCAAATATCTGATTCATTAGCTATAAAAATAAGAAGCATGGCATGTAGACAAAAGCTCTTTGGAGCTTCTGATAGCCACCTTAGCACTGCTTTCAAGTTGCAAATACAGGACAGTTCACATGATGGGGTGAGTCATCCATTCCAGTGGCACTTCCAGAACTTGCAGGGATTTATTCAAGAGGAAAGTACCAAAATCAATAAACTTCTTTTTCAGTAAACTTCTAAAATAAAGCACACTTTTCTGATTTCAGCTTTGTCATCATTGCCTCATCACTGCTGCTGAGACAGATGTTAACACTTCTAAAAAAAGGTTTGAATTTTAAACATTTTCTAACGTCTGTCCCTAAACAGAAGAGCCTATCAAAAAGTGTGTACTTTGTATTTATTTAAGGTAATGGATCTAGACTTAAGCACATACATTAATATTGGATTAATACAAGTGATCATAGCTGGGATTTCTTCTTTTTCTTTCAGTTACAGATAAATAGCAACTTCAGGGGAAACCCTCTTCTCACTTAGTTTGATGGTCTTTGCACTTAATTTCCTATGACTTCCCTTTGTTACTCCAGATTTATCTCAATGTATCTAAAAGTAGCATTTGATTCTTAGAAATTGACACAGAAATAAAAGCAAATAAAATTTAGTTGCCAGTCCAAAAAGCCCTTGTCAAATATTTATTGGAATATTTTAATAATTTTTCTAATTTTACTTCATATATTTTCGAGAAAAGGGAATAGGTAGTAATGGGAAATATGGCAATGCTGTTCCTGAAGACAAACATTTTGACAATATGGGGATAAACTTTAATTTTCCTTGCAGAAACAGATCCACTTATAGTTCCTTGGAGCTTTGTGGGTACATTTAGGTAGTACAAAAATTAAAGAAATATAAATGAAACTAGCATTTCAGTGAAAAGGTATTGAGGTTTTGTCAGAATTTATAAAAATCTGATTGAAATTTTCAATTTTTCTACAACTTGACAGATAAATAACCACTTAATGGGAGACAGGATTATGACAAAAGTTGGTAACTAAAACCAAATCAGTAGTATCAATACATTTACTTGGTGAAAAAGCAGAAAGAAATTGTTTGGGGTATTTTTCTTTCTATTTTTAGATTTCATTGGTTTTATATTTGTTTTGGTTTGTTGTTTCTTTTGGGGTTGGTTATATGTGTGTGTGAGTGTATGTATATGTATGTGTTTTTTGATGTTTGCAAAGATAATTGCCTTTCTTCATACTGTCTATTTTTAATGAGCCCCTCAAAATAAAACATAGATTCTCTAGAATCACAAAGGTAATTGCTCTCATCTACTTATAAAGGAATACTGAACAGAAAAAACAAACAGGACACTGGTTAATTTAAGGCTTAAATGAAGCTTGATAAATGATTTGAAACACTCCTTAATATCACAAATCTGGGGTGCAGACTTTGGTGTAACTTCCATAAAAATTATCCAAAATAGCATCTTGACAGCAGCTGCATTTTCTAAACACTTCTAGTTCCATCCCTGTTGGAATTTGAACGCCATAGTGCATACTGAGAGCCTCCATACCTGAGAAGCCACCCAAACAACTTTGGAATCATGTCGGAATCTGTGGTATTGGTGATTCCGAGATTGTAGAAAGTCTCTGTCTTGCTGCCCTGTTGCCAAAGAAGAAGCCATAATTCGTCTGTGCTGGTTTCAAGGTTGTTTATTCTTTCTTATATCTAACATGTTCTGCTGCCCTGCCGCAGGTCTGTCCTGCAGGGCAGCATGTAGGGCTCTGCCCTCAATGGGATGTTACAAACATTATATACCAGAAACTACATGTGCTATATTTACAATAATGTGCCAATATCTGTCATCTACGTTGAACAGTGTGTCCCTAGCTTAAACCAATAGAAAAATGCCAACACTACAGTGAAACATGGAGGGCATGAAGAAGGAGAAAAAGGACAAGACACACCCAATTTCCTCCATCTTGTCCCCTTTGAACCCCTAATCTAGAAACTTAAAATTTTACTTTTGCACCCGTGCCACACTTAATTATTACTCATATCAAACACTCAGAGCTTGTAATTCATCCTGTAAGATTGAAAACTCCTCTCCATGGACAGAGATCACAGACAGTGTCTCTCTCGGCTCTGTACAGGGGGGTTCCTGACCCCCTGCCAGGGTCCCAGGCCTGCCAGGGCAGCCAGAGGGAAGCCCTGGATTCCCACAGAATCAGGCTGTACATCTCTATTACAATACAAATTCAAATCCTACAAAAAAGGACCAGCTGCACCATATAGTGAGCTGTTGCTACAGCTGTATTACTGCTTCTGTAAGAAGCTATTTGTATTTATTTGAGGGTTCTCAGACTATAACCATAGGGTGTAAAGCAGCCCAGAAAGGAAGGTGCATGAGCACTAAGGTGGAGGTATAGAGGTCAGAGACAAGGAAATTGTAGGAAAGCCCTTGAGATTGCCAGCACAGGTTTATGCTGTTAAACTAAGCAGCAGCAGGGAATGCCTCCAGACACTCAATCACTGTGTATTAGCACTGTGTATGAGAGCCTGTTTTGCATATAACACTCCCAAACAATGTCCAAGTACAAATCAAAATTTACTTCAAGGGAGTGAGCAGTGCCAGTAGGTAAAATACATTCAGACAAAATATATTAATGACAAGGAAAATTTGATAGCACAGATGTGGAACATTGCTCCTGGCTGGTCTCAAGGGCAAAGAATGGTGCACTAAATCTACTAGTACAGCCATAGATCACTTTAAAACAATTAAGTAATTACATAATAAATTCCATAAAGAAGAGGAATTTATGCAATTTCTTACATTTTCTTTAAAGTTACTGGGTCAATGGAAGCTAGATTTGCAGGTTTGTTGCTAAATTCAGCTCTCTGTACCTTGTTATTCACCACTACTTTTACTGTATGATTAACATCGTACTTCCCAGTGATATAGGTTAAGCATTTTAAATGTTATATCTTTATAGCAAGATTTAAATAAATTGTATATCTGCATTAATATATATCTAGGGAGGTATAATATTGTATATATTCATATAAATCAAATATAAAATAGTATTTATAAATACATAAACACATAATTGCATAGATATGTGAAATTAGTGTCAAGAAGTTAACCATCAGTTCTTGGATCTTCTCTCAGATCCAGTCTACAACCATTGTATTATGGAGGTTATAGAGGAAATATTTTGTTCTGTTAACTCTTGAAAGCAGTAGCTACAACATGCTGGTAGCCTCTGTACTCATCTTCAAAGAAGGGGCTTTAATTGCTCTTTACTAAGGACCCAACATTCACATCTCTGAGGTGCTGCCTTCAGTGTTGCTTTCTATGATACAGCAGAGGAAGGTGGAGAGCTCTCATCATGACAGTGTACTGCTGGGAAGGGAAAGGAACTGTTCCCAGATCTGAACATTGAATAATCACTTTCCATGCTCAAGAATCATAAAAGCCTGTTTGCTTTGTACCCATCCTACTGTTGTCTGGTACTTTTACTTTATAATTCAGCATGCCTTCCTGTGAGTTACTTTTCCCTATGGAGTGAGAGTTCAATGAGAGCTAATTCTCCAAAGCTGTTTTAGAATGTGTGTGCTGGGCTGTCAGGAATCCCCAGAGTGCACAGTGTACCTGGTTAGTACCTTTCCATCTCCCTGCCTTGGCACATTGTCTTGAAATCACAGTGCAACAGCTGCAGGCTCCTGCAGAGTGCTTTGTTAAGATGTTGAGTGCGGCTCTGCGCCGCTGCCTCTGACAGCTCTGCCTCGCAGGGCCAGATTTCCCATTGCTTCCCTTGCCTTTGTGCTGCACAGTGAAGAGGGTGTGCAGGTTTCTAAATGTGCATACATTATGCAGACCTTTTTGTTTAGCTCAGGATATTAAGAGGAAAGTCATTAATTCTTACGGGGAAAACTTGACTCTGATGTCAGAGCTCATTCTTGGATAGTGCTCATTTCTGATTTGAAAGCATCTCTTAGCAGTGCTGTCCACAGAACTATGACATTTCCTTTGTTTTCTGTGTAGTGTGTTTGAAAATTGCTATGGATGCCAGCTCTCAATAAACATTCTCCTCTCAGAACTGCAGCAAAGGACATAATAACAGGATAAGATATTTCCTCACACCAGAACAATTAATTTATGAACCTATCACATGCTATTTTACATCCTTTTCTCATCCTTTAACAATATTTCAAACTTATTCCAGTGTTTATTTACATTGTTTTGGCATATGAGGCCTCTGTGAAATCAGAGTACGGAGACTAATAAAAGATAGGAGTTTGCTATATGGGAGCAGTGGCTCTGTGGCAAGAGTCTACACACCTTTTGCAGGACCCTTTTATGTTGGCTATACTGGTGTACTATCTCTAAACACCAAATCAGAGACACAGTTCTTTATGATAGGCTTCATTTCTGTTCCTTCTTTACCTGCACTTATTTGGAAGATAAAACATTCATAAAGTTCATGTTGATGACAATAGAATTCTAAAGCATGAAAAATATGAAAAGAAAGTAAAGAGGTCAGGCATGACAGAAAGAAAAATGTGAACCAAAAAACCATAAAATAATATGGAACATAGAACAAAAAGATTTAATTTCTTCTGCAGGTAAACAACACAAAGACTTAATTACTGCTTCAAGAGGGTTTGATTTCATGCTCCGAATTAATTTTGTCCTGTCAGTAGTTATTTCAAAGCTATTCTAGACCTACACTGACACATATGACATGATCTGGATCTCATGTCTGATCTCCTGTACTGTTCAGCCTCATGATTAAAAAGAGAAAAAAAACTACCACTGACAAGTTGTCTGTAATTTCACAGTAGAAAATTATAGCAGAATATCTGTGTTTTAATTGACTGGTTTAACCTCCATCCAAGGAAGATCCAGCTACTGTAAAAACTAATATTCAGACTTTTTTTTCAGAAATCTTACAGTTGAAGTAGAAATGTTTTGACAGGGAGTATTGTGGAATAAAGGTATGTATTAAGTCCAGTGATAAACGTTTTAGAGATATTAATCAGGAAAAAGTTCAATCAATTTAATTAAATTCTGTACTTTTCTGCAGGACAGTCAGTATAGCGGAAAAAGCTCAGTTGAGCATCACATAAACAGAAAAGCCCCCACACATGACCATGTTGATCTAAAAATGCCTCAACTATACTGAAATTTTGTTTATCATGAAATTTTAAAAATTTGGATCAAAACAGATACATTGCCTGTAGTCACTAATGCTGGCAATAACATCTTCTTGCTTATGAATGCATCTTGCACCATTTGCAATTACTGTTCAAACCATAAAATTATCAAGGGATTTTCTATTATGTGTGGAAAGCTCAGCAAGCTTGTTTTGTAAAACAGTAGCTGATTGAGCTTTTATGTGCTCCACTTTTGTAAAATTATATCTAAATCACATTTTAGTTTGCTTCCCATTTCAGTACCTTTTTTAATTCCATTTCCATTTGTATAAGTGACCAGAATATATTATTCTGAAGCAGAAACTAAGGCTAGTATTTCAGTAGGGATGAGAATAGGGATATTAATCAGACCTGTTCATTAGTATTTCCCATTTCATCACAGACTCAGGTATTGATCCAAACACATGTAGCAAGTTCAGAGCTTCCCTGGAATTTGGAGGGAAGTTTGCTTACCTTTATATTTTATTATTATGGTTATTTTCACTCCATTCTCTTCTATAATGTAAGGTAACAGAGTAATATACTATTTCACAATTTTTATCTCCTCATTTTCCACCAGTGCATCTCATTGCATTCCTATGACATCTAGAGATGCTAGATATATCTACAGTTCTTACAGGATACATGTATCCATCTATTCTCTGACTGCATACATTTAGATTTACTGCTTAAATGCACCTGTTTAGCAATCAGATATATCAGAAATAGTGAACCACTTCTTCTTAATTTTCAGTAAGTCTTCATTTTCTAAACTTTCACGATGGATAAAAGTGATAGAGTCAATTTTGCTATTAAATAATGTATCTTAAAATGTGTCTTAAAGAGACTAAACAAAGGTTTTTCTTCCTCTAATACAGGAAAATTCCAGACCCAAAGAGAGAACACTGGAAATTTCTTATGTCCATTTTTAAAATCTTTTTCCCCTGTACTTCTTGTCTACCGCTCCTTCTGCTAGTGCTGCTAAACACTAGTTTCCAATAAAAAAATGGAGACAGTTGCAGATTTGATGGTTCATTGACATCTTTGAAGGGTTTTGTTTTATGGACATCTCTAATCAGTTTCTATTTAGATCTTGTCTGTCTGGCACTAACATTGTTCCCAATATTTTATTATCCCCATCTTTTATTCAGGTGTCTTTTAAATAAAGGTACCCTCTGTTTTCTTTTGTGATCTGTTGCTGATTTCCACATCTCTGTGCACCTACAAACAATTTGGAACTGATTACATGCAAAATATAATTGAGCTGTAAGTAATTTCAGTTGAGACTGATTATGTTTATACAAGAGAAGAAAAAAATATTTCAATAACAGTCACATATTTCACCAGAAGAAAAGCTGCCTTTTATGTTTGACAGACTCACATCTTGACATTTTTACACTCTTCTGAGTTCTAAATAGGCTATTGGATATAAATCACTTTTATTATAACATGCATTCTTTTTTTATAATAAACTTTTAAACACTTTATTGTGTTGCCTAAAGAAACCTGTATATTTTGGATAACAGCAATAGTTTCTCTTATGAAAAGTAATGATTTTAATAAAAGGCAAGGAATACTCCAAGAAAGCCTTACAGTACCCATTGATTGATGTTATTCCTACTCAGAGGAATTTTTTACACACCACTGCCTAATTCTGTCCTTTCTCTGAAGATGTCCTATTGTTTCCTCTCAGCAGTCCAAAGTAATTTTTGTTGTATAAGAGCAAATAACTACACAAGCAATCAGACACACATAGAACAAAAGAAGACAGCTGAGCAACACCACATCCTTTTGATTCTCACAAAATCAAATACCAAAGTAACTTTTCCATGACTAACAGACTCTATGGAGACCATTTAATCTCTCTGTCAGTTAGACTTTGGAGGCCCCATATGACAAATCTTGCCACCAACACTTCACACAGGATTGATAATTCTAATAGTGCTACAGTGATATGAAAGATAACAGAACTCTCTTAAACCATCTACCATGGGATTGTGGGATAAGCATTCAAACAATGAGATCTGCTGGGAGCAGAGGGATTTGTTGTTTCTATACACTTAGGTTTCTAAGAGTTCTTCTCAAACTGCAAATTTAAAATACAAATTCCAACAGACTTCATGCCTCTCCCTTTTGGAGATTTCAGGATACAGCTTCCCTTTTTTGGAATAGCTTTTAACAGATAGCAGTGTTCTTCTTACTCTAATATTTGTCGAAAGGATTAGAAAATGCTGATACCATTTATTGTCTTTAAGAATTTATCCAAATAAGCCCTAGGAAAAACAAAAGTCTATGTATTGCTTTTTCATCATAATATCTGTCCTGCTGCTTTACTGATGCATTAGGAGAGTAAGTGGTGTCATCAATGACAAGTGGCACTTAAAATTTCTTCTGAATCTTGTTTTGAGTTGAGAGTGAGATCCTTTGGTGGATAGTATAGAGTAAGGGCATTGATTATACTCTGATCATTAAAAACAACCCAAAAGTTACAGACTTTGACTTTAAGAGTTTTCAGGTCAAGACCCTTTATGACATTCACATTCAATATTCTCAAAAAATTATAAACATGCATACAAATACACATAGGCAGTCATCCTCAGTAGCTTCGGAGGACCCATTTTTCTTAACACACAGATAAAAAAATCCTTAATTGAACTCCTACAAATTCTTCAACTCCTTTCAGATATTAACTTCTTACCAGCAACTCTCTTAACTTTGAGTAACCAAGTTAACATTTCTTCCATTCTTCAGGACTATTTCTGTGTCTCCTGCCATCTCACATAACGTAGTTATATATCCTATTAACTTGGTACTTGCAGGTGGGTGAACAACTTTTGCAGAGATGTCTGTTTATCTTGAGAAGCAATCCCATTTTATTCATATACCTTCACTCAATCAAAGACTCATGTAACACTTGTTAGAATTAATTTAAACTCCATAAAATTGTTAAGGCAAAAGCCACTATGGATCTCTAATTTGACCTGCTACATTACTTTGGCTGAACATTTTCACTGTTACTGCAGGAAAATGACAATTTGTAGTTCAAAAGATGATTTTAAGTATGACTTAAATGTTTATTGTGACTTTTTATTGATAAAAACCACAAAGCCAGCTTCTGGGTATTGTAAACCCAAAGCATTTAATAAGTAATCATTACTAATCATTCCTATGAATAGTACATAGGATTTTCAATTATTCAATAGAGTTATGACTAAATGATTGAAAGAAGCTTTTTCAGTGAATCCAGGCAATTATTCCAGTGCTCCATCAATGTTATTATGTGAATAGGAAAAGATCATATGTTACCTAAAAAAGGAAACATATGAGTTATTTACATTGATTAGAAAAAAAACCAAAAACCTGTAATGCTGTTAGGACTCTTGTTATGAGGAAAAAAGAAAAACGAAAAGAGAAAGATCACTAAAAGTATACAGTTATCAATACACCTAATGAAAACAGATAGGAAAGCATTCAGTGCTGTGAATTTTGATAAAAGACATATCTGTCCTTGAATACAAAAGAAGCCACTACAGTCATGAAGAAAGATGATTTTAAAACAATATTTTTCCATCACTATGGAAGTACATAAGGATAATATACAGGAAACAGATACTTACAGTATAGATACTCTTTTCCCAGTCTTAAGTTTCTGTTCTGCAGTATGTAAAAAGACACATTGTGTTCCAAATGTGCAGTATCAGTCATTTTAAAAAACTCCACAATACATGTAATTTTTATGTGCATTTAGGCTAAGATGCATTCCTTTCCTTTTAAAACTAATAAATCTAGCCCAGCTATAAAATAAATCCAAGGCAAGACTATTTAACACCCTGGGTATTCCTTAAGAATGAGGAAAAAGTAATGTTCCAAGCAAATACAGTGTTTCAATTTAATATTTACTAGTCAATTTTATAAAACATCTTATTACTCAAATATTTTACATATAACCATTCAGTATATGAATTTGTAATACTCAAGTGAAATGGATAAACATCTTTGTGTCTATATAGCTACTGACCCCATAATAAAGTATCAAGCATATAAAAAAGCTGAGTAAAAGCTGCATGTCCCAATTTTCCTAAAGCCTTTGTATGACTTTTCTTAAAGTCATGGTTGAATTTAGAAACAAAGAAACAAGAATTTCATGTGTCACATCTTAATAACTGCCTTTCCCATGGTTTAGCCAGAAACATCTACTACAAAAAAAAAAAAACAGAAACAAGATACCATTGTCAACTTAGACATCACAGTGTGTCTTTTGTATTTATATTGGTAGACCTTCAATACTTGTCATATTGTGGGAGTAAGTCCACATTAAATCACATTACTGGACTTGAGGAAGACAAAAAAAGCAATATAGCATAAAGAAACTGATTTACAGAATTAGTTTTAAAATCTAATGTGAATTAGAAATAATCTGTTCATATTTTGGATATTTAGAGGACATTTTAAAAGAAATCATGTCTGAACCTTCTCAGTTAAAACAAGTGCTGATCTATAACTTCAAGCTAAATTAAAACTAGGCTGAATAAAAGAGCTTACCATTACTTAGTACCAATGAAATGTGTATGATTCTTTTTACCTGCTGCACACTTCACCTCCCCGCTTAAGCTTTTCATAGTAGTCACTTCAGGAGAGCCCTGCAGAACTTGGTATCTCTGGTGTATCCTGTAAGTTTGTCTTGTAGTCCAATGGTCTCCATACAGACAATAAGTGAGATCTAGGACTGGGAGAGGGATTATGTCAATGGAAAGAGACATTTCTGGGATGAAATTTATAGATACCTATAATATGTAAAGTAGACTGTTCTGTTCACCTGGGGTTCTTCTGTAGGCAACTGAACCTCTAACAGAAAAGTTTCTGATTATTTCCATCAATTACAGGAGAAGTTATACAAAACTTTGTTGGCAAAGACACACTAATGGGGGAGGCAAAAGAAAGGGTAAATACATGGTAATCTAAGACGACAAGAGAAAAAGTTTGCCAGCCCAATTCAGTCACTAATGTATGTGAACAGTAAACTAAAAATAGTGGCCTCTCAGTTGCATATACACCCCAGGTACCAAAAAATTTAGACTTCAAATATTTACTGCTTCCTGTAATTCAGAGGGAATGGAGGATGTTGCTTGGGATTTTGTTGTTTGGCATTTTGGGGTTTTTTATTTGGTTTATTAGTTGGTTGGGTATTTTTAGTGGGTAAGGGTGACCTTTTTTCCTGCTCATTTTGTGATTTTAATTCTTCCATAAACTGAGTTTAAAATAATTAAATTTCCTGCAGGTTATTTTGGATTTCTTAATTAGAACTAGTAACTACAGAATAATATTTTTTGATAGTTGTTTTTTTTTCTCAAAGCTTCAAGTTTTAATTAATTGGTAAAGAATTTTATATTATACATGACTCTGTGGATAGTTAAAGAGAGAAATAAATTGGTAAAAAAAAAAAACACAAAAAAACCCAGAAAAAACATATATGCACATGTAAAGTGATGCACTATTCAGACTGAAGAGAATAATCAGCTGCTCCCTGCAATGGTAAGAAAAGCCTTGACAGCTGTGAACCAATTATGGCCTCTAAAACCTTCACCGAGACATAATCAAGAAAAGTGTTTGTTACTGTGTCCCAGACATTGCAAAGTAAACAAGATGACTGAATGCCTTGGAGGTAAGTAGGAAGTTTCTTAGGCATAAAATCTCAGATGTGTTTTTGGGTATGTTTGTATTCCTTTCAGAAGATGTAGAATTTTCTGAAATAATAAATTAAGTACATTCCCCAAAGATATATCCTTAAGAAATAATTCTGACATAAATTTTTCAGCTCCCTATCTTTCTGTTACTGAACTCTTAATTCTTTTCTCCATGGAAAACTTTCATCATGCCCCACTTTACCCATGTGAGCCTACCCCACTCCTTCCAAATTCCTAAGTGAAACCATACTCAGTGCCAGAAGTATTCATAGCACTTGTCTAGAATGCTTAAACTTATGGAGGAAAAGACTCTCATTGATCAAATCTGACTAGTTCACTGCTGCAAATGTTTGCAGTGAGCTTCATTTAAAACTTGGATTAAGCAGCTGCTGCATTGGCTCCAAATATCCTATCCAAAAAGGGGGAGATCAGGGACTCTGTGTGAGCATGGGAAGCTACAGAGGGCTGGGAGTTTTGAATTCAATAAATGTGAAGAACAAAAGTGCCTTAAATTGTGGTGCAGGGGTTATTTTCTGTTGGTAAAACATAGAAACGTAAGAAAAAATGTGATTAATTCACAGTACTAAGCCCAGGTCCTTGACTAAAAGCTCATGTGAGATTTAGTTCACAAGAAGCCTTTGTACTATTTTCCCTCTGTGGACATAGCATGTGTGTTTGATTCTTATAGAGTTCTAATACAATCCAAATTTATCACTTCAGGGCAGTAAATTAAGTGTATCTTAGCCTATAAGGTTAAATATTTCTTTGGCACAACTAAGCAAAACAAAGTTGGAATGAGAGAAGGAAAACAAATTTCACTAATAAATAAATATTGCAATAAACTAAAACAAATTATTAAAGTTACCCAGTTGTTAGTGATAAATTTGGGTAGTTTTTTTTTTTTAAATAAGATTGCAAGTTTTTTTGATTCAAGGTGAAAGCAGAAGTTTGTATGATTGTGGTAGTTGTCTTTAAAATGTTTCATGAGGGTATGTTCATCTCTCTGTCTAGCCCCCACTTCTAAGCCTCAAGATCTGTCAAATTCAAAAATTAAAAATAAAACTCTAGACAGAACATTTGATTCTGATCAGATTTTGATAGGGAACCACAAATCATACCCAAATTCATTCCAGTCTGGACCTGGCTTTCATTCAAAGATTACAAAAGCCTTAGTAAATTCTCTTGATAAATCTAAGCCCTGGGCAGGAGATCCAATAATAAAACTCTAGGCCAGTTTGTGGTTGTTCCTGAAGGGCTACAAATTCTAGAAATCAAATACCTCAAATACCTTACAGTATTTCTCATTTGTCCTTGGAAATTGTTTATCTTACTTGCTGTTTGTGTTGTGTGGGTATTAAAACTTTTCAAAATTTAAATAGAAGAATAATGAATTCATGTGTGTTTATCAGTTTCAAGATCTGAGCTGCTTTACTATTACAAATGCTTGGCACACACATGGGGCAACTCTATAAACATTCCTGTCCCGTAAGATGATGAGAAAGCTGGTTTGACAGTAAGTGCTACTAAGGAAGCTGCCCAAAGCTGGGAATGCCAGAAATAGAGCCAAGATATCCAGAGGACAAGCAACTTCATAGAAGTGCATTTTGTGGTGCTCCCTGAGACTCATTCCCCACTCATAGAGACTCGGGATCTGTTGGGATGCTCCATGGCAATCCAGTTCCTGATTGTCATTACCATGAAGACATTGAGGAGGAATGAAGGGAATACTAAAGAAAGTGGAATATTGCAATATATCTAGGTCTGACACTGGGAATAGAAGCATGCAGAGGAAATTGAATCTGGTATCATAGGACCCCATGAAATTTTATGAAAGCTTTTACTTCACTCTTATTTTAAGTATCTCTATAGATCCAATTTAAAGGCAATATTAATTGATGTTACTTAAATAAGAAAAATGCAGTTTGCATGGATTTAGAAGGTAGAAATCTCATTTCTGTGTTACTGTATGAGTAAAAAAATTGAAGAGGATACTGAATACTCATTCACCAAGGATTAACACCCGATTCCAAAGAGATCAAATATGTGGATTTTATGAAATTTGCTGACAGTTCATGTAGATCATGGCATCTGTCTTGTTTTCTTGTTCCATAACTTCCATAGGAGTAATTTTTGCACCTTTCTGGAAAGCATATAGCTGCCAGAATACTTCACTAGACATTTCTAGCCATAATCCAAGCTAATATTTCATTTTAGCCACAGTAGAAGGAAACACATATGGCCACACAGGTCTAGAAAAATGGGAATTATGGTTGCAGACATACTCTTTGTATTCTGAACACAGATGGGGAGAGGAGAAATGTTTTTTAGAACTTGTGTTTGTGGATTTCTTAGTCTTGAAATTTTACCTCCTGAGGCCCAGTGGAGCAATGTTTGATTCCTTTATAAGTGTATGATGAATAGGATCTTCCATCCTTTGTGCCCCTTTACTAGCTTGAATCAAATATGAAATACTTCAAATTTGCTCTGGGAATATTTTCATTGTATTTTTCATGTTTGCCTTACTAGAGCTAATCAAAAATATTCTCACCAGTACTTGCTTTAGCAGATGCTCTGAGGATGAGTGATGTAGATATTTCAGCTCTTAAATTTTCTCTCTTACAACCAGTTTGCAACTGGGGTGAAATATATTGGTTTGAAATATATAGTTAAATTCTTGGTTTTGAATATATCAGCATGGACAGGTGACAATATAATTTGGTTCAGATTACCACAATTTAAAATAAAAATAACCCATATGTGCAAAATGTATACGTATTGCACAAAGGGAAAACAATAAACAAGTAAAGGCTAACCAATTTCTGCAATACATGTGTGATGGAATATAATTTTTCTAACTGGTTCAGTTTTACAATCCCTCTGAAATTTATCTCCCAAGTGCTGATGTCAAGAAGCACTGATGGATTGTTCAGGAGAAATATCTGTTGTTGTGTAATTTAAAACATACCTTATTTAAAACAAATCAGAATCAAAAATTTTCATGTTTCAATAGAAAATATATTTTTCTCATACTTTTTCTGCTCCCTTAGGTTAAAACAACAATGCCAAATATTTTCATTTCTGCTCAAAGCTTTTTTTCTCTAAAAGCTAGTTTCAACTTTGAAAATGTTTTTATTTTCTCATATATTTATTTGGCAAGTATTAATATTTTTCCTCCCTAACACAGATAAAAGCTGGCATGATGGCTGTTTTCTTGTAAGAGAGTATTTTAATTTTTCTAGCATCTTAGCAAGTCAGTGTTATTTTTTCAAGCTCATCTGTTGATTATTATGATCTATTTTTGTGTGTTCATTACAATAGAAACTCTGGTCTGAGTTAGGGGCCTGTTGTACTTTACATTACAAAAAACTTACTTTAAAAATACAATGAAAAAGGTAGACTGTCCCCAATAAAGTGATGAAACCAAAAATAATGGGTTTCTGAAGGTCAAAGTTAACTGCTTTGTTAATTGATTTGATAGAGAGGATTGATGGTTTAATTTTCTTGATTTTCTCTCTAATTTCTAAACAGTGGAGGTAAAAAGCTCATTTAGAAATAAAATGATTCATTTATTATTCATAGTAACCAGTGTGATTGTCCTTGTGCCAGACATCTTGAAATATTTTTGTTGATTTGAGAATTTTACTTTTATTCTTTGTGCTAGAGTAAGATTATGCACATGTTTTGAATGAACCTCCTACAACCTACTGAGGCACACATAAGTTCAAATTTAGATTATAAAACTATATTAAACAACCACAATATTCTACATTGTTTTCAACATACTGCTAAATACAAGAAAGATAACATCTATCTGCACTTTTTGTTATTCTCTATAACAAAATTCCTGTTAAAGTACTTACTACATTCTTTCAGAAGCCAAAAATGATTGTGCAAAATTATTTCATATTTATCAAATCTCCAAAACACTTTCCCTGTTTTTTTTTCTTGTTTTATATTTCTACCATGTGCAGCATGTAAAAATGAGAATTTCTTATATTGTGCTTTTTATAAGTTTAAAATATTTTCCTATAAGCACTCCACATTTTTGACCTGCATTTAAGGAAAAAAACAAGTAAAAAAGGAAAAGTGATGAATCAAGAAGAAGTTTGATTAGATATCATAAAACAGAAATAAGTTATTTATCACTTTTTTTAAAGTATCATCTGGTCCAATCAGATAGCATAAAACAAAATGAAAAATTGTAAAAGTTTTATTTTTTTTTTTTTTAGTTTTGCTTGGGTTTGTTTTGTTTTTACATAATTATTAATTCTTAGAGGTCTATTAAATATCTAGATGCTTGTTCTCCCTATTGAACATCTAATCCCTCTAGAATCACAACCAAATCATAACTTATAGCTGGAAGAAGCCCGGCAGAATAGGAAGTTACTTGAATGGTGCAATGGATATTCAGGAAGAAGAAAACAATTCTCTTCTGCTTACTTGTCTCCAGAACAAAGAAGGGTTTGTGGAGGGATGAAGGAAAGAGAGGATATAGACTAGCTGGTAAGAATGAGGATGCATGTAGCTAGTAGTTAGCAGCATAAAACTGGCACAAAGAATATTCTAAGCCAAGAGCAAATTATTTGCTGAGCCAAGAGAAAGGAGAAAGTGATTTTTCCTAATATTAAGAATACTGAGATGTGAATTTATATGGCATTTTCTCTTGGCAGTGATTTCTGCCAATAGTAAATTTGTACTTTGAGTATTACTAAGACTCTGATTCAGCATTCAGACAATAGAAAAATGTGATAAGAGACAAGTGTTATTGTAAATAAAGTTTAAGAGATTCTGCTGTCTTTTCTAAGTTCCACTTTGTTATTTTCATGAGTTAGGAGAGTTACAACTTCGAAAATAAAAAAGATAAATTAAAACCTTCTATGACTAGAGTATCCTGCTGCAAAGAAGCGATCAGTAAATTCACAACTTCATATTTTCTTCATTCCATGGAGATCTCTTTATTAACATAGGATTCATTCCATTAACTTGTGTTATATAAAGGAATCTAGTCTAAACTAGTCATCCTGGCTTGCTCTCTCTGGTCAAGGAATAAATAGCATCAGAAAGTGTTTTATCTGACTGCAAACTCACAATAGAAAAAGGATCCCTTGTTGGCAATGCCACTGACTCTGAAATGGAAACAATTTGAAACCAGTGACCAATTTTTAATATTAATAGTAGTAGTTGTAGCAGCAGCAATAGACTTAGTATGGAAACAATCATGACAATAGTAGTCAGTAACAGGAATGAGAGGTAAAAGTGATTGCAGTACTCATAGTAATAGCATTGTCAATCAACAATTTTGTAGCAAAAGTGTCCTAAAATAATCACAGTAGTTTTGACTATTTCATGATACTGAATTGCCAAGGGTTTAGCATAATTGTAAAGGGTAGACATCACTAAATTTCATTTCATAAGCAGCTACAGTAGCAATCAAACAAAATATTAATTTGACAATCAGTACAAGGAGTTATTTTTGTTACAGGAACACAAAAGAAGTTTTATGTAAGGGAAACATGGTCTCTTTCCCTGCCTACACATCTGCCAATCTGTTGTATGAAAGCAAAAAAAACCAACCCAAATCAAACCAAACTAAACCAAAAAAGCAACAAACAAACAAAACAAAACAACAAAAAGAACTCTTCAAGTATCTTGCTTAGATTCAACACTTTTTTTGTCTGAATTCAAATATATTGCTAATTAAAGATTAATTTATTAAAGCAAAACAGTTTCAAGAATGAAGATATGAGTTGCAGAGATGAAATCATAAATGGTAACAGATGTAAACTGATATGTGCTTAGAGTTCTAAACAACTTCTACTCTTTTAAACTATGCTTTCCACCTCTTCATAGCCCCTCTCTTTCCAGCACTGCCTGCTACACATACAGGTTAAGCATCAAAGTGATTCTATCAGTGAACCACTGAAAATTCAGAGTGGAGCATTGCCATACCTGCCAGCCTTGAAGGGAAACAGTGAGCGAGCTAGCAGTGTGTTACACATCTCAGGCTGCATGGTGAGGAATAGTTGGACTTTGGCTGTTGCCTCAGAAAATCAAAAGCAAAAACCTGAAATGTAGTATAGAATGTCGATAATGTTCTTCTGTAGTCAGGCTGAAGTTTCACATAAACAGAATTCTCTTCAAGTGAGAGATTTCATTAAAAAAAAAAAAGCAAGGGATAATTTATCTGAGAAGATATTTAAAGACTGAAATCTGTTTATTGAAACCTTGTCAGTTTTAAAGTTAAAAAAAAGCACAAGATGTTGCACTTTGTTGCAACATCTTGTGTTGGAGAACTTTCTAAATACAGGATTTTTCATATGAAAATGGTGCTTATGATCTTTATAAACCCTAACTGAAGTACAAACTATGTGAAAATACATGAATCTTGGTACTAATATGCATTCTAATGTGGATACAGTTGTGGTTCTCTTAGGAAAGTATTTTCCTATTATTTTCCTTTACCCATTATAGCCCTGTAATAATAAAAAACCCTAAAGTTGAAGCTAATGTTAAGACATAATTATTAACCTATTATAAATCCATTTAAAAAATGCTTGCTTGAGACTCTAGTCCTGTTTGAGACTGGAGGAAAAAAATAAAAACCTCTGATTATAATATTTTTAAAATATGGCATTAAATATATTCTGTCTTTTAATGCATGCCTCAATTTTAGCAGTAAACTTTTTAAAATTAGTTTTACCTACTATTTAAATAATGTAGATTGAAAACAACAAAAGAAAAGAAAGATGTTTATAAGGTTTGAGAGAGACCTCTCTGGAGGCTGTGCAGTTTATCCAAATAACTATCAAAAACTAAGAAAGATTTGATATTTATTTTGATGGATGCTTCATAGATAAAACCCAAGATTTTGCAGAAAGTATAAATAATGTATTAGAAGGTGTTAGTAGAACTTGAAAAGATTTCTCAGCATCAGGAAATCAATATTCTTCAGGGACAGATGTGCTATAAGTCTGTCCCATTAACACTCACATCTAGAGTGTGTTTGCAAAAGATGTGTATTTCAACATACCTTGAATGTTACCTGAAGTTGTCATATCCAGATGAATAGTTCTCTTCATCAAGGGCTGATACCACTTTGGGCACAGGCATTTCGTTATCTAGCACATGGTATATCAAACACAACTTATTGCTGAGTTCATACTCAAGCTTTCCTAACAGTACACAGAACTAAGTTAGAAATAAAAATGAAGCAAACTTACAAAACATATTTCTTTGTGATATTTTGGAATGAGCTTTCAATCAGAAGAGTGTTTAAAAGAAAAATTGCATATGAGATGTAACTTACTTGTTCAAATAAGATTCATGACATGATGACCTTTAATAGATACTTGGATTCCATTTGTTTCTTTATTTCTGTGTTCCTTAAACACTATCCTTTTTTAGCCACAAAACATTGTATTAAGTCACACATAAGCATGTATGTTAAAATGAGTGACCTGGTAAGATTTTATATTTTTTTTACTAACATTCTTATTGTATCTACCCTAAATATAAAATTATCTTTCCTCTTTTGTTTCCATTAAATTTTGTTTAATACATTAAATATTTAAAGCATAGTATTTCATATGTAAATGATTGGGATGAAAAATAATACAAAACTGAAAACTGGCTTCATGTTAAAAAAAAAAAAAGGGCATATATTGCATGACAGAGCTGAAAATGTAAGAGGTTAACCTTTGAACATAATTCCACACACACTCACATATACATTCCCACACAATCACAGACAAGCCATAAATAAAAACGTCTCAAATTACTTAGAAATAAAAGAGCCTTTCACGGATCGCTTGATTGTCCCACACTGTGTTATATAGTTTGGAGTAATAGTTGTTTCACATCACAAAGCCATCAGGTGTTTCAAGACAAACGAAATATAAAAGCCATGTTTGGAGGAGGAGGAAGGTTGTCAAAGTCTGAATGTACCTATTGAATCTCAGTAATTGCCACTTAGTGTTTGATTTAATGAAAGCCACTGAATAAAGGCAACTATTTTCTTTGTCATGGCTTGTGTTCCCATTTGTATATACCCTTCTCTGTCTTCCAAAGTCAAAGCCACAGTTCTCCACTTCCATCAAAGCACCACTTCCCTCCCCTCTGCATTCATCCTCATCTGCATGTCTTTCCCACACACTAAACGGCTGTGTTAAAAATTAGTTTTCCATTACTTTCCCTGAAGCTAACAAGCTTGCTTTGACAGAGCCCTTAGACACACTGAAAAGACACAACCACAAATGCACTCAAATCTGCCTTCCTGCCTGTGTGTTCTAGCAGAAATATTTGGCCTTCACTACAGAGGTCTTTGTCATCCAAGTCCCTTGCAGACAGACCATTTGGTTAGCACAGAAGAAATTGTTTGCAAATTCTATTTTTCTCTTTTCTGACTAACTAAAATAAATTCTGACAAATCTACCAAACCCTGTCAATCAAGGGATGGGAGGGTATTGGTCCTATCAGAATCAACTATTCAAATTGCTTAAGATGGTGGCACTCGTAAAAAATCAAGAGGAGAAAATTTTAAGAAAACTCTTCAGATGATATTTTACTGCTAACTGCTATGAAGTCTGTATGTTTAAGGTTTATTTAGAGAAAAAAGTGTCCTCCTATTGTTTCTAGGGATATTTTTTTTAGAATTTAGAATCTTTTTAACTTGGTCAATTTCTATCCTGATCATCATATTAAATTGAAATGGAAGTGTTATAAATGAAAATTTGTCCAGCCAAATTAATATGAAAAATAAAATACTTATTTTGCAATCAAATTCTATCTAGCCAGCCACAAGGAAAGAACAGAGCCACGCCCGGGAGCGGGCCTGGGTGTGCAACAAGGAGTCAGCCTCGGCAGAGGTTTTCCTCCATGCCCAAACTTCTATCCTGGCACAAGCGGTTTTTATAGGGAAAATTCCGCCTGAGGCCAAGATTTCAGCAATCAGTCTTTTCTTCTATTCAGAGTCTATATGTTAATAAGATTTTCCTTTTTGGTGATGAGGGAGAACAAATTACTGTCCGGAGTTTGTTGAATCCTTGATGAAATTTACGGGAATTTGGGAACCCTGTATTCACATGTATCTGCCTCAGGATTTCCATGATATCGATCTCGGGTCGTTCACACGAACGATCAGTACCTGGGGTTTCTGTATCTCCCCAGACATGGCCCATCTCCTGGCGAGCTGTACCTTCTTACTTGTAAATCAGTTTCCAATCTACACCCGGTCTCACCTGTGCCTGTGAGGGTGGGGGAGGGGGAATCCTAATACAAACACGTATACTCTAATAAATATTCAATATCACATATATCATATTAGAAATGGCGCGAATTATATCTACTACACATAACAGAAGGATTCCTTAGAAAATTAAATTTGGAAATTGGACATGAAACAGGTTTGATGCAACATCATTAGAATGACCTTTAAGTCTATTTCTCAACTGGAATTCCTATGCTGTTGACAATTCCTGACCTGAATTTAGGATATAATTAAGGTTTATTACAAAAGCCTTTGGGGTCTGTACCCCAAAGTTGGGGTACAAATTCTGACATATAGAGGACACAAAATTCTTCATTGTTTTTATTCGCATTGAGAAACAAAAGAAAAATAAGGAATGAATTTTCGAAGAGGCAAAATGGGCAAGGCAGCAGAATTTAGCAAATGGTATTGTATGTGTATACATAATAAAAAATATGTATGTATGTGTATATATATATATATATATATTATAAATGTATATGCATATATATAAAATTATGTATTTAGGGTGATGAGGACATGGAATTATTCTTACTTCACCAGAACATTAATAACTATGGCTCTGACACTCAGAGTACTTAAATTCTACCTGTGTTTTCTCTGAGGTCCCAGAATGTATTTAATACTTTCTATATAAACAAGAGATTAGGCTCACCATAATACCTAAACCTTTTCTGTAAGGAGAAAAATTGTCTAGGATCACAATTTCACTATAAAGGCCTTGTCATGATCAGAACAATTATCAAAAAAAAAAGATATATCTCTTTACAAATAAAGCATTCATAGGAGAGCTGTTCTAGCCTATACAATGAGAAAAGACTTTGGGCTCCTAAAAGAATACTTATATCAGTAAATACAGTAATACTCTAAAGTCAATGTGTGCTTTTGTGAGGGCAAAGCCCAACAAATCAAACCAAAACATCCAGTGAGCTTATTGTGAATAGATAGAAATACCACACAGCAAAAATTGCATCAGCTTTTGAATGTCTGTGTATATTTTTACTGTACAGGCAAAATAAAACTTATCCATCGATCTTCATTTCTATTTCTTAAATTCAACTTTGCAAAAAAAATGACAGATATTTTCAGTGAAATTGGAATGGATTTTTATAATTGTTTCTGAGGTCTGCTGAATCTTTTCAGTCTGCTTCTTCTTCCTCTTTCCAGGTTCCATTTGATTGAAAACCAGTATTTAGTCTAGCCTTGTCATTCTAGTCTGTTTATTTAAAATTAGAACGAGCTATAAGCTTGGAAGAAACTTAACAGAAGAGCTAGGTATTTCTACACTTATTTTAACCACTTGGTTGCTTCTAAACCCTCAGTGTAGATCCAGGTAGAGTGGTGATGAAGATCCAGAGCTAGAGCTCTGGCTGTGCTGCTGAGCAAACACCATCTGTGTCGAGTGAGTGCCAAAAGCATCCATGTAGAATGTGTCTGCTGGCAAGTATATCCTGTACTGCATATCCTGGTAAACCACATCTGCTCCAAAGCTGCTTTTTTTTTTTTTTTTTTTTTTTTTTACCTTTTGTTTTGTTTTGTTTTTCCCCAGGATAAATGGGGAATGTCCAAGCAAAATGAGATTGCTTTGCTGAAAAAAATCATGAGTGTTCAAAAGCAATTCGAACTGCTTCTCCCAATTACCTGGACATTTCAAAGCAACAGTGTCTTACCAATGTTTCAGGACATCCAGCAGCAGGAAAGTGGCATGTAAAACTCAGTAATTTACATGCACATTCAATAAAACAGCCATGAAATGCTGTCAGGCTCCCGATGCACCTTTCAGACATGAACATCTCAAATGGCTAAACATTACTTATCAAAATGACCTCAGTATTATTTAGAATTTCATATAGAAAACAATAAAATAGGAAGAAAAAATTTGAGTTTCACAGTAGTATGCAGTTTATATCAAGACGCTCATTACATATGTGCAATTATGCTTTTATTCATACAGTTAAATAAGTGCACTAAAACCCATCATTTTGCTTTTCAGAGCCATTCATCCTCATTGCTTCCTGTTTGTCATTATACTAGAAAGCAGGACAGGATTTTATTTTAACATATGTGAAATAAATATTGCTATAAATTTTTTGTCATATTAGAATGCATTTTGGTAATGTCTGTTTATGGGGGATGATATCTACATAGGATGTGGAAGGATATGAAGTATGGCACAGTCATACATATGAAAATATCAACATGAAGAGTCACAACTTCTGTGACAGAAAATCTGAATTATATGTTTTCATTCCTTTTTTGTCCCACTCCCCTTCTTTTTTGTGTGTGTATTGTGTGTATTATATATCTGACCTTCTAGAAACTTATTTGTCTGTAATACAGCAGACAGGGTAGTAAATTTTCATATGCTTGTACAAAAGAAAAAAAAAATTACTTCTATGCTTACCCAAAATTTTTATTCTTGCTCCTTTCTTCTTCATAATCTAAAATATAAACCTTGAATATTTTGAAATTTAAAGTCAGTATTAGCAATTTATGTGAAAAAAATGAGACAACTTCACAGATTTCTGTTTTTAAAAGAAAGAAAATTCTGTAGTGATTTTTGGGGGGGTATTTGGTTTGATTTTATTTATGTTTGTTTGGTTTTGTTTTTTTTTTTTTTTTTCTTTTAAAAGGTAATTGAGCAACATAATCTGTCTATGTGCCGACATGATATGACAACCTAATTGAGTGGTTGGAAGGCTAATGAAAGCAGGGTGGGAGGGAAATCCAGGTGAGTAATTCAGAACAGCTCATTTCACTGTTGGGCTGATAGAAACTAAAGCAAATACACATGGGGAAAGGGAAAGTAGGTGTATAAATAAAGCTTAAAAAAACTTAAATGAGAATAAGAGGAGATAAATGCTTGGTCTTAATAGAGAGTATAGATTTAACATTGTGCTATTTTTAATGTTAATGTTCATTAGCAACTGAAAGGGACTACTAGAAGAAGAAGAGAGTAGAATAGATCAAGATTCTTATTTAGGTAGGTGGAACAGAGGAATACCTATTTTTTACATGTGTAATCTAAGTTTCCTAGGGTAGGCAAGTAAGAAAAACCCTTACAAACAGATCAGAATCCTTGATTTGAAGATCACAGCTGCAAGCACTGAGAGATTCTGCAAGCATCTCCTTTTTTTTTCCTCCCAGTAAGAGAAATTGGAATGTAAGAGTGGTAAAACAGGTGTTTTATTAGACTGATGAAAGAAGAGGAGTTACAACAGTATGTGTGTGTTACAACTATAAAACATATCAGAATTTATTTTTCTCTGTATCCTGTCCTGGCCTTATTAGCATTATATATACTTTGTGAAAAATGCCGTCCAAACCTAAATCTCATTTTTGTAATAGTATGTTAACAGATCTCACAGTGCCCCATAACATTGTCTTTTCTATTTCTGTAACAATGGTATGGAGGGAAGATTGTAGAAACATGTTACAAACTAAACTGTTTAAAGTTTTATTATCCTTTATATAACGCTCAACACTGCAACTGCTGAAATATAGTTACTCACAAAGACTTAATGCTAAGAAGAACATTAGGATAAAGGTTAAAAAAAAGGAAGTTATTTCTGGATGTGGCATTTCTTTATAAATCCTAAACCTCATTTTTCTTATTATAAGATGTACTATGAAATTTAAGAAAATGGTTTTATTTTTTGCCTATTTATTTATTTATATTTTAGTTTGGAAAATTTCCTTACAACTTAACATTCTTAAAAGTAGACTTCTCATATAGCATTAGAAAACACACACATGCCTATACAGGTATATAAATTATATATACATATACATATACACACAGGTATAAGATGTGTGTGTGTATATATATATATATATATATATATGTATACACAATTTATATATGTGTGTTTAGTTCTACAAAGACTCTTTCTATTCCTCTCTTACCATGAATTTTGGATTAAATTCAAGAGAATGAATGAGACAAAACATATTACTTTACTAGGAAAATCAACATTGTTTTTTTCTTATATAAAGTGATACTGAAGGCAATATTTTATCTTGATTACATTAAAGAAAGAAGACTGTTATTGAACTTCAAGTTCAGTAAATTTATCTGAAAAGTATTTTTTGGTGTAGGGGATAGTAGCATACAAGAAATATCAAAGTAGATATAACTATTTGCATATATTTAGAGGAATCTCATTCTTTATAATCACTTCTTGTAGTTTTTGCTTGGCAATTAGCTTTTGATATTTCATAGCTTGTCACATTATCTCAACATTCATTATTAACAGTGTTTGTTCTTAAAGTTAAGCAAAGCCAAAACAAATTTTAGCTCTAAACTGCAAGCGATTGCTGCTTTGGAAAGTGAAAATAAAATGCAGCCATGGTCTATGGCTGTGCCAGGTATAAATACTTGTTTGTAGGTGCTCTGGGACCAAAGAAATACAAATGCAAAGAGAGGCACTGAAGCTGGAGCGGGAAGGGAAACAACACTTCTTGTGGCAGTGCAGTGGTCTGGAGCAGGCAGCGCTTGAAATATTAATCAGAAGAGATGTATAATCCAGCTTCTTCTCCTTTAATGTGTACATTCAGCTGGGAATGTTTGCAAAATATTTTTAAAGCAAAAAATTTTGTACATAGAAAGAAATGGAAATCTCTTGGGCCTGAGCATCTAAATCCATAAAACACAACCTGCAGTCTTCCATGCCTGCTCTAAACCAGAGAAGCAACTGGAAGAAAAGAGATTTTTATGCTGAATGTTTTATTTGGAATGATCACATCTGCAGTTCTATTCTGTGCATCCAGAACTGAAAGCCAACATAGATTAATAAATATTTATATTTTAGAAGTGTTTTCTCTGAATAGAATTATTTTCCTTCTTCCTCCAATTATACATTTTATCTCATTGTTGGACAAATATTTCCAGGTTATAAGGTTTATTTTACATTATTTAGCTGCAGGTTATAAGATTTGTTTTAAATTATTCTACTTTCACTGTTGAGTATGTTATAATTCCTTTTCCTCCTGACAACTTATCTATATTTCCAGGGAAACTATTTAGACTGCCTAAAACATAGCTGCTAATAATGAATGTTCTAGCAGTGTAGCCCTTACCTGCTGCCGTTCAGTTGTCTTTGTGAGCCAGAGGTCTAAGAAGTCTCAGGGTACAGTCTGAGCCCTGACAGTATCATTAGTCCAGGTACAAAATTGTTTCCAGCTATTTCATGCCCTTTGAAATGAAATTCCTTCTACATACCAGGCATCTCACTAATAATGATACTGACCTCTTAAAAAAATCCATCTCTGTGTGGATTTCAAGTTGCTTTATATAACATTGTTCCATTTAACCCAGGAAAGGTGAGACATGCTCAAATGCTGTGGCTTCTATGCCCCAATGTCTTATCACCAATGAAAATAACGACCAAACTTGGGAAAATTGTATGACTGGCTTCCTAGAACTGGTTTGTTTTCAGGAAAAGCCTTGGAATATGGACACCTGTTTGTCCTTCCCTAAAGCAAACTCAAGGCACAAGAGCTTCAGACAATGATAACTTTAATGTTGTCTTTGAATATGCTATTTTTTTCTGATAGGTCAATATATGCTATACTGGCCCACTCTATTGCTTTTTCCCAGCTTTGACATATATTCTTTGACTCTCAGGTGCACAAATAATCATAGAATAGCTTGGGTTGGAAGGTTCCAGCACCATACAGTAGAAAATGATTGCAAAATTTTGGTGAGGTGATAATTGTTTAGCGCAAAAATAAGATTTCCCATCACATCTCTTTTTGCTAAGTACTTTTCTAATCTAAATTACCCGCAGCAGTAAAAATTATAATTTTGTGAAGACCAGCTTTTGAATATAGCTCTAAAGTAAAGAATGTCTATAATAGACAGCTTGATAATTTTTCTCTGTACATGATACAGAAAGAGGTGACAGTAAACATCTATGAAAATTCCTTATACAACATAAACACAATTTCTTCCAGTCATAATAATAAAGCCAGCCACACAGAATATTGTTTCTGTGTATCTTTTAATTCTCTGTTCAACCTTTAAACTGTATAGCCTATTTATTTGTAATGGTAAAAATAATTTTAAAAACTGGGGAGTCTCAGTTTCATTAGACAGTATTTAAAATCTCATTTTTTCTGACTATTGGTTCTTTCTGAATATCTCTATCCCCATTTACTGTATGACATCTCTGTGAGTTTCCTTACAAATGATACAATCTGCTCAGCCTAGAAACATGATCAAGGAGTGAAATAAAGCTTTATCCTTTAGTTGACAGTATGAAAACATTCATGCCTGTACTATGATGCAGTCTGCAGTTGCCTGTGTCATCAGTAAATTTTTGTATTCTATAAACGAAGAATAGGAAAGACATTGTGCTGTAACGAGAACTGTCTAAGTATGAATTTGAGATCATTGCATTTATAAATGACAAAATCTTGAGAGAATTACACAGTCTGTCCCAGTAGGGCATTAACACTCTTACAACACAATCCCACACTAGAAGTATCTGAATGTGCCATGTATATTACAGGAAATAAAAGTGAACAATTTTATAAATATGCTTTAAAGAAGTTTAAAAAAATTTATGGAAACCATGTCTTTATCGTCCACCTGTGAAACCAGGTGCTTTATTTATTGCAAGAAACTGAAAAGGCATATATTATACTAACACTTTAAAATGTCTAAAGTGTCTTTAAAAGATCTTTCTGTGCATTTGGAGACCAAACTTGTGAAATATCATAATTTTATGCAGGGATAATCTCCCCATCAGGAATAAGTATTACAGCTTTCCACAGAATAAAGAAATTGTTCTCAAGCTTCTTGATTTATAACAGGCTGAGCAATAAAATCTAAAAGTGATTCAGGATTGTGCTGACTTGTCTGTACTTTTAGAGACGTGTTAGCATGGCACACTTGTTAAATAAAATGTGAATCCTTTCTGGAGCAGAAGTACTCAGTACAGACTGCAATGTGTACCAATGGTGGTGAAGTTTTTGTGGGTTTATGTAGCTGATAATTTAGCATATATGTATTTTAGATATACTGCCCATATTTTGCTGCACATTTGTAGTAATTTCCTGTCATCTTTGTACTCACATATGCTTCTATCATGTCTTTGTGATACATACCACTGTTCTAATTTTTTCCTTCATTAATTTAGACACAATAATTATATAATTCCCAATTAAAATTATGATCTTTATTTATGACCTCCATCTCTGTGATAATGATGTTATTGCAAAAAAAAACCCCATAAAACAAACACAAACAAAACCCAAAACAACAAAAACCAACAAAACAAAAACAAATAAACAAACAGAAAATTTTTTAAAAACCTTGCAATAGTGATAAACAGTTAGATAAAAACCAGATCTTTAATGTAAGCTTCCAGGTTCCCCCATGGTTATGGGCACACCCAGCATCAGATTTCTACAAATTTTATAAGTTTGAAAAATTATCATATCTAAAAAATAATGTCCAATTAGAAAAGCAGTTGGTTAGGTGATATCCTCCTGGGTTCTGCCCCACTGGTGTCTCTCTCTCAGTCTTTTAACCCTATATTTTATTATGTCTACAATCTATGATGCAAATAAAATTGTCCTTGCTAGACTAAAAGCAAGACTAAATGGGATTCCCAGAAGGTAACATAATATGTAAGAAAATTATGTAAGAAAGTGCAACTACTATGCTAAAGTGACAAAGTGTTAAAAACTATGCAGCTATATATTAAAATCTATAGAGCTACAGATATATAAAAAACAAAATTCTTTAGGCATCAATGTCACTGAATTTATAGTCAAGATTTTTACTCAGCATGTTTTTGCAAGGAATGGAGATTAGCCTGCTTCTCATCCTTTCCATGTGTTTTAAATGATTATATGAAGTAGCTTTGGGTAGTGTGTCTGCTAGCACATGCACTATGAAATGAAGAATGAAGCTATGTTTTTTCAGTGATAAATATTTGACAATTCTGTAAGAGTCTAGCATTTCATAATGAATCCTCTAATTTTATTCTAGAAAAGGCAAGAAATCAGAATAGTTATCTGACTAAGGCCCTTGAAACAATCAGTGGAATATGTCTTGGGTTTGCAGCCACACATTAGGGTAGTATCAACAGTTATATGTCCTATATCTAAATTTGTTTATAGGGAGATGCTTCTTTCATTTTAGTCATTCTGGTTTTGTCTTCCAGAGACTCCAATTCTTCAAGTTCTTCCAGAGCTTCAGTTCTTTTTGTCTTCTATGTGACATGGTGATTCAGAAGAGAGACTTGAGAGGTAGCAGAATCCTATTTTAGTGTACTTTAAGGCCTCAACTTCTCTTTGAGGAAGAGGACAGGGACAGACTTTTGTGGGTTTTTTATGTTAATGGTCAAACTTAACAACTTGTCAATGTGATCAAAACAAACAGAAATTTTTTGGACATATACAAGAGTGCTTAGCACCTTGAAGTAGTGTCCAGAATACATTAGGGAACACCAGCAGATTTGGAACAGCATAAGGAATTGACAATCTAGACAAAGTTAAATAAAGATGCATTTTATCTTTCTTTGTCCCTAAAATCATTGTGAAAGTGTACATAAATGCAAGCACAGGGAGACGACATATCTTGCTTACTGAAATTTTTGATGAGGAAATCTGCCGAGATTTTACACTGAGGATCCTCTGTACCATACTATCCAAAAAAAAGCAAACAATATTTTCAGTCTTGTATGTACAGCCAAAGTCCTACAGAGACCTAAGGAAATTTTCAGGGGTGACAGGATGAGTTCCTCTGGTCAGGTCATATAGGATTACATAAAGATTTTTATTCCATTCTTCACAACTTTCTTGCATCTTTTCAGCTGCATAAATCATATAAGCTGTATTTAATTTAACACATAAGCTGAACTGATGTACAAGAGAGTTTTCTTTCTTTTTTCACCATTACCACCTCAATTGCTTACTTTCCTGGAAAGGTTTTTTCCAAAAACAGAGAGAAGCTAGTCTAATCAACAAGTCCAGAATCAAGCAAGTCTAACATTTATCACAGCATGACTGTGATATCACACATGACTGTGAGAACTATGTTAGCAAACTTGAACTCCCAGATCATTATCTCCTTATTAAATCTCCTCTTGGGGTGGTGAGCACTATAAATTGGTAAGAATTATATTAGGTCCATTTTCTTGATCAGAAACCACTGTGTAATCCCATAATGAGACTGGAAATAGCTATTTGCTGGCCGGTTACTAAGCAGAACAGTGAAATAGTATCAAAAGTTTCATTACATTTGGTGTACAAACAGTTTATCAAATAAAATTATCATTAGTACTGCACAATTTCATATTTCTTCTTAACAGAACCTGATCATCATCAAAGAGGGGCAAAATGTAACTGATTGTAGAGAACAGAACCTTTTTGAATGGTATGACCTTTTCTGTATCTGCAGCTTGTTGAAACTCTTCCCAGCTTTTTTTACCCAGACATTGTAATAATTTACTTGAAGATTTTGTCGTTACTTATTCGTCTGTAAGATAAGCAGCCTTCCACTTCACCTTTTTTTTTTGTCTTATACAAGCTTTTATAACGCAAAATACATAGCATGAATAAAAGCTAATATTGATTTGATAAACACACCTTTTTATCAAATTAAGTTTGATGATAGCATTTGACAAAGGTAAAATCCTTTTTTAGTCCCTTCATAGACACCTATGTGTCTTTTCTACTCTTGTTAGCAATTTTTTATTTGATTTACTAATTTATGTATAGTGAACTGAATGCTACCTCTGGTCCCCCAGCCTTGCTGCTCATTAGTTGTATTATCTGCTATGGCTCCATAGAAAAATACAATGGAGATCCACCTGAATATGCCTGATAGCTACAGTATATGGGACTAGTATTTGCACTCCCTTTACTCCATTCCTCTCCAGGTAAATACATTTGATGGGATAGAGAGGGTTGTTTGCTTTGCTTTGTTTGCTTTTTCTTTTCACAGAAAATAATTTGGGAACATGAAATAAAATAAAATACAGAAACTTTATTGCCCTTGACATATCTTGCCTGTAGCTTCATTGGCTTGTGTGAGGCTGTGGTCAGTTCCATAACTCTCTGTGCTCCATGCCAGGTCCAGACATAGTGCAATATTGTGAAATACACAATAATCCACTGTCTAAAACTTCTGCTTTTGAATGTATTTTTTGGATGACCAATGATGAATATGCTGGGAAATTTTACTTTAAGATGGTTTTGAGAAAAGTCATTACGTTTTCTCCATCAAAGACTGCTTCTACCAGCAGAAGGAAATGCCTCCACATGTGGTTTGCTGTGAGCCCAGAGGTCAATTATGGAGCAGGAAAAAATTTCGGGCATGTGCTTGACTGCTAGATAAATATATTAAACATTCATGATCCATACAACATCTTGACTGTAGAGATTGTGGCAAATAAATTATATAAGCAACTGGATGAATGAAGCAAGAACTCTGTGAAGAATGTAGACAAAAGGTAGTTTGGGTGTCCTACAAGTCCTTTTCTCTACAGTAAAGCAATTTCTATCCTGGCATTGTAGGTATAAAGGCTACCAGGGAACATTGTCAATGTGGGATGTATGTAACTAAGAACAAATACAACACACAAAAACTGGGCTTCATAGGAACCTTGAAAACAGCATGACAACATTAGGGAGGGACAAGAGTAGGGGCTGGGGCAATCTTATTAAAGACCAGGATTTGATTTCAACATATTCTTATATTTTCTTATTAAGAGGTATGTGAGAGGAGCAGGACAGAAACCAAATGCAGCTTTTTTCTCTCCTAACTACCACCCAGGCACCTAATGTTTAGCATGAAAATGCTGGGTACATGTGAGAGTGGATTTTAGCTTGGAATTAAAATTCGAGCTTGGATTGAGGAGGCTAAATGAATCCAAGTACTTTGAGTTCACACTTTATTTTTTTCCTTTTATTTTTTTATTAAAAAATACTTAACCACCAAAAGGACAACTACCTTTACATTTGTTTTAATATATTCTTTTCTCTTTCATTCTCCATCTAGGAAGGAGGAGGAGCAGAAAGACACCAGCACGCATGGAGTGGAAGATGAAAGCAATTATAATGCGTGATGTAGGAGGAAGAAAATTATGGGGAAATTATCTTTAGCAGTTCTCTGATAACTACCTTCACAGATTATAAAAGAAATCACTGAAAATATATATGTAAATTACCTGAATTTTCTATTGGAGTTTTCCTCTGCTGTCTAGATTGTGAACCTCAGTGAAATTTTGTAAATTAAGTAAAATGATAAAATAAAAGTCAATATGTTTTATTTTAAATTATTTCGGATGCCAGCCAGATGTAATTATTTTAAATAATATACATATGATGATGAGTTACTTAATGTAGTCGTGAAAGCAAATTCATTTTGGGAACACTACAATTTGGAGTGATGAATGTAAAGCTAAATACTTGCATCTGGATTTTAACCTTTCCCCTCTCTCATTGCCCCTTCCGTCCAAGAGACCATTCCATTCAACTTCTGAATGGTGGAAAGATAATTCAGCTACTCATCAGTATTAACTTACTGGCTATGACTTGGAAATTGTGTAATTTCGCAATGTTTTATATGCATGAAGAATTTTCTACTGCATGATTAGATATCATACTTTATATAAACTATTTATTTCATGTGCTGTTCAAGACAAATATGGAGAACACAGAAATTTCTCAATTTTTAAAATATTTATTTAAGTTTTTTACACAAATATTATTTCAGCTATTTCACAGGAAGATTAACATATATAGACAATCATTTGGTGTACATGTACATGAAAGACCTGATTTTTTTTATTGCAGTCTAAGCTTTAAAAATAGCGATTATAAAGAATGTCCAGTTAAAAGTTTTTGAACTCAGATTCAATTACACTGATATAAATCAGGAGCAAGCATTTCAAAAACAAAGACAATTTTTAAAGAATAAAATCCATCAATTCTGAATCCATGAGACCTGCAGCTTTGTGTTCTCTTGATTTTTGATCGAACTGTTTAAGAAGCTAAAATTTTCACTCTTTATTTTACCCATTTCTTTTGTTTGTTTGTTTGGTTGGTTGGTTGGTTGGTGCTTTGTAGCTCTATATTCCAACTTCATTCCATGTATGCATCTGCTGTGTTATTTTGGGGAAAGATTTTCTTTAAGTTTAGTCAGACTCAGATTCTTGGCTGACAGCTGCATAAGTTACTGGTGACAAAATGTTTCTTCTTTTTGGGCTTTTTCTTACTTGTTATGCTCTAATTCCAGTTAAACACTAAACTAATATACACCATTAAATCCCCACTGGTAAGAAAAGTGACATCAGAGTCAATCTTCTGTCATACAGTATAGCTGGTCATTTACTGCTTTTTTACTGTTACTGCTTTATATATCTGACCAGGTCAGAATATTCTGTTTCCTTTATAATTTCTCTCTAGTGTCTCCTGATTTCTTTCCTACATCACAAAATTTTGCAACTCAGATGCATTTTGTTTAGTTCTTTCCCTTTTGCAAATAAATGAAAAACATTGCTAAATAATTTTTTGGTTAGTTATCACCCCAGAGATATTTTATCAATAGTTTATTTTGGATAGTCATCTATCAATTCAGGGATTTTTATTTAGCAAAAGAGAATTTAAACCACCATACTGTTACATACAAGAATTTCTCTAGATGTTTACTTGAGGCTTTATCTCAACATGGATGCAAGTCTATCAATTGCATCTCAACTACAAAAATTCCACAAGACAAGCACAGGTAGTGACAAGGATTTTTCAACACTAAACATAGTGAATAACCTGCAACAAAGCAGCAACCTGCAATACAGCCACAGCTGAAAATGTTTGCATTAATAAACTGTCAAAGATGGGTTCCACCCCTTTTTAAAGGGGAACTTCAGAAGAGTCATCTTGCATTTATGTATGCATCTGATTTTCAATATCGTGTACAGAATATAGATAACCTTCACTAACAGGAAGAAAGGTGAAGGTGTTCTAAAAGCTGCACTAGACTAATTAAATGGGAAACTTAGCAGCAGCAAGAAAACAGAGTAACAAAAGCTAAACCAAATTTTCCACCATTGCAATCAGTGAATTGTGTTTCAAAGAGCTGAAGCTCTTTCAGAATTCAAAAAAATTGATATGTTATATTCCATTTTGTCCCATAATTTGTGAAGACACCCTGCAACCTGTAGGAGAAAAAGGGAGTGATAACGAATGCTTCCTTGAAAGTCTGTCTCGAGAAAAAAAATTGTAAACTAATTCAAAAGAGAGCATTTCTAGTAAAATCTTCAGCAATATATTCAAGAAAAATGAAGAATTAATGAAACTCTGTAGCTAGGTGCCTATTTCTGATATATTGTCTGCACTTTTTGAATATTTTTTTGTGTTTGAAATACTCAAACTAATTTTTTTTTTTTTTTGGTAAATAGCATATTATGTCTGTTTTACCTATAATGTGCCATTTTATATGGAAGAACTTAGCTAAACAGTTCTGTCTTCTGGCAACTGTAAGCAAACTGTAGTAGATCACAAATAGTTAAATCCTGAGACAAACGATAAGCAGATTGCAATGAAGTAATTCAGCTTATGAGACGGTGGAGTTTCTTCCTGCATTCTTTTCTGTGTAGCGAATAGTGCCCTGATTTATATTTGTAGATAGGCAAGGAAAATATACATTACTCATTCTTGATTTAAAATGTGTCTTGTAAATGGCTAAGAGATAAGTAACTTTGTCTCTCCAGTGAAAGGAGTCATCTCATACACAACCTGCTCAATAAGTTCAACTCTGTGCTATCTCCAGATAGCTTCCCTTCTGACTGTAGTACATACCTGTTCATTATGTAATCTTCAAATATAAAATATGATATATTTGAGTGGATTTGGGTAAAGAATATATTTTCAGAATTTTCCTCTGATGGTTTGAATATCCCGACACTTTTTCAATACTTTCCAGACTCTAGAGAATATGATCTTAACTCCTAATTCTCACAGAATCACAGAATCAATCAGGTTGGAAAAAAACCTCTGAGATCATTGAGTTCAACCTATGATCAAACACCACCATATCTGAGTGATTGAGTGCCACATTCAGTCTTTCCTTAAACATCTCCAGGGACCGAGACTCCGCCACTTCCCTAAGCAGTCCGTTCCAATGCCCAATCACCCTTCTGTGAAGAAATTCCTCATATTATCCAACCTAAACTTCCCCTGGTGCAGCTTGACACTGTGTCCTCTTGTCCTCTTGCTGGTTACCTGGGAGGAGAGACCAACCCCCACCTGCCTACAGCCTCCTTCAGGTATTTGCAGAGAGTGATAAGGTCACCCCTGAGACTCCTTTTCTCCAGGTTAAACATCCCCAGCTCCCTCAGCTGCTGCTCATCAGAATTGTGCTTCAGACCCTTCGCCAGCTTCATCGCCCTTCTCTGGACACATTCCAGCATCTCAATATCTTTCCTGAATTCAGGGGCCCAGAACTAGACAAGTACAGCCCCAAAAAATAACAACTCGCAACTTCCGTTTGCAGTCTTAGTTTCATTGCTTTTCTGGAAGCACCTCTAGCTACTGAAGTTGACGCTAAAGTCACCAATGACATCCTGACCTAGGATCATCAGACTAGTTCCTTGTAGCCACATTCTGCCTAACTCTCCATCCAGTGCTGCAGGGAAGCAAAGTCCTCACTTTCAGAGGGAGTAGTAAGACAGAGAATCTGTTAACTTGTGTCTCTCACAGCCCCTCTTGCAATCTTAAATAGTGTCTAGTACCAAGTTACTTAATCAAGCCTTAGGGATTTTTTGGGGTGAAGTTTTGCAAAGGGCATTTCAGTATATTGCATTTAAAAGAGATTTTGCTCCTATGTTGAAGCTGTTTGGTGTCAAGAAGTAGAAGAAAAAAGAAACCTCGCATATATCCATGTGTATTGGCAAAATGGACGGTATCAGAGCCCACTCCTTGGTCATTTGGCCAAATAGAAGGATTTAGCTATGCCATGCTATTAACTCTTACCTTGAACTCTTACCTTTGAAATCAGCCTTTTCAGATATGCTTAGTAGGAGTTGCTGTTTATGTAGACAACAAAGATATACTTAAAACTTGTCTTGAAGTTTTCTAGCCAGGGCAGAGAGGTGACATGAGCTGATTTAACTTAGTGATTTAATGATAAAAAGGACACAGCTTGACTGGCAGGAGAGAGGATGGTATCTATTTAATCCACAAATACAAACTGAGTGCTGAGGCGCCGGGGTCCTGGATCACTGCGGATAGCCATGGATAGCTGCAGGATCCAGTCCGCAGGCACCTCGATGGTTGCAGGAAATAACGAGCTTCCACAGATGGCGGGTGACTCACGGGTGGCTTTATTCCCAAGGGTTTAGGAGAAGGAGGGTGAGGTGAGGGACACAGGGAAGTAACCGCATGGAAGGGAAGCCAGCTCCGAGAGCCCCGAACCAGGGGCGGGGCAGGAATTATATCAGCAACCAGGAAGGAGGGTCAGGGTACAAAACTACCAACCGGGTGAGGGCTTGAGGGTGGAGTCAGGGAAGAGTGACAGGGCAACAGCCAACCGGGATGGAGGGAAGGAGTGGTTTCAGGGGGAGAACCAATGGGGACACAAAGATCTTAGAACTTTCTAGAACTGGGGAAGGAGTACATAATGATTGACAGGAACAGGGGGGAAGGGATAACAAATAACTGACAACCGGGGGAGGCGGGAAACTAAACGTCTGTTGCCTCCCAAGGCAAAGCAGGGGGGCCATCAGCCACACCCCCTCCCACAGAGTGCTACAACTTTTAAGGTAATTAAAAATTTCTTCGAAGGTAGGAGATGAAATCATAAGTAATTGGATTACCTACAGATAGAATTTAGAAAAAAATATATAAGATTCTCTACAATTCTGATCACCTTTTCAATGCCTTTTCAAGCATGACTTTTATTTAATTTAATGGGGATTCTGGTAATCTGAGTTGTGCTTATTTATATTTGAAGAAGGGAAAAGTGACAGAGATAGCAAGAGTTTTGATTTGTGTGTGAGAGGGTAGCATATTGATAGATTCATTATGATTTATATTGCTGCAGTGTTAGAGCTTTAATCAAATATATTTACTACAAGTATAAAAGCTAGATAATGTAGTATACTATTTACTGTCTGTGGCAGATTATATTATTAAAGAGCACATGAGGGTTGTGGGACAAGCTATTGTGTATTTGTTTCTAGCTCTTAAGTTTTCAGCAGTGCATTTTTTCTGGCATGCATAAGTGATATAAGACTTTTACAGTGCAACAAAAAGGATATAAATTTACAAAATGGGGGGGGAGGGATTTTATTTTATTTATGAATATTAGCAGTACTATATTTCTGGATTTTTATGAAGAAAACATAGGAAATCTATACATAACACTTTATATATTTCTCTCTCAATATCTACAGAAGGACCAGCTGAGAATTCACAGGTATCTTCATGATCCAGAGACAAAAATCTTTGTAGAACCCTTGATGAAAAGCCATTTGCTAAGTCTTGGGTTTTAATAGTTATTTAGACATCATTATCAATGGGGTGTGTTGCTAAAAGCACTCCAGTATGTTCAGTTTCTGAGTATTCCTTTTTGAATGGAATAAAAAGGTTGATTTTTTTTTTATTTTTTTTTAGGTTTTTTGTTGGTTTTTTTTTTGGTCTGAAAATGAATAATTTCTGTGAATAACACTATCCTGTACAATGTCACTTATGTGAGTTAAAGAAAAATTATTTACCAAAATATCTTAAGCTAAATATTTCCTCATTTTTCCAGCCTTACTGGTTGTACTAATTCAGGCAATGTCAGAAAGTGTAACAACCTTCCTAGTTGTACCATCCAAAGATTTCGAGCACTGTGAATGTCTTTCCAAGAGATGCAGCAGGCTTAATTTGGCAGTAACAGTCTTAGTGTGGTTGGAACACAGCAGAATGTCCAACAGAACATCTTTTGCAGAGGCCAGTGTACTGTCTCAACCCAACACTCAGTGTGTTGGCACTATGTAGAGAAACATCCTGATCCTGCACTGGTTTTCTAAATGCCATTAATGATGCAGAATTTATTCATGTTATGTTCATTACAGCTTTGATCCTTTAACAATAAGATTCATTGTCTTAAATATCGCCTACCGTTTTATGAAACCTCTCAAAGAATTTTGCTTGCTCCCTGTGATAGGGAAGGCTGTGACTTTGGAGGGAGAAAGATTTGCCTAAAGTCCCCATGAGATTTGACCTGGTTTAGCAGCCAAACACCCATCTATGTCTTGATCCCTTGCGAGAAAACAGAAGGAAGGCAGAAACTATGCATAGTAGCAAATAGAAAAGGGGAATTTTTTCACTACTACTGGCAGGCAGATGTCCATCCATTTCCTAGAGACAAAGCCCGCACATGAGTAACAGTTTTTTGGGATGACAAACACCACAGCCATGAATGTTCCTCTTTCCCTCTCTTTTCTCTAAGATTTTCTTGCTAAGCATGGCATCACACAGTATGAAATCTCCCTTTGTTCTCTCTGTGTCAGCTGTCCCACCCCCAGCCTATTTACTTACAAATATAGTTCCTTCAGGCTATTTGTAGAAAAACTATTACAGTTCTCACTTGTGTGGATTTAGAAGAGGTATTAACAATAAAGCCCTTCCCTAAAAGTTTTCATTTTTAAAATGGAACATTTTAATAGCCTGAGAAATTAATTCCTTTGCAGAAGCAGGAATTCTCATGTTTTATTCAAATATTTTATTTACCTTACGGGTCACTGTGAACTGTTTTCCAAAGTGTTATATGCAAGATCCAAGTCCTATAGCAGGAGTCTTCTTTACTACATGAACTGGCTCAATTGTTAAGTCTGATACACACAAAAATATTTACAAATGTTAACTATTTAGTCCACTGTCCCTCTCAAGCAACTTTCATCCATTGCATTTCTCTCTACACTGCCATATGTGATGGAGATCTGCTCTGCCTGGCAGTGTGCCCTTTCTGTCATTGATCCTTCTTTTCTAGCCCCTTGCAGTAACTGACCTATCAGGTTATGTAACTGATTCTGGCAAAGCTTGAAAGGAAAAGTAAGAACTCTTACTGGAACATCTGCATATAATTGTAAAAATGCAGGCAAATTTTGGAAAATTAAAGTCCTTCTTGAAGTCTGGAATAAGAGTAGCAAGCTTCAAGATATGTATAGAGCAACACTAATGCCAGTTTATTAGATGAGTTGAGAAGAAAATGTAGTTGGTATTTGTAGAGCAGAGGAGGCAGAGAGGAGGAAAATCTCTGGTCACTGTGGGACAGACAGTTATTTATGCTGTATGGTTGGCTCTTGGCACAGGGGTGTCTTCCTTCATTCTCCTAGGACAAGGTGACTGAGCATTGATGGCACAGTGTGGCTGCCTAGGAGCTAGAACCAGATTAACTCCTTTTCTGATGTCCCTTTTATTTTAGGGGGAAATCCTAACTGTACATCTATTAGGGATGGAGTAGATATTTGATATTATTCTAGAAATTATGTGATTTTTGCTAGTTTCTGAATCATAATAACCAACCTTGAAATATGTCTGAAATTTTCCCAAGTCATAAAGCAGAAAGAAGTCAAGCTCATTTAAACTATGGGGCATTAAAAACTGCTTTTATGTCTTAAATTTTTCAAATCCAAATCTGATCAGATTCTCCTCTCAGCAACATATGTGCAGGGCAAAACCAACCCAAATTACATCACCAGTATTTGGAATGCACCATAGAAGCTAACAAGGATGTATTTCTATCCTATATGTGTCATGATGATGCTTCCATTGTGATTCAGCTCAGATCTTTGTTCAGACTCCCAGTTCTCTAGAAGAGTTAGGTGATTTAGGATTCTTCTGAAAAGTACCCACTATACTAAATACTCTGCTATCTCTTTTAATTTCTCCTAAGATGCCACAAATTTCCCTTATAAATTATGAACTTGGTGGTTTGAGACTTTTTTATTCTAATTCTTTGGATAAATCTTAATTTTTTAAAACCATGAAATCAAATGTACAAATCTGCAAGTTTGCTGCCAATTTGGAATTACTAAGTTACAAACAGCTACTGTCTTTTTCATTGTTTTGTCATTTCTCCATGACTACTACTGCTATTGTAATTTATAGATGTACTCCTATTTATGTTTCAAAACATATTACTAATTATTATCTGTGTTTGTCTCCAATTGATGAGTTATTTGATGCATCAAGACTGAACAAGCTGCAGGAGGTAACCATAACGTTCATTATGGATTTCTCAGCTCCTGGTATGACAGGCTTCTGCCACCAAACTGAAAACCTGAAGAGTTGCACAGATCCTATTGCTTCCTTTTAGGCACCAAGACACAAAACAATGACTTACACATAAAAGAGCACAGAATAACTTTTGTACCCTGATACCATTACAGATTTCTGAAGTGACATGCAATCCATATAAACATTCCCTTTATAGCTTTTCATGAGTTCAGTGTAGGTTTTCTGTCACTCTGAAAAGAACAAGTGTGGGCAGGTGCTGTGCACTTTTCTTTTCATGGCTCTGCAGATGCTTTAAAGCTTTCCTTTAATGGAACTGCACAACAGTATGTAGTAGTGCTGTGAACACCTGGCGAGTAATTAAAGCCACGAGGTTCTGTTCTTGACATAAACCAGTCTCATGCTAAGCCCTGCAGAACTGGAAGCCCACATGCTGCATTATTGCCTGCACAGTCTCTTCCAAGCACAGTGCAGTCGTAGCCCTTCAGACACACTGGCGTTTTTCATCTCAGTGAGTGATGGGAATACTCACCCTCATCTTAGGGTTTGTCATGTTTATATATTCATCCAAGAAAGAAGGCCATGAACTGTGGCTAGAGGTCTCTTGATTCTGTTTCTAGACAGATTTTAGGCTCATTACTAGCAAATATAACTCAAATTCTTCACATTCCATTACTTACCTTACAGTTAGTAATGAATCAAACAATAATTTTATATAAGAAAGGGCACTGGTTATCTTAATACCTACTTCTATGACAGTAATTTTTCTCCTAATGTACTTGGATGGCACAATCACCATTACATATCTTGCTAATACATTAATTGAACCTGCTTTTGTGATTAATGCATATACATTATTAGTTCATTTTAAGGATAAGAGATGAACATTCTAAAAAACATATGCAGAAGAAGAATAATAATTTTATATTTGTCTAATCTCTTCATTTTGGAATTTGGACACATAAAAACTATTTTTTTTTTACAAAGAAATTGTCAAGACTCTAGTGGTTATGAAGTATATTCCTAAGATTTTTTTTTTTTTTTTAATAAGCTTTATCACTCTTTGGCACTGTGAGTGTTAGTAATGAAAATTAAATTATGCTTGACAAAATACATAGATAAATTGCTTTTAACGACCCCTTACATTTAAAATTTTACGACTTGTACGACTTGTTGATATAACTGCATTGCTTTGCTTATCTACTAATATGAATTATTAAGCAATTTCCTTTGTTTATTTCTGTCATTAGTGAGTTAGCAACAGTGTCTCATACTGTATAAGACAAAAACATTGGTGCATGCATCTGATTCTCTTTCAAGCAAATGTTCTAGAGCAGTGTAAAGTGACTTATTGTTTGCTTTGTTGGCTTTAAAGAATTTTGGGAATCCAGCTAATCATATCATAATTACAATTTGAAGATATTTTGGTAAATAATGTTATGTAAAAAAGAAAGGATTTGCAACCTTTCTTAAAAGGAAAATAATTTTTTCTGTCATTTTCAGAAATTTAAGTAGGGAAGCTTTGTCTTCCAGAGTTTATCAATATGCAAATCTGAGGAGGATTTAAGAAATATACATCTGATAAGCTTAAGAGCATATCTATTTGACTCAAAATTTTCTGTTTGTAACATTCAGCATTTGTGTTTCTTCTTTTAATTTATGGCTAACTGAAAAGGTGTTAAAAAAAAAGAAAAGCAACCAAAGTTTCTGTGTATTCTCAAGTTCACAGGAACTTTATTACCATGTAGATTTACTCAGTCTGAGTCAGAATCACTGCTGATCTCTCTGAAATGTTACAGGTCCACTTATCACCAGTTCCCAGGTGACCGATCTGCAATTTATTCATATCAGAAACCGTTTTTCCTCTGGCCACTCTGATTCTAATGTGGGCTGTATATCATCAGGCAATGACAAGAACAGAGGGATTGATCTCTCCCGGCCTAATAAGCTTATTTTTATCTTCAACTTTGCCTTTGTAGTGGAGGAGATACTATAAGCTGTCTGACACTTATTTGGTGATGTATACACAGAAGAAACAACTCCCAGCAGCTTCAGGGAGTTAGTTATGTGTGCTCAAGCAAAATTCATGAAAACACTTCATAATAATTGCAAAAACCAGAACTTTTAATAGGAGAAATTTTCTGTTCTTAACCCAGAAACTTTCAACAAATGTTCTTCTCCACACATGAGGTACTCAGGTAAATTGGCACACGCTGACCTGGATTCGGGGACAATGGCTGTAATCTGTCTGCAAAAAGCCCAGTAGGCTGTACAGAGGCTTCATGTCAATCAGAGAAAGAAATGGAAGTTAAACAAGCACTGCTAGATTTTTGTGCTTTTTTTTCCATATGCTCTGTTTGTTTAACCAGCAGGGTGTCACCAGGTGGATGTTAGTGTTCGTGTACAAGGCTTTCACAGAGATTGATGTTCACAGCAACAGCTGAGTTCATTTACAATGCCATTCTCTGAAATCCTTGCTGAATAGATTCCTAAAGAAAGTGATTTACTGTCTGTCTTTTCCTCTTTTATTATATTCCACCACCACTGATGCCTATTCTTATTTGATGACTTCAGTATCCTTGCTCAAAGGTGCTCATACATTTTCAAATTCTGTTACTGTTAGAAAAAGGAGAGAAGGATGAAGAATGATTGAGCTGTCTTTGAATAGTTGCTGGGCTCTTGCTGTCCTATAACTATTGTAACATGCTGCATTGTCTCAGGGTTACTGGGAGGCGTGAACAGCAAAAAACATGAAAGAAAAGAGTGCAGCTTCTGGAGAGGTCCTTCTACCATGTAGTCTTTACTATCTCCTTTCCTATTTAATATAGGTAAGTACAACATTACAAGTGAGGATCAACACTGGATAGAATTTAAATCACTGAAGAGTTAAAAAGTCTCAACACTTCATAAAACTTAAAAACTCTTTGTCCCAGGATAATGTCCTAGCAACCTTCATTTCTGATTATTTTATCTTCAACCCTAGATACAATGTATAGTCTTTCATTCGGTTTGCAGATGGTGGATGAAACTGGCAGAGTTGAACAAAATTTTCTGTTTGTAGCATTCAGTATTTAAATTCTTAAACCCTGGAAAAACAAACAAACAAAAACCCCTCACAAAATCCCAACAAAAAGCCTTCTATAAAATACAGATTTTTTTTTTTTCCTTGTAATTTTCCCATTTGATGAGATGGCTGGTGGTTTTGATGCTAGGGTAGGAGATAAAAAAGAAACTGGAAAATAAAGATAATTAATACATGAGCATATGGATATAAAGATACTTGAAATAGTCCAGCTTCTGGCTCTCCAAGGGTCTCATATGAAAGTAAACATATATTCACTGGAACTGAATCAAAATCTATTGAAATCACCAAGAGTTTTTCTACTAATGTATTGAATTTTGGATGTGGCTTTGAAAAGCTCTCTCAATTTAGCAGCAATGCCATGACCCCATTAAATATCTAAATTACAAAGTACTTCCTACGACTGTACATACTAATTTCAGTGATAGAAATTATACATCTTGTTAACATTTTTGTTTCAAATCCTTGTATTTTAATTTCACTCATTTAAATGTTATAAATTTTAAAATAAAGATGTATAGTGGAAGGGAGATATAGAAAAAATGAACAGCACACTGCTGCTTATCCACCCTGTAACTGAGATTTGCCAGATATAATGCATATTGTGTCATTTTTGTCTGTATTCCAGAAGGAGAAATATGCTCATTTTAGTTTTCTCAGATAGAAATTGCTGTGAACTGTTGTGAGAAACTTTCATAAGTATCAAGAACCTGGATGAATTTCCCCAAAAAGTGAACTAAAATCTTCACTTTAAGTGGGTTTGCCACTTAATTGAACTTCCTTCCTTTTTAAAATGTGAAGAAAAATGTACAGAAAATGTGGGAGACATCTCTGTAGCAAAAGATGATGCTGTTAAGAAGGGAATCTTCAAAGTCTAATGATCTGTTGTCAGAACTCTACTCTGTGTGAACCTTTATTTTGCTACCACCTCCAGTTTTATCTTTCTATGAAAGTAGAAATATGAAAAGAAAGTATACAGTTTTGTCACTGTGTAATTTCCCTGATTTTCTTTTTAGGGTAATTTGCATGCTTTTGGTTTTTTTTCTTTGCATTCAAGAGCTTGGCTTCCTTGTTCTCCTTCCCCACTCAAGATGAGGCATGGATATTAATAACAGGATGAAGTTTTCATTGCTTCTGCCTGTGCATATATAGAAGAGGTTAATCTTACAAGCAATCTGTCACCTTTAGCTGCTGTCAAGGCCTCCTCCAGAAAAAAATCTAACCCTAAGGTTACTAAAGACAAAATCAACTAATCTCACATCATAAACAGTAGAAAAATATATGAGAAAGGAACACAGTACTTAGCAGTTTCAAAAAAAATTCAGTCTTCTAATCCTGGTAACACAGATGCATATCCTACATAGTCAGAAAATCAAATATTGTTCCTGTTAATGTTTTTTTAAGCAATTTTGACAACAATACACATTTGGACAACTCACAAATAAAGCATGACTTGTCCTTTGAATTGTGGATGATTTGTACTATGCTAAGAATGACAACAATTTCAGAATTTGCATGTGTCTGCCAACAGAACAGATGGCTCAGTAGGTGGAGGACAATGGAGAAGGAAAGAAAGGAAATGTTCAAATGAAATCCAAAATAAAAACCAAATCTTAACTAGATTCTGATATGCAGTATAGTAAAGAATTTGATTTTAAAATTTTGCAGTAGCAGGGGAAGTAAGGAGATTCCAATTAATTTGAGATGATTTCTGAGAAAAAATTGGAAGTGGATGACCATGCTTTTACCACATTAAATCATGAATATTCCTTAGTCCTCTCCTCCAGACAAATGCTCAGAGTCATATTGGTGTAGCTCATTCCATCCTAATGTCTATGTTGCAGTCCAGATTTTGACCATAAAGATACAGTATGGAAAGTTAACTTGTATAAACTGGTCTTGTAATGTAAACAGTGCCAAAGTGATAAAAAGTTATTAAAATAGTTACTATAGTCATGATTTTCAATAGCTGAAAAAGCTAAAGCATATTAATAGTTCCATTTCTTTTATCCTTATACTTCAGTGGCCACCTATTCAATCAATGGCACAGAGCACACGTACACTGGTACTGACATTTTCCTACAGCAGAAACTGTCTTCTCTTATATCCCTGGTAGACGCTTTGCAGTATTCTGATCAAGAATATATCTGTGCCCCATGCATTTCACAGTCTGTGAAACAAACAGATTTCTGTGTGTAAATGAAGAGCAAGACACAGGGGAGTACATGATGTGATATGATACTGAATAGCAGTAGTGGAAGACAGATACCATAGCACATTAGTAGCTGAAATGCTGCCCTTTTAATTTTTTTTTTTAAATTTTATTTTTAAACTACTGGAACAAAAAAAAAAATTTCAAAAGAAATATTTTAGTGGTAGAATGAAATAGATCTGCAGAAATCCAGGGTGACCTCTCCCCATGTATGATAGACAGAATTGGAATAAGTGAACAAAGATACTATTTGAAAATGTAATGAATTGAATATAGCAGTATAGCCAATTAGAACTGTGACTTGACCTCAATACTAAACAAAGGACAACAAGAAATGTGAATATCAGCTAAGAAATACTATGAAAAAAGCTATGGCAAGAAAGTGAAAAAAGAAAACCACATTCTTATCCATCCACTAAGCACACAACTGATTCACAGAACTTCCCTTTAATTCAAAATACTGTTAACAAATGACAGTGGGGCAAACCACATGCTAATACAACCAAGTTTTTCAAAAGGGTGATTTTCCCCTTTGAGACAAAATCATAGCTAATGTAATTAGGAACAAATTCTACATGCTTGATGACTGCTGAACTTCTTATCCATCACCACATCAAGTCCATATTTGGTCCAAATTATTTTACTTTTATTAGTATTTATTGTAGGTTATATTTTTTCCCTCGTTTTATTGCCTCCTGTAAGTACCTGTAACTCCAGTTTGTTCTCCTTGACAGCATTTTTTGAAGTCAAGTCACTCTGTATGCCCACACTATCTCATCTCATTTCACCTTGCCAGGCACTTCTATGTGACTGCAAAGGGTTTGTATTGAAGAGGAAGGATTTCACACTGAAGATTGCTTCTTGTGAATTCATCCATGAAGTGTTTTTTTTTCCTTATATAGCTATATATTCACATTCAAATTAGTCATTTTGCTGGGACACTAGAGAACAGCACAGAAGCTAAAAATAAACTCCCATTGTCCCAGACTGTCCCAGGTACTGGGACTTACTAGGACAGATTTTATGTGCTTAATTTTCTATTTTTCATTGAATGTCCTTATTTTTGTGTTTCTTAGTATATTTGCTTTCAGCTCTTTTGTTTTATTTTATACTGGAAAATTTATCTGTGAAGCCAGAAGAAATTGTTCTTTCAAATTTTGTTGAAGATTTTTACATTTTTTTGTGGACATTTCTGTCTCCAATCAGATGAGAGTTACAATGGCTTGCACTTATCTTTCAAGTTCTGTTTCCAGCCTTCATGACTGCTATCTTTGAGGCAAACAATGCTATCAAATATGCTTCAAGAAATGGCCATTAATGAGAACAGACAAGAGAGAGAAATGGTCAAAATTAGCTCTCATATTACTGAACAAATGTGTTGTTTCTGTTCAATATCAAACTGTTCATGAGTTACCACACCAGTTACAAGAATCAGATTGAAAACCATAAGAGGTGCCAAAGTAATAGGTGACATCACAGTCTTTTGTGCCAGGTGTTAGTTATATGGAAATATGGAAAGGAATCAGATGATATCCACAGTTCAATATGAATTTAAAGGTCTCTATACTTAGGCAAAAACCAGTGGATATGTATTGCTACAGATACAAATTTTAAATCCCAATGACTGCCACTTTTCTATCCAGTAAAAACCATCCTTGAGTGGGTAAGTAGTTCTCTAATGATTAAAACAAAAATTTCTCTGTGGTGAAGCACAACTGTTGAAAAGAACTCTGCATAGTGAGATCTAGTGCAGACATACGTGCATCTATGTTCATGTAATATTTTCCTTTAATTTGGATTTTTCAGAAAGATATTATTTCCAGAGATATTTTAAATCTGAAATATTTTCAGCCATCTGATTTACTGGATCAAATAAATAATTGGAAATATAAGAATATTATCATATTGATGTGATTATAAAATTACTATAGAAGTTATTTTTAACATTTCTTTGGTTTCATATTGTGCTTATATTTTCACATTTAAAACAAGAAAGACACCGAATTAATTCTTAAGAGGTGCCAGCAGAACTGTTTGTAGAATAATTTGGAGACTGTAAGCATAGTAAGTGACAATCTGATCTCTAGTAGATAAGTAAAATATTGGAGAATTTCGGTGAAGTTGACTTAGTAGTAGAATCTGTCTCATGGATTTTTTTAGATTGCTTTCAAAGATCAAAAAAACAGAGCAATTACATTGTTTGAATTAGTTGTCTCCTCTCAATTAGATGAGGTGAATAAAATTATTCCCATATCTTGAATTTTAAGATCCTTTGGCATACATATCAGGAGTGTAACAGGAACCTAAATATAGTCTGCCTAGAAATTCCATCTACCTTTGTTGCCATTAAAAAAATGGATATCCTGCATGCTTACCACTGGCCACATGACATCCCCAAAAGGCCCCTGTAAATATTTGAGCACATATTCATGGTTAAAGTACCAGAAGCATGATGTAATTACACCAGTGACTCAAGAAGAAAAATATACTTGAGCCCAAATCAAAAGATAATACCCTTTACCTATTTATTTGCCTTTAATTCCTGATATATTCAAAAACAATCTTGAAGCTGCTTCAGCTCACTACAATTGTTTTTGATTGATTTTGGATTTAGCACTTGTATATATACATATATACATACATACATGTGTGTGTATCTATATACATAAACTGAGAGTGTATTTATCATATTATTACTATACTTCCATATATTTTACCCATTATAGCTCTTTATCCCTCTCCCTGATTCTAAACACATACTGACATGTGTATTTCACAGATATTACATATTATATGTTTTCATTCTTTTTTCTGGGCACTTGAACAAACTTCAGGACAGTTAAAAGTATAATTTGTTTATTGAAAATAATCCTATATTTGAAAAAGCTCTCATTTGAAAATACATCCATTGTCTATCAGAGTTTCAAGAATGTATCTTTATTTTCTTTAAGAAAAATCTCTCTCTCTTTAAAGGTCAAGTGTTAAATGGTTAATGGTATTGATTTATAGCTAATAGTCACTTCATTTCTGTTATGGCAACTCAGAGAACTGGTTTGGTCCCCTAGCTGTGATAAAATGTAGGTTAAGTATGTAATTTATTATTTGTCCTTCTGTGATTAATTGATAATTTACAATGCAATACAAGTATTGCAATCCAATTAAGTATTGTAAATCTACAATTTACAGTAATTAATCATCCAAAATATTAATCAGCAGCCAGCTAAACAATAGCACTGGGTTTAATGGTTTTAATATCAATGATCAAGTGGTCACTGAAAGGAAGAAATCCTCTCAATTAAAGACCTGACTTTAGATTTTGCTGTCAAGTGCTCCCTGTTAACCTCACCTTCCTACTTGCTGCTGAAAACTCAGAACTGATCTGGCACTTCACCAAAATCAGCCCTTTAAAATGTTTGAATCAGGACTTTAGTTCAGCAAATGCCTGTATTGTTTCAAAATCTGTGGGAAATTCCACATGGCCTGGAAAATGTTTTGTAACACTGTCAAAAGATCTTCTGTGTGCAAACAAATAAGACTGTGTACTGGTCAATCAATGCAATAATTCAAAATAATACTGCACTGATAGCCAAAATTGCTGTCTGCTATGTAAAGAAATTCATTATCATTCAAATATATATCCAAAAAGTTCCATTTGTATCATCTATAGTATCCATGGTAAAAAAAAAACAAAGCAAAATTCCCTGCTTCAAACTGTGTATTGACTTTTCAATTTCTTAGTGGGTATTGGGGAAATTATCCTCTTATTATAGGGTCAACATAACTCAGAAAACTCCTTTGCTCATTTTCTCTGTGGATTGAAGATTTAATATCATTTAATGATCAATTAATTGCTGTTGTAATAGTTGTTTTCTTATGATTATTAAAAAATATAATTCAATTTCTGTATATCTATGTTGATTGAATAAAGAATTTTTTTTAATGATGTTACCGATCCAGTTTTTGCAATGGCATTTTACTGAGCTAAGAAGCATGTCCTGAACATAGTTAATTATTGTATAATGAAAACACCATAGAACTTATGATCACATGCTCTGTGCTTCAGTTGTAGTTAGTTTGTGTACATCTACCTGCAATAATTTAATGCATTGTGTGAGTGCATCTTAAGAAGAGGTAAGTACTCTTAAGAAAGGAGCAGAGCAGGCAGTCAGACTACAGTAAACTGCGACTCTGTGTTTCACTTTGGTTTTCCCAATGAGGTAAGCTCAGCTGGTTGGAACATGGTGCTAATACTGCCAAGGTTGTGGTTTACATCCCCATACAGGCCATTCACCAAAGAGCTGGACTCAGTGGTCCATGTGGGTCACTTCCAAATCAGAGGATTCTCTGACTCTGTGATAGTCTAAAGTGGCAATGCCACCATGCGGTTCTGACCAGTCCAGAGCTGCAGTAAAAAGCCTGGGAATGCAGAGGTGAAATTGCTGAGTAATGCAGCAATTTCTATAATCCTAATCCTGAGTAGCTATACTGTTTCAATCAAACCCAGTCAGGTAATAGCTAATACCACTGCATGGGGAAAACTTGACTAACACTTGTTTCTAGTCTTCAATCACAAATGATTGCTACTCATTCAATGTCATCAGCAACCAAATCTGAAAAAAACCCAGAGTTATAGAACTTTAACTTATACACACTTAAATAACACAAGTAACACTTATACACACTTAAATGACACAAGCTTGGAAAATATCACTGCAATTTATTAAATCAAATAGTATGTTAATTATGTTAAAATGCTAAAAATCAGTTTGATACCCTCATCCAAGATAACTGGCAGTCCATACTACATTACTTATCTCACTATCTTCAACTTAAATATGTCCTCCATCAAGCACTTAATCAGCATTTCTTCATGACCATTTTGCTTGGTTTGTGAGGAAAGCTTAAATAAATTCTGGAAAAAATTGTCCTATATCGGGTCAAAAGCAAGTTTTTAATACCATGTTTATTGAATGGATCCTTGAAATGATGTATCTTTCTCAAATATTTGGATAGATCACTTGGCCATTCATCTTCTCAAGTAAACTCTGATTCATTTTTTAGCATATCCTAAATCACAGGAAATGTCTCTTTAGTGTTAGGAAATAAAGTTTCATCACATTGTAATTCTGCAGGTATTACAGAACAATTATTATTATTGCAGAACAATAGCTATTCTGTAATATTGAAGCAACCCAGTCATGAAATAAAAATATGATACCTCAGAAAGCATCAAAACACAGGACATTATTTCTCATTATTTCTCTTCTGGACTGATATTTAAGGTACTGTATAATGTATGGTAATACATGATTACCTATGCAGCTACTTTAAGTTTTTCCACTTGGAGTGCTGCATTTATGTACACAACCTGTACGACTGCTCATACTAGTTTTGTTATAACTATTAAATCATTTTTTTTTTTTCTTAAGCTGTGCTATGTTCCTGGACATGCATAAAGATATAGGAGACAAGATCATACCCAAACCACAACTAAATGGAATATAATTGATAATAAAAATGAAGTATAGCTGTGCGAAAAGACCTAAAGAAGTTTGTAGAAATCTACATTAAATAGATTTTGAAAATAATTCCCACTGAAATATTGTTAACATTATGTACAGATGCAGGTGTATACAAATAGTGTATTTGTCAGAGCCCATGGAAAACTTACTAGTTATGAATATAGTCCTTCTACAACTCTCATTTCTGTAATTAGCTTGATTTCCATGCAGCTCTGAATAATTTATAAGCAATTTCAAAAGAAGCAAAGAAAAGGTCATATATTCCTAAAACATCTTTTTATTTCATTTGTTTTAATATTACCATGATAATATTTATCCATATGAAAAAAAAATGTATCTAAAGAAACAAACATCAGGTTCATCATGATGCTAGTTTATTTTTTCTCTTATTGCTTTGAAACAGGAATGGTAATAGATGTTGAAAAGAATTAATGGTGTATACAGAAACAATAATATGACATGAATGTCAACATGGACTTTTGGGTTTGGTCTGCTCGTAACCATCTGTCCATCTTTGTGCTTGGAGAAATAGAGGACTTAACTGCAGCAGTAGATAAATCCTGTATCTGATTTGGAAAGCAATTGGCTTACTGTTTTCATGAAATCTCTGATTACATGATTAAATCTATATTCAAGTACACAGAACTCACTCACTCTGCTCTTCATTGTTCTGTGTATAACCTCAAACTGTTGCTTTCCACCCCCATGTCATTATAATGGCTTTGTAAACTCCTACAATCTTGGATATTTTTTTTTTTACCAGGGGGAAGTTTGAGGTAAGAAGGACTTTCCCACCATACTTTCTTTGTCTTCTGGTCTATTAGTCTGCTACAGCTTTTGGTTTCAGTGGAAAAATGTGGAAAAAAAGTTGGTTGCATTATTATAATTAATGACATCAATTAATAGGAAGAGAAATAAAAGTCCTTATAATTTTCAAACGTTTCTGCACTATGTGTTGGCTGACTAAAATGATAATGTCTGAGATCAGATACGGAGAGGCACAAAGACTCATTTTTTATACCTCTGTTATTATACAGTAAATGGCATTGTGATGTGAGTATACTTTGAAATTAAATTATGATATGGTCACTTGCTGGAATATTGGCAGACATGACATTGATTCCACAGAAGATTGTAAAAGAGATCATTTTCATAAAATGAAATAGGATTACTTGCCATTATCCTTTTCAAATTGAGGAGAGCAAGTAAGTGCTGTAACAGCTCGGGATTCTAAAATGTGGTAGTCAGTGATGTGTAGATGGCCTTCTGTCTTCTACAAACTATAACATCTCCCTACAGACAGCTCTGAATATGGACTTCAGGCCTCTTCTGAGTCTTTCAGATAATGATGTCTAAATATTACTGTAATAAAATAACAAATGAAATTCAATACTAAGCAATTATCCACTCCTATGTATATCTTCAAGTGCCATTAATTCTTCATCAGAGGAAATTTTCTGTAAATAATAAAAAAAAAAATAAAATAATTGGCATTTTAATTGGATAATAAAAGCAATAATTGGATTTTGGAATAAATTGAGATTAAAAATAGGGTTTGAAACCATATATAAAACAAAATTGTGCGGGTTGGAATTGACCTAAAAAATCATCTAATCCACCATGGCCAGGAACACCTTCCACTATACCAGGTTGGCCAAAACTCCATCCAACCTGGCCATGAACACTTCCAGGGATGGGGCATCCATAACTTTTCTTGGAACCCGTTCCAGTGTCTCACCACCCTCACAGTAAGAAAAAGATATTTTTATTCAAAATATATTCAGAAAGTAGATAGGTACAATTGCCATCTTGATGCTCAATATCATGTTGTAGGGTTTAAGGACTATTTGGTTGAATATGCTCAATAACAATAATGATCAAAATAATAATTATTGAACTCTCATTCTTATATTACTTTTGTGAAGTAAGTGTTTCATCTTGACCATAGGTTTTTCAGGTTAAAAATAGAAAACAAAATAAAAATTAAAAGAAAAAAGAAGAGAGAAAATGAATTAGATTAATCAGATTAAAAGAATAGAAGAGCTACCTTGACCTACACTGAGTATCTGATATGGCATGTAAGAAGTAGAAAAGGTTTTATCCAGCCAAAATATATTGAGTTGTTGAGACAATGATGTTCAAAAAACCAGAAAAGTTACATGTATATAATAGTGAGGTGATGAATTAATAGCAAAACAAAGCCAAGTTCCAAGCTAATGGAAAGCCAAAAGAAGTGGAAAAACCAATATCCATATTCAACTGAAATGCAGCAGAAAGGAGCCTGCAAAATGAGAGGCTTGGCTCCTGGTCACCTCCTATGAGGATCTGACCTAGCAAACCCTTATTTCAAGACGTGATCGTGTAGACAGTTTAGTTATTAACTGTTCTGGTGTTACACATGCTCTGTGAAAAAACATCTGTCTTGACAGGTGGATTATATTTTTTTCTCTCTTCATTTTGAAGGATGATATCTGAACTTTTAGATGAGGACCTTAAAAATCTCCATAACTTTCAGTTTCTAAAGGAAAATATATGGGTAATTAAAAAAAAACAAAGGTAGATTAAAAATAGTGATGATCCACTGGGCTGAATGATAGAGGAGACACAACTTAACTGTTGCTACCACTCAGTAAAAGCAAGAATAATCCTTATTGCAGAATCATTAGAGCATCAAAGTGAAACATTCTGCAAATGCATATTGCACTCATTTGGTACAGAGATTCAGTGTCCCATACAGAAATGAGCCTGAGCAAGAAATATAACCTAGATTGTGATCAAGAATCTATACTGATATCTAAAGTACCAATATAGAAATAATAAGAAAGTAGGAATGAAAATGCTCATGTGCTACAGATCACCGAACAGAATAGCTTCTGGATTGCATCACTACAGAGCAATGTGCAAAATTCAAGTAAACCCTGTGACTAATGAACTCATGCCTAAATCCAAAAATGAACTCTGTAATCAATGTGACAACAATGAGTCAACAGAAGTGAAGCTTTCCACTCTGGTATGCCAAATAATAGATGGTTCAGAAAAAGATATTTTTTTCAACCTGAAATAAATTACATAATACTTATATCTTCTTCTATTTTTATCTTTATTTGTTTTTTCCTTTAAAATAAATTAGGAATTGCTATTCCTCACCTTAAGAAAAGAATATCTAAGTTGTAGTGATTTTCCACTGCAGTATAAACTGGAATTCAACAATTAACTGGAACTCAAAGTTTCTCCCTGATCTCTTGGCAAGGCACTTAATCCTTCAAAACCCCAGTAAAATGAGAACGTTAGAACTTTTATGATCTGTTTGTAGCTTTTTGATGGCAGATCTGTCATACACATACATGCATGAAAATATTTCGACTTAGTGTTCTGAAAAACTAGCCTGCAACCATGGTGCTTGAAACTTAAGGCAAAAGTAGAGGGGAAATATGTTGATATTTGGTAGCACATAAAGGCATTCTTGGAGCACATTTGCATACATTGTGCATGTTTAAGAGAGCTTGGCATTAAAGAGTAAACCATACCTTTGAATAGAGATAAGGATGTAGTTTTTAATATAGATAGTAATTTAGGCTGGGCCTGCCTAAATGCTTCTAGGGCGAGTATGTTATTAACCAAAACCAATGGCTTTAAGTATTATGTTAAAAAGCTCAAACCCAAAATCAGAAATAAGAAACCTATTGGAAGCATGTGCTGTAACTGGGGACTTAAGAAGCAGTTGAAACTCTGGTGAGGTGAGCAACTTTTCACTTCAGCATGTGATGCACCCTTGTGCATGAGCTGAAATAACAAAATCTGTGGGTGAGTCTGTGGGAATTATTTTCACTGTCTTTTAGTGGCAGGCATGGGAAGAGGGACAGGTGCGTGGATTGAGGAGAAGCTTGGAAAAGCAATTTATAGTGCCCTACACATCAACATACCAACAAGACTTAAAAATATGAGTGAAGAAAGGCTATTGTGAGAGGAGAAAAGCAACCATCTGGCATTGCAGTGGATTTCTGGAGATGGAGATTATAAATGGGGTTAGTTCCAGTGTTGAAATTAGGTTTTCTTTTCCATTAACTTTCTAATTAGTGCTTTTCTCTACCATTTAAATCAATATTGTTTAACAAACTGCTTGGATCCTCCTGACAAAGAGGAAAATTGGTTCGATAGGAGCCTGAATTTTAATATCATTGCCCAAAATTCAGAGGATTTTGCCAGAGCTTTGAGCCAGGACTTTTTCTGGTGACATTTAATTTCAGCCCAGACCTCATTCCTGTCCATCAAGTCAGAAAGGAACAAAGCCTTATCTGAATACCACTGCATTAGGAAAAATCACAGTGTGCCAAAATGTGCATAACAACATCTGTATTTGTTTGGTTATGCCCCACCCTGCAGATCCTCATGAATCTTCACTTCCTCCACACTGCTGAAGCACTTGTAATGAATTTGGCGGAAGAATTCAGCTGTAAAGACTGGGGAGGTCAGGCTGATTGTGTGAGCCTTGAGTGTGCTGCTGGGCAGAGCAGTCTGAGGAGAATCAAAGAAAGCAAACTTTCTGCAAAAGTATTTGGAGTGACATTGAATTTTCTCTGAACAGCTTTGTTTCTGAGCACTTAACAAATATAAGAGATCCATCTATTCAGTGGGCTTTTCAATTAGTAAAATAACTCAGGAACACTGAAAATCAAGTTTGCATCCTTTGATAAGCATCAAGAAAAAGCACTACAATTTATTGGTGATCTGGTTAAAAGCCTTTCTTTCTGTCCCCAGTACATAATAGAGGCACATACTTAAGAAACATTGCCTGAGAAACTTATTTCAAAATGAGGAAGATAGCTGTTGGCAGCATAAAATATCTTTTCTTGTGTAGAGATTCACTACTTCTATTCTTTCCAGAGGCAATATAAAAGAAACCGAGAACACCATCTTCTAGAAAAGGAGGAGTCCAGCAAATTGTCACACTGCTTGATGTATTTCTCCTCTCACCTCAGGACTATCTACGACATAATTGGCAATAAATTGTTGTTACTTCTTACTATGGCAAATCCCTTTGTGACTTTTTATGTAGTTGGCGAGACAGAGGTATAGAGAGAATAAAAAACTCAAACAGCATAGTGCTTAAGTGCTATCAATAAGAAAAGAATATTAGTGACAAAAAAACTTCTAAAAGGGGAAAAAAATGGAGAAAAACTTGGAATAAAAACTGTGTCTATTCATTTGTGTTCATTTTCTGTCCTCTTGTTAAAAAGGGAAAATAGATTTAAAAGTAACTGAGCATTTTCTCATCTTCCCTCAGGAACCTGGAATTTAATCCATTGGATACCTACAAATACACACCTTGCTCAGGTCTCTGATATGTGCTCTTAATTATTCAATCAAGAATTAAGTAGTATGTGCACAGGAATTCCAACACAATTTCTTGATTGCTTTTTTTTATTGGTTTATTCTTTCTTTCTCAGGTAGGTTCCCTGGACACAGTCCAATCCTTAAAAGAAAAAAAAAATTAGACCAATTATATTTCTTGTGTCTTAATGTAGGGTTTAGATATGTACTGAAATGTTCTCATGGCAGAAAAGCCAATAGCTTTTGCAGCAATATATTCTTTCTATTCATAGCACATCTTGTTTGCTATGATGAGAGCATGAGAGTAAGAAGAGAATTTGCCAGTTTTCAGATATTGTAAATGACAAAACATAGTTTAGGAAACTTATATTTAAGATCTAGTAAAGGTACAACTTTATCTTTCAGGACAAATTTTTTTTTAGCCCTGATTCTACTTATTTTTTAAAGGTCAAAGTAAAACTAATACATATAGGGAGGTGCATATACCTGGATAGTCACTGAAGGAATGGGAAGGATGCAACTGGGCTTTAGTGTGTTTCTGAATCACACAAGAAAAAACAAAGCTGTTAACTCCCCTTCATCTGCTTCTCATAGTGAGTAAAGTAATTCTGCAGATGTATGGAATTGTAATATTTTTTAGGTTGCACTTCTATTTGGTTTTCTGTGCTATTTATTTTCTCTTGGAAAGTAATAAATTTAAAAAATCTTAACAGATTATTCTAATTACCACAGCTGCATTTGGTCTGGCTGAGCTGGAGCTCATTTTCCCATAGAGCCTCACAGTGCTGTGCTTTGCATTGGTAGCTGGAAAGGTGTGGATAAAAGGTGCTTTGGCTGCAGATGAGCAGTGCTGGCACAGCATCAGGGCTGTCTCTCTAACATTCCCAGCCCCATCAACGTGCTGGGAATGGGCAAAATGCTGGGAAGGGACACAACCAGGCCAGCTGACCCAAATTAACCACAGGGATATTCCATACCAGGTGATATAAAAGTTAAAGGAGAGAGGTGGGATGGAGATTATTTGTTGAGAATAATGTTTGCCTTCTGGAGCAGTTGCTGTGCCTACCGAAGTGCTGCTTCCCATAATGTGTGTGCCAACTTTGGCTCCTTTTGCTGTGGTAAACTGCTTTATTTTAACCTACTTGTTTTTTTATCTTGTTTTCTCTCCTCTGTCCAGCTTGGGAGTAATGGAGTTGTTTGTGGGCACCTGACATCCAGCTGAGGTCAACTCACTGAAACAGCCTAAAATAGTTTGTTTTATTTATGAAAAACTCATTAACAACACTGGTTTTTATCTAGATTTTGTGAAAGTCGTAGACAGTGGGTACTCTGTTTTAGCTGGAGAGCACATAAGGATTTTCATTACTATGTATTTGCCAAAAAAACCTCAAAGTATTTTGATAGTTGAATCTAAGCTGTATCATACTGCATAGAATTTACTCCAGGGAACCACCTTCACATCAGCTATGGTCATCTTCTGGAATAAAACCCCGAAATTTGTAGCTTTCCAGTTCTTAACAATGTATTCTAATAGTTAAACTGTGGGGTGAATAATGAATTTTTTTCAAATTGTGTTCATATAAAACATGTCTATTGCTCAAGTGCATCTGTGATAATTTTTACATGAAGTGTGGATTGTATCTCTATATAGACACAGCTATATAGATCATACCTATTCTAAAGATCAATGATAAGAAACAGAGGCAACTCTGACATTGTTCGCATCTTTCTCAGTGAGGAACTCCACTGAATACAGTATAAAGTAGATAAGATTTTAATAGCTTTCTCCTCTCTTCCTTTCTTTGGACCACTAGAAAATGCTGCCTCTGAAATAAATTTGCCTCTTTGACATAATGTTGAGTGCAATTATTTTCTTTTATGGAACAGTTCCTGCTAGGAATGCAAATAGCAAAAATATGACCAGAATCAGCTAGCTTGTGTAAAAACCAAGATCAGTCAAATTCATTTTGTAGTCAGTAACATTCCCACTGGCTTCAATACCTATATACCCAGGGTTTAAAATTCAGCACAAATATCATATGAGGGAACCTTGTAATTTTTCTTCTTTCTTTGGTTTTTAAAATAATATAAATTATAGTCTTTTGTATTTCTTTGCAACTTAGTCCTGTTCCTGTATTGTATATGAGTGGAATTTTCAAAAGGCCTCAGGATTAGTGTAATGCAGTTTCTGCTGAAGTTTTTGACAATTTTGTCAGTAACCCAATGGCATCATGGAAACTAATAGGATTTTAAGAAATCCACAAAACGCTCCTCCCCTCACCCCCAATCCCCCACTAAATGTTAGAGTTAGGTTCTTTCTAAAAAAAAGAATAACAATGATCACTTTATCATTTTGTTGTTACTACTATTGCACTATTATTTTACCTAATAAATCAAAGCTCTGTCTTTTAGTTTTGTAGCTTAATTGTTTTCTTACCATTAAAAAAAAATTATCAATTTGTATTTATAAGAAAAACAGTTGATAAAAAATGTGGCTTGGTAAATGATCAGCAGTAACCAAGCACAAACAGCATTAGATTAAATTTTAACTGTTGACTGTATTCAGGAGTCTTTTGTCACTGAATTGTTTTCTTCGGAAAACTTTTTGTTGCTTAGACAATAAAGAGAGAGTGACACAGTCATTTCTTGATTTTATTCCATGTTCTTAGACTTACATGAATTGCCATAGTTTTGCAGCTCTCAGTATTTCTAAATATATCAGCATTTCACAATATGCAATTGTAGAACTTGATGGGTTTATGTTGACACTCCTTTCAAATAAAGCAAGAGTCATGTAAACAAATGCTTAGCCTGTGGCAAAGCTCAACTGTTAGCTAGGGAGCAATGTGAACTGCTGAAGAACCAGGCTTTAGAGCAAATTAGTGATATGTTGTTGTTTTTCAGTGCTGACAAAAAACCCTTTGCCGAAGGGTTGTATTGGGGAACTAATGTCAATTAGCAAGCAGTTCTGCAGAGTATCTTCTTCATAGTTCTGTGCATGTCAAAGTTATACACAGAAGCCAGTAAGAACTGGGGGAAATTGGACAAATATTTGTTGTCTCGATTTGTTTGCTCTTTTTTTTTTTCTTTTTTTTTTTTTTGGGGGGGGGGTGGGGTAGGAAGTGGTGGGGGAGTGGCATAAAAATGCAAAGGAACTATTATAATTTAAGTTCCTACCACAACTGAGTGACCTTGTGGTACTCTTACAGTACTTGAACCACTCATTCAGTTTTTTCTGCTCTAGGAGATCAGGCAAAAGGGGGAAGAATGCCAGAAAACATCGTATTTTAAATGTGTTCTGATGAGAAATCCTACTGGAAATTGCTGCTTGCTAAATTTGACTTTCTACTGTTTCTTCCTGTGGATGTATACCAGAAAAAAAAAATGGTAGGGGCTATTTGGTTCTTTTTTTTTTTTTTTTTTTTTTTTGACTTGGAAAGCAAAAATAGAAAATAGCTTGTTCAAATACTATTTTTTAAAAAATTAAACCTCTGAGCTTATTCAGTACAATCAGGTTTTGTAGGTTAGGGTTTTTTTTTAAATTTCATTAAAGCATCATCTCAATTTTGCTCTGACTGACTCCTCCATCCTTGATGAAAAGTTCAGTAATAAAACAACCTAAAAGTCTAGAGCTTTAAAAAAAAAATATATGTCATGTTAAAGATCTGATGCCTACTTCTGGTTCAAAGCTTAGAGAACTTTATACTGGCCCACGTGCTACTTAAGCGCACACAGCGGAAAGCAAGTTGTGCCAAGATTCTCCTTTTGTTATTGAGCACTGAGAAGTAACACCTAATTCAGGTAAAACAACTGGCTTCTATTAGCTGAACATTCAGTAGATCTATCTCTTCCAAAAAGTATATTTGTATACTTTTACATCCAATTTGGTATACAGAAAAATAGTAAATACTGTTCCCAAATCCAGATTCTATGCCACTCTGAGTCATGTCTATGAATCTCTTAGTAAATTGATTAAGGTACTTAATTAACTTCTGTCAATGCTAAACTTGTATACACTTTGATTTTCTCACTGATCACTTGGGCAGACCTGGGATATAAATACATTACAGGCAGCTCTGGGCCAGGTGATGTTTACCATTCAAAGAACGGTAAGAATGAAATGAAGGTGAGAAGCTGTGAAACCACACTCTGAAAGCAATTCTCCAGGCAGAGTCCAGTTTATCAGCCAGCATGCTTTTATCTGTGTAACTCCCCGAGGAGCCAGAAGTTACTGCCATCCCATTGAGGAGCTTTTCTTTTGTCATCTGCATGTCCAGTTGTGCACAATAGTACTGGTGCTTAAGCATCTGCCTGAATCTTTGTGCGCCTTTTTCATATTGAAATAGGTGTATTTACTGTGACTTTTTTTTAACTAAGTCATCCTTTTTACTTATAATTACATCTGAAAACATGTCTCAGTGAACTCATAGTAGAAAGATAAAATAAAAATACTCTAAAAGATTCAATTAATTGTCATCATTAATTAATGCATTGAAATTTAAAATTAAGTGACTATTCCATAGAGGTAAGTATAAAAAATAAATATCCAGAGAGATTTTGCAATAACCAAATAATTGATTAATCTATTAATCATACTGCATGCATTTAATTAAATCAGAAGCATCAGAGAACAAACCGAGCCTTTACAGAAATGGAGCTAGAATTCTAGTAATTAAAAATAGTTAGCTGTTCTTTTGGTAGAGAAGCTGTTTGCTATAGATACAAACATGCTCTTTTTATCTGTTTTGATAAATCAACAGGAGAATTCAAGTATAAACATGTATCCTGTTGGAGAGAGATTACTGTAGCTGATTTTCCACCTATACTATTTCTTTTTAGTGTGAAATATGTGAGCCTTTGGTTATATTATTACAGTGTAATGATCAATAATTACTTGCAAAGAACTTGCTTTAAGATGTTCAAGTGTCAGATTTCTCTCTACTAATAAATTTGCAAGTAGGTAGATGTTCCAAGAATGGCACTGACTTGGCTTCATTTGGTTCAGGCTTATTATCATCCCACCTAGAAAACCAGCCCACCTAGAAAACTTGGCTGGTTTCTTTTTCTTCCCTACTCTTCCTTGTCTCCCCTTACCTCATCTTGCCACCTGATGGCTTAGGAATTCCTGAGACCAGGAATTATAAGAAGCAAGCATTATAATAACTTTTCATAAGTAGCTAATTTCCTCCTAACATGTAAAATAATTCTAATATCCAATGTGTCCATCACTACTTCATGAACTTATGAAGAATTTCTGCCTTTTCAATTTACAAAGTGTTATATATTGGAATTAGTTACCACTGGCCATATTAGTGAACTGCTTAAAACTCTGCAGCAAGTAATGACTCCTGTCTCTATTCCTCAATCTTTGTCTCTACCACTCTTTCTGTGAGGCAGTTCTGTATATTGCACCACCCTGATCTGTAAATCCTAGATATGAAAATTTATTTTTTCTATAAACTGTTTCCTACAGATATCATTTGATTCTTTGTCATTCAGATTTATTATGCTGAAAATGTTATATTACAAGCTTTCTCTCCAAGGGAGAGTGTACTTTTTGCTGCCACTGCTATTTTCTCCCCTTCTTGCTGTTCATTTCCTCCCTCTGATTCAGAACTCTTATTTACAAAATCTTTTACTATGGTTGAGAACTACTGCCATTAGAGAAGTCCCACAAGATGGTGCACTGACATTTTATTTTTTTGGACCCATACTGAGAAAGTATGTTAAGATTATGAATTATTCTTTCAAGTGACTAGTCTTAAAAAAAAAAATTCAACGTAAATTGTTTTATTTCCTGTTGTTTTCACAACAGGTCAGGTAAACTCTCTTGAATTTTAAGAGAAGGATGTGGGAATCAATGCTAGTACATAAGCATATAGTATAGTACAGCCCCTAAATTGAAATATCAAACCTTAGGGCAGGATACAGACAAGGCATTCCATTCATAAAGAATCACAGAGGCAGTTACTGAGTTTGGTCTGGGTTCCTCTGTGAAGCTTTGTGCCTGTTGGTGTAATCTCTACATTGCTATGCTATATTTTTATTATACTGAGATAGAAAAGGGACTCTAAATAAAAAGAACATGCTTCCACAGTGAAAAAGATCTTTTATAAGGAAACAGATTTTTTTTAAGCATAATGAAAAAAGTTTATTAAATTTCCTTTCCTCAATTTTTTTTTTTTTTTGTAAGGGGTTCAGAATATATAGCACTCCAAGATCACAGATAACTTCCTAAGATAAATCCTACATCCTGTAATTTAGTTTTGTCTATCTGGGAGGCCTGTAGTTGGCATAGTTGCTTGGGATTTCTTTAGGCTTTTTAGATTTGAAAATTTTCAAAGAAGATTTTGATTTCAAAAAATTAATTTGAAAGTTATCAATTTTTTTTTTGTGAATGTTTTCACAAAATGTTTTTTTGTGAATGTTTTTTTGTGAAATATGCAAATGTCACTGAGCATTCAAGCCTTTCTTTCTAAATTTGCAATGAAATTAAAACATGCTGGGCATTTTAAATCATATATGCAATAATTATATTGACTTCCTTTTCCTAATAAATATCTGAATTTTCAATTTTGGATGTCCTCTGTCATTCGTTGTTTTTATGTTGCAGTTGTGCCTGGTAAAGTCAACTTTTATGGCCTATACCCATACCTTTCCTTTGAAGTGTAATTTTAAGTTATTAATAAATAAATTCCCATCATGATGACCTGTATGTATTTACTACTTTAAGATCCTGGAAAGCTTCAGAGTCAGAGGTGAAACTAGATCAGAGTTCTGAAACTCATAACTCATATTTCAGATCTCTGTTTTGAAAAAAAATGTTTTATTTCTGAAAGGAAAAGTGATCCAATAGATGGTTAAAACTTGACATTCCATTTCAACAGCATATTGAAGAAGGTATGTTTTGTTAATGCACTTTACTACTTTTAATTTACAGGTCTAAGTATGTTTCACAATATCATTGATCCCTTCTTGCATATTTTTCTCCTGACACATAAGGTCTGTTATTTTGGAAAAAAAGAAAACCAGATCAGTGAAAAAATATAAACCAAAGAACAAAATGTAAATTTTCAGATTCAAAACACAGATTTTCTTATATTCTGTCTGAAAAGGTACAAACCAGCAACTAGAAAGTATTTGAGATGTGCCTCTTTAAGACCAACTTCAGAGAAGTTTCCTGTATTCATTGCAGAAATACCCACACACCCAAAAGGACAAATTTTTAAGTTTGGAAGTAAGACTTGCAACAGTCCTTCAATACTCGATATATATTGACCATTGTTTGTACAGTTATTGCTTTGAACATCATTTAACATCTGTTCTTGCTATTTTGCTGCCCATTTCTGAAGCTTTGCTTCTGAGACTCATTGAAGATTTGGCTGCTTAAAAATTACTTAGTGTTTCTTACTTGTAAGACTAAGAGTCTCTGGAAGGTTCTTAAATTAATATAGTTTCAGGGAAAGCCTGTAGTTAAATACTGAGAGACAAGACCTGCAGAAGCAAATATAAATTATATATTGAGATGGCAGTAGATTAGTTAGCTACTGTGTAGAAAATCAAAGTCCACTGTTTAGAACTCTGTTGCCCTATCAAGTTAAGAAGGAAAAGGAAGATTTAAAACATGACCTAATTACAAGTGTCCTTAATAGTTTATCTCTAAAGTAGGGACCAGAGAGCCACAGTAAATTTACTTAGATAAACAATCACACAACATAAGCTCAGCTCTGTTTGCTGTGGAATAGGACATTCTTTTATTAATTCTGTTTGTGAGATGTGTTAAATTAAGCTTGAAATTGCATGAGAAGTTTGGCTGAGAGAAATTTTGAAGTGTTCAGGAAATAGGATGGTGGTAGAAAATATTGTAGCTTGGCGTGCCAAATGATTTGGATCAGCACAATTTTACCATGTGAAGCAATAAGAGATTTCTTCAGAAAACAAAAATATTTTAACTCTATTGACCTTTGTTCTGTCTTACCGCTCTGAATGTTAATGTCTAAGATAGAATTGAGCTATTTAACTCATTTCTTACAAGTTTTTGGTATGTTCCCACTCTTTTGTTCTCCTGGGATAATTTGTTTGTAAGACATGTTTGACCATGAAATGGAGATGTTCTGTTGGTGTTCTCTGTTCAACTGCAAGTGATTGCAAAACACTAATAACACTTCTGAGATCCTGGATGCAGCAGAATTTATGACTGGAAAATTCTACATACCCAGGAATTCTGGGCCACTGAATATACCACAAAAACTGAATAGACTGTTCTTTAACAATAGAGCTGGTATGGATGCAAACGGGATCTTTGGCACATCTGGAAATATTGAAAAATGGTAGGGAAGGATATGTATTTGCAGGAATATTGTACCATAGATTTCCATTACTGACTGGCTGAAGAATGACTTCTATGGTATGCTCACGTTAAAGAAAAGAAAAGGAAAAAAGAATTGCACTTTTTGAAAATTTTATTTCATTGGCTATATAAATAAATAAAAAGAATATATTTTTAAATCAACCTGGTATCTAATTTCCCACAGTTTTCCCAGTAATTTAAAAAAGAATAAATGAATATCAATGAATTGATATTCTAAATGACTATAAATGAATATAAATTAATTTCACTGTTGGGTGATATTTTACCCTTGAAAAATAATTTTTGAGATATGTTTTTATTGAAATAATGTTTCAATAAACAACCTTAAAAGAAATACTTTTTTAAAAAGCCAAATTAAACTTTGACCTTTAAGCATGTGTAAGCATAACATATGAGAAAAAAATACACTTTAATGTGAAAAATTTATCAATTCCCTCATATCTCTTACATCTCTTCAAGAAAATAATTCCCAAATACCAAGCCTAAGAGAAACAATTTGTGTGAAATTTCAAGATGTTGAGAAGAATGGAAATTACTATGACTTTTAAAGGAGAGACACTGCCTATTTCTTGTGTTTGACAATGAAAAATAACCATTGCTCTGATGTGAAGAGAACACAAAGCAAAGTGATTAATACCCTGTATATTCTTGTTCCAATATGTATCTTGCCTACCACTGTACCTCCTGTTAACGTCTTGCTCCTCAGTTTTAAATTTAGGGGTATTATAACCATTCAGATAATATTTCAAGAGTCTCTACAGATGCATTAAAATCTTCTATTTATACAGTTTTTCAAATACCTGTCCAAGTATAGACCAAGTCCCTGACCATTCATTCCAGTGTTTTGATACAGACTGGTTTGGTTCCTTCCTTAATGGCAACAGGTGGCCCGTCTAGAGGTGCTGGCCAGAATCCAAAACCTAAGACTCTAGGAAAATTGCAGAGGAATTTTAACAGAGAAGGAGTAGAAAGTGTTGTAACAAAGTATTTTCCACATTTATGAGATGTATGGAGTCAAAGTCTGAAGTATTGTGTCTTGAATTTGGAATATGCTGCTCTGATACAGGGATTTTTTTTTTTATTTTTCTTTTATTTTAAAAGAAAGGACAAGGTAATTAGGTACTGGGTACCTAAGGTAGCTCCATTAGGTAATGGATGTATCCATGCTCATCTAGTCCTTTTGACTATTAACTCTATAGCTATGAGGACTCTTTATAGCTATGAAGGAGAACCCCTTAGATTTCCTCCTCAACAGTCAGGATTTTTGAACACAAAATTGAACACTAATTTTTGAACACAAAAATTAGTCCTCGTTGCTATGGTAGGAAAAGCAAGACTATCTTTTTTTTTCCTCTTTCTTGTTTCTCCTGTTTCTTCTCTCTTCTAGAAAATGCTTTTCAAGGAAATGTGTTGTGAATAAACATTTATTACATTATTTAAATACTTTCCAGTAATAATGGGGTTATCTTTAAAGACTACCTGTGAAGATGCTGGCTTCGTCACTTTAAAATGGACTGAGAGGAAGAAAATTAAGCAGTTCATATCTGATTTCCAGTAAGAACTCTTATAATCACTGTCTATATGAACCTACATCTCTTTTTTTAACTTGATCTTATGTTTTCATAAATTTCTTTATATTCTGATTCTCCACAAAATGGAGAGTCTATGAAGTTTCTTCATATACTTAACATCTATAAAAACTTTCTGACATGTTATTTCAAAACTCATATTGACTTCTTAAGCTGAAAATTAGTCACAAATGCATTTATACAATCTCTTGCAAACTTCTCAAATATGAATATATATTACAATAATATATGTGTTATCTTTCTGTGACTTCAGTGAGCAAAGTCTTTACATGTTTACAAGTCATGAAGCATGACAAGACAATCAAAGAAAATAATTTAAAATTTTTTGAAAAATATATTAGCTGAATTTTACAGAAAAATCTCATAGAAGAGTGAATGGAACAATTCGATTTCATCTATGGATAAATAGTGTCTAAAATAATTCATCTTGCATTAATTAAGAAACCTGAGCTATTTCCTTGCTAACATATTTTTTCAGGTTAAACAATTTTCAACATATTGACTAAAACAAAATTCTGACCAGTAGTAAGTTTATAGATTTTATTTCATCTTGAACTACATGGTTTATTCTCTCTGTATTTGATCACAGCTTATTGGAAACTTCAGGTGGCTGTGGGCCAACTGAACTGAATCCAGAGTAATGTTCTAAGCTTTGACATGTTACCCTTGAAAACAATGATTGAAAGAAAATTAAAATTCTTCTGCTGGCAGTTGCATATTTTCACTACTTGGAAACTAATTACTAAGGGCATGTCTGACACCCAGGCCAGTCTCTTTCCAGACCACTTGCTTTAAACTTTTGAGTGTGGATTTAAAAAACATTAATAAGAAGGCTTCATACAGACCAAGCAGTTTTCTAGCTACACTTGTTTTGATTAAGAAACACATGGTAATAAACAATAGGGCTGTTAAAGTCAATGTTTTGCTTTGTAACGGTCTTTAGTCAAATGAATGTGCACATACAAAAACCCTCACGCATCTATAGTTTCTCTCGACTGGTACTGAGCATTTGTATCTTCATATCATTTCTTATCAGGTTTAGTCAAATTTATTCTCTGGCTTTTTTACAAATGAATTTCTAATACATGGCTTATGACAAGACTTTCCAAATACTGCAGCTATATGTACAAAAAGTACACACTATAAAGCTCAGTTGGCAAAAGTTTTGATTTTGCATTATACAACTCAGGAACTGCAGCATAAGACTGAAGCTACAATGCATGATAATCTGGAGCTAGTCTGCATTCAATCTGTCATTCTTCCTACCAGATGTAGACACTACTCCACTGCCAACCACAGACCTTGAGTACAACACACAGCACTGAGGAAAAATATTACAAGATGAAAGAAGGAAAGATATTTATAAGACATTTAAATTATATTGCATATAATTGATGATAAAAATGAGAATATATGACACATAAATTAGGTTTTAAGAAGAAAATCATGGTGGTTTTGAATAAGAAATGTTCACATATTTTTAGACTGTAATACTGACTAGATGCAAGAAACCAGTAAGCAACTTCTGTAATTACAAAAAAGAGAGAATTTCTTTTTTGATCTCCACAGGTGCCTTCTAGCTTACCAGTTACTATGCACTATCCTTCTAAACAGAAGGAGTATTTGGAAAAGTAATCTTAGGAGTTTGACACTATCATTAAATGATTAGGGTGTCACTTTACCAATAAAACTTTTCAAAAGTTCAGTAACCCAGGGAAGAGTCTTTCTTTCTACAATGTACAATAGCGCCAATGTCCTGAGCTTTATGGTTGGATGGACAACCTGAATGATTCAAAATCAGTCAAAAATAGTTATACCTGTTTGATCAGATTGTAATTTGCCAATATTTGCTTGTTTTTTCTGTGAATGAACAAGTGTGAATTCTCTGCAATGCATGGGGGAAGGGTGAAACACAGACCTTTCCATTTATTCAGCCTCATGTACTCAGTCAATGAGTATGTGCCTTCCACCTTTCACTTCTGACATCCTCAATGTGTTCAGATGTTCATACAAGTTGAAGTACACACATTTGAGTCTGAATAGTAATTTACATAATTTTGTAACAAGATTTAAAAAAAGGTGAGGATAGCTATGATCATAAAACTTGCAATGGAGGTTGTATCACCCAGGTTTTAATGATTATAGCGTGGGGGTTTATGAACAAGCACAGGCTTTTTTTCTCCCTGCACTATCTAAAAGCAGAGGTAAAATTGTTGCAAATAGCTATATTTTTAATAAATATTAATTCTAAATTCCTAATGAGGGACACTTGTACTTGCATTGAATAAAAGTAGGATCTCCTTATAAAGATAAATACTTTTCTAAATTTACCAAAATTTATTGCTTACATTCCAAAGATATTATGCTGATGGTCTCCGTGATCTGCCTAGACCTTTACTCAGTTTTTCTTTACCTGATGCAACACAGACTTAAGACAAGACAATAAGCTGGAGGAAATGCAATTTTAGGATTCTGCTAGTTGGTGATTGTACTAGAAAGAAAATTTTAACAATCAAATTAGGTTTGCTCACTTTCTTCATAAGTCCTTTTTTCTTTATAATTATTTTAATTATAAAGAAGATGGCATCCATAGTGATGATCAAACTAGAAAAGTAAGATCATAATTAAATTTTTAAAAATCAAGAATCATAATTCTTATGACAAATGAGCAAAAAGTTTTTCATTAAAACAAGGAGAACTAGTATTTACGAGCATGTCTGGTGTTAAGATTAAGATAAGCAAAAGATCAGATAACAGAAGTATCTATGCTTAATTTAAACAGGTGTATTTTCCAAACTTTATGCGTGTCTCTCCACTCACATCAAATTCAGTGGTACTTGTGCAATTTTAAGCTTCTTATCTGACTATCTCCCCAAGGGTATATATCAGTACTGCCTTTGAAAGTCTGTAATGCACAGTTGTAAAACACCTGGTTTGTTACTTTTTAATTTATAATCTTTGTAATCTCCTTTCACTAGTCTCTCTCTATGCACTGACATATAAGCAAATACTTTAGCATAGCTGTAAACTACATATTGGATTTTACTTGTTTTTTCTACAGATTGCATTTATTGTGCTTATCAGTAAAGCATTTTTTATGTAAGTTTCACAGAAAGGATTGCATAAAATTGAGGTTTTTTTCTAACAGGGGATAGGATTTGGTGCCAAGGAGGTCTCTGGCAGTCATATATCCATATAATGGTATTGGAGTACTTTATGCAGGATGAGCACTGCATGCGAACTATGACTTACAATAGTTTACATATCTCACAAACTGTGCTATTACTTAGTAATTTCAGATTACTTCACTGTCATAGTGAGCTACCTCTGGGTATACAGTCCATAATTTTATGCACTGGCCATAAACGGCTTCTCATTCGAAATAATGAAGATTCTCTGGAAATGAGTGGAGCACATCTGTAGGATACAAGGAGCAACTCTCAGAGATCATACATTAGGTAAGATAAAAGGCATGTCTTAATAATACTTTGACTCTTTTGTTTAATCCTTATGCTTGCAAAAAGATGAACTCATTTAGTATTACTTGTGTGGCAGGGTGGAGAAAAAATGAGGGAGAAGGGGGAGAGAGGAAAATGGGAGACAATGCAGAGATAATAGCTCTCTAGACAGAAACAAGATGACAAAGTTATCTTAGGCATAACCTAAAGTGTTTACTGATGTTTTCATGCTAATATGGAGTTACCAGAATAGGACATTAGCAGGGAAAAAGAAGACTGTAGTGCAATGGTTTTATTTAAGCATCCAGACTAAGAGTGCCGGTCTGGGTCTGCTCCAGCTAAACACCATCACCAAAATGAAGCAGATAGAAAGTCTCTGTCGCAGAAGTTGATTTCCTTCACTCTGACACTTGCGTATCAAAACTGTTACATAATTGAGAGACACACATGGCACTCCTTGGAGAGACCTGAGTGCTACACTACAGAGGAAACTGACGATGGTGGTTCTGCAGGGATTCTGAGACTCCAGGGCTTGCTTTTGGCTTAATTTCAGAAAAGCTGCCCAAGCCTGTCATCAGCAATCTTGTTTACTCCCACACCCAGGTAGGTCTAGAAGAGAGTCTGTATTTGAATTAGATATGTGTTCCATGTGACTGCAGAGCCAGTAGCTGGCCTCAGTTTCAGGTAGTCAGCCCTCTGAGTGGGAGTTTCAATCAGAAAACAAAGCAAGGGGAAACATGCATAAAGTCTAAACCTCTTGCATGATTTGGAAAGCAGGATACTATTTCATTCTGTCGTAAGGATTGGCTGCAATAAGCTACCCAAGAGTTTAGTTCCTGTTGCTAGTCTTAAACTTACAGTACTGACATGTCTTTGTTTGATGTTGCAGATTTGAATAACCTAAATTGAGATAATAATAACTGATTTAACCATAAATATATATGCCAAAAATCTGGAGTAAACTTGCAAGAGGAGATGGTCAGCTGACTTCTGCACTTTACGAAACAGCTCTGTGGGTAAAAAACAATGACAGTACATTGACGTGCCCACCCTCTACCTTCCCCATACTCTACTGACTGATGTAAAATCTTTGCATTAAAAAATTTTAACAAAACTGGCATAAAAGGAGGCACTGCATGAACAGCAAAAGGATCTGCAATGTATGTGGCACAAAGTGTGATAGTATCAAAAAATTTATCTAACAGAGTAAGCCTGAGTTCCTGAATGATCTAGACAGCAGTGGACCACGGGAGTATTTCTAAGCTCAGGTGAATATGAAATCATCATTTTAGCATGCAACCAATAGGAAGAAAATGTCGGTACTTCACAATTACAAATCTTTAATAGGGAAATAGTTATATTAGCGTGAAGACCCTTGAAAGAGAAGGAAGGAACTTTATATTTTGCTAGCTCTCAAAGTTAACAACGTAGTGGGAGCTGATCTATACTAGATGTCTTTTTAAAGCTGGCAGGATAATGAACCCATGCTTTAAAGGGCCAAACCATAAGATAGGCTGGAGACAGTTTTCCTCTGCTTTGTAATACATTGTCCTTGATATATTGAAAAAAAAAAAAAAAAAGAAAAAAGATAAAACCTTAGCCTTAGGTCACGTTTATATCTTCTAGTAGTTCAAGGACCCTTAGTTGAGAGTTACCAATCTGCTTCAAAAATCTAGAGTGAAAAATTTCAACCCATGGTACAGTGAGCCTTAATGTCTTTAAACAGAGTAATCATCAGCATCATACTTTGTGTTATCTGACGAGCTAACTTTCATGTTTCAATTTTCTTTAAAGAAGGCCAAATAGCAATGGTGCAGTGCATATGGTGAATAGAAAAGCCTATCCTCAAAAGAACTGTCAGATATTGGGGGTTTCCATTTAATACCAACAGGCATGGGAAGACTACTTAGCCAATAACAATGCCAGAAGTATTAGTGAATCTTTGGAGGTCTGGGCAGAATGGTGACTGGGGCTACTGTTGTCTTGGACAAGAACAGACTCTATAAATGGGTTTGAGTGCTACAAACCCTTTCTACTATTCAATGCCACTTAGAGGGTGCATTATGCCTAAACAAACAAAATGAGTGATAACACTCCTGTCTCCACTGACCCACATAACAAAATGTAAACTGACAGTGTTCCAATCAATTACTTTTCTAACCCAGCTGGCTCTTTTAGTCCCAATCAATGAGATCACAGATGAAGCACTCATTCCCATTTCCTTTGTCTGAATTAATATGGATTTACTCATGAACTTAACACAATTTTGTTGTAAGGACTCAGTAAAGAAAAAGGTGTTTCTCAACTTAGAAGGCTTGTGACAAAGTGAAGCCAACAGAAACTTTTCTATTTATCTTAATTAAAACATCACTAGGGATTTACCTGAGATAAAGACTGAAGTTACAGATTCCTGTGAAGACCTCAAATTTCAGAGAACTAGTGATTGCTTGTGTATGACGAAGTTCGAGCACTGCTGGAAAATAAAGAAAAGGTTAGGATTAACATCTGTGGTGTCAAGGAAATAAAAAATAGGTATTAACAAGCTCTTGACAAGGTTATGTGTTGATGGCAACCTTCCCATGTCCTTTACTGAGCTACCAAAAAAGTTCATATTTTCCCTCTTTAGAGTTTGGACCTTTAAAACAATCTGGCAGCAAATTTCAGAAGTAAATATATTTTTGTAATGCTCAGCTAACAGTCAGCATTAGACGTGTAAAGCCACATTTAAGGATTTGAATATGCCTGACCTGTTTTTCAGAAATGATGAACATCAACAACTCTCAGTGTCATCAGTGTTAGTAAACAGCTGAAAAGTGAATAATAAATACCCAGTTTTAACTCCATCCAGCAAATAAGTGCCACACAGCTACTCATGCAGTCTTCTCACAGTGGGATGGGGTCAAGAGAATTGGAAAGGTAAATGTGAGAATATCTATGGGTTGAGATAAGAACTGTTTAAAAATTGAAATTAAAAAAATGATCACCACCACCACAATTGTAATATTAATTAGAAAAAAATTATAATGAAAAGGAAAATAACAATAAGAAATAAATAAAACCAAAGAAAAACAAGCTATGCAAACAAAAACAATTTCTCACCACTAACTGACTGATTCCCAGACATTCCTGAGCAGCAGCTCCATGGAAAACCTTCCCCACAGTTTCATTAGTGAGCATGAACATATGGTCTGGAATATCCCTTTGTCCATTTAGGGTCAGCTGTCCTTGCTGTGTCCCCTTTCAATATCTTATGCACTCAAAACCCCCTTGCTGGTGGGGGGCATAAAAGGCCTCAAGCCTCTGTAAGCATTGCCCAGCAGTAACTAAGAAGTCCCCGTGTTGCCAACATTGTTTTCAGCACAAATCTAAAATGTATGCCCATAGTAGATACTATGAGGAAAATTAACACTACCTCACCCAAAATCAGCACAACTCAACACCCAAAATAACCCCAGGCCCAACCCCCAGCAATGCTTTAAGTGCTTATACAAAACATTGTGTCTTTAATAACCATTCTCTGGAAAGTATGGAAGGTTCTCAGTTACTTAAGCATTTCTCTACTTCTGCAAGACTCCAGTAAGCTGAAAGAAGTGAAATGTTCGTATCTCAGTATCCTAGGGTGATGGTATGATGCTTATACTCAGTGAGATGGTGCCTAACTAAATGTAGAGAAAATAAAAAAAGAAAATCTGAACACTATTTGTTACATCCAGTGATTAAGAGCCTCACCCTTAAAGATAACATTATAATAGCACTAAGACAGAATCTAAAATACTGTACACAATTTGGTAAGTGTTACATACTTTCGACATGGAAATTACATCAGCAATAACCACTTCTAATTAGGCCTTCTTTAAAACATGGATGGAAAAAACATGGATTGAATTTTGGCTCTGCTCATGAGTCTTGAAAACAAGAAATCCATAAATGTAGTCAGACAACATTTAGAAAGACATAAAAGAATTTGAATCAACTCAGTAATATTCCACTGTGGCCTGTTTTTGCTATCCATTTTAAGCCAAAATAATGTCATCATAATTCTGCATATAAGTTTGCCTCATAAGAAATGCTTTAGGATAGCCTACGTAACTCACTAATTAGATTTTCAAATTTACAGAAACAGACATGGAAGTCAGAAGACATTTATAGGGTACAAAGTCATTGCAAATATTTAAGTGTGAAAACTCAAAGGAAACACTACAGTAGGTACATCATTTGTGAGAAGTCATCAAGCAAATATAAAGTTTTCTCTGACACTGTTTTTCAACTGCCCAAATTCTATTCAGTACAAACATGTTGGGATTATGTGCAAAATGGTATTTATGTAGGCATAGGAAGTTATTTCTATTTTTATTATGCTTCAAAAAGATCTTTGTTTCACATGACCCAAATTTCAGGCTTCAACTTGTAAGTATCCATTAACGCTCTTAGAAATTACCTAAATTAATAGTTATAGATTCCAGAGAACCATCTTCTCCATTTGAAAAGCAAAATGCTTCTTTTCTGATGTCTAAATATATCAGACTTTTAACTGAAAAAAAAAAGAGACAAATATAGGTATAGCAAAGAAAAATAACTAGTAATCTGATGAAGTGGTCAAATGGATGAATTTCAATTTTACATATTTGTATTTTATTTGTTATATTTATAACATGTGTGCTATTTAAACTGCGCCCAAAGCTTATGAATGAGAAAAAGACACTGTCAACATAAGAATGGGTTTCCAAAGCGAAGAAACTGAACTCATCTACATGTAAGTCACAGCACAAAAATTACCTTCTCTTTGCCAAGACATCTCTAGTGTAACACCTGATGATAAAGAAAATACTCCCCAGTTACACTTGCCCAAGACAGAAAAGCCTAGGTATTTCTGCTAGTCACTGAAATCTGACAAACTGATCAACTGCCTGCAGTGTATTTGGGTCAGTCAGCAGGATGAGTATGTGAAAAACTTCAGATAGCAGGAATAAGTAAAATGAAGACAAAGAATTGGAGCTTCAGTGATGCTGCAGCTCAGCTGTACATCAGAACCGGAATGTTAGGAAGGTGAAAGATATCTTTTGGCACTTTACCTGTCTTAAGTGTAGACATAGGCCATGTAGTCTTTCTGCTGTTGTCTATAACCAAATACAGGATAGGTGTAATCATAACTGACTGCCATGGTATGCTGCTGTGCTTATTCCAAGCACATACTGGAATAAGTAATGTCACACTCAAGAATTTCCATGTGTAGTCAATGACTTGGTTTAGAAGGAGTTCAAAATACTTATAAGACACACATCTTGTCTGTGGTGGTAAGAAATTACCTCAATGATCTGCCTTAAAGCAGTTCACAGAACAGAAAATTCTTAGCATGATAAAAGAAATTTTATATGTGATTTAATATATTACTACAGTAAAAACTTCACAGATAATTTCAGGTGGGGTTTTTTTCAATTTTTTCTGACCTTATAACTCTTAGTACAATCAGCTAATCAGGCAGTTTTTAAAACTAAACTAGACTTTTCATCTGGGTCAGCTCTTTGAACTCACATTCTGTTTTGTTATGATCGTCTGTATTTGTAGTATTTCTCTGATCTGTGCTTATTATCCACCATCTCAGCAGCTGAATAAGCATTTTACAAGTCTGGGTAACAGTTTCAGATCAGATAATCATTTTTACTGACTGCTCATTTCAGCCAGCTAATCATTTAAAATTTGTTAATGATTGTCTTCTAGCTTTTTATAGAGAACACAGCACAGAGTTAATCTGAAATGTATAAATATCAGATACGAAGTTTTAAATGTAAGATGAGATTTGTCCACAAGACTCAAGGAAGCCACAAAGCCACAATCAACGTCATGTAAAAGGTACAAATTAATGTTAAGCTCTAGAATTACTTGACAATTTAGAGGCTTCACATATATGCAGAAAATATCCTTTTGTAATGCGGTTGAAATTATATTTCTGAAAACAGATGCTTTCTCCTGCCATCTGTCATAAGCCTGTTTGTACCCTACCCTTCTTATTTGTTTAGAAGTCAAAATAAATAAAACAAAAATGTGTCCTTAAAAGCACTGGTAAAACAGCGTCAGTTCATTAATTTTCATACCACGTCATTTTCTTGTGTTGATACATAGCATATTTTTCTCTCTTTTACTGTGAACAATAAACTTACCATAATTTTATTTATTAGCATTTTTTTTTGAAAGTTAAAAATTAAAAAGTTTTCTAGCCTATTACAGACTTAACAGACTGAGGATTCCCTCAGCAAGAATCTGTGAAACGTTGAGGCCGCTTTCTAACATTGCAAACATAACCAAGCCTATGATCAAGGAAGTCTTGAGAAGCAAATACCCTGGTCATGACCCTTGCACTAAAAGCCAGGAAAAGGCTGCTCTGGGAAAAAGATAGAGATTTAAAATCTGTGCAACTGCTCTAAATTTGGCTTAAGGTCAGAATTCTTTCATTTACTATTAAATTCTGTACTGCAGAGTATTTTAAAATTTATTAATACATATAAAGTGCCCTGATAAGATACTTATAAATAGGTAACAGTAAAAAACTCAACACAGGCACCAGCTTATATATATATGCACATTATCCCTATATCTATCTCAGTCTATCACAGCTGCAATGACGCTATGTGTATTGAGTGGATTTGACAAATATTGGCCGATAGTTCACTTTATTAAATCAGATTAAACATACTGGATAGCAAATTTAAGAAGTTTTGATGCGTAACAGAACACAGTAGCTTGATATGTCAGCTCTGCAGGAATGTGAGTTTTTTTTCTTTTTTCTTCTGCATCTTTTGCTTTTTCACAATGATGTCTTTAGATGCAGGCAAAAGAAGCAATAAAAAGGGTAACAATAAACTTGTGCCTCAGCTTGAGATAAACAGACATTTCAAAGAGAAAATAAGAGAATTTGCCCATGAGTTAAATGGTTCAGAACACTGTGATTAATATAAAGTTTCGTTTTGTCCTTCCAATTTCTGTCTGCAGACCAATGAGAATGACACTAACGTGTTCTGATTTAACAGATATTTTACGGCTAGGACCTTACAGTGCACTCAAGTCTTTTTATGACCAGGGAATCACTGTGTGCCCTAGTCTTCACCTTGTTATAAAGAAAAATAATTGCTCCAAGAGAAGACAGTAAGAAGTCTATCAGAGCTTCAAAATATAGAGGCTGGAAAATATTTTATTTCTTTCAAAACTATTGTCTTTCCACTGAACTTCACAGCAACTGATAAAAAGGTACCATACAATCCTGTGGGTCTGTGAAAATATTGGTATGTCGGTAATATTTGTAAAATATTTTAGAATGTTATTATGAATGGCAACATTAAATCTCCTACCATTCAGCTATAGTTTATATGTTTCATTTTTTTTCCTTCACGCATGTTTATTTTGGACTCAGAAACATGCATTCAAATTACTTTCTCAAGGGCAGTTTAGCACCACAGTAAGACAGATAGTACAATTAAAAATTATTTTCTTTGGGAAGCTTATAAAACTGAAGTCTTTAGTGTCTGTTTATGGCATATCATAAAGTCGTTTTTGTGCAAGCTTGAAAAGTAATATTGTGTAAATAGTAAAGATTAAACAAGAAAAAATAATGGCTTGAACTTTCATATATAAATTCCAAATTAAGGTTTTCTCAATAAAAACAGACTAAATGTAGAAAGCTTAGATACAGGTTGCCAGCACAACAAGCACTGCAGACTCCTCTACAAGGTGCCATGCCAATTGCAGAAATAAAAAAGACTTGAAAGCATTTGTATACTTCTTATAACAAATTGCTTTGAGACAATGTAGTATCATTTTTAGACAGTTACTCCTCAATAGAAATAGAAGTATTTGCAGTGTCATTCTCAGAAACTTGAACCCAAACTTGGGGTAACAGAATTTAGTAACTGCTTAGAACAAATAGTTTCGTTGTAGTCTGTATGGATATATGATAAATGATCTTGAAAATCATTTTCTACTTTGACTTCAGGACACTAAACACCATCCAGATTTCGGCATAACGCAGAATCCAAAACATTTAATATTAATATGCCCAGACTACCAAGACTGACGCTTTAATTTATTTACTGATTCTCCAATAATCAGCAAGATAGAATAGCCAGAAGAATAGGCATGCTTTCTCAACAACATGAAAACAGGGCCTGCTTTGGTCAGATATATGAGATATGCACATGAAAAACATGTCCATAAGTACTCTAATACAGTATCTAAGCTGTCAGAGTCTGTTCTTGAAATAAGAACATTTTTAAACAAAATAAAACCAAAAAAAATTTTTAAAAATCTTCACATTTTACTCCAAATTATATTAGCTTAATTCATTATTTTCTACATAGGAATACTGATATGAACATTTAGGAATCCTGTATGAAACTCATAAAAATTTAGTTTTCCTTCCATTCCCTCCCTGTGTAGAAAGGTTTATTTCTCAAATCAGTGACTTTAGTGTCATATTGGCATCATGGATCCATCCTGGCAATAAAACAACATCACTAAGTATGTGTGGGTGTTTGCACGTGAGACTACATATGCATCTTATCATGTATGCATGCACACACATACTTGTGTGTGTACAGACATTTATATACACACATATATCCATGCTTGACCATTTTAGTTACAAAAGACAAAATTTAGTCTTCAGTTTTTAAAATCTTTCAGCAGTTTATTAGTTATACCACTGAAATTTTCGAAATAAAAGTTATTGGATCAATTTTTTTTGGCAAGAAGCACAGGATGTAAGTAAATGCCATGTACTGCTATATATATAGAGCTCTCTATCTTAATTTATATTTTTATTTAATGTTTTTAATGTTTAATTAACCTTAAAATTTTCATTGTCTAAGGATGAAATACAAAAAAAAGCAGTTTTAAATTCTATTTATGTCATCCACTTGTAAGGGTGGAGGGAAAGCAGAAATAAAACAAAATAGCAGTCTGTTGTGGGTGGATATATTTTAATGACAAAAAGATGACAGAAGAATTATGGCAAGCTTGGAATCTTATTAAATAGGATCCAGCTGAATTTATTGGACAGGAAGCAGTAGAACAATGTCCAAGCAAAAGAAAAAGGACTTATGATCAAAATATTATTCAATTTTTCTAGAAATATATGGGATTTTTAATAAAAATATGCATATGTGCACCTGTAGTTTTTTAGATAGACTATATATATAAGGTAGAGAAAAATATCCCAACAAATTCTAAGTTATTTTGTCTCTATGTAACCCCACTTGGATGAAGATAAAACAATATTCATACAAATATTGTGAGAAAAATGTTCTCCTATAATATACAATGTTTTCAGGATGGAGAATTGACATAAAGTTTGCAGAAAATATCATTTCTATTCCCAGTTTGGACTGATTACTGAATCAAAGCAATTCAGAAAAGTATACCTTCATAGGTATTGCCATAAATAAGTTTACATGGAAGCTGGCCATTCCCTAGGCAGTTAAGGGAAGATATGTTGACACTCAATGAGATTTAACTGGCATATAGTCAGAAAGACAGCATATGAAGAGTGTATAAAGAGCATATAAATAGTTACAGTGGTTGCAGTCAATTAAAACAGGGTAGACATTCCTATACCAGAACCAGGATGACAAAATTGCTTATCAATATTAAAAAAAAAATAAAAGAAGTGAAAGTTTTATAATTTAATAAGGATGAAGGATCTGGATCATCCTTTATTTGCCCATGGTGTAGCTGCTGGGTAAGTATAGCCAGCTACAGAGGGAAGGATTTTCAGAATCCTGGGGAGCAGGTCCACCACCCATAACTCTGCTTTAGTGTATGTAGATGCAGGGTTGCAGCCCTGTCTCCCTTATTCATGCATTTTGTGTGCACACAAATATTCACAGAACTGAAAAATTTTTAAGAGAAAAAAAATCTGAATTTAACACAATAATAGAACCATTACTTGAGCCCTTTGTAAGGAGAAGAAGTTGACAAATCCTGCTGGGAAAATAAATAGAGATATCATTGTAATCTCATAATTTGAATTCTCCCAGCTATGGCCTACAGTTACCTACACATTCATTTATTATCAATCACATTTTATAGCTAGGAATTCTTTTTTAAAAGAGCTATATCATTAAATATTTGACCCATGTTACATTCTCTATTGTTGTCTAGTCTATCAGATTTTATGTACAACATATTGCAGAAGGATAGAAGAGTGACCTGAAGCAAGTTTAAAATTCAGAATTCTGTCTTAAATGACCCACCTGAGCCTGTGCACGGCAGTGTGTTATTGTCTGTGTGTATGCCCATGTTTTCATGTCTGTATCTCTGTGCACAACAAGTTTCAGCTTGCCATGCCTATACTCTGACCTAATAAGCAAGCAGCTTAATTGGACGTCTATCATGCCCAACCAGGAAAGCTCCATTTCAGCTGATGCTATTCTCTCAGGAATAGCATTTGTCTACAATGGCTGAACAGCATCTGCCTGGTGTAATGTGGGCACACGCCTATGTACACATTTTTGTAGACACTAGAAACTCAGTTCTCTTCTCATCATATAAGTCTAAAAATATTACCCTCAAAAAAAGATTGATTGGGATTTCTTCCACTTGTTTTTATGGTGAACTGTACATCATTCAAACTTACTTTTTTTTTCACAGACAAGAAGCTCTTGGATCTTACAATTGTGTTGCTGAGTCGTTTAGACTTTGCAGTTTCCTCCTGGTAGAATCCAGAGGTTTTTTAGGTCTTGTTTTTTTTAGGTGAACTTTTACTTTGTATTATTTAATTCCATCCTCGTTCTACTGTCATTTATACACCATAAAACTCCACAAGTGTTATTCAGAAAACAGTATGGTCCTTGAAAGTCCATTTAGTAATCTTGTCACACTCATTAATACCTCTTAGTGACTGTTATTCAATTACCTTTTCTCTAATTACTTAAATGCTTTCTGTTTGCTGATATGGATTAAATCCTCTGATGGGCTAGGCTTTTTTAATCAATATTTTATGTGTCATACATAGATGCGGCCAGTTAGGCTTAGCTAACAGCCAAATGTCCACACAACAGCTCATAAACCCTTCCTCCTCAACAGGGCATGGGCAGAACACAGGATTAGAAAGCTGGGTCAAGATAAAGACAAGGAGATTGATGCAATTCACTGTCACAGGTGGAATATAGGCACTGGGTAAAAAAATTATTTTTTATTGCCAACTTGGGTAGTAAGAAACAAGCAGATAAACTTTAAATCAACATATTTTCCCAATTCTTCTCAGGTCCTTCTCTTCACACTGAGCTCACCACCCTGAGCAGCACAGTGAGACTCTGCATTTGGTGTGTGTTTTAGTTTGTACATAGCAGTTCCTTTCTGCCTCTCTTTCCTCATCAGCCTGTTCTTCTGCTTTTGCATTGTTTTTCCATCAGACATTGTTTCTTCATGAATATCCAACTGCTCCAGCATGAATCCTCCCCAGGCTGCAGTAGATAGGTATCCTGCCACGAAGTTTTTCATTCTCCTTCTCTGACCTCTGGATTTTCTTTATTGTTTGTCATACTCTTTGTATCCTCTTCCTCTCTCTTTTCTGAAACATGTCTCCCAGAGATGGCACCACATGTCTCCAGTGTTAGGAGACAGATGGGATTGACTGTGTCTGGCACTGGCATCTTTCCACAGAGGCCACCCTTGCAGGCCCATCCTCTCCTGCCTCTGCCTCTCTGCTACCAAAACCTTGCCAACTGCACCCAATGTATTAGATTTAAACTTTCAAAAATACAATTGCAATACTTAGGATATAACATATTAATTTTATTTCAATTATGTGCTCCTTTTGGGACATTTTTTCCATATCAGATAATGAGGTCTTGGATGAAAGGGAGGAGTTTTACAAGTACTTTTTGAGAGGTATTCATAATCTATAGATTTTGTGGCCAAGAGGTGACTAAATTCCTATGTTCTAATGTACTATATAATGTAGACTGCATGGTTCCAGCCCTTGCAATTTATCCTATTCTGGTCCTAATAAATGATTTTTGACTAAAACATATGTGTTTAATATCAACCTCCATAGTGACTGCCTTCAGTTTGAGGAATGACCAAGTCCCTTCAGTGATACCCAGACATGTGAGAATTCTTAGGTAGTATTTGGGATGTATGTTTGAAGACATTCCATGAAACTTCAAGCAAAATGTTTGTGCTGTATATATAAATAAATAAAATAAATTTAAAAAAAGGAAGTAAAAGCTCACAGAAATATAAAAGTAAAAAACAAAATCCACCAAGCACAACCAGGAAATCTTTAGCAACATCTGAAAGATAAACAAATAAGAAAAATTTTGCATGATGTGGGAAAAAGAACAAATAAACTAGTTTGTTTTCCTCACAGAAAATTCCACATGCATTCTTCATAAGTAAACCTTGATGCGTTGAATAAATACTAGATTCTTTTATGCATTTTTCTTTTTATTCTTATAAACAACTTCTGGACAAAATAAATTGCTTAGGATAATAAAACAAACAAACAAACAAACAAACCAATTATCCATCCAGCCATGTAGTCTTAATATATTTTTTAAAATATAGAGAATACAAGGCTTTTCTGGTTTTGAAGATTTGTTATACTCAGGTTTGTATTTCATAGCACCACCTATTTTTTTCTCTACACAATATATTCTATGTCCGAAACATAATCCATTCCAGTTGAATAAAGAACAGTTTTCTATTGACATCCTTGACAGAGATCTTCCAGTTCAGCAAGCAAATAGGACAGCAACACTACCACTCAAGTAAACTCATGCAAGGGAGTTATTCTGATTTACCAAAGCTCTGACATCATATTGACAATGTCTGTAAGTTACATTCAGACTCACTGGCACTGTTCAGTCTGAAGTTCAATCCTGGGCTAGCTGTCTACCAGGCTGTAGTCAGGAATCTGAAGAGATACTGCATGAAGAACCAATGTGAAATGACTGTTTTCAGGTATATATATTTCCCTCAGAATAATCTCAGGTGTCAAGACTGGATAGTGAATACTCAGTCTTCTTAGTGAAGTTGTAATAAATCTGTATCTGGATCAGCTGTTCAAATAGAAAACAAGCTGAGTAATTCCACTGTTGTTATCAAATGAAATATTTGCATAAAGGACAGTAAATTCATCCCCAAGTGCCTTTTTGAAAACTAGTGTGCTGTATTTCCTAACATTACTAGAAACATTTTGTGTCACCCTCCAATAGTGGGACTAGCTCAAAAGATGAGCAATCAAATGTAGCTTAACTGCAGGTTAAAAAGGCAAAAGTCAATAAAGACAAAGGGCAAAGCTGTTAGCAGAAATTTATTGATGTCCTTCATTGCCTTGTCCAAGCCTTACTCTTTATTGCTCTACCTCTATTCTTGCAAGAAGGAATAACTCAAGTCCACATATAGAAAATAAGCAGAGTACTTACCACCCAAATCTCACTTATTCCCTCATATCATCAGTTGCTTTTTGGAACATGTTGTTTTTGTTAAGTGAGGCTGTGGTTTAGTTCCAGAGGCATTCCTGTAAGTGAAGAAAGCACAGCCAAAGCCACCAGCAGTCTGATTTAACTTTCAACAGGCTAGACAGAGTTAATCCTCAGGAATTGTTACCCACTAAAGGAAGATGAAAGCCCAGGCTAGGGAGTTTGTGTGAACTTGAATCATTAAACAGACACTGATACAACAAAAAGGCATCCTGCTCTCTCATTGATGTTACATAGTACTGCTCTGAGTAATGACTCCAAAGATAAAAAGAAAAGGAAACAAGAAAATGAGGGGATTCATAAAAATCAGAGATGGAAAAACGTTGGTTTATTGTGACAAGTATTAAAAAAATATATACAATATATAATAAAGAACAAGAAACATGATCACTACAGGAGTCACTCTTGCAGGCCAAGGTAATCCATAGGATCACAGGAACTGTTTGGGTTTTTTTCTCTGCAGGTTCTTGTAATTTATATGGTTCTGTTTTGATTATCATTAAACTGAAAGGGAGACAATCTTTTTACTACAATAAAGCATTCCTACTGGGAATTTGCACTCAGAAGAAAAGATGTAGTATTATGTTCAAACACAAGGTCTAGGCACTGAAATGTAAGTTTCTTTAATTCATCTTGTAGTCTGATATTAATGCAAAAATTTAGGGGCTTTTCAAGAAGCCTAAAAGTACCTCAATGAATTTTCACATAATTTTGTGTCAACCACCTCAAAATCTTGAGAACCTTCACATAGAAGAGTAGGAGAATTTGGAATGGCTCTAGGGCTCCACTTATTTATGCTTTGTTATTCTTTGTCCCTTGCCTGCTGTTTTTCCTTTTTGAGTCTAGAATATATAATTTTTTTTTGGGGGGTGGAAGTAGGATTATTGTGGTGGTCATAGGAAGGGAAGAAAGAACAACTTTCTCCACTAGATTTATGCAAAGGAATAGGGTCAATGTTATAGGATGGGGAGAAATTTTAAAGGATATTTGTAGTACTGCATTGTCATAAATATTTAAATACAAAGTAAATTACATGCTTATCTACTGTGCACATGGCAGATATTAATGCCTGGCAATTATGAGATAGATGTATTGTTTAATCTAAAAGAGTTAAAAAAAATTTTGAAAAGAAGATTCATCCTGCTTTGTTAATTTCCAGTGACTATTCCTAATTTGATGCGATTTATTTGCCAAAAAAAAATTTATAAATAGAAGCAGATCATTGTGAAGACAAGGGAATGGTTATTTTATTGACAGTTTGGATTAAGTTAATTTATGTATGTGCTCATGTGGGGTTTTTATTTATTATCTGGTCTAAATTTAATTGTCAAATTTATTTCTCAGGCTGCTTTAAGATTCTTTTCCTCCGAGTGACCGTGATGTCTCCAGCCATCATTTTACTCTGTTGTCTTAATTTTAAAGCTTGTGATACTTTGTGTCCTGCCAATACACAACAGGAGAAGTTCTGAGATGTCTCCCACCTTCCTTTACACACACACATATCTGATTTTCTTAAAGTGTTTTTGTTTAATAGGAACATAAAATTTTCTGTCTCTGGGCGATGGATTCTGTATACATGTATATGTATACAGAATCCATGTGTCAAATGATGTCTTAATTGGAAAATACCAATGCAAATGTATATGCACTTGATAAGTTACATTCCTGTTAAGGTATGTAACTTAACCTGTTAAGTTAAAGGTAGTTGAGGGAAAAGTGCTAATGGATCAAAAAAATATATGTTCCCCGTGTTTACTGAAACTTCAGAGACTTTTAAGAAATCTGGTCTCTTAACAAGTCATAGAATCAAAACTGCAAATCCTAACAATTATTACCAGGTTCTCTGAAGATAGGACAGGGAGCCAATATATTTGATGATTAATTTGAACAAGAACTCAAAAGGGGTTGGTTTTAATGATTTTTTTTTTATATTATTTATATTGATATTGTTTCTTTCTTTATTTCTGACTTCTTGAAGATGATGGTGGAACCACCTGATTTATCTGATGTAAATCCAAAGTGTCTGAATTAATACAGACGTTTGGAATTAGAACACAGGTCTTCATACGTTTTCTCTCGTTTTCAAAAGGATGTTGTTTATTTATTGAAAGACAAAGTTCCAACGGAACATTTCTTCGGCAAAGATTTATCAGATCCAGCATGAACTTTGATGCATATATTTTTCAACCCATCAGAATATTAAGACAGTTGGAGCATTCAGGTGGTTAAAACCTAGATCTCCGTCCCTAGTTTCCCTAAAAAATCAGGAGTTTGAAGATGCATGCCATTTCATGATGGAGAATCTTAGACAGAAGAAATTTTTTTGTCTGTTCTAGTGAATTAAATCTTGGAAAAATTAAATCTTGCCTAATGATTTAAGTGTTGGAAAATTTAATCCCAGATGAGATTGCTGGATGGACAAAAAGCATTTTACACCACAGTGCACTGAGATTTTCCAAAGAAAGGGAAAGAAAAAGGAAAGGGAAAGGGGAAAGCAAAACAGAAAGAAAAGGGGGGAAAAAAAAGGGAAAGGAGAAGGAAAAAGGAAATTAGAAAGGGAGGAAGAAAAAATAGAGAAGATAAAAGGAGAAAATGAAGAGAAATTAAGGCAAGTGAAAAGAACTAAGTTTTATTTTTGTTTTTATTGAGTAGCAAACAATACAGCTCAAGAACAAAAAGTTCTAAATAAAGGAACATTCATTTAAGCACATTATACTTGGTACCAATATGCAGCATCAATCATTTGAAGACAGATTAATTTGAAGACTGAGAGATTTTTTAAAATCTCCATGAAAATAATTATTTTCCTAGTGGGGTCAGAAGGAGAGGACAGGCTTATGAGGGCAGAGGGCAAAAAAAAAAAAAATCCATCTTAATGTCTTCCTTCCTCCTTTAAAACTGAGAAAAAGCTTTGATTGTGAGAGAGAATAAGGATAAACAAAATAACCTGTTCCTACTTTGGTTTTGAAGTGAAATATAGACTTCAGCACTTCACATTTCCTTATAGCCTTGGATCTCATTGTCAGCATCATAAGATATTCTGTACGTCTTTCCTGTAGTTTGCCCTTACCCTCACCTCAGATAAAATCCCTTTCATGGCACTACCAACAGGGTTTTGTGAAGCTCATAACTTCCAAACCCCTTTAAGACAGAATTTTGTAGTGTACAGGATCTGTCAAACAGATTAGTGAAGAGAGATACAGTGGGTGCATTTGGGAAAGATACGTCTTTGAGAACATAGAGCAACTGTAAGCATGTTCAGTTCTTTGTCCAAGTCTTCTAGACTTTTCAAAGTCTGAGAAAAGTTTTCTTGAGGGATATGAATTTTACATGAGTTACCCTATTGTCACTGTATTTTCTTATTTGGCAGTGTCACTTTTTTAGCTCTTTAATTCTATTTTCAATAAGTGATTTAATCACTAACATGTATGAGAGATATGGTTTTCTGTATTTCAGGTATGGCTCAATAATGGTTCATTTCTTAAAACTGTGTGCCAGCTTTGATTCAGACTGGTGTATCAAAATAGTGTTTAGATAGAGTGGATTCTTCCTAATGTGCTTTTAGTCACTGCTCAGCTTATGTCCGGAGCAAAGGATATGAAAAATACTGGCCCCAGCTGTCTTCTGTTCTAGCTTTAGCTATAATTTGCTAAATCAGCTTGGAGAAAATATTGTCATATCTAGTAAATTTTTTTGCTATGTAGCAGCTCAACTAAGAACATGATGCGTGAGCATGCAGCTGATGTAGATCAGCAAATTTTGCTGCTGCAGTTCTTCTGAAAATATGTTCAATAAATACAATTTTCTCTTTTTTTTTTTTTTTTGGTGTGTGTTTTGGACTTTTATTATGTAGAAGATTAAAAAAATAGTAATTTCTCATTTATATCAGCATGCTTTTCAGATCCAGTTACAAAATATTTTATATTTTGTTCTGGACTACTTATTTTTCTGGCTTTTTAAAATTTATGTCATCATTTTCCCTGGTTAAGGATTAACTGGTGTTCCTATATATTGTCAAATCAAAAGAATGACAGTATCTCCTGTCCTGATTTTATGATTTCTATCTCTGATTCTCCAAAGTAAGGAACCTCAGTTTGTAAAATAGTCTAGGTGATGAGTGTTTTCTTCCACTTTTTCTAATAAGAAGTTCCTTAGCCATAAAATGCTGATATTTCCGAAGAGAAAGAATTCATGACAGAAATCAGATAGCAGAAACTAGATTGAAGAGATCTCCAGAAATAATAGGTTTATGTTGCTACTACCTCTCAGCTTGGCATTAAATCTTTAAGTGTTTTATTTTAGTGTTGTTCTGGTAGTAAGAGTTTGAACTTCAGTTTTTCCCATGGGTAATGGTTCTAAGAGACCACTGCATGAATAATTCATGCATATTCTTTTCTTCTCTCTTGCCTAAATACTTGGTAATTGCATGAAAACAGGATAAAATACATCAGGGCAAAATAAAAATTGCCTACTTTATGAAATAATACCACATATAGTATTTTCCCATGGAAGTGAAGTCAAATCCTCTTGTACTGAAGGAATTTTCTCTCCTTGGGACAAGAAATAAATGAAATAATGAATATTGGATATCACATTTCCATTGTTTTTGGCACTTACCTTGTGAACAGGCAGATATCTCTGTATTGCATTTGAGGAATAAGAACCTTCTTATAGCAATGAACAAGCTACGATAGTCTTCAAAGCAGTTGCGCTTAGTGCATCCTTCTCTGACATTACTCCTTTAACTTTTATTGGAATCCTACTGAATTACTGTACTACCTTTCCTGTCTCCATCTTTCATGTGATTAATTCATTCTAGACAAGATAAGGAGGAAGCATCTCAGTCAAGAACAGAGATGATGGGAATTTAAGAAACTAGGTGCTGCGATAATAGCTTGAAACATTTAGTTCTTTTCAGAATGTACTTCTCAAATTCTTTGTGACTTCGTCTGGACAAAATAGTTCTTCCCTACTTTTCAGGAAAAATATCTGCAAGATATCCTCATCCACCCTGCTAGAGTGCATATCTTATATCACATCTACTTAGAAGGACAACACGAAATAGAAAAGAACTTTGGAACCTTGGACAGAGAATTTGAAATTGAAAAGGCATCTAGCACGCATTCAGTTCATCAGTTTTCAGAAAATTAACAAGGAACACAAATAAAGATGAATTCCTCAGCTTGGGACATTAGACATCAGCAATTACTCAAATAAGGTGATAAAGAATTTAACATGCACTTTATAAAGAGAAAATTTTGTTTCTTTATAAATGGATTTATGTAGTTACAGTGAATTAGTAAAAATATCCATGTCTTATATGGTGTTAATATTATTGCTAGTGTTGCTACTTTTGCTTCTATCACTGTTCTAGTACTACTAGTACTGGTATTGGTACTGGTACTATTACTGCTACTGTTATTGGAATTTCTGTTATCTCTCCTTCCAGTCATGAACATGGATTTTATTATTCTATTTTCTTTTTCTGGTTTAATGCTAAGACTTCTTTTTGTTTGTGTCTTGTGTACAGTGTCAGAAATTCACTTGTTTCCTGTCTATGAAGCAATGAGAATTGCCAAATTTGGCACACAATGTTTCAACCTCTAAGAATAGAGAAGGAAGTCTTCTTAGGAAGTCTTCTAAATAACTGTCTCTGTCTCTCTTTCTCATGAACATGTTCATTCATATGTACACATATACCTGGAAATGAAAATGACACTCAAAGAATGTTTAAGGTGGCTACAGAAAACAAGGAATGAAAGGAAATGTTAGTCAAGGGTGAAAAGTACCATATGTCTTCAAAAGCCTTGGCACAATGGGGAGCCACCTAAATAGTTTTCTTAATGCACCCTGTCGTGCCTAGGTATTGATGGACATATGGTACATTTCACCCTGAACTGTGAATTTCCTGAAACAGCTGTAATGCTCTTTAAATGCTTTTCTGGATAATGACACATTCACAGCATACATTATATAACCATTCCTCCCTGACCCTTCAGGTGGCCCATGTACTTTATCAGTCTATAGAAAACAGGATATTAGTGGATCATTCATCTTCTGGTTGCATAAATATGTCTTATTCATTGTCATATTCTACAGAGGCTTAAAGTTTTCAGTGACTGCACCATGAGAAGGCCAGCAAGGTATTGAAGATTGCTGTCCTCTGGTAAGATCACAAACAAGTTCAAGATACAGACACATAAATAACAAAATTAAACATGAGTAGTTCTTTGCTTTAATAATTCTATGGTTCATTTCCTTACTCCTATTTTTACAAGAAAATTGGGAAAAATACATGGGTATATATGAAAAAATCAATGATATTGGTATATATATGTTATTATCCCCATAGATTTAATATCTCTGTGCAACCCATCTTGTGACTCATCCTTTATACATGACACAGAATCATTCATTTTTCATTTCACTGCTGACTGGTAAAATATAATTTCTTTATTTTTATGATCAGTTACTGGCAGTGTGAGATCTAACTTATAAATCTGCTTGAGTAAATAGATTGGTTTATTTAGAGGAGAAGTTATATTATCTGTAAGAATCTCTCTTGTTATTAAAAAAAACCCAACAGATGTAAAATTTTCAGATTTAAAAACTTTTTAAAAATAATCATTTGGTCTAATACTGATTTTCTTACATCAGAAACATTATTTGAACACCCTTCTTACAATTCTTTAGGGGAGTTACTGACTGATGAAAGATTTTAAGTCAATAAAGTTTTAAAAATGGTTACTGCTTTTTTATTGTTACTGCCCTTTACTTTTGTTATCACCTCCTTTATATGAAATGGACAGTATATTTTACAAGTCATCCATCTCTTCATCACTTCTGTGAAGCAATGAACTGCACAACCAGAATTTGTGTGTGAGAAAACCAATCGGGCAGCTGAATGGATTACAGAGATTGGTACCATAGCTTTACATTAACTTCATCTCTTTCCTGAAACCTTAGTTAACATTTCCAAACACAATTAAAAATATGCATCAAAACAATAAAAAAACAGTTTTCCCACCATGTATTTTATAGAAGTTTTATAGACTTTGTTATCTAATCACTGATTCCAGAACTACATGCCAGAATATCATGTTAAAGGGCTCTCATATGTAGAATGAAACTGTTCCTTTATAAAAATAACTGTTTCCAGAAATACTGGGATCAATGAAAATACAAATAAATTCTTTATTGTTTTACCCCCAAAAGTAAAGACTCCTGAAAAATGTTTAGATTTTTTTTCCCTGCAGAGGTTATATTTTAGGATTTTTTATGTGCCTGAGTTACACTCAATGTGCTGCTCTGAAAATTGAGATTGCTGTTTCCCCCAGATTTTTAAATTAAGATAATCCTGTCTCTTTCATAGGCCTTACTCATGCAAATACTCATTTCTTGTTCAGAGAGTACTTCTACCCACCCAAATTTCAAATAAATCATGTCCTATCAGATGGTGCATCAGTTCTGTCCCAACTCTATTTTCACATGTCAGTGACAAAGCAGATCCACCCCCTCATTTAATTTTACCTTCTATTCTGTCCTCCTGATTCTTCTGGCATGCTTCAGCATTTTCTTGATGCCTGGGTAGTGAAGTTGCAAGGTCCTCCCACCTTTTCAGGAGGAGGAACTGCGCTGAGGAGGAGTAAGTAATGGAGGAAACAGAATAAAATACAGCAGAGTTTTCCTGAAGCAGAACTGACAGTTCTTGTCTTCCAGAGTAATGCAAATGTGGCAGGCAGCTGGTTGAACAAATTTCCTTTCCCTCTTTCAAGTAAGATTAAAATTTGTGAAAATACTAGAATTATTGCTTTTGTATGAAAGTAATAAAAAAAATATACTTACCTAATCTGATTGACAACAGAAAATACAAGCTATATTCTTCCAAGGAGATGTGTTTCTCCTGTAGAATCATCAGTGTAAAGATTCTGATGACCACAAAGTGGTTAGATTTATATCCAATATGATATACTTTAATTATAAAAAAAAATTAGTATCTTTCATTGTTTCAGAAAGCAAAGAACTTAAATGATCTGATTTTCAAATATTGAATTAAAGGGTTATAACATTTATGGTTAAAAATGACACTAATGATACAAAATCATATTATGATTACTTAAACAAAAATAAAAATCACAAGTAAACATTCTGATAATTTTTTTTACGTTTAATTATTCAGGCTCTTCATGCTGGCACAGGAAAACACACCTTATAGGACAATAGTGAATGACTTTCTCTGGTATGGATATAGAAAACTTGTCATTACAGAGAAGGCTGAATCTCACAATATTACACCCTGAGTCTCATTAGTAACTTAAATTTGTACTTATATCTTAACAGAAATGGGCTTGTTAATTTAAAACTCAAAACATGCTGGAAAACATGCTTCAAGCTCAGGTGGTTTGATTTTCAATATCTTTAAATGGCTTGGATAGTATTGTCTGCTTCCATATTTTATATATAAAATCTGCAATCAATATAAAAAACTGGCAACAAAATCTCAACATTTCTCTCCACTTGTCCCCAATTTGCCAACTTTCCAGCACAGCACTCCCTAATTGTATACTCAAACACCAGCTGCCACATATAAAAGTATTGATGGAAATGAAAACTGCTGGAATTTAGCAGCAAACAAATAGGGAAATGAAAGATTTATGAACACAAGTTAATTTTTGACATTGTTAACATTAGAAAGTAGCTCCATCTAAACTTCCTGTTGTACTCCAAATAGCTAACCTAAGACCCCAATTGCTGCACACATGCACAGATTAAAATTGCTATGAAATTAGTTTAAACTACACCTATCCACAAATTGTTTTTCAGATTTACATGCTATGTAAAAATCAGCCTTGGAAAATATTGAATTTTAAAGATTGTTGTAGACCATGTGAAGACTTCCCTCCCTGCCCCAGAAAATATTAAGATCTACTGTAAATAGTAATAGTCTAATAGAAATACAACTAATACAATACAAGGTACTGATTTATAGATCCTGATGCTTTAGACAGCAATAATTTTTATTCAAAATAATCACAGTTGTGAAAAGAGAGAACAAAAAGACAAACCTTCCTTATTAGATGGCAAATGTGTCCTCTAATTACCAGAGACACACCTTCTCATGGGAAAAGATTACTTGTTCTTTTGTAAACAGAAAGAAAATAGAGAGCAGCATTATTATCACATAAAACCAAATCTAGACAACCTAGAGGCCCACAGCTCATTCTATTTAAGCAACATTGGGCAAGAAATGGTTCAGTTCTTTAAAGATTCACACCCAGATTCACAAATTCTTTTAAAAAATAATTTCAAAAAAAGCATAATATATTTTATTGATTCACTTTTATAAATTCATTTTTCCATTGCAAAATATTACCTCTATGCGAACATGAATTTTAATATTCTAGATCAGTAGCTACTAGCAAATAATATTCTTTGATATTGTCCTATGTAAAACTCAGTGCATTACACCGGTCCTGCAGATCCTTGCTCAAGAAATAAAATGTCTAAAATGGGAAATCAGATGAAGCTCATATATGCTTCTGCATTCTTTGCTTGCAAGAAACTAGTTATTCTTTCATAAAAGGACTTCAAAATTTTGGTAAGATTTTTATTCATCCCCATTTTGTTGCTAAAATCAGAAAATTTAACTGGCTTTTCATTTACTTGGAAATGCACATATTTTTACACCTATTAGAAAAATTTTGATAAAAATAGATGCATCTAGGTGTTAAAAATGGAGCATCCACAAATTCCTACTGCCATCTGTTTGTAGTAGCTTGGAATTGCAAGTCATTATCATTTGCATATCATTAAATAATTCAGTGCTTGAGTTATGGCAACATACCAGGAGAGAGACTTAAAAGGGGAATAGAGTATTACTAAAATCACTTGCAAGACACTAATTGTGGAACAATATCTTCAGCGGGAGATGTGGGTATATTTGGAGGTGTTCTTGCCCATCTCTCTAAATTAAGAGTATATTCTCTATTTTAAATAAAAGATATTCAGAAAGAACCAGAACTTAATAATCCCTAAACATGCCAAATAGTACTTTTTTTTTTTTTTTTTTTTTTTTTCACTATCCAGTTGAGGACTCAGGTGCCTAAAAGCTCTTCACAGGAACACAGATTTTCCATCCATTTGGACACAGCCCAGCCCTGTATTTGAGTAAGGTCCTGTGAGCATATTGGCAGAGGTGAATGACTTCTGGCTGGACCTCAAAAAAGTGGCACCTCTGAGCATGAAACTGCTTAAATTTTACAGCCAGCTGCTTAGGCAAGCACTGGGCTCTATTTGAAATCTGTCTGGACCTGATGCATTCACATCAGGATTACAAGAGAAGAGCTTCTCTCTGAACCTGGACTTACAGCTTGAAGACATCCCTTCAGTGTCCAAACTCTGTCACCAGTGTGAATAAGGTCACTTTCATGTGACAGTCCAAATAACTTAGCTGTACAGAAAGCAGGAAGCTCATGGTTAGCTTGGCTGGGCTTGCACTCCCAGATGTCCTCCCAGGAGACTTTTCCCCCTCAGCATGATTCTCTCTGAGAGCAAGAAGTGGGTGTTCATCTACTGAAGATGAAAAGCAATAAATCAAGATTGAGCTCAAGAGAGGCCATGCCTGGTACTGTTGGGCAATTGGCTACAAGATAAGGACCCTTGTATGCAGTTTTCTTTTCAGGAGTCTTCTTTTTGCAAGAATCAGCCTTACAGTCAAGATGGTTTAGCTCCCGATGGATGCACAGGTCTTCCGTGTCCTGGGCAAGTGTTTTGACCAAGAGTGTATTCAGTGTCAAAGCTGGTAACAATACTGAACACCAGTGTAGGTTAGAAGTGCAGAAGCCGATGCCTGTGAGGTGTATGGTGACAAAATATCTCAGGACACTCAAGATCTGGGGACCTAATTCTCGTATGTATAAATGCTTCCTTGGTAACAGGCCTTCGCCCCCGATGAACCATTCTGAAAATGCTCCCGAAGTGTATGTTTTCAATAGTGTAAATATCCAGTCCAGGGTTATTAATTCTTCTCATCAGGAAATAATACAGAGTTTACAGCAAATGAATAGTGAAAAGTGTTTTTTTGCATAATCACTAATATTGTCTTTTGGTTATTCTATTTTACTTTTTATGTCTGATTTTCTAAGAGATAATCCTTTTATGCAATGTAAATATTTTTTTAAAGCAGAAATGTCAGCTTTGAAACCAGCCACCATAAGTAATGTCTTTTTAAATTAAAATAATGGATTAATGTTCTGTTTCAAAACAAAACAAACACTGAGAAACACATTATACTAATGAAACAGATCAATTTAGGTAGAAATTACCCAGAATTTTTATGTATCTTCTTCCTTAATATAGAGACAACTTTTCCCTTTTTTTAACACATACAGAAAAAAAGTTTTACCTGCTTTTTAGTCTGTGAGGAGAGATTACAGTAATAATTTTCTGACATAGTAATAGCATTGCACATTGTGTCTACTGACATATGCTATTTCTTCATGCTCCCAGTTTCTCAAAATCAAGGTTCTTACTCTGTGCTCAACTCATTTTCTCTCTTCTCACTGGGTTTGTTTTCCAGATCTCAAAAGGTGCTTTAGGGAGAATTCCCCCACAAAAAAATTGGTGTTCTGAGATAGACAAAGCACAACAGCCCCTGAAATGAGCACATGCCTGTGTCCCCAGCTTCTGTGCTTTGCTGAGAAATAACAGCATCTCTGGTTTTAGGGAGGTAGATAGGGGGGTAGAGGGCCATACTCTAATCCCTCTGCTGGGATAAACCTATCTTTAAATGGATTTTTTCCCCAACAAGAGTGCTTTAAGGGTGATAAAAAGGATAAGGTTGGATGTGCAAAACCAGGGACCGTAGCCAAGGATTGCTGAGGCAGAACATTGCAATTCTTGGGAGGCCGCTGTCTGTAGAAACTGCTCTGCCACTTCTGCAATTTTGCCATCAAAATCTCATCATGCTGTTGCCCCAGGAAACTTCTTGCTTTGCCTAAGGACATCCCTAGTGCCTAACAGCACACAAGCCAGATTTCAAACTGGCCCTGTTCCCATTTCTGACACCTCTGTTGCATCCCGGCATCCGCATCACTTTGAAATGGTTCAGAAATTGCTAGCAGTGAACACTGTAGTAGCTGGGTCTCTTCTGCCTAAAACATACATCCTGCAAAAGGTATTATTGACTAGTCATTTAGTAAAATTTGGCTTCATTCCATCTGGTTAATTCATGTTGGCTGAATCTGATCTAAACAACTTCTTACTGTAATCAAAAAGGCATAGCAGGAGATGTGAATGACAGTCTTTATAGTTCTTATGGTGGAAATGTTTTCAATTAAGTAATATTTACCTTAGGAAAATGTCACAGATTTCCTCCTGCCCTTTAGATTACTATTGTTTGTTGAAGGCAACTTTTGCAAGACTGTGTAAAATGCTTATTTGTTTGGCTATATTTGTGCAATGTTGCGAGTCAGAAATGTTATGTCTTTGACACTGAAAGAACAAATTTTTGAGCAGAGAAAAAATGTAAAAAGAGCTTGAAACATATTATGCTCTCTCTATTTTTTAACCTTCCATTTTCTTTTATGCCTACTTCTAAAACAATTTTCTAAGTACTTCCGAGAGCCAGTTACAATCTCTATCATGCAAATTGTCCAAGCAGTCATTTAAAAGCAACACTTTTTGTGCTTATCAGACTAAAGAACACAGAAAATGTGCAATTTTCCCATCTCATGGATGATATTGAAAGGGGTGGGGAATTCACCCAACTGTTAAAATCTTAGCAGATTTTGACTGAGTCATATTTCTCCTTTTTTTAACTCCCTCTTTCATTTTTTTTCAATACAGAACTCCTTCATTAAAGGTCTCTAACTATAACCATAATTGTTGTACTCCTAGTTATCAAACAAACACAACTCTTGCAATGCAGAAGCTCATAGTTGTTACTGCTTCTGAATTTTAACGGGGTTGAAGAAAAAATCCTTTTGTGTTTCCTGTTTTTCTTTCATTGGTAACTTAGAGATGGTACTGTCAAAATTGTATTGTAACTAGGGGTAACTTTGCAGAGCTATGCTGAGGAGACAACCTTCAAAATAGACATGATTTATTTTGAATTTTTTTTCCCTTTTTGAAAGTTATGAAAAGAAAAATGTGGGGGCTTCTTTTGGGAACAGTGGCAAACCTTCATTATTGTTACCAAAAAGAAGACTGGTACCATTCTTGTGGGATAAATTGGTAAGGCTGTTTTACCAGTTTCTTTGTTGGGGTTTTTAAAATTTGTTTTAATACAGGCTGCATTATTGCAAAGGTAAAGTGTGTGTATAGGGAATTCAATATTCCACTGTTTATTGACACCCTCTCTGAAATAAAAGCCACATGGCAAATATAATTTCATTCTGATTAAACATTTATGCTAGTGTTCCCTTCTCCTGGCGTGGGACCAGTAATGCAAGCACAGGTACACCAGGGAGGTCCCCTGAGTGATTTGCTGCCTCATGACTGTGTGCTCTGGGATTTTCTGTCTCACAGGGCACCCAAGGGTGCACACTGCAAAGTTACAGCTGCAACCCTGTCAGTGTAGCAGAGGGAGCTTTAACCTGGCTCTGTCTGGTATTAAACACAGAATGGAAATCTGATGAAGCAAAGGGTTTAACCAACACAAATTTTTTAGTGTGGACTGAAATTTCCTACCACAAAAGCTACACGGACTCTGGGACTCTGGCATTTTAACATTCATGTTTTTTTCTAATTTTGTGTAGTGACACTGACATCTCTTTGTTCTTGCTAAAAGTTCTTATTGTCATCAATTTTTCCCCATCATACTGAATCCTAGGATGAAAATTCTACAGTCACTGGTTTAGTTACCAATAATTTTGATCATTCTGTTTTTAACTAGAGTTTTTTGTAAAAGTTTGGTTTGGGAGGTGAGTTTCTTACATCTGAATGGAGACAGGAAAATGACATGGTGAGTAATCTAATTAGTAAATGTCCAACACTAATATTGTAGGATGCCATAAAAGTGAAAATACAATGGTTTCATTCCTTATTTTTAACTTTTCTATTTGGACATTTTAAATCAAGCTACTCCACTTGCTAGAAATATTTTTTTAATGCAGTATGAGGTATTTGTAACATATTTTAAAGAAGAAATTGAGTATGGTGACTGGAAGGATGAGATAGCAGTTCTGTCCTCATTTACTTGGTTGTGGCAAAATTCCCAGAGCCCATTCCATACAGGTATTTATTGCACACAGCATATTGAGTACAAATAGAAAAGTGCAGCTTAAGAAAAATGAGTGTCAGAAGCTTAGAAATAAAGCTAAAGCTGCTGTTGGAAGGAAGATAAATCAAAAGAATACTTTGGTTTCTTCTATTTAAAAATAAAATAAAAATGAAAATCAATAAACAAAAGGCAATAGCAGTTGATATGCTGAATAAGCAAGTGAAGAGATACAAATACATGGAAGATTTTCTGCTTATCTTCATCCTTAATTTATTGCACTGCATGATGCAATACAGAGAAAAGTGACCAAATTAATTTTTTTACTATATGCCAAGCTATGTAGAAATACAAATCCATTTACTAGCTGCCAATTAACCTAATTCCTAAGCTGCAATACCCCAGTATTTTTTCAGTTTTCCTACCCTCTTTGCGGCAGACACTTTTATTCACAGTTATGCAGCTACTACTTGAGGTAGACTAGAGGTAGGCAAAGTGTGGTCAAGACTGTCGACCCATATTAATTTGTTTCTTGACTAAAAATATAATTCCAAAGACAAGATCACTATAAATAATTCCTTGAAGCATTTTTTTGTGAAATCTCCCGCCAGCAAATCACAGCTGTGTAAAATATGCTTGGTTATTTTCCCAAGGATACCATGTATTAATCCATTACAGCAGCAAGAGGATCACACTGTGTGAGTTATTCAATCATTTTCTGAAGGCAAATGAGATTCAGCAATTTGGTGAAGTATGTCACAGTGGAAGTGTATTGCAAAGCCCACACATGGTAAAAATATAGTGACTAGAAGGCAAATATTTCCTGTTTGTTGTAATACTATGTTATGCATGAAGGAGTTGTCTTGTGAAAAGCCTTGTAATAAGTATCTGGAGGTGGAGTAGAAAGGAAATCTATCTGAGATGCAAGAAGCTGAATTAATTCAAGAATATTTTTGCTTAGAAGGGGAACAGATATAGCTGTCAATACGTAAATAACTCAGATATTTTTTCACTTCTGTGTTAAAGTCAAAGCCTACATAAAAAAATGCTTAAAATTGCCTGAAAACTTTTTTAAAAACCAGTAGATTATTACTGTGGAAATCTTAAAACCAAGAATATGAATCAAATATAAACTGATTATTTAGATCTCTAATAACATCACGGTGTTTATTTTTAACATTAAAAGAAGAGTTCCAAAACTCAAAATGAGGACCAATTATGTTTTTTTTTTTTTTCTTTCATTTTTATTCAATTTCTGGTAATATACTCTGGTTTCCAAGAGCTGTCATACTGCTGCTTGAGGAGGATGGAAAGGCAGAGACAATTTGTGATGAACTGATTTCAACCTCCATTCCCTATCCCCCTGCACTAACTGAGGGGAGAAGGTTGAGAAAATCTGGAATGGAATTGATCCTAAGAAGAAGGGATGGGCAGAAGAGAAGATGTTTCAAGATGTACCTTTACCTCACTACCCTACACTGATTTGATTGGTAAAAAATTAAATTAATTTCCCCAATCAAAGTGTGTTTTGTCTCTGATGATAATTGGTAAGTGCACTTTCCCTGTCCCTATCTCAATCCATGACCCTTTCATAAAATTTTTTCCTCCCCTTGAAGCTGAGTAATTGAGTAATGGAGAGATTGTGGTGTGTAACCAGCCAGGTCAAGTAAACTGATTCAAAATGTTCTTTTTTTTTTTTTTTTTATTTGTGCTCTCTAAGTTTAATGACTGATGTTTTGGAAGTGTGGTACCAAAATTTTCCATGTCCCTAGTTAATTTTGACTATCCACCATACTATGTTTTCAGAGATAAAATTTATCTGGTTACCTATTCATATCTGGCCCTAGGTACTCATGACACTATTCAAGCATTCAGGGATGCTAAAAACTCAATGTACTCTGTCTGTGTCTCTCCTAATGTAGTGAGATAATGGTTTATCTACCTTGATGAATGCTCAAACAGAGACTGTTTTCTATTATACTTTCAAGACTTCTGGTGATAGCAAGTGATGAATAATGAAACAGCCTTTCTCTCAGTAATGGCTTTATATAACAAAATCACTTGATAAAGCAAAGAATTTCAGAAGGTGAAGGGAGCTCTTAGATTTAAAACTAAAGCTCCAGACATGAATATCTCAAGTACATAAATGCTTCAGTGCTCTGACAGGGCAGAATGGCAAGTAATTGACTGTCTTAGTAGGATGCAGTATTGAAAGATGATTACATAAGCAGAAAGAGCCATTTGCGGGAAGTCTACACATTGTAATAACAGAATGAGGGTTTTTAACAAGACAGTTGCTGGAGTGTTAATAACAGAGATGAAAAGCTGGTGATTCTTCCAAGCATGCAAATCGCTGAAAGTTTCACATATGTATAGAAGTCAGAGAACTGTCCAAGAGAAACCCATTCCAGATTTTTCTATAGAATTGGGACTGCACTGAATTTTTAGATTGAAAATAATTCTTCAATTATGTTAAAAAAACCAAAAAATCTTAATACTCTTGGAATAATTCTTTTGTTGTACTCTTCTCTGTTCTTTTCCCTTTTCCATTCAATGGAGAAATTAAGTGCTTTGAATGAAATTTTATGGAATTTCCAGAAAGCAAGTTCCAGCCTTGGAGCAAACCCTGTTGAATGATTCAAACACAAAACCATTCTGATACCTGCATTTGAATTGCTAATAATAACAAAATTTGCTGCTCATGCTGCCACCGCTGTTGCTCACTCTGCCAGTCCAGATGTCTGTTACCCATCCTTCTGCATGCAAATAAAATTGCTATCTCTTAGAAAGACTTCTTCCTCTTGTATTTCCATGGCTTTTAACATCCATGACCAATCTCACATCTGGTGTAAAGTCTGAGGAAAACAGTAGTTTTTTTACTAGGAATGATTCTGATTTGTAACATGAAGGCAGATTTTGTCACCATCTTTAAAATAAAGTCACCTTGTGTTTTCTCTTTATTTTAGAAACTTTTCAGTACTTAAAAATATAATGTTGTCAAAGGTGGTGTGAATCGATAAGACACTTTTAAACCCTTCCTCCAGCCTTTATATTGTAATGCTCAGATTTTGAACCGTTCTCAGCAATAGCATTATACTGCATGCTGTGACTCTGCTTTTTAAACTCTATTTTGTGTCTGTTTATCTACCTAACATTTCTCTGACAGTGTCTGTCATTATGTTACATATGTATTTTTTGAAAACTAAAAACTACACAATTTGAACTGCTGAATGGAACACACATATGATGTTAGAGGTATAGTACAGACAAGTAACTGCAAAAATATTTTCTCCAGAAATCTCACAGAACATTAACACCTCAAGTTTTGCTAAGCCAAGAAAAGGCTCTCAATTTCATTATTTTACTTGATAATGGACAGACTATTTTGATAATGGATAAACAACACAACAGAACTTTTACTCACTCAAGTCTTTACAGTCCATCTGTAGCACAGTCAAGGATACATACTTTGTTCCATTGTCATTATTGAGAAACAAAACAGAACAAAGAAAAATCTTAATTTTAAAGGGTTTAGGATTTTGCTTCAGAATATGGGACTAAGTATTTTTTCAGACCTGCAAATAGTTGTCTTTTCTAAAATAAGAAAACCTCTAAACTAAAAGAAGGTTCCTGTTCAGTGCCTCCTGAAAGCAATGGAACATCATGTAACTCCAAAAACCTCCACAGTCTCAAAAGTTGTGCTGCTGCTTGTAGTCAGTCACACACTCTTGATACACTGTACTATGAGTGAGACCAACGCCTTCCACTGGGTTTACTTGGATGGACAACAAAGTGGCCTGAATTCCTGCTTTTTGCCTAAAGATAGGTCTCCTGTCTCTCTCTGTGACTGATACATTTCCAGTACAAGGGCCAGATAGATATCATAAGAATTATTCGTAGTGAAGTAAAAGGGGTAATACAATATTCTTAGGTAAAAGAGAAAAAAAATGAGTTCTTCCTCCCTGAATGCTGGCAAACAAAGATGGACAAACTAAGATCAACACTGGATTATGATTTACATTTGCTTAATTGTTCCTTAAGTGTAAAAAAAGTGTAGCTTATTATCATTCAGAAAAAATTGATAGATGCTTTGTTTTGATTTAAGGTCTTGTTGCACAGCTGGGAATATCTTTCATTATTGCAGAGATTCTCAGTGCATGGCTGGTGTGATTAGTGGAAAAGGGCTTGGCTATTGCAATGGATTGGACTCTGAAAAGTGAACAACTTTTGAATATTGTACTTAAATCAGTAAGTTTACTAGAAGGAGAGTACATGAATCATGAATCAGAAAACCTCAGATGAAGTTTGGTTTCGTGTTTTGCTTGTCAGTCAGGCCTCTTGAGGTGAGTTGTTGAGTCCACTGAATATTTGACATCAACACAAAATTGACACGTGACATTGTCACTCACAAGAACTCTAGGACAACATAAACTCTCCACAGCATAGCAAACCTCTGTAATAACATTTTTATCTGTTGTGTTCTAATGTACTAGCTCTAGAGACCACTGTCAAAAATGAAAATAATATCAGATAATATTTCTAGGAGTTATATAGTTGTAGCTTTCCTAGAAGTGCCAGAGGATTTAAATAGCTTTGCTGTATGACTAATCCATCCTACATAGTCTTACCCTATTCACATTCCTGGCCATTAAAAACATCATTTGATGGGACATCAGTTTATGTCCTTGTTACTTTGAATCTTGTTAGATTGTAAGTTGGCAGCCTGGTTAACAGTCTAGATGTGATTTTTCTTCTTTTCACAAAGAATATTTTTCAGTAATTAACACATTTTCCCCTGCTCAGCTCAGATTACATTTTTTTTTAGAAGAATGATTATTTTATTCACTCGGAGACAATTTCAGCATGTTTTATATCAAGTTACAGATAATATCTGGCATGAACAGGTCTGATGATAGTTTTCTAAACACAGAAATGTTGCTAATATTTAGGGAACAAAGGCATTGGAAGAGTCATGTCCTGATTTTAGAACAATGCAGCATGGAACACCCTACTGCTGACACAAACAAGAGTTTTGGTTAGAGTAGGAACTGAAGGGTAGTTTTGATCCAGATTTAGCCATATTAGCAAAAGTATAATAATCCATTGTAAATTACTACTTTTGGAACTCAAAGTACATAACCATCACAACCTTCTGCATGTGCCAACATGCATCTTGAGATGTTTTGAGAAGCAAGGGACAATATGTCCTGATACTGTGCTTTCTCTATATATAATGTGTAATAAAAGAAGCTTTCCTTTCTCCAGTGCCCAAGACTGACTCCCCATTTATCAACAAACAAGTCCTGCAAAACAAACAATAGAATGTCAAAAAAGAGCTAGAACGCCTTAAAATTCTTTATGTTTCTATTATCAAGGAGTCATTGTTAAAAATAAAAACCATCTATCACAAAAATATCTTTTATAAGCTCACTCAGTTGAAATGACGTTACAGATCATATTCAAGATGTTGATAGAACAGTCTAAACTTATCTATAGTGCCACTTCAAAGAGTAACTTTAAAGTGTTGGAATCAAGCATTACCATGGCTGATTGTTTCTGGTGAGACCATGGCCTGATGCAATGAAACAAATGCAAAATCTCCCACTGACATTGTTAAGGTTTGGATAATTCACTAAGGACAGAAGCCCAACCTAAATTCCTGTCTTTAAGTAACTCCTATTTAACATAAAGTGGAAAAAAAATCTTTTTTTTGATTAACCATTTCTGTATCATATCTAATTAAGAGGAATTACTCTTTCTTAAATTAACAGATTTTTGTTTGCATGTCTATGAACTTAAACAGGATTAATTAGCAACCTGAGCAGAGGTCATGACTCATCTCAAATTGCTTATTTAATTTTCTCTTCTTGTTGTAATTTAATAGGAATGGGCCAAATTTGAAAATCTTAGACTACCTTCCCAACTTAATGCTGAATACTTATTTACATTGTCATCCAACTAAATTTCTGGAAACTGGATTGATTATGAAATACCTGCTGCTTTACAGTTTGTGACAGGATAAGAAGAAAACTACTTCCCTCATGACTTTTGAGAAGCAAAACAAAAGACAGACCTAGCTGCATAAACATCAAATACAGTTATAATAATTGGTGATGTTGAACTGTGTGGTTCTTTTTTGATTGGTTCCCAAGTGGCAGTTAAGGGATCAATTTGGAAAAAAATGTAAATAATTATAAAATATTATTGGAGTATTAAGACCAGCTGCTCTATTAAGACCTTTTTCTGAAGGGTGCTTTTTTATAGGTATGTGTTTCATGATCTTTGTTTCTCACTGGAGGTATTGAATCATTACATACCCACAATGTGGAGATGAAACGTCAATGTCAGATTGTCATCCATAAGGTAGCAGATAAATTTTCTCAAGAACACTTTGCTTTTTTTTCAGGTTATATCTGGCAGTGACTAGTGAGCTCAGGATCACGATATAAAGGTGCTGGATGTACATATCTTATGCAGCTGATCTGCAGGTACACAGCAAGCCCAACACCTGAAAATTATTCTGTTCTTGTACAGTAACTTTATGCTACATGCACTGTGAAATCAGATATACCAGAGCTGTCCTGCCAAAGTCTTTTCAGTCCCCAGTAGGCTTGTGAAGCTGCACTGCGCAACTGTAGAATTCTCCTGTTTTGCAAATATGATACAGATATGTGATTACACAGGAATTCTTCAGAAAATTATTGAGAAAATCTACTCATTGAACTTAAAAGTTTTGACCATTTTTACTATCTGTAATCATTGGACTGCCAAGGATATGAGTTTCCTGAGGAATGGCGTGTGCACACTTAAAATTTGAGATTAAATGTTTCTATATTGAGAACTTTTTTTCTTCCAACTTGCTAAAATACAAGGTAAACTTAACTTTTTAATTGTTGTACTTGTTTTCTGTCATGAATTTGTACTGATAGAACACTGCTAATGGACTTCAATCCTGAAATTTAGTGCACTGTTCTTTTCCAGTGTCCCTTCTGCTTGAAGTAAAAAATTCCATTTAGGATATCTACTTGGGTATTTTTCTAACATGAACATTAACATGAAGTATTCAAACACTTTCAGTTAAGAGATAAATGCGTTTTGAATCTAGTTTCTCAGGCTGTTTTACTAAGACATTGCTCCATTTACCTCCCTTCATAGGAAAAAATGTTTCTTTAAAAAAAACCCTTTCTGTTAAATGTCTATGGCACTCTGCTTGGCAGCTGTAGACACAATTTGGGTCACTGTGTTGGAATTTGAGTATATATGTGTATATTCTGTGCCACCTCTGACACTATTATGTCATGAATTGAATGCACAAGTGAATAGATGATGATGGTGATTTATTCTGATAAAAGAGACAGAATGACCTGAAGGTAATTCTTTACACTAAGGACACAATATATAATTAAGAACATTTATGAGCTTAAGACCTTTTCCTACACTGCTTTCTGTATTTTCTCAAAACTATACCCTTAATGACCTCTCTCTTAATTGAAAAAATGGAAAGTCCCCATAGATGTTGGTTAAACTAACTCACCACTGCACAAGACATACAGACAGCATATAACAGAGAAAGAATGGAATTACTGTGAGATAGTCTCAGCTGGTATAAATCAGTGTTGCTGTGATGACTTACACCATCAGAGTTGGACCAATATTACTTTTATATTTCCTAAGGAACACCAAAATATAAGTACAACTCAAAAATTCACTTTCTTATTTAGAATTTTATAAAACTTACATACAACATGCCATAGGTAACAAGAGCCATAAACAAGTAAAACTGGTGAAGCCAGAAAGATTTTTAAGGAGGTAGACATAAGAGCACATTGTCTCAATTCATGTGTAGCCAGTGACATTACCTGACCTAACGAAGCAACAGTGGGGTTGAGCTAAATGATCATAAAAGGCTCTTTTCAAAACAAACTCCATGATTCTATAGGTTGAGAAGATCAAGGATAATAAGACCCATACCTGAGTTTCTTGGAAGTTTCAGATCAGATGTAGTTCTGCAAATATAATTACTTTTCTCACTAATCATAGTATTTGATTTAGTTTCTTGCCCACACCAGGTTTGAGCTGCTTTTAATAGCTCAGTAACCTGATCTCTGATTTTTTGAGGTTTTGATTCCAGCAAATCTAGATTCCCCTAGTACTATTATAGGAATAAGAATTGAAAAAAATCTGAGTAAAATTAAAATGAAACTGTTCTTTTCTAGAAAATGGTTCAAAAGAAACCTAAGCACAACATCAAGGCCTAACATTTCTGTGTTTAACACAAAAATATTATAAATTCATGAATAATTTTTAATTCATTAGGCAGGAAAGATTTTTAAATTTAGGAAAGATAAAGAAACAGTGCAGATTTCATTCTTTTGCCTTTTACAATTTATCACTGAACTTGGGTGAACTGCTCTGGGGTGAAAGGACTGAATGGAGGTCATTTAGGGCCACATTTGATGAAAGGCAGAAGACTGTGATCAAGAGCATATGGGATTAGACTTGGAAGAGAGGCTGACATTTTTATGGAATAATGATGATTAGCAAAATTCGGCGTCTCAAAAATGTCTAGGAACTGTTCTGCTGCTAAGACTTCTTGGTGTTCACAGATTTATAATCTATGGACAGAAAAAATGCAGAAACTTTCATGTCTAAGGTATCTTATTACCAGAAATCTTTGCCATACTCTTTTAACATGAGGACATCTTATGAGCAGAAGTGAAACAGACTTTCATTTTTATTCTTCATGCTTTTCCTTGAAGAACCTGAAGGCTCAAGAGGTCATATATTTGGAAGAAATAGTAACTGAAATATCAAAAGAATATGTATAATTTATACTCCTTTGCATTTTTTCTTGTTTGTTACCAAAACTTTAATGCCTATTTGTAGTAGGAATGATATACATGTACCCTCAGGTCACATATTCTTGGGATGCAATTCTTTGAGGCTCGGCCATTCCACTGTGTGCACCAAATACATGTGAAGAGAACTGTGAGATTTGCCTTGAAAGTGCACTCCTGAGAAACCTGATAATAGACACACTACCTCTTGCAATCTACCTATGCAGATGGAGGTTGCACTTACTGAAAGAGAGAAATATGAGGAAAACTGAGAGGAAAGGAGGCAATAAAACTGTGATGACTAGCATGAAAGAAAAACAAATCACAACCTTATAGTTTGGAGTCTAATGGAATTATGGTAAAGAGATTGTACATCAGAAAAATGTTGATCTGTTTATTGTTTAAAATAAATTTAAAATTGCAAATATGCACACATGCGTGTATATGTGTGTATATATATATATATATATATATATATATATATATATATATATATATATATATATATATATATAACCCCTTGTAACCCCTTCATTGTCAGATAAATAGTTTGGCTCAGATTCCTTCACTGCATAGACTAGGAACAACTTCCTCTTTGGGTACATCCTTTATGTAATTTCCTTTTTTCCACTCTTTTCTACAGATTATCTGATGAACAATCACTTTACTATGTTCCCATCAGTTTCCAAGCTACATTACTGTAATTTCTTTAAAACCCAAGTGTTTCTCTCTATTCAAAGTCGTTCAATATCTGGATCTGAAATATTCTATAATCCATATCTGCTCATTATATTCTTAAATGCTCTAAGTTTAAACCAGAAAAATCTATGGTGGGAGAATTGCATGGGGGATTTTTTGCAGGGAGAAGTGAGGGGTAGTTAGTGACTTTTTACACAGTAGTTTGCAACACATTCCAAGAATAAGGTTTTGAGTGTTTATCATTGTTCTGCTCAGTTCTCGGGAGAATGTGCTGGCATTGGTTCTAACAAGCAGTGTCAATATTTCTGAGTTTATGACAAAATTCCATATAAGCCTCTCTCTTCCCTCCGCTTTGTTCTTATCCCACTTCCAAAGGATAATCTTACAGGAGAACCTTAGAGCCTGAATCATTGTTCAGCTTGTAAGACACACAGCAGAGCAATGAAGATAATGAATGTATATTTGGACAGGATATGCCAGTTCAAAAGGTCTCAATCCTTTATGTCAGCTTCCCACACATTGTCATAGACTGCTATGTAGCTAATTTTTGGGTGATTTGGTTCACCTTCTTTGGTATTACTACAGTGCTACCGTGTAAATTGCAATACTTATTTAATACTGCTTCTTATCAGTTTTAATATTTTTTTATCATTCTATTAACCAAAGTATTTTACAGTAACTCACATAAGAGTTCTGAAATTCTGTCTCCAGTTTGAAATGCTGAACACTTCTAAAAGGAATATTTAATGTTACCAACTAAATAAGAGTTCAACCATGTAAGCATCACCATTTTGGTAATTTTACATTGCATCCGTATTCACAAGGAAATATCTGAGCCTTTTCAAAAGCATCTCTCACTATTCTAGCATTTTAATTTTTTCACCAACACTCTGCAACACTGATATTGGCATCTGGCAGGAAAAAGTGAGATGAAACACACAGAGGAAATTCTATATTTATGCTAGAGATATTAAAGAACCAAACTGTGCTTTCATTTTGCATCATGACTTTTCTTTGGCAAAACATTAAGAGTTATTGAGGATCACTGAAAAAGATGAGCTTTGGCAGCCTGAAGTCTGGTGTAATGTTTACTATGTCCAAGTTAGATGCTTGAGAGCAGTTTTTTTACAATTATTTAGCTGTATCCCTTGTATTGATGTTTTCTTATTTCCATTGCCCTAATTAGGTAAGAAAGGGCTATTGCACACAGTTTAAAAGCAAGAGGCAAAGGGGCAGGATGTGTATGGACTACAAAGGATTTAGGCACTCAAGGTGGGACATATCAGTGTGCAGTCTCTTTTATAGCCACCTGTGAATATAATCCACTGGCTGAGCTCCCTGTACATTGAACAGAAAGATAAACTATTGGAAAATTTAGAAGTCTGGGTTCTAAAAGGCAACAAATTAAAACCAGCAAATAGGAAATATGAGAGAAGGCTTTGGATAGATATGTCTTCCATTCTTGTTTGCCCTAAATCCTTTTATTCTAAGAGAGTTCAAGTATGTCTTGGTAAACAGAGACAGAAGAAATAGCAGAAGTACCTTTTTCTAGAGGGTTTCTACAGCAGTCTAATACATTATTTTTCCTATATTTGTTAATTATTCTCATAGCCAGGAAATTCACATTCCTAAGTCTCCTAACATCAATTACCTTTTATGACACAGCTGTAGATGGCCTTATTATCTACATATAAGTGCCTAAAATAGTAGCAGTCATTCCCAAATTCTCTTGTTCTAAAAGATACATTTGCGTTAGTCGTAAATGGACTTGGATTTCTAACAGTTTCCTACAGTCTAGCTGATCTATCTACAGAACCATCCATTCTTTACATTGTTAGAAAAATGGAGAAAAATTATAAGCTAAAGACTAAAGAATAAAATTCCTTACAACCCAATTTGTTGCAAAGATTTTATAATATTGTTGCTTTATAAACACTTCTTCCTTTTTCCTGGTTGCTGCCTTTTTTATCCTTGTACTGAATATTGGTAGTTTTGTGCTTTAGGCTAATCATAACTGCACTAAAAAATACAATCAATCCTCTTATCGTTTCTGAAGCTAAAGAGACAGTGAATATGGACAACTGAGCAGAGTCACAGAAAAACAGAATAAAATCAGCTTCAGTACAAAGGTTGTAATTAAACAGTGATGCCTTCCCTGTCTGTCATTGCAGGGCATCCGTGTCATTTGCTTATCAAACAATAGATAATGCCTTTCACACCCCTCCCTCCCCATATGAGTACAGTTTTAAGCCAGCTTGCCACGACCAATTTTTTATTTCTCTGATATTCAGTAACTGCATTCACTCAGTCTTACTATTAAATGTAATGTTGTGCATGGGGGTCAAAGCTGGTGCACATTGTATGTCAGCAGACTGGAGTTCAAAAATTACTCTGCCACCTCAGCAGAACTTGAGTGTGGCATCACCATTTGTTTTCTTTACCTTAACTTGCTTATCTAATGGGTGCAAATTTGCTACATAAGTGAAAAGCAGCATTATTTATTATCTGTGATATTGGGACAATATACGTGTGCAAAGAATTTACATTCCTATAGTTATAAATTGCTACATATGAATAAACAGTTGTAGTGGCCCGAAGATCAAGAGCATACAGTCAGAACTTTCTGTAGGCATACAGGGTAATTGAAAGAAAAACAGATAATTAAAAATATTAAACAGTGTTTAAATATACAGTTTATATCACTCCTATTGTTCTGATGCTTATAATATTAATGACATCAATATCATTAATTAATTAATTAATGACATTAATGATGTTAAGTGAAGAGAAATTTCCATAAGATTGCTATGTATAAGCCACAAATCTTCCCTCTTTGGTATCTCAAACTGGACATCAAATTTTTATTAAATCTTAAAGACAGATGGACTAGGAATGCAGCTCCTAGAATAAAGAAAATTAAAAATATAAGAAAATACATACACACAGAAGCAGTAAATTCAAAGTATTATAGATTACAATATTTATGGAAAATTAATTTCAGATATTCATTTACAACCTATGCTAACAGATTGCATAAACATGTTTTGTGACATTTATATACATTTTTAGACTCCTTACTTTGAATGTCAATTTTGAACAAAACATTTATGGAATGATTTACAATTAGGTTTTGGAAAAAAATTTATTCTGAGACCATATGCATGCAGAAAAGAAGATGGGAAATGGATTATTTACTTTTTTTTTTTTTCCCTAACCTAGTCTTAGATCATTGTGACTGCCCTAATAGCATTTAGCAAGACAGGGAGTACCTTCTCATGGCCTGTGAATACCACTTTACGTTTCACTTTCTTCCAATCAGCCTTGAAGAAACTTTCAGGAATGCCTCTATGCCTCTCTTCAAAAAAAAAACCAATTCTCTCTTTTTCTAAGGATGAATTACCATCTGTTCTCAGATCGAGCTAAAGAAGAGTATATTATTTCTATATATTTAACAACCTGACCTTTTCAGATTAAAGTCAGAGGTACAGGCATAAATTCTTGACAACACAGTGAAGAACAGATACCAATGCTCCAGAGGCAACATTGCATATACGTGCTTTCCAGTACCATGCACAAACATGTGAGGAATGTATAGAAAAAAATGTAAATTTTTCTATTTATCCTAAGGGAATTCAGTCAGTCTGACTTTTGCTTTTGAAAAAGAATGATGTTAAGATCTTAAATGACAAGAATGTGAGAAAATCTTCATCAAAGGGAGACTAACCTTGTTTGTTTGCAATATTAAAAAATGTGAAGAAAATAAAAAGAATACTGCTTAACACTGCCAAGAAAGAGAAAAATGATTCTGCACGTGGTTTTAAAACTGGTGTAAAAATTGACATCTTTAAAAAGAGGTGGAAAACCCTATCAATAACATACTGTCTTTGCTATCCATCACACTGTAAAGAAGGAATGTTAATTTTTTTTTTCCTTTCAGAAGTGGGAAAACCCTAATTTTATCTGCACTGAAAATATAGCCGGACCACAAGTATTTGAAAGCAAGGGAACACCTGCAACTCAAGCAAGAATGAAATGGAGACTGACAAAGACTGTAATTTTCTTTCCTTAGTTCTTTGCTGTGAAATGCATCAGGGGTATTATCAGATCATTCACTGACATGAAAAAGAGGCACTCACAGATTTCCCTGTCACAAACATAGTTCCTGATCCAAAATCTACTGTGGCCAAGAGAAAGATTATCACTTACTTCAGTGGCAAACTACTTGAGATCTAAAATGTTGTTAATCTTAGTACAGTAAATTCAATATATTCAATCAAAAAAATTAAAGCTCTTAAATTTATATAAATAAATATAAGCTAATGTAAATTTTGGTGCATTTGCACCTACCTGTTTATTTCATGACAAGTTTTAAGCACCACTTTTTTTTTTATTTAGTACTTTTAGACCTATTATCAAAATTACTACCATCAGGAAATTATTATTTTATAATGTAAAATACCATCTGCTTTGCACTTTAAATTTCTGGGTTTTTTTTCTTTTTTTTTTCAGTTGCATTCATTTAGAAATTATTACATTCAGTGTCACAATGCAAATTTAATATGTTTTCCAGTTGAAAATTTAAGTGAAGACTGTGGGTTTTAATGACTTCTGTTGATTTGGGTAAAACAACAGACTTTGATCAATCTGCCTTTGTTTTACTATTGCTGAAAATATTCTGTCCAGGTTTAAATATGTTGACTTGCTAAGGATATATTTATAGCAATATAAGTGCAATATTTCTATATGTCTCTCAGGCTGAATAAATTTAACACAGGGAAAGTTGTTTTTCTGCTATTGCTATGCATAGCCAAAATTTATGCTACACGTGGCTCAATTTTCAACCTGCTTAACACTACATATGGGGCACAAGCACATGATCTACTCATGCTGGGAGATTCCATCAGAACAGTCATGAGTGCCTGTGAACTTTCCAGTAAATTCCTTAAATTAGACACTTAAACATGTAATAGACCTTTATCTCTTTCTCACCATGTACTTGTAAGGTTGGAGGAACCTTATCTTAAATTTCTTATGTCGTGACATATCTCAGCAATACAATTTTTTGTCTTCATAAATATTGCTGGAGTTTGGGAAAATTAATTTTACAAATGAGGCTAGAAAGAGGAAATAAAGTGGATATCCAGAAAGTCACTTTAGCCTGAAAAACCTGGTTTTACTAGGCATCTGCTGCAGATACTGCAGGGGAAAATGTCCTGTGCTTTGAGAAATATTCAGAATATATTAATTCACATTGTAAAACATCTTGTGAAATAGCCTCTCTGTTTCTGTTGAAAAATAAAGGAGTTAGTATCCCACAGCTAAAACTGACCTACCTAAATATCCAAAAATTCTTTTAGATGTTTCACCAGGTTTTCAAGTCTGACGCTAAGACCCAAAACACCTTCAACAAAGTCATATTTCCTCTCCAGAACTTAATTTGAAAAAAACATTCTGAAAATCAGACCTCATATATTCTACATATTTTTTTTTTTAAATTTATGTTCAGAAAGAAAATATCTTTAAACTTTTCTCAGTTTTCATTTGCATCTGGGTATCTACATGACCAAATGGGAAGATCACCAATGAAGATCACAAATCAAGTAACTGAATTACACTCGAACGCATTTTCTAATATTATTATCCTACACGCACACCCCTGAAATTATTTTTCATTGAGCTGAGTAGTCAATTACTTTTGAAACTCAGTTCAAGCATTTGTATTCACAACTTGGACATTACTGTGTCACTCCCTCTGAGGCAGGGAAACTTAAGACATCTTGAAAATATCTGGAATTTGTGGCCAGATGGCCACACCTAAATGGGCTTATGTGGATTCTCATCAAAACTACAACAAGAGCACATCTTGTGGTGAAACCATAATGCTATACTCCTTTTTTCCACAAGTACACTTGATTCCCATTTTATGCAAGTTTTCTGACTTAGATTTGCTTATAATGGTAATGAACAGAATGAAATAATAATAAAGTCCAGGCTGCTGTGGTATTTATTCCCAACAAGAAAGGCATAGTTTGATGGTACTGACAACAATGTATTAATTTGGAAGCATGTCACAGACCCTTTTTGGCCCCAAGGATTATTTATTTTTCTTTATTATGTGCCTCAGCCTAGAAAGCATTCAGAAGGGAAAAATAACAACACACACATACAGAAATATGCTTATGTGCACACACACACAAACAGATTGGAGATAAGGTATCTATCAAAGAGATAAGGTACCAACTAACGAAAAAGGAACAATTAGAGATGTTTTAATAAATATTCCAGAAGGGTGTTGATAGAGTCTTGGTGAGATAGAGGAATAAGATTGAATTGAAAGTTTACAATACTAAACATAATTAGGAAAAATCTCCGCAATTTTAATAATGCAATTCAAGAATAATATACTTAGGAAAACATGACAGATGATGCAGGTGACAGCTTTTGCCAGGTATCTGTGATTTACCTTTTTCAGAAGTGTGATTAATTCCTGTCCCTCTATTACTACATCTACACTGATACAGTTTGCAGCTTTGAAAGCTGAAACTCTGGAAGAACTGACTGCAGGAATTTATAAGATATTTTATTTCTCAGAGTAAGAGTTTTCCAAGAGTTTCTCTTGGAGAAACTAATCTTAGTGAATCCCATGTGATTCACTAAGATTAGTCTATTTTAAGCTGAAATAGTGCCTTCATTGATATTCTAGTAACTCAGAAAATTTTTACTTATTTACTCTGGTCAAAATTACTTTTTTGTTGATGTTAATTTTTGTGGCCTACTGAAGGCTTCTCTAACGGAGGAAAAGATATGTGTGTCGGGTGATCTTTTTGCAGGGTCATCATTTTTTGCCCACTAGGACTGACTCATGATGAGTGTTTACTTCTTCCGCCTTTTTTGTTTTTCTGAGTGTCTGCTGACATAGAAACAGATCTATGTGAAAAATAGGTATTGTTATGTGTTCATGTGGGTTTCAGTCATGATCCCATTCCTCATGTGCAGCTCCAGAGATGAAGATGGGTGCTGTGCAGCCAGGGGCATAGGCCATCCTGCTCAGTAGTTGTTACACCCTTTCAAAATGTACTTCAGATCATTGTCAACTGCATTATAGACATTTTCTTAAGGGGAATTTTAGTCTGTATCACTAAAACTTTCTCATCATGCATGCGGGTAATGTCTAGAAATAATATTCCTAACTGTTAAGTATTCATTTGGTTTTTGTAAGGAATAGACTTAACTCTGGCATTACAAAGAGTGTCAAAACACTATGAGGATTCCATACACAAATATAATCTCTTTGCTGGATAATTTGATGATTACAGTGATAAAAGGGCCCCTCATATCTTAACATCCACATTTTATATCCTATGCTGTGTTCCTAGGTCACATTGCACAGTTTCCTAATGCTCCTGCTGTGAGAGTTTTGACACTGAGAAGTGTTGTGTGGGAAGTGTGCTTGTCAGAGAGACACCCTCTGAGATGTTCTTTATTTGAAACCAGCCTGCCTTGTCATGTGTTTGGTACAGACCCACGCTGGTTTGAAGAGGCAAGCAAGGAATCTTTGTTATCTGTCTACTGTTCTGCTTCAAGACTGTGCTTCTTTAGGTGAAACTGCAGCTGTGCTAAGATTACATCTGTGCTGAATTCAGTTCTGTCCTCTAAAAAGAGTTTACAGAGTGAATGGGGGTGATAAATTTCATAGGCTCAGGAAGGTATTGCTCAGGTTATCAGCTTTCTTATAATCTGAATGATATGAAAATCACACAAATCTCTCTTGTGATAACCCAATCTCTCTTGTACCACTGCCTGAAGTACCCATGTATCTAGGTAATTCTAGGGTACACAGACCACTGGAAGATTTTGTTAGCTGAACTGGAACTTGCTGAAAATATGCAGAACTGGAACTTGCTGAAAAACAATCACTAATTTGCCAAGAAATATGATTTATTCCAACAATTAGTGGTGTTTTCAGAATTCTCATTGAATTCCATGTCCTGTCTGATCAGAACATGTGATGGTAAAGGCATGAAGAATGTTCAGAACAGTCTTTACTTCTCTTCAAGGACTAATTGCTTTCTACAGGAGAGGTTTCTGGCTGGGTCATAGGCATTGTAATGTAACCCTGAGAGGGTTTAAGATGTTCCCCCAAAGTTCACCAGTCCAGAAGTAAAATATATTCATTGCATGTAGAAAAAGCCTAAGGCCTTGCCCTATTATGGTCATCCCTTTTCAAATATGTAAAAAATGCTGGCATCAGAGATTTTTTACAGTGTTTGTGTCTAGTATTTCACACACACATATACACACACATATATATAGATATATGTATTTGAATCCAATCAAACTTTTGCAGACTAAAGCAGCAGTAGCAGGCCATGGGGACTAGGTGAAACACATAAAGTTTGAAGCATAATTTTCTTCTCTCTTCTCTAGGCAGGTGTGAGTCATGACACAAACTGGTATAAAATTCCCTCCCATGATAATCAAATGCCATGCTTTTTATCCTCAGGGGGTATAAACAGCATAAATCAATAAAGTAGTGCCAATTTACATAAATTTCTACACAGAATTTGGCTAAATGACAACTCATAAGGATATGATAACATTCTGCAGGTATTTGAAGGCCATAAACACTAAGCAGGGGGACAAATGATTTAGGGTGGCGTAAGGAGATGTAATTAGGAGCAATGGGAGGAAATTAAGGGAGGAAAAAATTAGGCTGAATTTTCTGACAGTGAGATGTATTAGACTATGGAAAATAAGTCTCCCAATGAACATTCCATTTCTCAACATGTTTAGACTGGACAAAGTACTAATGCATATCCAACAGGGATTAATTTTGCAATGTATGGTGCATAGACAAGAAACCAGAGACATTTAATGGGGTAAAAAGAATTCTGTGCTAAGAAAAACAAATAAATCTCTTTTTTTAATCACTTTCAACAAATGTATTAATATTTCTGTATCTTTTACATATGTGCATTTTTACACGGAAACAATCTTTTTCATTCTTTTTGTCTAAAAATTTAAAAAAAATTTAAAGTATAACTTCAGTTTAAATGCAAATTTTATAATGGCAAATTTATTCTCCTCTGCTATCTATCAAATTCAGAAGTGTTACATTTTTTAATATTTAGTGTTTCTTTTAACACAGGAAAAAAATCCCACATACTTAGTTTATTTTGTTAAACCAAACCTCCATTCTCTTGTGTGTTACAAAACTGGATATACATCCTTAACTGCATTGGTATTTTTGTAGAAGATGACTGTGGCATAATATTTATTTTTGAAATGGTTAGAAAATGTTCTTAAATCATTAAAATGTCTAATTTTAATAATTTTATAACAAATTGCTCAGATAAGTTGTCGCTATCGAGGCAGGACGGGAATGAAGAGACTCAGGCTCAGAAGGCTGCTAAGAGTAAAACTCCAATTTTTTATACAGAGCTTTGCAAAGACCAAATCCATTGGTTCTGAAGTAAAAACGACTCAAGCATTGGTGCAAAGTGTTTCATGCACAGTGATAGAACTTAACTATAAACAATGTGAAAAACAAGAGAGATAAAGAATTATTTACATTCTTTCCCAGATCTTTCCCTGGATTTTGGCCGGGCTAGAAACTCTCAGTTTCTTTCTTTGACTGAATCTGAGTCCCACAATAAGTTATTGTTTTTTCTGCATCTAATTGGACTCTAATCACTGGAAGAAATGTTTCCAAACAAGGGTTTGCAAAGCTGATTACAGAAACACATTTAAAAACTCTATATCTTTATATTTTTTAGAAAAGTCAGAGATACATATTGTGGTATATCTCATTTTTCAGATGACTGATGTCATCTGAAAATGTGCTCTCAAAGTTATTAGGTTACATGTGTTTCCATGAAATGCAAATGTGAAGTATACTCTGGAATCCCAGACACTGTATTTGGTTGCTTAGTATCTAGAAGGCAAACCACAAAATAAAATATGTAAAACAGCTATATCTAACAAAGAAATCTGTGAGATGTCAGTAAGTAAACAATTCCAGAACCTACTTATACAGCTCAGTTTACTGAGCACTGTATTGAAGCAAGTGACAGAAGAGAGGCAGATTCATGGATTGAGCTCACCAAAGAGAAGTGAAATTACTTGAGTCAGGAAGTTATAAAACTCTAAAATAATAGCAATTATTATGATAACAAATATAATTATAATTAATTCTAATTATAATTATAGGTGATTTGAATATGATAATAATAGTAGTAATATGGTTTGGAATTACTTTGGTAACAAATAATTTATTTTTACTGAGGAGCATGTATGGTCCCCAGCACAAAAATATGTCAATTATTTGATTTTTATTATCAATCTGTTTCTTCATGTATTCCCTTGACAAATTCCATTAAATATATTCAGATGCTTAATATAACTGAAAGTTATACATTTTCTTCTCCTCTTTTTTCAGCATTCCTCCAAAGCTAAAGTAGACTCACATAACTGACATGGCAGTTCAAAGGGAAGTACAGAGAACACAGAGACTTTTTAGCCATTTGTTCTGTCTACTACTGCTTTAGTTTTTCTGCAAAGAAAAATATCCAGGGAAAATTGCATCACGGCCAGATGACCCGTCTGTTTTTTGGAAAACACTTTCAGTATTGTCAAGAAAAAAATCATTTCACCAGGAGTTACGTGACAAGACTTGAGCACGTCTCTCAAAAAAGGAAAACAAAAAAAAAGCCTGGTGCAGTTTTGAATTATAAGAGGATAATTAGCTTAAACATGCTAAAGCTGCAGTATAGTCAAAAGCGTGGTTTACAGTATAAAAAGATCAGGTTCACAGTCCCAATTTCACCAAAATCCACCATTGTGCAATTTGGAAGTATCTTCATAACTCCAGGAAATGTACATTTGGGAATTTGCATAGATAAGTTTAAATCCTTGAGATTCTGCAGCAACAACCAGCTAACTTCCAAATGAATGAAATTAATGTTTCACTCTATTAAACTTCATTTTGATAAAACTGTGGAGTGTTTATATATTTGTGGTTTTTGCCTGAGTGACTTTAAATGTTCAAGTTGTCATTACTAAGCATTAATAATAACAAAAAACATTGTGCCTCAAGTATTGTAACATAAGGAATTCAGTTTTATACCATGGGAATGTTAGACACTCTTGGTTATATTAACACTAATTCTCAAGTGATGACACCTTCAAGTTTATAGCTTGCAGTCTTTATTTAGGCAAGTCAAAGTATGCTGAGAAAGAGGGAATCACACCAATGCATTTATTTTATTATTTTAACACCACCTAGGGTTGAAAGGTTTGTGATTTTTTTACAGTATAATTGTTTTTCGAGGTAGAAAAGCTATTTATATTGAGTGTCCTTCCGAGGACACTCAATATACAGTAGATGAAATGTACTGGATTTAATTGGAAGATAGAGACATATGCTTTTTACTAGTGCCCCAGTACCATAAGTCGTGTCTTACAGGTGTTATATATCAGGTTGTTTACACAGACACTACTCAAAATTTTATTTCTGAGTATTATGTTTGTTTCTCTTCCTTTGCTGGGATTACCTCAGCGAATTAAGATAATTTTAAAAACAAACCTATTTAAAAACAATAAAGTATACTTTTTAACAGAATAATAATTTTTACTTATTCCTATGTTAAATTGTAACTTTTTATGTTAAGAAAATTTGTGCTTATAATTTATTAATTAAAACACTTCAAAGCAGACTGAAATCATACTAAAGCCATCTTTTGATTTGATTGCTGTAAGTATATAAGATAAATATTTGACAGACTCATGAGAAAGTCTTGAATGACAGCTAATAAACAACAGTCACTGCATTCAGAACCTACTGAGGGGATAAACCCATAGTATGATATCATGGTTGATGCAATGCCATCTGATTAAGTAAAAACAAACTCATTATTATCTTTGCTCCAGAGGAGGTTTATATCCACTCTTTAATTTCATTTCTCATCTTGGTCAGACCTCTCAGAATTCAGGAGTTTGATTTACAGAAGAGGGGATGTAACTGAAGATTGCTTTGAGGTGACAGCACACAATACCTTTAAAGCTGGTACGACACGCTTAACTTTGATAGCTGCAGGCTGATGATGACTTTCTGTTACCCTAAGAGAGCTTCATAGCCATAGGTGTCATTCCTATGTAAAGGACTGGTGTGTGCCATTTATTCTCATTTCTATAGCTGGATCGACTGGATGTCCTGAACATACTCCAAAACATGTTCACTCTAGAGAGGAAGTGGACAAAATTTCTTTATCCTGCAGAATTGTGTTCTTAACTTCAACATGCTTGTCTCAGATAATTTAAAGTTAATATACCAGTAAAGACAGCAATTTTAATTGCTCCAGCTGAGCTATGGGCTCTCTTTGAACCAAAACTGGTGGAGGAAATAAACTGCTTTGCAGACATCCATTGCTTTGCATACTGTAATTTGTTGCACAGAGTCATTAGAGGTGTTAAAAAGTTTCAAGGGCTTAACCCAACCAAAGATTGAGATAACTGTCTGACTGCAGTATTAGACTGATTTTATTTACTTGGGTTAGTGAAGCTGAGTTAGAAAAACATTCTTTTTCCCACAGATGTGCCCTTTCTCTGTTTTCGTAAGTGAAGTATTTTCAAAGGTTTCTGGAGTTCAGAAAAGAGTTTGAATGTGCAAATAACAAAATCTGTTAAAGAACATTGTGAAAAATAAATCCCTACAGCTGCTGCAGTGCAGGATGGTCTGAGTCTGAGTCTAAGTTAGGTCTTGACAATTAGCAGCCTGTCATGCAGCTTTCCATGCCCACTTAGTGACCAACATTTTGGCAGGACTTGAGCTGTCCTGACAGCAAAGGGTTTGCCTCAATAGCCAATAAACCATGGAAATATTTGGATTTTCCTTTTTTTTTTTTTTTTTTTTTATTGTTTTTTGTTGATTTTTTTAATTTCCAGAATATTTTTCTAGAGCATAAAATATATTATAAATGTCATAAATGAATGGACTTCTTAGAAAATGTATAATATCAATTTAAAACACCTCAGTTACATGCTGCAATAGTTCAAGGTTTTGGTTCAAGGATTTCTTTATGTTGAGACAGTATCTATAGAAAAGGTGTTGCCTAAATGCAATGTGAATTTTATAATTTCAAACAACACAGCAAAACATAAGTAAAGAATTCATACATACTTTACAGTTAATAAAAACATACTAATACTAAATCTCTTTCACTTCTACTACAGTTGTATTAGGATTCTGCACATTCTTGAGCTGTCATAGAATTTTCTACAGAACTCATCCATTTTGGAGAAAGTTCCATCCAGGGTTTTATGGATGCTTTTTCCCTTTCCCTTTCCCTTTCCCTTTCCCTTTCCCTTTCCCTTTCCCTTTCCCTTTTCCCTTTCCCATCTTCCTTTCACATTTAATCTGCAAAACCTGAGCCCAGTGTGGAGTGTCATCCTGAATTTCCAGATAAAAGCTGTAAGAATAGTTTTGGGAGGCACGACTTTCTAAGATCATGCCACTCAAAATGCCACTAAATCTTTAATAACATAGTCACAGAATCTGGCATCTTTCCAATGTATTATAGAATTCAAGACCTTAAAGAGGGAAACAACCATTTTGCAGCTAGAAGAGATCTGACACTGTAAGTTTTCATTGTCTACTGGGAAATTCCTGTAAATGTTTTTTCTTATACATAATTACATGGTGGTGACAAGGTGGTGGCAGTTACAAATGCTGTAGTAACCCACTGCATTATCCCTTGGGAAGAGAAGAAATTTCTATTTAAAGAGCACACACTCCTGAAACAATCAGATGTCTCCCCTGAGATTTGAAATGGTTGTATCTGCCAGAACATGGCAGGCTGCTTCCCCCAAGGGCACACACAGCCTGGAGGCTGCTGTCAGCTCCTGGAATCTGCTAACACAGGAATCAAGGGGAGCAGTCTGGCTTGTGCCTGGTTGAATTCACTTACAGCACTAAGCCTAGACTTGGTTCCCATTTGGATGCCATGCATCTCCAAATTACAGTGGATATTGAACTATGTTTTCCTTAAACAGCTTCTCCTTTTTTCCCTTTCAACATAACATCATTACTGCAGAGACCTAGTTTTTTAACTTTCTTCTCGTAGTTATTCCCTTATTTATCTTTCTTCTGGAGATATCTGGGACTTACATTATGAATTATTAACCTTAATGCTTTTTTCCTCTGGAGCTCTTTATAGGTTTTGTACCTTTTAAAATCCAACACAGAGTGTAAAATGGTCATATTTATTTTTCCAGGGATTCTCCTTCAAAGATAACAAGAGATACTTTCATATCTTTCTCTTTTCTGCTGAACTGTAGTAAGTTTGGTGGCAACAGTGAGGAAGGTGAGTAAATGAAGTAAACTTCTGTTTATTTCTTGGTTACAAGAGGAGTTAATTTATTACTTATTAATATCAACTCAGTGTGGATTTGAAACAACTCCATATACCATAGATAATAAATGTGAATTATTATTTTTAAAATTATTAAATTCTTTCATCCTACATGACTTACAGAACTAATAATTCTCAACTGTTCATTGTTATTACAGCACAGGTTCATTGCACCTAAATTTGCCACTTTTGTAACACATAAAAATTATGACAATGCCTACCTAGTGCCACAGTTTTAGTAAGAGAACAGAAAACAGTGCTTTTGATTGCCCTTTAATGGGTAGGTAACTATTGAAGGCAAAGCTTTGGTTTTAATATCTTAAAATGGAGGAACTGAAAATTCACCTTCTAAGAATCTAATATTTTTCAGTTATATTTATTTGCATTTATCATTTTATAGTCTAAATTCTTAAGTGGAACATGCTCAATAGTGAGTCACTTTGGGTTGTGTGAATTTTATACTGAGATTTATTTCAATAAAGTTATTAGAGTTTGATAGTAAGATATTCAGACATTTTGAAGTTATTTAGGCATGCATCTTTACTTTTTAATATAATCAGGTTTAAATTGGGTTCCACAAAACCTAAAAGTTTATTTTAGATTTCAAACATTTATCTGTATGGTCTTACTTACTACTGGACCTGCAAAATAAATAATCTGATTTTCCCCATAGGGCTTTGGACTACAAAAAGTTCACCTCTTGATCTACAGCTGTCTTTGATGCTCTTTACAGGGTACATGGTCCTTGGAGTGAATATTTTGTAAACGTATGTTTCTGTTTCCTTCATCTTACATTGAAGAGATACTCTAAGTCCCAGCCATTTCTACACTATATCAACTGCTTATAACTAAAAAAAAATGTGGTAAAAATGAAAAATTTGGTATAAATGAAAAATATGGTATATTAGAAATACTAGTTCACCATTCAGTTTCATTTGAATACCTGGTACAGTGTCTTTGAAACCACTAAAATAATCCTTCAAACAAAACTAAATACAACCCCAAATATATTGTTTAAATTTTGTATTCATTTAAAGAATAAATATGTGAAATATTTGAGTTTTTCTCTCGGTATCTACTAGATTTGTGTAAATTGAGCTGTGGAATCAAATGTATATTCCTTGTTATAAAGACAAGAGATCTTAATATTTTTTAGGTAATTTCAAGTCCTGAAGGACTATACAAGTCTTTTCACTTTATACAAGACATTTAATCTCTTCTAATTAGTCTGCCATTCCCAGTAAATATGAATTTATCAGTCTGCATTTTTTACTCAAATTTCTTCCCTAATCACTGAAAGTAGATGATTTCAGTCCCAGGAACTCAGGCTGTGCCAGCCCAGGGCAAAGGTAGGTAGTGACTCCAGTGAGACTACTTACATTAGAATTTGTGCTCCAGCACCACTGAGTTATTGAACTCATGCAGAGGTACTGGTATATGTGTATAAAACATAAACATATACATATATAGTGCTAATTATTTCTTTATTTGTGCAATCACTCCCTAACCCTCAGAGTTTGGTGTAGAAGGGGTTTTAATTCTGTCATACTCTGCACAAATGCAGAATGGTGTCATCCCAAACAAGGCAGATCAGAGGCAATAAACATGGGAATGCTGGAAAGAAGAATGGCATTGGTTAGCATGAAACACCTTGCCCTCCATGAAGCAGAAATTTTTATTTAAAGCACTACAGTAACAAAAGTGCTAAAGAAACTATTTGAAGAAAAAGTAGACTTTTTGGAATATTTACACCATGAGAGACAGGACAAGACATAATCTATTGTTAAGTGTACTGCTTGGACCAATAAGTTACCTGCTTAACCCAATATGTTTATCTTTACCTGTATTTTTATAGTGCTAAACAACTTTCTAAAAGAAAGCTGATTAGTATTACACAGTTTAATGATCCACAATAAAATGTTTGCCACAATTAATATATTTTGAATAGATTAGCTTATATTAACATATTTTGAAATGCACAAAGATTAATTTTCTTCATTTTTTTTCCAAACTACCAACAGAACCTATGTAAAATCACCCCCCCCACCAAATTATGGAGTGGAAAGCAAAAGCCAAAACTTCTACTGAGCCCTGTGGGTCATGGAGAGATATTTTTATTGATAAATTCAAATTCTGAGACTTCATTTGCCATCCTTAATTCATTTACAGGGAAATAAAATGTGAAAGCTCACTAGTTTCTTGTGGATGAAGTCTGTTTGTTCAAGAACACCATTACACAACTGACATAGCTATGCATTTGCTTAATAAGGGATAAGAAATTTAAGCCAGATATACAGCAACATTTTTTATCTTTTATCAAGGTGGGTGTCCATGGCCCTTTGAACTTTGAGCTTTCAGAAATAACAATACCAGTAAGGCAGTTATAATATGCAGGTCTTTGTGAGACTTCAGTTTGGATTGTTGCAACATTAGTAAGAAAAAGAGCAGTAAAAATAAAGTTTAAAAAGCAAAAAAACTCAACTGTTACAATACCTTCTCTTTGTTATCTCCCTTGTATGCAAAGACATAGAACATGCTTTTTTCTGTATGGAAATAGAAATATTATCCTGTGGGCTCTTTAATATAATGATGTAGCAGATGCTGCTTTGTCTTCTCTCAGTAGTATCTTAAATCATATGAGCAGAATTTCATTAACACTTGATCAAAATTTGGCATTTTTGATCTGCTTTAGGTTCTGAGTGTCCATGAAGTAGATGATGGCTGATCTAATAAAGATACAATAAGAAATATCCAGTTTTTTTCTCAATCTCACATCTTGTGGTAAACTAAACCAAACATAATCCAAAATTACCTTGGAGCTGTTGGTTATTTTGAAAGAATGCATTTCAGGGGTTTTTCTAAGATTGCAGCTTAATTAGCAAATAGGATTAAAAATCCATGAAAAACAATAATTATTTGGAACATGTTCCAAGTTTGAAGATTTTAAGAGAGTTAATGTGCATCCAAAACTGACCAAAATGCTTCCTCCCTTGTAGAACCTTGTTGCAATCTGTAACTTTCTCATGTGGGTTAGGGCTGTATCTTCATTAGTTTAGTAATCAAATATTCAATGACATTTATTCTGATACTGTGTCGAATGCTGAAGATGTGGATTTGGTTGGGGTATTTTTCATGACTGTTTCAACACAGGAGACAAATTAGACAGTTACATCTGCCTATGTAGTTATGTAGAGCTACCTTAATTGTGGAATTTTCATTGATCCAAAGGATTGTAGACTTCACCTTACTCTTACTCTAGCTTTCTTTTTTTTTTTTTTTTTAACATAGGGGAAGGATAAAAATCTCAGTGTAGGAGAATGAAACTGCAGATCCCAAAGATTAAATTATATCACTGTTACATTTTATCTGAGGAAATCTTTTCTTATCTATAGTGATTGCTTTGTGTGATAGAAACTCAATCAAAATAAAAGGTAAAAACAATATAAATACTTCAAATTTCAATTCAGTACTCCTAAGTTCAAGATGATCTTTCTCCTGTTGGGAGACATGATTTGATATTTTTGGTTTTTATTTGAACAGAGTAATGCAGATATCCCATTTCTGGAAAGATCTAGACTTGTGTCTTTTTTTTCTGAGAATCTAATTAATTTGAAGACACCTGCATTAATTAGAAGTAGAAAACCTTAATGACATCACATTAGTAAGAGCAGCAATTCATTACATCTTGACTATCAAACCATCTATCTGACCTAAATACAGTCCAGTTTCTCTCTGACATCCAAAATATTTGTCTCAGAATCTTCATGTCGCACATATTCACACATTTCTTTGAATTAATTTTAATAAAAACTTCCACTGCCCCCAAAGTACTCTAGTTATGCTGAAATGGAAACAAGAAATCACATTTGAGGGATGAGGTATCAAGTTAGTGCTAGTGTCATCTGTTAGATCTTGTTAGATTGTACTATCTGTTTACATTAATTTGGTTTAGTATCCTTAAACATACAGCACAAACCAAGACTAGACATGCAAAAACTAATATCTGCAGGTTTGTGGTGCACACCTGGCAACATTAAAAATGAAACAAATCAAAATATATTTTGACTGTATTCTTAATTGATAAGATATCAGGACTTTATATTGGTACGATTTTGAGCCAGACCTGAAAAAGAGAAACTGCATTGCATTAAACTCCTATGCTCCCTGCGCTTCAGAATAGGCAAATCCTTTGTGTTTGCATTTTCCCTTCAAATTGTATATGTCATTGTAGATCCTTCAGTTCACATCTTCTCTGCTGGTGCAAATTAGCATTGAAACATCCAAGCAATATTGTTTACATAACCTGAAGAACTGACATTAACTTTCAGCTCCTGAACTGAGCACAGATTTGACAACGTATTTTTGTGCACATGAACATGACAGATAAAAAGGAAACATTTTGCTGCTTTCAGTGTTACATTGTATTGCTATAGTGCTCAATTGAAAATAGAATTTTCTTTTATTTGAAGTTCAACGTCAATAAATAAATTGTGAAGAAAAATCATAAATAGATCAAACTTCTGAGATATTGTCATGCATATATTTTTAAAATTTATGTGAAGTTTTGTTGAAAACTAAAGACATATCCGTTTTTAATACATAATTGACAATTGAATAATATGTTTTTAGTAGATTTTTCTTTAGTTGCAGTATTCCTGTCTCATAGATTAAATATATGAGACTGGAGGGTAATGTCATGGTTTTTAATTGCACTAATATCTTGATGATGAGTTCTCAGCAATGAACAATTTCTCCTCGTTTTACCTTTTCTTTTGGGGATCAGAGAAAAGTGATAATTATTAACAATGATTCATTTAATCAGGGAACTCTGATTAAATTCTTCAGTGTTGTAGTGTCCTTCAGGTTTAAATAAATTATTGGATTTATGTCCAAGAAATCAGGTCCTCACTAACTTATGAGGAACTTGTTTAGTTCCTCTCCAGTTGAGACATACAGTAATCAAAAACACCAAACAAACTTTTTTCTGCAATTTATACTAAAAACAAAAGAAATCATTAATTACAGAAATACCTGTAATTTGTAGTAATTCTCAGCTGTACAAATAGGACATGAATGTGAGTTATTTCAGGTCTTATTATTGGTAGGACCTGTTCCAGTCCTATTATTGCAGCACCTAGAGGACAATAAACAATGAAACTTGATTATGCTAGACAATAGAAGATAATTTCCTTTCATAGAATATTGCTCACAAATTAAGTGCACAGAATATGGCACATCCTTAATATCACCAAGATTAAAAATGGCAGAAAAAATAACGAATTCTCCCAATTTTTTGCTATTTTTTTAAGTACTTGTTAATGAAAGCTAAAATCTGTGGAGAAAGGAGGGAAGGTAAAGAGCAGGGTTGTAGGTATGTAATAGATAAAAAGGAAATATGGAGAGAGTAATCACCTCCAAGGCCTGATCAGAAAATGCCTTTCCTTATTCCAGGAACAGGGGAGTCTCTGACCACCCAACCCACATTAGAATTGCTCCTTATGCAAGAACTCCTCACACAAGCCTGTGAGTAGCCTGTCCCAATATCCTGTAAAAGATAGTTATGAAAACTGTCACTGATGCAATGTGATATCACAGGCATATTTGTGGCTTTAGAAAGAACCATGTTTTGTCAATTAATAACACTGTCATTTATTCCTTCTCTAGTTTATTATGTTGGGTAGGTGATTTCAGTTTTGGTTTATTTTTTTCTTTGACTTTTTTATGCATCAGAGCTACTTTTTCATAGAACTGTGCTAAGGAGATTTCTGTATATATTGCTATAGTGATGAGTTAGGAACAAAATACTTGTTTATCACACTAGAGATATTCCTTTTTTCAGAAAAACATTTCTTCTTTCACTTCTGTGGTTTTGAGTAAAAGAATAGTCTTCTAATATTTTTGATTCAAGATAAAAACAATGCATTTTATTTAGCTTCAGGATATGATCAGGCAATCCTTCAAGTCCATTCTCCTTTCTCCCCCTATCTAATTGCTAGCACTAAAATATATCTTCATTTGTGTTTCTTCTGTTAAGTAATACTAGAAGTGAAATCAAATTGAGGATTCATTTAAAGTAATCCCATAAGCACATCAGGCCTTAAGCTCATAAAGTCTGGGATAATTCAGGAAATCTTTGATATAACTTTTGTGTAATATAGACTGTCTTCAAGGTTCATTTTTTTTCCTCTCTTAAGAAAGAAAGTATTGAAATGTTTGTATCATGATGCAAGATTTAAAACTGCATATTATATACTGCTTACATATAGTGTATTCTCTAATAAATACAGATTAGAATTAAACTCTTTGAAGTAAATCTAATAAATCACCTGAATGACATCACGACTGATATGTCTTAGAGTCATTATGTGTAATTGGCTAATGGTGTATTTACTCTTGTGTTATTGGATCACCCTCAGGGATAATTCCAGTAAGTCTTGAATCTCAAGAAGGATTTCTCTGTAGAGGTAAATGATTTTTTTTTTTTTTGTAAAGAACACTAGCTAATTACTTTTATTTAAATTCATTTGTGAAGCAATAAATCTGTCCTGAGGTCTCACAGCATTTCAAGTGATGAATTTGATGTTCTCTGATGCCTTGAATTTCCCCCTTGAGTCAAGAAAGGTGATGAGAAAAGGAAATGAAGCCCCAAAATCCAGAGTTCATGAAATGCAGTATTAAAACCATATGTAGCATATGCAGAGAGAATCTCAGGCAGTGCCCTCTGGATGGGAATTACTATAAAAGACTAAAATTTTTGTTTAAAAGGAGAAGTATAAACTTAACACACTCCAGGCATAGAAGACTTCTCTGGAATTGTGGAAGGTAGCAAATACTGGGATTCTATTGTCTAAAATATAGTGACCCTTTTTCTCAGAAAAAGTGTACAGAAGCTACAAAAAATGATAATTCTTAATTCCATCTTACAGGAAGACAAACACATATTACATATTGCAAATTATTTTTTCTTCTCTCTGAATATCTCTATATCTTACCTATTGATCTGCAGATGTACCTTTAAATGTGTTTCTTACAGCTTACTGAAAATTACAAATTTTTTTAACATTCCTGTAATTGGGAATTTTGCAGCTTATAAACTCACATTTACTGTGCAATAGACAAACTGAAAAAAAAAATCAAGAAAACCCTAAAAAATTCTTGTTTTTAAAGCAAAAAGAAAGGGTAAAGAAAAACAAAGTACATTTGCTCCTTAAAAATATTTTGCCAAAGTAGTACTTCAAAACTACTCTGCATCTTGTTTCAAAGTAATAATTAATAAGATAAAGATATTTAAATTAAGCAAAATTAAATAAATCAAATAAAATAAATATTTAGGACCATGACATTAAACTTCAGAATTGCTAGTTTTTGTTAATTAGTTTTCATTCAGTTGCTAGCTTTAGAGTGTTTTAATGGACATATGTGATTTTAATTAAGACATAAGACCTTTCTGGAGATATTATTTCTAGGTAAGCAGTAAAATTTGTAGTATGTGGACCACGCATTCCAAATTGATTTGAAGATATCATTACCCTTGAGAGTTTTTTTCTTTCTTCATCCTAAAGGCTAACAAATTCATCATGGAATGAAATCATCAATTTAATAAAACAAGTTGCTGTAATTTTATTGCCATAAAATTGTTATTCAGTAAAATATAGGGTTTATTCTGAAAAGCCTATTGCTTTCTATTCGGTTTCACATTGACAAGTACCCATCTTTTCCATTTTTTTCTCTCTCTCTAGGCAGTTTGAACTAGTACCATGATGTAAAAAACTGGAGTTATTGGAATATCTCTTGATTTCAGTGAAGCTCGTAGAGCTTTTGGTTTTCAGGTGAAGGTTGGAATGTAATCATCAGCAGGAGAGGAAGAACAGAAACCGAAAAGGTAAAATTGCATTATTATGGGCAAAAGTCTTTCAACCTGAGCTGCAAAGATGAATCAAAGGTTTTAGCTGAAAGAAAAAAAAAAATCCTGTGCCTCGGAGAAAAAAGGCTGATGTCAAAAGAAGAGGAACCTTTTTTAAAGGAGTTGTTCTTTGGACCGTAACAAGATAAACAGTGTGATTATTATAAACTATGTGGTTTATAATAAATATTATTATAAATTATGTGGTGGGATGTCCCATGGAACAAGAAAAAGAATTTACCATTAATTTCCCTGACTTACCTTTGGTACTAAGTGCACAAAACAATAACTGTAAGAGGGGTTTGGGAAATTTTAAATGATATAGAGAATCAAGTTGGCCAAAGAACAGCACATAAAGCTGTTCTTAACTTCTAACAACCTACCTCAGTAATGGTTCTGGTTGACTGAAGGGCCAGATAAATAAGAAATACTACTAATAATGTTTAACTAGATGGTCTTTTGAGAAAGTTATGCTAGTTAAGTTTGGTGCACAAATTTGGTTTTGCTCTTGTTGATATATGGAAATATTCTGTTGCTGAGATTTATCTCTGTGACTCCCCACAGTGCTAGCCTTTCTATACTCTTTTTTCATCAGGCTGAAAGTTTAAAACTGTGGTGATGACAAGGATTTTTAAAGGCTGAGAGGAGGTGGCTGCTCCTTTGAAACTAATGATTCTTGGATATATGCCTTTCTTAGGTTCCTGGTAGATTGGCCTTGTCTTGCAGTGTCACAATTCCTTGTCACTTGATGTAGGAAGGACAGGTTTGTATGTGATGGATCTATGAGCTGGACTGGGATGTTGGCAGCTGACAGAACTGCACTGTGGTGGGCGCGGTCAGGTAACACCACTGGATCCGATGTCATTGACACAAAATCAGAGAGGTTGATCTTGGGTAATTTTGCCTAAAAAGAGTAACTCTTTTCCATTAAGTGGCACTTTGAATAATCCATGCATGTTTTTGTGTAATGTGAATTGTTATATGGGTGTTTTCAGAGCTGTTTTGACACTGATTCCAAAAGCTAAAAATGCCATAAAGAAACAGCTGATACATTACACTTTGTTGGAAAGAAAAACATCAGATACCATTAAGTTCTTTTCACCCAAAATTAATGAAAATCCCATCTTGGTCAAATTCAAGGTACATTTCTCTAGTTTGTTTCGGGGGTTTTTTTGTGTCCATTGGTAGAATTCTCTGACTAACAGAATATCATTGTCTATTGAAAGCACAGATAATTGCAGTGCATAAAAGATATTTCTATATAATTTAAGAAAGTTTAAAACTTTACCAGTACATTAAAAGCAGCAAAAATATTCCAGGCTAATTACTGATGCAGTAACTCGTATATCTTTATCTTTTTGTTCATTTTAATGATGCAGAACTCTGGAGGTCAATTCCTATTCTTATATACACTACAGATTGCCTCGGCAAATGGAGATAAGTAACTGAAGATCATACAAACTAAAATCACTGTTCGTATGAGAAGACTGTCTATTTCTCATGGCTAGGAACTAAGGAAATCATCACTGTGAGCAACTTTCAAAAAATGTGAGATGAAAGAGAAGATTTACATATTTGGAACATGTCTTCTGTTTTTTCTTTACAGTCTATCTTAAACACACTAGAGGAATGTGAATAAAATATATTTTAAATTTCTAACCAACCCTGACTTTTTGTATTTCCAATATATTTTCTTGTACTACCAAATAACAAACAAAACATTAGAATCCTGATTCACTCATTTGTAGGTGATCTATGATGCAATCTGTAAGTTCTTACAATTTTTTTTCTGGATCAACACTATAAACAACTCAATTTTTTTAATATGCTTCACAGATAACATATTCAGGTTTGTTTTATTTTATGAAGGTTTTATAGAAGCAAAACCTACCTAGGAGGTACAAGAAAAGGTAGGACTTACACAAAAGAAACCAAATAATTACTTTTTACACCACTCTAATTTCTTACTTTAATAAAGAAGTGAAAATACGACAGAATTGATTGTGTTGTTCCTTACAGTTCAGTTAATTGAATTTTCCACTGATATGTAGGTAGTATTGCAACCATAAGGACAAAAATCCCATTACAATATCTATTATTTACCCCAAGTCAGATCTTGTGACAGACCTCTTTATATTTTGCTATCTCTTCTTCCATGCCCAGGCATAGAGTCTAGGCATAACTTGGATGCTTCTATCTGCTAAACATAAAATTGTTTCATTGCAGAAGACAGCCATAAAATAACTCAAAGTATCTTACACTGCTTCTGACAATAATGCAGGTTTTATACATTTACTTTCAATAATTTCCCAGAACTCCTTCCTTGGCTAAATAAGGTCTGTGTTTCTGTTGATCTGATTTTAGGGAGAGGTGGAACAATTGTATTTGGATTTGTTTATGTTTGAATTGAGGAATAAAATAAAATAATGGTATTATCATTCAAAAAATTAAGTCATGGAAATGACCTCTTCTGTGTGTTATTTTGTTGGAAGTTATTTTGTTGGACTAGGCCAGTGGTATTTCAGTCATTGGTGCGGCAGGTAGCTGATATCACTGATGTGTGACTACAAGCTCAGAAAAATGCCAGGATATAATACTATAAGCTAACAGGCATATTTGGGGATTTAACTCAAAATTTAATTTGTCTCATGAAGAAAAGCACTCTGCCCTCTGACACAGTGAACTTAGATGCTTCTCAGCAAGTCAGTAAATGCTTATTTCATTCAGAAAGTTCTCCAAGGAGTGACTCTTTCACAATGAGTAATTCCAACTACCCGGATCTATATCAGATCTATTCCTAAGTTTCTCCTAGTTTTGTGTTGCCTACTAGAAGCAGTAGCAGTAGAAGGAACCAAGGATCTGAGACTCTTGGGAGGAAAGGGGAAAGGAAGAGAAGATAAATTCAAACGCAAAATGAGAGAAAAGAAGCACTGGAGCCTTAAAAGTGGATTTTTTTTCATTCCTGTTCTTATTTGTGTTAAAATCAGTAATGTCAGATGCTAGATGGATGCACCTCTCTTTGTCTAAAAGTTGTAATTAGTGCAGGCAGATTCTTCTTATCCTCTTCTTCAAATATTGTCTTAAAGTTTCTCAAGTTCAAAGATGCTGTCTTGTTCTCTTAAGTAAAGAAAGAAGCCGAAGGAATTTGTAAGAGGAACAGCTTGTAAATTCCCAAGGAATTGCTGGGCATCATAATATTATCAAGGAATTAGTCTAAGTCAACTTTGGCACTCAGTCAGATGCTTTTTACTTTGAGAGCTGGCTTCACACAAGCCTTAGGGAATCACAAATGTCAGAACTGGGTTACAGTACAGCTTTCTTGCATTTTTAAACAGTGTCCTGTGTTAACCTGTCTGGCACATCTGGTAAATTTCAAAAGCAGAAGTAAAAAGGCAACTCTATGTAGAGAAAACGTGAGAAAGAAATTCAGAAGCACCATCCTTCTTTTTACAGACAGAGAATATCACCAGAGCACAGTTGGTATTTTTCATTATTGAGAACATGCAGCAGCTTAGTTTCACCAAGTCTAATTGATTTTCACAGCTGGTGCATGAAAAGCTAAAGATGATATGAAATTTGAAAAGGACCCTTGTCTAACCCCTGAAGCTTCTGGCATCTGTGGAAACAACAGAAAATCTTTAGAACTGGCACAACTAATATATCTAACAATTATGTCAGGTCTCTGGGATATTTAAGGTAGTCATTGATCTCTCCATACTGCAGGTAGTTACAATAAGCCATATCATTTATCTTAAGAAAATCTCACACATCTCTCACTTATTTAATTTCATTTTACTACCAAAAGGTTGAATAGGCTCATGTCACATAGGACATAATTATCTGTAGAAGGCAACATCTTACTGAATAAGCATATCTTATTATTCATTACAGGCAAAAGCGATCATGTAGCTGAGAGAAGTCTGCTATAGTTGATCAAAGGAAGGGTTTGTCTGAAAAAAAAGAAAAGTCCACTGTGGAAGGGATTAATCAAATGCTGCTGTAAAACTCATTCTTTCATAGCACTTACCTTATCCAGGATATCAAATTTCTTCATGTGTGGTCAATCTTCCTTACTACTGATAAACAAATCCATGGTATGCTCACATAAAGACTCTTGAGGTTTAATCATGTACCCCAAACTCTTCCTGAATGTTAAAGCTTTTTCGTTACTTTTAGATGCTTAAAAGCAACTCTCTTGATCCATGTGATATCAGCATTCAATTCTAATGAGAATAAAGGTCTTATACCTGTTAATTTGTAAAAAAGGAAGGGTGGATCTCAAAACGTCTCCAATTTGTAGCTATGCCTGGCTTAACATGAGGACCATAATTTAACGAAGTCTCGCCTGTTCTATTTGATTGATTAATAAATAAATCATAATGAATTTTACCCTCTTGTTAATTCATTACAGTGTTTCAATATTAAGCATTTCCTACTTTGAAAAATTACTTTCCATAACAATTTAATATATTAATTAATACACATATTTCATGAAAACATATAAGTCAAGGAAATTCATATAGTTGTTACAAGCTGCTTATTGAAATCACGCGTAATGGCAATTGATGATTTTGGGTGACCAAAGATTTTAGAAAGACTGGTTAAGAAGACTTTTCTGTTAAATATATTCCTGTATTACTGTACACCCCCTCCACCCCACCCTATTCTAGCACCATAAACTAAATTTTTAAGTCAGTGAGAAAGCTCTGTAAGGTGTGATATTTGGACATTGATATTTTGACACAGCAAAAGACACAAAAGGTCCTTTGAATCTAGGAGCAGATTAGAATGCAAAATATGTAAAACTCCTAAATGTAATATGAATAAGATCTTAACAAAATTGCATTGTGACATAAAAAGGATCCCTATCAATAGATGTCTAAATATTGATATCTAAGATTATATTGATACATAAGATTATAAAATTTCCAGTAACCAAAATATACCATTTATTTTGTCATAGAAACAAAGCATGAATTTGCCATATAGGCACTTTCCAAATATTTTGCCTATGAGTTGCAGAAATCCGGATAGTTTTTTACTAACCACTTCTTTCTTTCACTTTTTAGGAAAATATGGCTAAACCTCACCTGTGAGAGGCACATTATAGCTGGCTTTTCTTCCTCCTAGACAAAAAATATTAGATATAGTTTGAAGGTGGCAGTGTCAAGAATTTTGAGCATGACATTAGAACTTAGCCTAGATTACACCTCCCGGGACCCAGCCTAAATACATGAGATCAACTTTTTTCCATCTGGGGAGTCATCTGGTCCAGTACTAAAAGGTGTTCCAGGTGAAATTGAGGAGCATAATTATTATACCCAAGACAGAATTTACGCTAAAAATGGCTTGAGAGAATTTGAGCTGATCATTTGGCTGGCACCTTTGTAATAAGGAATCCTGTATTCAGCCAGTGCTTCCCCAAGTTCACCTGACTCACAGCAAGTTTGATGTCTAGTAAGACCAACAACATACTAATGTATCATGTCAGTGATCAAAAAGAAAATTATATCTTTCTGCTATGGGGATTGAGAGGAAAGCCTCATACATTCATTTTGATTAAAGGGAATGGGAGAGAGAGAGAATAATTTTGTTAGAGGGAATTTTTGTTTTGTTTTGTGGGGGTTTTTTTTGTTGTTGTTGTTTTTGGGGTTTTTTTTTTTTTGTATTGGAAAATAAATGAAACCATTTCTTCTTTCTGTGAGACAGTGTCAAGTTGAGAGGCTGGGTAAACCCTCATATGCAAAACAGCAGTGAAGTTACATTTTAAAAAGGTTTCTAAGGTTGAATTGGGTGGGAAAGGTGAATTTGAGATTGCAAACTTTTTGAGACTGTAAGACTTAGAATAATAAATGACTGACTTCCTCTTTTCACTAAAGCTGTCCTTTTTTCTCACACTCCATTTCCTTGCAGCTAATAAACTCTAATAAAATAACAGTGTCTTTTTATTCCTGCATTGTACAAATGTCCTTTCTCACTTTGTCTCCTCTTGAGGCTAATTTATATCTCTGATTATAGATTTACGCTCACACTTGTTTCATCCCTTTCGTTTCTCTATTTCCCTCTGTCTATGATGAAAACACTTTTTAATTGACACCTAAGAAAAGATATCACAGAGACATTATAAAAAAAGGGTTAGAGGACTTTAGACTTTGTCTCAGTTGAAATGTCAGACAGATGAGTTAATTACAAGCACACAAAAAGAAATACTATTGACCCTCTGAGACCTAGTAAATAGTTTTACACTTTTGATTCTTTGCTGCTCCCTTCCATCCCCTAAAGAGACTGCAGTTAGAGATGGTTCCTTGAAAGCATATGATGCCTGTCTAATGAGACAGTTTCTCCTATTAGACTAATCCATGTACACTAAGTAGATTTAGAAGGATAATAATGCCTGCAGAATGAAAAATCCTTTTAATGTTATTTTTAAATATGGAGAGGAAAAAGGTGACCCACAATAGACACATTCTGTCATTAGAGTCTACCAATGGTGCCAGTTTTCCACCTGAAGCTAATGTGCAGCTGAGTTTGGCCATACGTGATCTCGCGTGAATGCACATATCTATATAGAAATAGGACTTTGTTTAGGAGAATCAGTACAACTAAGACAGGCCTTTTTGACACTATAAATCTGAAACACACTGCAGTTATGTATATTCAAGATATGAAGGCTAAAGAGACACTGATAGAGCCAGAGGAAGACCCAAGAGATCAAAATTGTGCAATATAAGTGAAATGTTGCATGCTACTATGGCATACTTTCAATACCTGAAATTTTTTTTTGGGCTGGCTTACTGACTGAAAACGTTTTTTCCAATCAGTGCTCCTTGAATTAACCTACTATGCTATTAGAACAGAGACAAAAATATTCATTCTCTTTCTCAGAACTACAATTTCTCCAAATCTGGCTCAATCTCATTTGCTTAGACTTAGAGACAAAGTTAATACTACATTGAAAGAGCAATTCCATAGCAAACAGTAACTGGGGACATTGTTTTTCTTTCCCATACTACATCAACATGTCTATCTCACAAGTGCCCTGTGGCTGGCCCGTGTAAGTGTGTCTGGCAATTCATGAAAGTGTTGGAAATCTCAGGTGTGGGGTTCCACAGGCTCTAAGGAATAGCCTTCATCTATGTTCCATCTATATCAGAAGCCGTGCTTGTACATCTGCAGCATGAAAGGAACCGTGAGTTTAAAGTTGTTAATGGGTCTATCATTAAAAAGTGGCCAATGGTTAGTAATTCTGTGACAATTTCTGACTCCAATGGTATAACTGTCTTAGAATCAGGACAGAATGGAAGAGGTTTCAGAGAGGTACCAGCACTGCCAATTGGTAGAAATGGCAAAGTAGGCATTGAAGGAAAGTTCCCAGAAAGTTCCTATGACCTGTATTTCCCAGAAAGTTCCTATGACCTGTATTTTCAAAGTTGGTAATTAGCTCTCAAGTGTTTTTTGCTATGTCTCTCTTGGCTCTCTCTGTCTAAAAACATGGAATATGCTGAAGCTAAAAAAAAAAATTAGGAGAAGAAAGCTTTACCAAAGTGAGTGAAATTCCTTCCACATGCCACTTTCTACTTTGCATTTACTAAATTACATGGAAGCATCTCATTTTAGCTCATCATAACTGTCAATGGAATGATGAATCTTCAAAAAATTCAAACCATGTGGGTTTCATGAAAGAGAGAAAGATGTTATTGAGCTCATAGACCTGTAGCTCATGTGTGGACATCCTTACTGTAGATGAACAGTCACCCTAAAATCCCTTTATAACCACAGAAAATATGGAGATAAGTGTGCAAATTAGGGGATACCACCCATATGAATAAAATTGCAAAAGTGCAAAATCCCTCTATGGATTTTATGTGTTCTTTTGATGCTTCCCTCAAACATCATCATTTCTGTTCTCTACAATTCTACAGTTCATATTTTCTTCCTTCACATGTGATCTGAATACTAAACAACCTCAGTTGTTTATTTAGTTACTCAAATTTACAAATGGGTCACCAACTCAGGTAGAACAAGGACACTGAAGAAAACAACATGGTTCATTGTTTCAAATAATATTTATCCTATACTCCATGCATTCAATAGCATCCAAACTGAGTTTAAGACAGTGAAGTTTTTCACAAAATTTATTTGGTGGAGAAGAGGACCACTGCCATTCTGGTGTGCACTTATGCAAGAAATGAAAACTTACACTCTTTTAAGCACCATATCTGAAATTGGATTGACTTAGGAGAATCTAATGGGTTATAATTTACATGGTGAAGCAGTTAGTAAGAAGATTGCAGTAAGAAAATCAAACAGCATAAAAGCATAGAGAGAGCTAATCCCTACTGCTGTAATTAAGAGAGCAATACATTACAATCATAAACATCTCTTTAAATAGTTATGTCAGGTCATTAAGAGAGCACCTGAGTTTGTTGCAACATGTCCTCACAAAGCAGATGGGACCCTGTCAATTTGGCAAAAACCCAATGAAATCTGCTGGTAGGCATTATTGCAGCCTCCATGTTGTTACTGTTAGTTCACCTTCAGCTCGGAAGATAGCGTTAGACAGATGGTAATTAATTCTGGACAGGTCAAAAGGAATTACTGAAAAGAAGAGAGAAGTGGTCTGGACATCATGGCTCATGGTTTAAGTTTCTCAGTACCACTGAATCATAGCAGGGATTAGCCATACATAGACTATAAGGTGTATAACCCAATTGAAGCTCTATACTTTCACAGTAGCAATAATTATTGATACATCAATATTCCAGTTTATTAATGCTTTGAAATCTTTGAAAAGTAAAAAAAAATCTGAACATAATAGTACTTACTAGCACAGGTTTGTTTGGTTATAGTTTCTTGGGGGTTTATTTTTGGTTGGTCAGTCAATTTTTTTAGTTTTTTGAATTTTTTTTAAAATATATTTGATTTATTGTTTTAGCTCTATTTCAGCTTTAAATCTCAGCTAAACTTCTTCCTAAAGCCTACTGTCTTCCATATCTCCTTATTAAAACATGTCTCTTTCACTGTAACTATCACTGGGATGTGAGAAAAGGACTAGACATGCCAGTTATAAACTTTAAGTATCTTTTGATTATAATACAAAGAAGGTGTTTTGGGGTTTTTTTCCCCATCTTCTTACTGAAGTCTAGCTGGTTTATCCATTATGTGGAGCAAGTCACTAGTTAGTTTTAAATAGTAAAACAGGATTTTATATAACTACATATAATCTGCTAGAGATTTTATAATTAAGGTAGAAAAATACAGAAATGTAGCTCCCAAACAGAGCCTATAAGCTAATTGAAAACTTTTCTTTAGTAATGTGTCTGCTGACATATTAAGAATAATTATCCAAATTATTACCCTAACTCTCAATTCTTCATTAACTTCTATTTGTTGTGATCAAATACATCCTTGGACTTCATAAAGAAAGCAAGAAGGGATATATTTTATAACTTTTCCTTTTTAGAATGGTTTTATCATCATAAAGATGTAAGCTAGTGCATTTATAAGAAAGAGAAATTGTGGAAGAAGATAAAAACAAGCAAAAGAACTGAAAAGTTCCTTTTATCTCCCTGCTAAATAGAGGGCCAGTTTACACGTCATTAAAAAAGGCAAAAAATATATCTGTGAAACTCTGATCTAAAGACTGTCATGTTCACACTCCCATAGTTACTTGAAGTGTCTCTAGAACATGGTATTGAATTTTTCTTGCAGTTTTGTCTTTTTAATAAAGAATTCTTTAGTGTTCCAAAACTTATATTCTGATATTTTAAAATATTTAGTAAGCCATACAACCTGTGTGCTCATAAGCCTTCATTAATTTTGAAATATCAAATGTTTGTTAATAGATTTTCTATCCTTCGTTTTTCTATTTTCCCTTTAAATAAAAAGCCATCAAATTATATTAATTGAGTAGATAAAAAACAAACCTCAGAGTATGCTAGTGTATGCCAAACTGATTTTGCCAAAGAGAAATTAAATAAATACAAATCCTGTGGAGAAAAAAAAAAAAATATTACCAGACATTAATAAAAAATAAAGAAAGAAAACCTCACAGCATAATAATACAATAGAAAGAAAGAAAAATCCTGGACTGTTTGGAAAAGAAAAAAGTTATCCAATTATCTTCATGCACAATGTGTTACTGAAGATCTGAGAAGTCAAATTTCAATCCTTAGATTGAAAAAACTCGCCTCTGAAAAATAGCTTTAAAAGTAAAACAAACCCCTATAGAGCTCAAAGTCTTACATGTTGCTAATACAGTATAAATCTATCTGTATCTATAAATTTAAAATAAAATAACTAAGATAGAAACTAGTCCAGCGAATCTGAAAGTTTACTTGGAATAATTTAGCATATGATCTTCATCAAATGCAGGAATTAAAAAAAGCCAGCCTACTTCAAATCATTGGTAAAATATGAATTAATGACACTATGTTCTGTCATAAAAGAGCCTCTTGATTTAAAAAGTAAAAAAAAAAAAAAAAAAAAAACCAAAAAAACCCACAAAAAAACCCCACAACAAACAAAAAAAACCCCAAAAATAGCCAAAATAATAATCTTATTTTGCTCAAACACTGACAATCCTTAAGAAAACTCCTGAAGTATGACTGCAAAACTGCCATGAGGTCTGGGCATATTTGTTTCTACTTGGGATTACATACAAACCTGGCATAGTGATTCAGTCACTGGGTGATGTGGCAAGATCTGCTATTCCAGATCTCTAGCTTCTAGGGTATGGAGACCTTGGGGGACATTTCCCTGGAATCACAAGAAGCTTGCCTCAAAAAGCTGCTAGACTCCATTTGTTCTTTTCCCTGTTCCTATGTCTGTTCCTATGTCCCTGAGCCACTCCCTCCCTATTCCCTGATTGACCCTCATCTTTGTATGTCCCGAGACCAGTTCACCCCGGGACCCCTGCAGAAGAGGAGGGGGAGCTGGGACATGTGAGTGCCGGGGGAGCTCTGAACAGCTCACCGTGTGCTGAATTAAACATCTGTGGACACCATGCAAAGCCCCTTTCTGCTTCCTCAACCTGGACTTTACTTGTCGCAGTTCAGGCTGCTACACTGGGGTCTTTGTTGACTCTCTGCAATCCTGAACTCAAACATTCCATTTTCCCACTCATGGCACTCTTTTGATCAGAAAGCAGTAATCACAACAAATTGCCCTCTAGCTTTGCTTTACATTAGTAATGACTAGCAAAAAAAATATGAACGGTGTCATCAAATTACTACAGTTTATAATTTGCACAATAACCCAAACTGTGGAAAGGGACACACATGGGTTTCCACTTAATTTGGGAAGTTTGTCTTACCTAAATCTATCCAGTTGTGTTGTCTGTGAGAGATTAAAAAGTGTATTATCAGCACAAGTTATACACAATGTCAAATTTTACTATAGACCAGGAAAAATATAATTCTTACAAAATTCATATGCTCAGTTAAAGACTAGAGGGAAGTTTTTTATTTTTCTTGACCTGATTCCATTTTTGTAGTGAAAACTATAAACTCTTTAGTCTGCACTGGGATTTTATTTCAAACTAACCAACTCAAGAATGCACATTTTTATAACTGATGGCGAGGCTTTTGATTGCATGAAGCACAAGAAAGTGTTGCAAATGTTTCCACCAAGAAGGTGATTTTTGGTGTCAGGGCTTTGGCAAGCCAAAAGTACGTAAAACCATAAGAGTGCTGCAGATTAGAGTTATATTACATAAAAAAACATACAATACTTTCTATTACAATTTTTCACTAAAAGCATGCATTGAAACATAGATTTGACATTCACCCATAAAACAATAACACGATAAAAAAGTGGTCTCATCTGGCATTGTGATTTCTAATAATAGTCTTATCATGAACATACATATATAATGATAAGCTACAGGGCAATCATTTATTCCAATTTTATTGTTCTACTACTTAGTATGGGACTAGGCTGATTAGATCTAAAGATAACACTACTACTTATTTAGACAAATAAAAGGCTAATTTGAAACTAGTAAGAAAAATAGGAAAGCAAATTAGAGAAGGAAAAATCAGATCAGTGTAAACAAAAATGTAATTTCAAAGTTTGATTAATTAGGACATTCTTTTTAGGAAGTCACACAGTCTATATGACTAAATGCATGATTGTTAACAGCAGGCATTCAAGCCATCTTTAACACAAACTCTCAGGGTTACCTAGACTGCAAAACTGCAAAGCTCAGCAAAGCTGTGCATTTAGGGCATAGAAATGAGTGTTCCTTCCCGTGGGACACCAACTCCTGGCCCTATAGCAAGAAAGACAAAAGCCTGACAAGTTCATGTGTGACAACTGCAATACATCAGTGATCATATTTGGCAGCCTGAAGTGGGAACATTTGAGTTATTTTAACTGCAGGATTTCAAGCAAATTATACCAAGCTGCTTTGCCTAAACAAAGAAAATTGCTGACAATAGCAGGAAGAGTAGGAGCATGCCCCTTTATCTTCCCCAACATATACTGTTCCTAAAACCACTGTATTTCTTTCTTGTCACTTTACAAAATGAAAACACCTAAAAAACCCCACCAAGCAAACAACAAAAAGACACAAAAAAAAATCTGTAGTCTGTAGTATCTTTTTCAGAAAAAAATCGGAACCTTTCTCTATTCTTTTTTATGCTATCAAGAAATACTGCATAACATTAGTTCTTGACTGTTTAGACAGCCTTTAAAGTGACATCAATCAGTTTATACTTGCTCCTTCAAGGCTTGATCAAAGAGCATAATTATGCTATTTCTGAGCATTCTGAAGTTTCCCTTTGCTTAAGTATGTTCAACAGCATAAAAGTTGATGCTAGATATACTAAAACATGATAAAGTCATCGGCAACTTCAATAGAGGCCTAGTTTTTATTTCCTTTCTGCATATACTTGAGTGACCACATTTAACAAGCTGTATGTGTGTATATGTATATGTGTAATGTATATATATAATAATCACATTATATAATCATATATATATGTATAATCATGTTGAATCTTAAGCACATTTAAAAAATCAATTAAATTATTCAATACCACAGTAGTACATGGAAACTTCAGATGAACTCTAGGTCCTTATAAGGTCTCTGTTCAGTGAATATTTTCCTTACAATCAGAGTAAATAGAATTATTCTTCATCTGTGTTTTAGAATGCTGAGTTGTAGAGGTATTAAAAGGCCTGTCTGAGATCAAACAGTGTACATGCAATATACACTGGAGGTTTCAGGCATGTAATTTAAGACATCTGTTTTTCCACAAAGTGGACAGAGAAAGCATATTAACTAGGGTTTACAACACTTTCTTCTTTACCCTTCATATATATCACTTGTATAACTTAGAAATTTCCCAGTATAAATTGCCTGTGCTGGAATTTAGGGATGACATTTATATTTAGTTAATAAGTGGGAAAGCGATGGCTTCTTCTCCATAATGTCATGACAATATATTCATGGAGTTTGATTTTTTTTTAATCTATATGAAGTTCATAGAACAGTTCTGGATAATGCAGGAGGGTTTTTTGTTGTTGTTGTTTTTCTTTGCATGTGATGCATAATGGCATATGAAATATATGTCATAAAGACTGTTCTGTATTAAGTCATTATTACAACCATGGGAAAGAGGGCAAGTTGACCTTGGGTATACTATAAAGAATTATATTCCTGATTTGATCCATGTTTGGGTTTAGCTAATTCATCTGTTCCCCACATTTATTTCATGTAATCAAAGCTATGCTTCTTCACTCTCATTTTTGTTCTATATTACTCTATTATTCTATTGTAGCAGTAATGCAATGCAGATCTCAAGAGGTGTGGATGGACCAAAATGTCACCAAGGGCTTGCAGTGTAAGTACTGTTGTTACTTAGCACAGGTGAGCATCAATGTGGTGCTTTCAAGAGTGACATTTCCAGAAGAGAAATATGGCAGTATCAGTATATGGTAGTATTCAAATTAAGAAACCATGGAGGAATGAAAACAGACACATTGTTATTTCTCTTGGAGTTCAAAACACTGCATGCATTCTGCTGCAGCTTAGATTGAGTGAGCAGGTTTATTTTCATTTTTTCTGTCAGTAGTATTTTTAGCAAATTTTTTTTTTCAGATATTTTTTTAAAGAAGATGCCATGAAGAAGATGAGACTATAATTTCTCTTATTTCTGAAAGTTCTCTGTCTCTCTACTCCACTTGAATCTATACTCCTTTATTTCTTCTTAACTTTTCTGGAAATAACTTTCACAAAGTGTTTGCCAAGACTCATTAATTAAGATCCATCTATTGTTAGAGGTCCAACAAGGTATATCTGAAACCTGCAATACAATCAGAGCAGAGCAGAGCAGAGCAAACCTCAGGTAAGTAGAAGAATATGGTGGTGTTGATGAAGACAGTAGGAGAGTCCAAGTGACAAAATGGATAGAAGAATCTGTGATGTAAACAAGACAGATCATATCCTACTAAAGCAACAGGTAGACAACATGGCCACACATTTTTTTCTGCTTTTGTTTTCCTTATGAATTTTACTCCTGCTGAACAGAACACCCGAAACTTATTTCAATGCCTGCTCTTAGAATTCACTTTTGCAAATGTATGTCTGTGTAGATGTGTGTATCTCTTAGGAAAAAGTTATTTTTAGTGTTATACTTCAGACCCTGAATATAAATTGTTTAGGCATTTTTGAATTATCAATTTTAAAAACACATCTGAAACACAAAATGGGGTAAAATTGGGGGTATATTGAGTACTGATTTTGAGTATCTCTTTACAATGCCATATTAGCCAGTCTGATATATTTCTACTAAACTACCTATGACCTTAAACAAGCATTATACAGAGTTCTGGATTTATATTTCCCATTTAAATACACCCAACTACAGTCACATTCTGTTAATAAGGCATGAAAACATTCAATGCACATGATATTAATTGTGCAGCAGTGATGGAAGGATAAAATGAATGAAATCACCTCAACATTTCTTAATCATCCTGCCAAAGCTGCATAAATTCTATGGGGGCTTCTTCCCAAGGGGACAAACATATGGAGTTTTTAGATAACAAAAGAAGCTGTCAAATTTCAACACATTGCATTGTATTTCCCCCAATTCCCCCCAAAAGAAAAAAAACAAAACCAGTTATGCTTTATGATCAGTTTTCCAGCTGACTTGCCATCTGAGTGACACAGCTACAGGATTAACCTCCCATAACTAAAAATCAAATCTATTAATTTCTTAAGCTAAAGAATACATATTAAGCGAATGTAGGTTCAATTATATAAGAAGAATTCCCCATGGTGGATGCTATTAGATTGCAAAATAGTTTCTGAAAAGAAACTACGGAATCCTAATAGCTAGTGATAGTTTAAACCATGGGGAAAGAAACTTTTGCTCTTTGATAAGGCTTGAGAATCAGTTTAAACATTGTTTCTGCACTCTATAATTAGTAAGGGGGGAGAGATTCTGTGTCCTACTGCTGTGACAAATTGACTTGTAAGCTTGAAAATTCAGTATGCAAAAGGGGAGTAAACTTGGTAAACAGCATCAAAGGCAGATTTGGATATTTAATAGTGCATGTCTATTTAGCATAAATGTTTCATACAGATAGCTGCAGACAGACAAAAAACTGAAAATGTACATTAGGTAAAACACTGAGGGTGTAAAATCTCCTAAAGTAGAACAATAGTAATCTTTAACTGACAATCCTACTTCACTTAACAAAGCATTCAGTGTTTTTCCTCTTTCTTCTTCTTCCCCTTTCCCTTCTTTATATTCCCTAGATATTTAATGCCTTACTTAGTGGCCGGGTGAGCATATGTTCTTGGTTAAGGACAATTGTTTATGAAATTTTTTCAGGTTTCAGATTTCTTTGTGGCAAGCAGAACACCCAGGCCCCTGGCTGGTAGCAATTGGAGCCATTGAGAAGTATGTAAACATTAGAGTGAGGAATTTATGAGTCTACAGTTCAGCTGTATGGAACATTTCTCAAGGTAGATTTTTTTTCTTTTTGTCCTTTGTGTGTGTAAATAGATTCCTTGACTTCAAACACAGCTGAGCAGTACCTGGGTGTAGATAGAAAGGAACAACATCTGAAAATAATAACTACTTAGACATTAGTCTAATGCCTATAGAAGCACTAAGATAATATTCACATTTAAATTCAGAAAGTTTTTCTGAGTTAATCACCCACATGACCCTGGGCAAAGCAAATAAATAGGATAAAGGCGGAAGGACATATGATTAAGGAACCATAATAGAACTTCCCACTTGCTGACTGAATCTGTAAAAAGATAAGAAAATCGAGATTCCTGATCAGTTAAAGATTCTCTGGAAGTTAAGGCTGGCAATTGAAATTATATTAATAACTAAATGATTACCCAAAACCAAAATGCCTTTATTTTGCCATGCAATGTAGCCTCTACTGCAGAATAATATGGGTGATTTTAACGTAACTATATGACCATGGTCATTTATTTATCAAAATCTCTTATTCTGAATGGTTGGGGAAAAGGCCCATGATAAAAGGTCCTTTCAGCCTGCCCTACCACTTCCCTGTTGCTGAATGTACTGAATGCTTTACACTCATCTAAGTGGCTTAATGACACAGAAAACAGCATTTGTAGGGATGCATAAGTATTACCTAGTGGATAGATGTTTTGTCATCATCCCTGGGAGAAAAATAATTCTCAAAGCTGAGCATGTAAATCAAAGGTGACGCAGAGAATGAGGCAGTCAGCTTCATAATTTCATTCCTCAGTGATAAGATAAAAATTGTGAAAAGGATAATCATTGATTTCAGTGATTTTAGTCTCTATATGAAAAGTATAAAGCAGAATGACTCATATGTCTTTGGACCCTTAGAATTTAGTTATAACATTAGTATAGCTTCAAGATAAAGACAATATCTCTCATATATTATTGTATTTAATGTGCTTATTACTGTCATTCTTTCATTCTACAGTTTCCTGTAGACTAAAGCCTTTCCTGTTCTTCATTTTTTTTCTTGAAATGTATATTGAGAAATGGAGAAGGAAAAAACATTGTATGTACTTAACACATATTCCTCAAAATCACAGGATAATACGTTCAAGATGTTGTCATATCTTGCATGTGCAATGTGCATGAAAAAGTCAAAACATGGGGTTACTTATTTCCTTAATGTTCCAATGCAAACCAAAGGCTAATATACATAATAAAACTTCTCAGTGCAAAAAAAATAATAATAGTGCATGAAAAGGACTTAAGACAAACATTTGCATTACTGTAAAAATCAAGCCAAAGTTTTATATTCTAAATTCTGAACAAGATAAAAAAAACACTTTTTTGTCAAGATGCAGCTTGTCTTCAGACTAACATTTTAGGAAAATTTCAAACTAGTGCCAAATGATTTAAAGGTGCTCATTGGGCAACATTTGATTTATAATTCAAACAAAGAGTATGTTGCTAATGAGAGTTTATTGTGGTCATATTTTAAACCAAGACAACTGTAAAAAAAAGAAAACAAACCAAGAAGAAAACATATATTCTCAGAGATTTGTAATTCTTAAAACAAAGTTATAAGCATCCCCTTCAATTTGTGAAGATAGTGAAAATATCCATGAAATGTCTCTTTGCTGGTAGTAGGTCTGCTGGAAATTTTCACTTTGACAGTAGAAATTCATCTGATGCTGAATTTCCAAAACTGTCTAAAGGTCTCTGTCTGTTCTTTCCTAATGTAGGGTTTTGTGGAAATTTGTTGAGATGTACATTTATGCTGCTATGAAATTTTCAAAGCAGAAAGACTTGGAAACTGTCACCCTCCATTAATTCAATTGATTATTTACCTGCCTAACTACAGCAGGGATATGTTGAAAGTCCTGTCTATGCTATCTAAGACTGAAGCATAGTAATTTGCCCTAGGCTGAAATTTGTCATGGGATTTAAGGTGCACTTTTCTTTTTTCTCAAGTTTTGAAAACTCCTTAGTGTCTGTTGACATTTCTTCTTCTTTCTTTACCCTAAAAAAGCAGGTAAATAAACAAAAAAACCCCAAACCAAACCCCACAGAACTAAAAAGTCAATTACTCCAGATGTTGGCTGGGGCAGTTTACACCAAAAAAAAAACCATTCTGTTTGGTTTTTTTCTTTTTCTAATCTTAGGGAATTTTTGTCTTTGGGAAATTATAGTTGCATGTGAGCAACATGGATTAAATTCTGATAATATTTTACTTTTATATGAACTATAACTTTAAGAAGAGATAATTCCATGCATGGGAACCTGAGTTAAGACACAGCTTAGCTCAATGTACAGTAGTACCATGCTTAGAATTTGGGAAATGATTCCTATTATGTGGGTAGAAAATATTTTGAAATGTCTATATTTTAACCCCTGGAAACAGACAAGAGATGTATATCTAAGTATGAATTAACCCTTTTTCTACCCCACTCATGAACTGTTAACATACTGTTAGCATCTTTTGGTCCTGAACAATTGACCAAAATGTTCAAAGTGTCACTGAACACTTATGCTTTTGAAACTCTTCTGTGAGTTTGTTTTGAGATATGTCCTATTTATTTTTTATGTGTAGTCTCAGAAGCATGTTAAAATACAACACAAAAAAATGTCAGTGTTTTGGCTATTTTATACGAAAAAAGATGTTCAATCACCTGGACCCTCCTCCATATATGAAAATATTCCTGGTTTGAAAATGTATCATCTAAGCACAATGGAATTTATGACAGGTTCAGGACGGCACAGTATCAGTAGTCTCGTGGGGAAAAAAAGGGAACATTTTCATTCTTGTATGGTCTGCCTTACTTTAGTATAAGAACTATTCCATAAACATATTAAAGAACACAAATAGTGATATTACAATATACACATGTATCTGGGAGTTGCTACTTATATTTCTGAAAGCAGACTCTGCAAAACCTTTCCACACAATTTAGGACCAAATGCAGCAACCTTTTATTTGTGTTTCCTTATTAATTTTGGGACAGAGAAATGGATAAATGTCTATGATATTCATAAGACGAAGGCAGAATAACCAAAGTATGCCAGAAGAATTAGTCTGATTAACAAATTCCTAATAATTGGAACAATACTATTAATAGGAAAATAATAAAATCATTGACTGACTCTACAGGAGAACTTCCTGTGGTTCAGGGAAACTTTATGCTCAGTCAGGAAGCCTTAGCTTTGCCTAAGTTGATGTGTTTAGTTCTAGGTTATTTTGTGAAGTGAAACTCAGGAAAAAAATATATTAATATGCTATTTAATTTGTTTGTTTCTCATTCCCTTCAAATTCAACCTAAATCGGGCTCAAGCAATTTTCTTGGCATTACACATTCCTGAAAACAGTAAAATATATCTCTTTCCATTAAATAAGGAGATAATATCTAATTGTCCCAATTTCTAAGTGGAAATCAGAATTGAAATAGCACTTCATCATAACTAAAGACAGATGCATGCTTATGTACATCTTTATAAGTCTCTAAGGCATAATTATCTTAAGTTTATTATCTGTCTATATGAATATTTAAGAGAACAAAATACCATTAGAGTCTCTCTTCTTGAGAACTTAACCTAATGGACCAGAAAATTATCTGATCTAGAGCACTTGGGCATATTAATGGGCATATCCTTTCTCTCTAGGCTGCTCCTGAGCTCCTGAGGCCAAACCAAAAGATCCTTGTTGAGTTTATGTTTGTCCCTTATGCAGGCATGACCTTCATTTACTTTAATGGGAGTTTTGCCTGATCTGATTCCCTGACACTTATGTGTCAGAGGAGTAGATTGCAAAGGAGGTGTTAGTAATGGCCTTTAAAACTGTCAAGAGCCCAAAGAACAGTGATGCTATCTCAAGGAGGACTTTCACACAGGAGTCATTTTATTTAGTGTTCTGTGTGGCTGTGTGTGCCATGAACTCTGTCTTTCCAGTATGCACACAAGGGAAACTCCTCAAAATGATCTGTGCTTTTCTCCCTTTTGCTGTGGTGTTTGCATCTTCACACTTTGTGTTTCTCCTCTTGATAGAAACAAAATGACATTGTCAGATGAACCAAAATGCCTTACTACAACTGTAAAATTATCCTGGTAGCTTTAAGTAGGGACTTTTTTTTCTTGTGTAATCCCATAATATTGCCCATACATTGAGATTACAATTCAGTGGTGAGTAATGTTCAGAGCTATTCAATTATTACAATCCTTCTAACACTCAAGAACTAATATTACATTCCTAAATACAAGTCAGTAAATTCACGTTGGTAGTTACCTGCAAATTATATATAAATTATATAACTTCTATTCAGTGTACCCAAAAAAATATAAATGGTAATGTGACTTGATTTGAAGCTGATGGAACCAGTGAGAGGTGTAGGAAGGAACTCTTTTTTTCCCTCCAAGTTCTGTTAGCATCCATGGAAATTAATACTTTTTGTCTTAGACAGAGGATTGCTCAGATAATATTCTATTTCCCTAAGGTTCAATTATATGTCACTGGATGAAGTGATTTTGGATTTTAGTCCCTGTAAGTTGTATGTTGGCATTACATTACAATATTAATGTTTGCAGAAGTTGAAATATTTTTTTAAAAATATTTTTTCTTGTATTTACTATGTGTGTGTGTGCTATTTTTTCTTTGTCTTAAGATAGACAACAGAGACTAATTAAAAATTTGAGAAATTGGAATTTGCAATGAAAAGTAGCTTTAAAAAATAAAAACCCTCAAATTTCACAAGTAAAAAAAAACCCCAAACACACCTGTTTGAGACTGAATTCTTTCTTTGTAAACAATATATTCTCCTAAGCGCTTGAAGCCTATTTTATTTAGAACAGAAAGCAGTAAAGTGCTCCAATCTGTAGTCCACCATTACAGAAAGTATAACAGGTTATGATATAAGAGGTCTCTTCTTTCAGTGTGAGGCTGGGCTTCAACTGGCATTGCAAATTACCTGGATTGGTTTTGAGCAATGGCCTAAGTATATTTTGCCATCTGCACTGTTTAAACATTTTCCTCTTCAGGTGCCTAGGAAATCACTGTCATAATTGTTTTATTACTCTCCTTTGGACAAAAGCAAATCAAGAAGTGTGTGTAGGTTAACTAAAGGAATGGAAAGTTGATTTCTGCCAATGCAAGAAGCCTGTACAGCCTATAAATATAAATGTAGAAGACGCCTATACAGCGTATATATAAAATCTCCGGTGGAGTGTTGAAGGTGGCCACATTTCAAACCCTTAAGTTGCTATATAGAGATTTAAATTAAAACAAAAATTTAGAGATTGTGCTTTATTGTGCTATTTTAATGGTATGTCTGAAAAAAAAAAAAAGAATAGTATTATTTCATTATTGAAAAGAACAAAGACAACATCATTCACGTGGTTTCCAGTATGATGGTGAAGGAGGCAATGGCATACTAGTAAAAGAAAACCCTTTCAGAGCTCAGCATGGCTTCAGGGATTTTATCTGCTTTGACATTTTTTTATAATTTGACAGCTGCCTTCATTATTAAAATTTTCTACATCTGTAAGTTTAAGCTGTATCTTGTATGCAAAATGAACAGTACATGTTCTTACCCTCATTCCACTACAATGACAAACCTGAAATTTTGTAATCTACTGACACACTCAACTATATCTGTTTCAATGGCTGCTGAAGGTTCTTTTAAAAAATATGAAATGATAAAATAAATACTCCTTGCCTTAACTTACACATTTTTGGCTACATTAGGCTTTGGATTTGGATTTTATGCTCCTTCTCCTTTGACACTGGCCTGGAGGTGATCAAATTGATCAGAATTTATGATTAAAGAGTAATATGCAGCATGGTACAACATTAGTGTCTCAGTATTTCAGCATATCAATGTTGATATGCTGAAACATAGAACAACAAGAAGGGACTAGGTTATTTTGGGTTTGGTCCATTTTCTACCTGTATATCTGTGGAAAAAAGCAAGCAAGCAAATAAATAAACAAAAACAATTTAAAAAAACAAAATATGAAAGTAAAATTAAGGTGAAAAAGAAGCTATATCTTGTTTTAGATATTAAGATGGTTCACATACAAGGACAAGAGGGAACCTGCCTCTTGTTCTATGAATACAAGATAATTTCTTGTTTATGTCAAGGATCTGGCAGTCCAAATGAAGACTTTTAACAAAATCATGGGAAAGCTCAGTGTTTAATGATTGCAGCCTCATCAAATCTACTTTCATATGTAAATCTATTTCAGATGAAACTGAAGGTTTTTTAAACTTTCTGTCACTCCTGGACTACTGTTATCCTAATTAAATCTGCTTTTCAGCGGGTTGTCAGAATTCTGAAAGCCTGGACAAGGGGGTCTCTTTTCCTCAATAAATATACCGTAAATCCATGTTTTCTGGAAATGTCAATCTAACTTTCAGGCACAAGGTAAAGCATAGTCATAAAGTATTTTCTGAGAAATGCCAAACAGTGAGAAGATAGCAGAGATATGATGGTCCTTGTGGGTGGTCCTATACAGAGACCAGATGGCAGAAACTTGGGCAGGTATTGCAGGAATTCACAGAGGAATTTTTAGGTGATCAGAAGAAGACCACATTCATTAATTAAAAACATAAGGATATATGATGTCAAACCAACAGCCCATCCAGCCCAGAGCCCAATCATCAACACAGGCAGAAGGAGATGATTATAGAAGAAACACCAATCTAGCTGCTTTTTGTAGTCCTAACTCAGTCAATTGCCTAAACAGTCATGGGCTGTTGTTTAATGGTACACTATTAATTAGACATTTTAGTAAATGAATATCTAATTACTTTTCAGCTTACTGCGTGCCTCCACCTCCAACGTAATAATTTGGTATGCTGTGTATATTTGCTACTTGCTGTTTTAAGAAGGACTCTGTTTTATCTGCTTGAAAAGAACCTCCTTTAATTTGTAGAAATTAGTTTTAGTTTGAAGAATGTTTGTTTTGAATATTGCAGTTTGGTTAACAACTTCTTATTAGTTTTCAGGATTAATAATATCCCAATTTAGTGTTCTTCACCACAAAGGAGATTAGTAGCAGTCACAATTTCTTCTCCAGGTCTCCAAAATCATGGAAAGAGCTGGTTCCAGCACCTTCCTTATGGGACCACATTGCATATTCTTCCCCATCCTGGAAAGCAACTGTTAAATCCAATCCTATGCTATTCTGTGTTATGTATGCTCTGCTATCCCACCCTACCCCTACTATCATTTAGCCGTCTTTCAGTGCTTAAAGGAAGCTTTACATAACTTATTTTCTTTAGTAGCCTTTGGTGAAACTTTAAAAAATCCAAATACATTGGTTCAATTATCTCCTGTTCATACTCGTGCTTACAATCAAGAACTGCCACAGGTCAGTGAGGAAGGATTGCCCTTTACAGAAGATATGCTGACTCTTTCCCGAAAGGTTCTGTTTAATGCTATGTTAAAAATCTTATTTTTCTATTAAAGACTTAGACTCATTGTTCCTGAAATTTCTACAAACCTAGCTGGATGTCTTATCACAGATAGGTAATCTTGACAGTCTTCCTCTTCTATATGTGTGATGGCCTCACCATGATATGTTACACACCGTGGGTAAAATATCACCTGGTACTTCTGACTTATGAAATGTAATTTATCTATTTTTTCTAATATATCCTGTATATTTTTACAAGTGATTGAATTTCTTTGACCTATATGCTGCAAAAGGACTTTAGATTTCTATTCAATGTCTTCCACAATATAATTCATTTTATCTACTATAGCCTTGTCACACCTGAGTTTTCTTTCAGAATTTTGTCACAATATGGTCTCACCAATTCCCTATCAGAAGTGTTTTAATGTGCTTAGTGACAGATTTATTATCAATCTAGGCACAATTTTGAAGGTGCTATTCAAATTATTTTTGATTTTTTAAAATTCTGTTAATGTATTTTCTGCATATTTTGTAGTTTATTTATTGTCCATATTTAGTATGTTTTTAATTTCTTCTGTATGGAGCTTTTATCTATATTATCATTGTTAACTTGTATTATGAGCTCCTGACCTAATATTAGATACTTAGGTCTATTTTGATTAATTTAAAATTCATATTCTTTTTATTTGGACTTCCACTGTAATACCTTTTAGGCAGAATGCAAGATAAATTCAAGAGTGTTTTAGGGGTTTGCTTGGTGTTTTCTTCTTACATTTTGGTTGGTTGGTCTGTTGGTTGGTTAGTTGGTTTGGGTCAGGGTTTTTTCCCAGAGTTTGCTCTGCCATTTGTTTCATAAAGCTTTCTTCCTTTCTGAAAAATGAAAACTCATATTCAGTTTTTTTTTACCTGTTTCCTGCTTTTAAACCTTCTTCTGGCATGGTCACTATCACATAACAAATCTTCCAACAATATCTCTTGAAATAGTTCCTCCTGCATGGCTCAAGACCAAATTTTTAAGAGAATCTTTTCCTGTGAGTACTAATTTTTTTTTGTTGTTGTAGAAATAAAACATTAATCATAGCAAAAAAGTAAGTTTACAACTCATTCCATTCAGTCCTATCAGATTTTTAGATAGGTAATCAGAATCTCTCACACTTAGTACTTCCCCAAACTTGGAATTTTTTCCATCTCACTCAGCATTTTGTATTTTTCTGATAAAGGCAGGCATAGTTCCATGCTAGTTCTACATTTTTATTAATAATATGAAATTTCCATCCAAAATGAATAATGATTTAAGATTGTGATAAGAATAATTTAATGTTCCCTAAGTTTCATACATTCACTCTTTCTCTGTTATGTCCTAGTCTAGAATCCCTCTGAAGCTGGAAGCCTGGCAACACATGACTCCATGACCTATCCTCTTTCCACAAAGTCTCTGACTTACCTGGAATGTCAGGGTAATTGTTTAGATTCCAAGAATTGTAATAATACCTTATGCTATTTTCCAGGGTCCCAGCATAATTAAGGAAACACTAGCAAGTTTTTCCCCATTTCACTGATTAACATTGCATATTCTATGCATAAAGCACTATGCTTCCCTTGTGAATTTCCTTCCTCTTTTGAGAGACATGCTTAACATTAGTTTTGATGTCACTTCTGCAGCCTATGTCAGCCTGAGCTACCTGCTCTTCTGCAACAGGATTTCTATTAACTTCTGATTTAAATAATCTCTTTGAGCATTTTTGGTTTTGGGGTAAAGTTATCATCATGAGTACATCACAGCTGGTTTCTTTCTACTCAAGTTCCTCTGTCCATAAAGTTCTACAGTTCCTAATGTATCTAAAACCCTACTGTTTATTCGGTCTTCCTATTCGCTCCTCCACATATTGAAACTCTAGACTTCTATCTATATGTAAAATTAAATAGAATTTCAAAGTTGAAGAGGAGTTCTCCTACCAGAAATACAAGCAGAGAAAAGGAAAGAAGGTGGTTGAGGTTCAAAGTGGACAATGGAAAAAATTGTCATCTCAACAAAAGTGCAAGTTTCTTGAGGCAGTGAACTCTCATAGTGACCTTCAATGCAGTGAGTCAGAGAAATACCCATGACAAAGTGATATTATACACAGCATGGCAAACCTAACTAGATTATTATAAACCCATGACTTTTAAGAATATCCAGGATGAGAACAATGGTTATAGATCTTTTCAATAGGCAATGCTTTTTTTTTTAATCATTCCTTTGAAATCCATATTTACAATCCTTTTTTAGCAGTGTCCTCAATTCCTAAACTATGAAATATGGGAAACATTCTTCTGGAAACATCAAAAAAATATTTTTCCGACTTCCTATTTTTACAGTCAACTGTACATTTTCTTTTGCAGCCATTAAGGTGCATAGTTTTATGAAACAAGTTTACTTCAAACCATTCATTCTTTCAAAACTCAATGTTAAAAGCATTTTTAAGTATAAAATTTTGGAAAAAGAGATTGAAACCATAATGAGTTCTTGTTTGTTCTGTGGACAAATAAAAAAATCACCTGACTTTTCAACATTGCATGGGCAAAGGTACAAAGAGAGGAAAAATATTTTTTAAACTCGGGAGTGATTTTACTTGCTTGACACGTAAAATACAGTCTAAGTTCTGAGGAAAGTAATTGATTTCTGTGTTCTGACGCATCTCTAGAAAAAAATCATATGTTCTTTCTCTTGGCTGAAGAAAGCAGTTCTCTAAAGAAACTGGAAAACAATGATCCAGTTATTTTATTGGTGGTGCTGATTTTACTATAATTTGTTGGTAGAAAGAAAATTCATCATCATACTGTCACCATATCAAAATATATATTGTAGTTGTTCTTGAGACAGTCAATATAAATATTACAGTTGTTTATCATTCTCTCCAAAACTGGGTCAATGCACTTTCTTTTGTTCAGCTACAATCAGCTGCAAATTTGCAACTTGTTTCTTCTTGTTCAAGAAAAAAAACCATTTATTTTAGTATATTATAAATTTTATCTTTTACAGAACCACATACTTTGAAAACTATTTTTGTGTGTCTATATTAACCTTTTAATGTTTTATTCCTTGATTCTTTTGAGCCACCTCTGTCCAACTTTCCAGAGAAAAAGTATTAGGTTTCTAAGAAGTGGATTGGTGAGATGATTTCTTAATATCAGGTGATTTCTTAAGATAATTAAAATGTTCTTTTTAACTACACAGTAAACAGAACTTTCTCTACAATCAGTTTGGTCGTGAAACAATCAACATTGACTCACTCAAAAAATGTTCAAGTAAACATTCCATTTAGAACACAGTCCTGCAAAACAAAAGCAGATTTTTATGGCTGAATATTTGCAACTTTTAGGGCAAGCAGTGAGTCCTGAATACTTTGAATAAACCATCAGGTTCCATCAGGTATATTCAACACATTTATGTAAATTGAATATGTCTGAGATTTATAGTGATGGAAACCAAGATTTTAAGCTTTTTAATCTGAAAGTGATGGTATTTTTTTCTCTATTACAAAGGCTTTTTCTGATTTGAGGAAATGGCTTCACATCATGAATGAAACTGAATGCAAAAGCTTACATGAAGATTGAACTGTTCAGAAAAGGTTTATGTTGCTTTTAAGACAGCATGACCATGGAATATGTATCAGATTAAAAGCCAATACAGTCCTATCTAAAGAAGACCTGTTTAAATACTGTTTTTCTGTCTAGCTTTGAGAATGCTCAATGAAGGATAAGAGGCTATATGGTATAATAAGAGGCTATATGGTATAATTCCATGGTGGTGACTAGGAATGGTGTCCCAGACAAAGTATAGGTACACCAAAAGCTACCACGGTTTTCTTTTTGTATTTTAAATATGGATTTAGATTAGGGTAATTCTCATTATAATATCCATCCCAAAGTGTGAAGGATACAAAACAGTTCAGATAATTGCACTCAGAGCTGTAAGTATGTATGACCCATCAGCCTGAGACAGGAGCTGCAACACGCTTTCTGAATGACAGATGAGAAGTCTAGAGAGGAAGTGCTTTTGATGTATGAAATTTAATTTAATCCATTTAATGGAGTGACCTATTTTAAAAATAATTGCATCCAAAATCAAGACAAGTAACATTTAGTTGTGATGACCCATCCTTAAGGGGAATGGAAGAAATTTGAATTTCACAGTTTGTTTCTAAAGCTGGGTTTTAGACGACAACACAACATGCCTCACAACTTTGCTCCATTAGGTTCTTTCCTTGATGAAGGTAGAACCTCTTCCTAGTCTTCCAGGTGTGTCAAAAAGAACATGAATATGTACAGTGACCTACTGATGCAACTCCCATTCAAGATTCTCAATGTTTTCAATCTACCTCCTTGTCAGATAGCAAGAATACTGAGAAGATCTAAGTGTTCCCCTGATAATGACCCCAGATTCTCCCACCCTCAGTCAGGCTGATCAGTATTTTACCCCAAGCAATATAAGTAACTGTTAAGTAACAAGGTAATTCAGAGACAACAAGTGACAGATTACAGCTTTCTTACAATTTTTCTCATCTCATATTCACATTAGTTTCCATTTCTGATAGGTTGCAAGCTGACTAGGACCAATGTGTCCACATGTCACTCAGGTGGAAAGACAGGAAATCAAAGTGCCATTTTTACTGCTGTTATTCTTATTTTTATTATTATTGTGCCCAAGCAAAAAACCCCAAAACACTTGCCATTGCAGAGACCCCAGTAAACCCATCCCTGATTGCTGCCACACTTCACTGTTCAGACAATAAAGACAAAGATTTAATTTCCTAATTTCCTTAATTTTGCAGACTGGTGTGTCCAAATTCTTTAATTTTTTTATTTAAATGTTGTTTCCTGGGAAACATCAGCCCACATATTTCAAACAGTTTAATTATTGTTCTACAAATTGAGAAAAAAATATGAAAACAAGCACTATGTAATGATTGGTTAATATTTAAATATATATCATTTTTTGAGTAGGTTTTTCTTTTCTATTTATACCCCATAATCTGAATTTTTAGGAACCATTTGAAATACAAGTATGAAGAAGAGATATGGTCAAAAATCAGGCCAGCCAGGTTTATTTGCAGAAAATGTATCCCTGAAATCAATCTCGCTAGATTAATATTTACTGCTGAGATCCTCAATAGAGTTTAACATTGAGTGAGTCTGTGGTAGGGCAGGGAACATGAGATATAGAGAAGTTTCAGAGCTGTTATCCACTCTTTTGCTCCCAGAAGAGGATTCTTGTCCCAGAAATAATTTTTGCATTAATTTAACTATTAGAAAACATCTGGGGTGCCATAGATGTTGATTTATCATTGCAAAAGCTCTCTTGATGATTTTTGAGCAGTCATGGGAATCTGAAGAGATCTCGAGTGACTGAAAGTTGGCAAATATTGTCCCAAGTTTCAAGAAGGACTAGAAGGATGATCTTAGAAACTCCAAGCCTGTCAGCCTCACTTCAGTGCCTGGTAAAGTTATGGATAAGATTATTTTGTAGGAGAGGTTGTGTTCTTGAAGATATTAAAAATTTTACTTGGCACAGCCTTGAAAAACATTGTTTAGCTGACCCTGATTTGAATAAGGTGGGCTTAGTAGAAGGTGGGTTGCCTCACCTGAAAGATGAGGCAGTCATTGGTGACAGCATTGGCTTCATGAGAGGAAAGTCCTGCTTATCAAACCTGATCTCTTTTCCACTGATCTCTGAGGCAGCCAGTGACAGGACCTGAGAGAACAGCCTGAAGTTGTGTCAGGGGAGGTTTAGGCTGGATATCAGGAAAACCCAGAGGAAGGTTGAGCACAAGTGGTTGCAGTAACAGCCTGATAGAGTTCAAGTGTTGGAAAAATGCTCTTGGGCACATGGCGTGACTCTTGAGATGGTGCTGTGCAGGGACAGGAGCTGGACTCGATGATCCTTGTAGGTCCCTTCCAGCTCAGCTTATACTCTGATTTTGTGATTGAGTATAAATTAAGTACAAATTCTAGGATTACCAAACTATTTTAGTTTTTATGGTCAAGTAAACTATGCTGTTTGATATTTTTAGTGTTTCTCTTTTTCTGAACATGACATTTTAAAGGGATACAAACATTAAAAATAACAAGCTCTATTATTTCATCCTTCTGTGTTTATATTGTGGCAATAAATTTGAACAGTTTCTTTCTCATTGACCTGCTATAGAATATTTTTAGTTAGTTTATAGGCTAACTGAATGAAAACATTAACATTTTAATTTTAAGATAATTTAATTTTAGGGTCATTCTCCTATGTGTATTTATTTTGGGTGTTGTCACCCCCTTGCCCCCTAGACCCTTTTTCCTTTTTTCTCCCAAATGTCATAATTTTCAAGAACAAAAACATGTCTAGCTCCTTTCCCAAAACTGTTTTCCCAAACAACAAAGCTGCAGTACAAGGACAGCACCACATCTCATGATTAGGAATCTGAATCCAGGTCTGGGGGAGCAATTCTATGTCATAAGCAAAAATGTGACTGGATAAGCAAGCAAAAGGTAGATTTGCTTGAAATGTATAACAGGTATTTTCTCAATAAACTTTATTTCTTTTTATAATCTAAAACGTTTTCTGAATATTTAAAAAGTCCTTCTTTCATATGTTTTATTCTGCCTGCCTTGAATACTTCCTCTAGATTTTAAAATAGATAGTATATAACTTCCCCGCTGAAAGCAACCTGATGAAAAAACACTTTTGCCAACCAAAATATGCTCTGCCAGATTCTAGAGCTGAAACACAGAAAGACAATGCAAATCTAATACATCAGTTCAATTTCTTTCCAATTTTATTTTTCTTTCAGGATAAACATTATCTTTTACGTTTCCTCTTAGTACTAGTAGGTGTTAATCTAGCAGTAACCCCGACTTTCTGGATCCACGCCTTAAATTTTAGAAGTTTGGTGGCAGCCAGAAAAGTGTTTGAATGAAGATAAAAGGAACTCACCCTAATAATAATGGAATATGGAGCATTTTATTACATATCATGGGTCACTGCTTCACTTTCAGTCCAGGGTAGTGTGACCTCAGACTGTTACCTTGTGAGAGCTGTTTTATGATCTCCATAAAATGAGTTGCTAAGTTCACTACATTTTCCTGTTGCCAAATATATAAATGTACACTCTGATGTAATCTAGCACCACTTTGACTAGTCTTACCTGAGAATCCATGAAAAGAATGTGAAACATTGTTCTGTTTTCAGCTGGGATAGAACTAATTTTCATAATGGTAGCTGGTACAGTGCTGTGTTTTAGATTCAGTATGAGAATAATGTTAACGATATTTAAATTGTTGATGTGCAGTGCTATTGAGCAATGTTATTGTGCATCACTTTTTTTTCTTGAGTATTCTTCTTTCTCTCTTTTTGTTATCTATCACCCTTTTTATTGCTATTACTAGGACTATTATTAGTAGTATATTTTATTATATTTCATTTGTTAAACTGTTATTATCTCAATAATGGGCTTAATTTTTTTTCTTTTTCTCCTCTCCTAGGTGGAGAAGGGAGAAAGAAGTCGTAGAAAAATGTATGTTCCAGATTAGTGCTGAAGCAAACAGTTGAAGAATCTTGAGTGAGAAGACCCTATAATGATGTTTTTCAGCGATGACTTTACTTTCCAGAACTCTCCAGAAGTCTTCATACCAAATTTCTTGCTGAATTTAATTTAGTTTAAAAGTAACTTCTAGACATTTATTTTTTCTTGTAAAGTGACTTCATTTCATTGTTTGAGAAGACGGAAGGCCAGGGATGGGAGGAGAGACATTGTCAGTCAAATTTTAAAACATTTGTCTGTCCATCTGAATAATCAGACACCTAGATGATACCTATTTTGTCAGGAAAATGTAAAATGTATTTTGTCAGTAAAATGCTGAATGCTTTTGCACCTTCAGCACTTAAAAAATAAATATCCGTTCTTAAGTATAGATTTTGCCTGAAACACTCACCAAGGCAGTGCAATTCTTAACAATTAACTAAGCCTTAATTTGTGTAAACATACAAGTGTTAATAATGCCAATATAGGATGATTCCAGTGATAGACAAACTCAAAACTCTGTAGCTGGATCATAACTTCCATAGCATTGTTTAATGTTACAGTAGTCTTAGGGGCAGTTTTCCAAGCAATATGTAAGGAAGGTAAAACTTGGTCCATGAAGAAATCTTCAGCATTTTATTCATTTGAAAGCACATGTGTATAAGATTTGAAACAAAAATTCCTCTCAGCACAATTAAATCTAGGCTTCTGTTGAGAAACAGCTCTTCCTTTTCAAACCTGGGAAGAATTCATTTCTTACCACACAGCTATGTACTCTTGAGTTGTTTTTTGACATAGCAAAAGGAAAAGATCCAACCACACAAGACTGTTTTATTTGCTCTCTGGCTAAAAAAAAAAATTCAGAGGGACTAAATCCTGAAATATACTGCAATTCACACAGCAATAAACAACAGTTTAGCTGCACAAGGCTCAAATTATTTAAAATAAAATAAATGTGTGACAAAAGAATAGTTTGATCCTGTAAATCTCTATATTTTTTAGTGTGAGACTCTACATCTAGAATATTTGAGATTCCGGCCAAGGGCTGTGAAGATGATTGAAAACCTGAAGCAGCCCTAATATGAATGAAGGCTGAAAGAGTTGGAGTTGTTCAGATTTAGAAAAAAAATTCAGCTATTTCAACTTTTTTGTTTGTTTCTGCAAGGCTCAAACACTGGTACAAGTCAATCTGAGAGGTTATGTTCTTGAAGACATTCAAAATTCAACTTGACATGGCCCTGAAAAACATTGTGTACCTGACCCTGCTTTGACTAAGGTGGGTTGAGTAGACAATCTCCAGCAATTTCTTCTAACCTCAGTCAATTTCTGCTTTTGTGAATTTTTATGTGGTAGTTCTAACCACTAGAAAAGCAATAAGAGAAAGAAAGAGAAAATATTATCTTTTTCCCAGCAGTGGTAGATATAATAACTCTGTAGAAATTGATGTTCTTTGAATTAGTTAGCCTTGCTTTATATGATAAAATACCTATTTTACCTATACAGAGGTCTGAGCTGGGGAAGTAACCTAGTCCTGTTTGAAAGGAGGTACTTGTTCATAATGACAGAAATAGTGCTTTAGACAACTGGAAAATTTCTGGCAAAAACTAAAGAAACATCAACAGTTTGGGAGTAGGAGAGGGATTCCAGAATGCTGCTAAACGCGAGATTTATGCTATTAAAGCATAAACACTCAAATTCTATCTAGATGGCAATTTGTCATTCCTTTCAGGAAGCTGATGTTAAGATACTTGAAGACAGGTTCCCTTCAATGGTCTGACCTTTAGGTGTCCCACATGTACATATTCACCACCCTCCTGAGTAACCTAACTAAAGGGCTTTGCCTCTGCTTTTCTGTCCTACTAAAGGGGTAGTTCCTACACAGAAGTTAGGACAAATCCTAACTCCCACCATCCTGCTCAAGCCCATATGCAAAAGCTCATAATCTTGTTCTAACTATAGTACACACATGTGCTAAGCCAAAACTGTGCCTGAATAAATCCATATATACATGTGCACAGTGTGCACTTAAAATAGCTACAGTAATTACAGGACAAAAATTTTCTTGTGTAGGTGTGTGCATGCAAATGTAGTTTCTCAGTCACATTTGATACCAGCTTTATATACAGAGGAGGAAAAAAAACCCGAACAATAAAACTGGATAAAGTCCCCGAAGTTGTTATCCATTTACCAAATTTTGTGAAATGCCAGTCTCTCTTAATGATGACAGCATGCCAGACTGAGGGAAAAATGTCAACTAGCCAGAATAAATGAAAAACTAGATTATAATATCTTCTCACAGCCTTGCCAAGTTCTAACAGTGCAAGAATACTTTTACATTTTATGAACATTGGCTCTGGAATTTTCAAGTGTGACAACCTTTAGGTGTGTGGTTTAATTTAAATACACACATTCTCCATTTCCCTACCCTATTCTTTTTCAATGCTACTCTCATGTCTGAATAGCCTGATCAGGCAAATGAAGAGTAACCTGTTAATTCTCTGTCCGTCATTTTGGTTTAGGTTTTGGATTTTACAGTTTATTTTTGAGAGGTGAAAAAAATGCAAGGTATTTTTGTGGAAAAGGAAAGAAAAAGATTGAATGAACAAAGAGAAAAGGGAAGAAGTCTCACATTGTTTGCACTTGTAATCCAATGGCAATTGTCTTTAGACTGCATGATTTCTATTTGAAATTGCCAGGTGGAATTTTCAGAAGAGAAGCTGTCCAGACACACAGGAAAGAGACACAGTTATTTTCCCTTTGGAAACAAACCAAACCAAATCAAAAAACAAGAGGCAGACCACTTTAATATATTTCCCTTCAAAGGAATAAAAAATAATATGAATGTCTCAATAAAATTATATAGTCACAAATGCAATGTCATGAACTTCTCAGTAATTGGTTCATGAAAAGTGCTAGGTTGAGGGAAGAAGGAATAGTAGAAATAAGCAATGCCTTAACTACAAAATATTTTGATCTCTGATCAGTTGGGCAGTATGTTCTCAAAAGGGTTTTTTTCCTTTTCTTTTTTTCTTCTGGCTCTGAATACACAGAAACCTGCATGACAACCTGATGGAAAGCAAAACCACTGAGGTAGCTGGAGAAAAGACCAGTGCTAAGCTTACTGAAATGGTGTAATTCCAGGTTTGTTTCAAATTCTGTCAATCAATCTGTAAGATGAAGGAAATAGTAAAAGCACCTGTTACTAGAATATCTAAACAGCTCAAAGAAAGACAGTTAGGAATAGTATAATAATGTCCTGCCTAATGCAAGTGAAGATCTGGTGACAGTAACTCCAGGTCTGCTAGCAGGTTTTCATATCTCATGTCTTATTTTGCTCCTCTTGTTCATACTCGACTGCCATGTCAAACTCATGAAACCCTTTTGAATCCAGGCTTTGTAATGTGAAAGATAATTTTCATAATGCTTAAGGGTTTAGATATATATTGTTCAAACATTCAGATTGTATTAAGAGTGGGCCAGTCTGTGTATCCATCAGAAGAAATGAACATTACTACTGCTATTCATTCATTTATTTTTTATGTATTTTGAAGTGTCTGTCTCTCCCTTCAGGCATTTTTAAGTAATCAAAATGTGTAGTCATGAACATGGAAGTTCACACAAAATACGGAGACAGTCAAAGCTGTCCAGTTAAAATGAAACTGACTATTTCTCTGTACTGAAACCTCCTATCTGAATATCTGAGATGCTCAATGCCACATTAGATGTCTAATTCTCCTGAGAAATCAAGAAAAGTATCCAGCTGATTTCAAAAGGCTTTGAATTCCACACGTGCAAAAACTACATTTATGTGTTCTGCCATGTAATGTAAATAGTCTGGGCTGAATCAGATCAACAGGAGAACAGAAAACTAGCTACAGTATGCACCATCAAGGTCTCTTAATTTAAAGCTGTTTCGTATATGAAACATTTCCTGTGATTATATCTTCCTTTGTGTTACACAGAAGTGATGATTTACAAAACTGTGTCCCAAGATTTTAGAACTTTAAAAAGTAAATAAATTACAATTATAACTCTATAATGCATCTTCCAAACTAAAATAACCTGTCACATTTTTCAGAAACTTCTATATTGCAGAAACCTGTCTATTACAGAGGTGCTGTGCTTGTGTAAGCACAAAGGCCTTGATTCAACTGCACTTTTGTTATGATACAAGTGACATCTTAGATGCCTCAGGATCTGTGGGACATTCATGCAAATTGATTGATATGAGGGAAAACTTCGGTTTACCCAAGGCTTTCCTTTGTGGCTGCTGGGGTTGCAGCTGAATACTCCCCAGTTTATTTCCAATAAATAAATTTCCCCATGACTGGATGCCCAGGAAACGGAATCAAACTTGTAATATGAATGGAGAGTTTATCGCGGCTGCCTTTATTCTAGTAACTTAAGTGTGACATAGACTTTTCTCTGACCTGAGGTACAGAGTGACCATGGTGAGCTAGTATCAATTTTATAATGTCCTTTCCTACCTCAGAAAAAGGTAGAAACATCCTAACTGTCTGCTGGTAATGGCTAACATTCCAGATTAGGATGTTTAGAGCATCACTAGCTGCCTTGGAGCAACCAAAACTTGGACATGGAATATCCTAACAATTCATGGGTACAATCAGCTGACTTTCAGTGTTTGAGTTTACTCCCTGCCTCTTTTCAGTTGTCTCACAGAGATGTCGACCATGTGTTCAGGGCATTGTAAATGTCACCAGCTCTCATAGGCAAATGGACCTTCGTCATAGGGGCTCTTTCCAAGGGAACAGGGCAGGGACTGACAGCCAGGGCCCACCCCATGGTCCCAGCCAGGAGCAGAGCAGGTGGGCCAGCAGGGTCAGCCCAGCCCCAGGCATCAGACCCCTCCATGGGGGTGGAAATGGGCCAGAGATAGGATGGATTGTGGGTCCACAAATGGGCCAGGCAGGACAGGATTGTGGAGAGCTGCAGACCAGCCCTGCCATGCTGTTGCTTGACAAGGGATGATGGCCCTGGGAAGCTGGCACTTACTCCAAGGTTGTACACAGGATGCAGAAGCCCCAGGAGAGGTCAGGCAAGGGCAGGCAGGACTGTCAGGGGCCTGAGAGCAGCCTCATAATCTTCACAGACTTATAGAGGCTCCAGAACAGCCTCCTATAGGGGCTGTGACTTCACAGGAACTGTACCAGCTCTGGGAGATTGAGGAGCAGATAATGAATAAGGAGGAACAATAAGTTTACCAAGAACAAATGGAGTACATAAAATCGAGTCTTTAATGTAAATAGGTCTCTTAGAAGGCCTCTACAAGGATATTATATGTGTGATTAAATGGTGAAGAATGAGAAAGTTACAAATTCAGCTGATCTGATTTCATGGTGAAGCTTGAATTCAGGACAAGACAGTCCTGGAGGTGAGGACTCATGGCAGTCAGAAGAGCCCTCGTCATGTCCCCAAGCTTGCACACAACTCTGCCTTTATGAAGTCAGCACTAATTTGCTGTCACTATCAGAGCCAAAAATATTTGATATACTAATATTAAAAAGAACATTCCACCACACCAGAAAACCATTTGCTTTCAAGGCTAGCTCTGATAAATTTACTGTGAAACATCCACTGCATAATGCTTAGTACAGTATGCTGCTTGGTTTCCAAAGGCCTGCCTAATGGGGACACGTGCCTCATCTTGCTTTTTATTCCAACACCCAGCTGTATAGAGGCAGAAATTTAAAATTAAAAATAACCTTTCAGCTGATTCCTTGCATAATTGCTATCTTGTTTTGTTAATACTGTGGTGAAATTATAACTTGCTGAAGCCCTGGAGGTTCGTATGCTGGTTTATCAGCCTGAATTTGCATTGACATGCTTTTCAGTCAAGTGAGTAACTAAATTCAGTGGCCTTGAGTGAGCCTGGCAGTATTTGCTCAGAAAATTAGTAATAGATTAGGGAGAATGAATATATGTTGTCTACATAAATAGATGCAATGATGAAAATTTTGTTGATCTCAAAATACTACTGAATTTCATTGAAAGACTGTGGCTGACATACTAACAAACCTTTGAAAAAGCAACATAATAAAAATGGGTGCAAAAAACCTCTGCTGTAATACGAGGCAGCCTTTCACTATGATTATCAGAAATGGCCATGTCTCTCTTCACTATCATATATGCATTAATCCAAGCAGACTAAAATAGGAATTTCAACTGAAATTAATTTCCAATTTTCAACTTAGTGAAATTAGAACTTTACATTTTTGAGGAGCAGATCTGTACACAGAGTAAAGTTCTTAGTTTACTCGGGCTATGGGATATTTATTAATTACCTTTTTTTTCCCCTTAAAAAGGAATAGTCAATTTTGTAAATGTTTCATCCTGGTTATCACAAAGACTGCTGATGCCAAAATATTCTGTTAAGAATTTTTCTCCTGCTTATTAGGAAAGATTAGGGGGAAAAAATCAAATTAAGGATGCATTTATTAATTACAATGTTAATAATCTTCTGAATGAGGCTTGTCATCACCAGACAGAAATGGATCTGTTCCATATGGTTTCAGCCAGTATTTGATGCTTTAAAAGAAATTGTAAGAAGCCTCATTCCCCTTAAGGTAAGTATCTGGTGACAGGTTTAGGCTTTTTTTTCCCCTTGTGCTCAAACCCATCAGGTTTTATTGAATCCTTAATTGTGTTTAATGTAACTGAGGGTATTTTGAAGTCTGAGAACCATTTAAGAAAGTTGTATCCATATATCTGGAGCTCTTCAATGAATAGGAGGATTGTCCTCAGAGTCCCTGAGTGCTTTTACAATAATATTTCTGTTTAAGTTCTGATTAAACCAACACTTTATGTTCCTTGAGCTTCTGAGAATTTCTCTTACTTGACTAGAGTGGGAGCAGATGGTTTTGATTAGATCACCCAGGACTTTATCTTTTAATCACCTGCCTCACTCGATCTGAGAGGGGAAAAGGGCAGACATATGAGTAATCTCATCCTTTCTGCTTCTCTGTCTTGCCAGTTCTCTGCAAGGCATCTGCTAAAACCTCATCCATCACTGTGAAAGCTGCGAATGGATAGCCCTGTAATACCCCAAGGCTCTGCTGTGGCGGTGCAGTGCCTAACCTCTCCCCTCTAGAAGGAAAGGCTTCATGTACTTTTGTCAACCTGTCAGCAAGCACTTCTCTCTCTATTCCGCTTGCTCAACCCTCTCCCCCCCATCCCGACGATGTCAGGTTTCTGAAAATGTTTCATTTTGAAGAAAACCCCAGAGGTAGTTCTCATGATCGTGTATTCTTTATTTCATTCCTCAGTGCAGCCATATGAGAAAGATACATTTGTCTGCATGTGTGCGTGTGTATGTATTTGTGTACCTATGTACTTTTTGAACATATCTATGTCTAAAAAACTGTGAAAAAGGAGTGGACATTGTGATTCCTTTAGGTATAAAAAAATGCCAATGATGGCCATTAAATTTAATTTTTTGGTCACAGTTTTAAGTGAGCCTGTCATAAAACCACAACCTTCCTTCTCTGTTTTTGCTTCAAGGAAAAGTAGTCCACAGAATTCTCCAGAACTAAAGTATAATATTCTCCTTGGACTTCTAAAGAGTGGCAAGTTAATTCTTTCCAGAAGAGTTTCCCAATATTCTACTACTGTTTCCTGCTGAATGTTAATTTAGAATTCTTATACTAACTCACATTTAACATTAATCACAGTTTTTCAGGGGAAAAAACACAAAGACTGATGGATGATTAAAATAAATATCTGAAAGTTTCTTTTATTTGAGGCCAAATTACAGTTTCCTTACTTTTAGACGGTTTTTATTCAGACAAGTTTATGTTTAAGCCAAGGGATTTTTAAAATTCTGGTAAAGCCAGCATTATTCTCATCAGAATTTAGATCAGCTGTGAAATAATCAGCTCTTGAAAACTTCAAATGCTTACACAAAGAATTTTATAAATAAGTAAATCTACAAAATTATCCATTTCATAAGATCAGATATTTGAATATAAATAGCATTTAAGAATAAATAATTAACTTTGAAAATGCCTAAGCATTGCTCAAATGTGTAATTGTATTGACTGTAAGGCTTGTATTCAACATATATTGATGATGTATAAAGAGATGTGTTCTTTCTTTTAAGAGATTTAAAATAAAAAATGGTAAGACATGTGAAATTAAATCCCAAATGCTTTTTAATTTCAAGAAAGCATAAAATTTCTCTTCTACATTGTACTGACTTGTTCCAGAATTCACCAAAATGACACTAAATTTGGGGAGAAGAGGTGTTAAATTCACAGTGTGAACATAAATCCTTTTTTTCCCCCTGCAATATGAAGCACAACTTAAAAGGGAACAAAGTACCATGAAAAGATGACAAAGTTATATTTAATATCAAAAGGATAGATGCAATATTTGATTCATACAATAAGAAAGAATACTTGCCTTCAAGACACAGTTTACTCCCCAAGCTATCAATGATCCTGTTTTTTATATATACATCTGCCAGAGCAGCTCAGCTTCAGCATTTCTTTGTAGACACACTCCCAAGATGACACATTTATACCCCACAGGTATTAATAAAATCATGGATTCATTGAATGGTTGGTGTTGGGAAGGACCTAGAGATCATCTAGTTCCAACACCCTGACATGGACACTAGTCCAGGTTTTTCAAAGGCACATCCAATCAGGCCTTGAATGCTTCCAGGGATGGTGCATCCTGGTGGTGTACATTAATACTCAGCAGAGATTCAGTTTTTTACAAGGAGCTTCACCAAACTTGTCTGAGAGTTCATAGCCCGCAGTGGCCCTGTTACCCTGATCACCACTTGGGAGACAAAGAACCCTAAGGTCGAATTCTCATGAATTAAGCTGAACAGAAATATTTTTTAAATGTAGCAATCATACTTTGCACATAGACATTGAAAAGCATGAAGAAGTTTGATATTAACAGTAACACTTCAACCTAAGTATCTCTGATATGTATTTAATTCCTGTGTAATAAGGGAGTTATTTTATGTTAAATAAGTACTGGCACATAATTTAACACACAGAATAACAGTTATGTGTGGGTTATCTGGAAGCTATCTTAAGAAGCATATCTTAATGTCACTAAATATCTTTTTATTAGACTTTTAGCATTATTATCATCTTTAACTAAAGGGATTTAACACCACAATTCCTAATAACATTTTTTTGTACACTGTCCTGATTTCATCTGGGATAGAGGTAATTTTGTTCCAAGTAGCTGGTATAGAGTTGTTTTTTATTTAGAATGAGAATAATGTTCATAACATACTGGTATTTTAATTGTTGCTAATCAAGTCAAGGTCTATTCAGCTTCTTGACCCACCCCACAAGGGAGTAGGCTTAGAGGAGCACTAGAATTTGGGAGGGGACATGGAGAGCACAGCCAATCCAAACTGGCCAAAGGGATATTCCATTCCATATGGTGTCATGTTTAACATATAAAACTGTGGAAAAGTTGGCTGGGGGGTGGCTGGGCCACCTAATCAGTCAGCAGGGGGTGACCATGTGAAAATACATTTTGCATCACATACTTTGTGATGCACAATGCCTAAATTTTGTATCATTATTATTATTAGCATCAACATTATTTTTTCTTCAATTTCTGTCCCATTAAACTTCTTTATCTTACAAGTTCTACTTTTTTTTCCACTTCCTTCCTCATTCCACTACAGTGAGAGTTGTCAGCAAGTGTCTGTGTGGTGTTTATCTGCCTTATCATCATAAACTATGACGTATAGAACACCATACATATTAAGTAAAGATAATTTCTCAATAATTTCAATATACTGAAAAGAGAACATGTATGGTCCACTTTTTATTTTCTGTCTTTTGTATAATGGTGATATCTATGTGATATTTTGCACTCTTTATATTGCCTGGACCACTATATTTCACTCTATGGTGTCTTCATTGAGATTGCTTCTGACTTTTCAAATAGAAGAATGTCTTCAATGTATGTTGATAAGAATGTCTGTTTTTCATTTTTCCCATTTCAAAATATTTTGTGTGAATTAAAATAAATTAATTTAGCTTAAACTCTAATTCTCCACCAGTCCACAGTACCTATTTTGTCAGCTTTGAAAAAACTGGGACAAAAACTCATCAAAGTTCTCCTCTGAACCAAAGAACTACTTGGTTAGAGTTCAATAAACAGAAAGTAAATCCTTTATCTGTATAGTTCAGCATGTTCCTGCCCATTTTTGCTAATTACTTAGTTTAAAGAGGTATTTTTCATTGACCATATGGACCAAGTTTATCTCATAACAATTTAAGTCAGAGCTTTGGATTCAACTGTGCAAAGGTTTTCAGAATGCAGAATTAATCTTTATGTGTTTTGACCCTCTCAGGTGCTTGTATATTGTTCTCCACTTACCTTCTATCCAGAAAAAGCAAGGGTAAAATCTCCCAGGTAACACAGCAAACTAACAAAATATTCTAAAGGAAAACAGGGCTGCTGCATATACTTTCCTCATTACCCTCCCTTGGAGGATATTGAACTTTGAAATTGATTTGAAACTCCTTTATGCTTGAATTGAAAACAACCCCCATGTGCTCCCAGTTCTGTCCTCAGAACACTTGTGACTCTGTAATGATTTTGCTTTAATAAGAATTGAATTTTCAAGATACAGTGCAATATGAATACTTTCATCTTGCCAGGGAGTTTGCTTCTGGATGTCTTGTGCTCTCTGTTCAGACAGCTATTATTTGTCAATGGTACCAATTGAAGGGATGGTCAAATTTCTGTATAAGAGTTTAAATGCAAAGTTAAACTGGTGACCAAAGTACAAACAGACACATTTGGTCAGTTTTTGGTCAGTTATTTAGTTTAATAGCATTTTGAAGGAAGAAGAGAAAAATAATCTCTCTTTGTGAACTGAGAAAGGGATTCAAAAGCGCTTACCTTTCCTTCCTACAGCTCCTGCCAGGTTGCTAGGCAATTGAGAGCAAGTGATTTTAATCTTAGTTTCTCAGTCTAAAACAGACTTGCTGATTCTAGTAATTCTGGAGTAATTTATAATTAGCTAAATACGATAAATAATATTTCATTACAAAGGTAATAACTACTTTTCATATTTGTATAACATTTATGCATATTATAATATTTCTAAGTAAAAATTGAATGAAAACAATACCTTTGACAAAAGTTGGCTTTATGCATTTTCCATCTTCACCTGTTCTTCATAGAATGTGTAGGAAGTGTGTTCTAAATTTACATGAGCACAAAATCCTTATAAGGATAGATAGGAAAAGAACAGTGATAACTATTTCAGTTTCTGTGGGTAATAATAATAAATAGACAACAATATGAGCTAAATCATCACCATGCAAGGAAGGCAAACATTTGTCAGGTGGTTGTGGTTTTCTCTTCTGCTTAAAGACAAGTGGACATATAACAGCATCCTATAGGACATCTAAAGCAGCAGCCCCTAAAAAAATATTAGCAGTGCACCTGCAACTTTCCAAAAAGTTTGAGCAGACAGACAACCTTATGTTTACATTTTGTGTGAGATTCCAGACCTCCAACTACACAAAGTTAATAATGTATGGAATGACTGGGGTGTACCCAGGTCCTTTGTCACTTTCCAGAATACCAGATTTTCCCACTATAAACCCCACCTGAAAACTTTTTACGTAACTTTCATTCATCAAGATGGCTCACAAAAAATTCTGCACTCTGAATTTGAGCCAGAGTGCTAGAACCCAGATTTTGCTCATATGTGTCTGCAGGGTTTTATCCAAACAGGACTTTGACCATTTCCACACAGATCTCATCTCTGACAAATAGGTTTTTACTTTGAAGTTAAACTGATTTCTGTTTTACTAAGAAATATTCAGTGTTCTGAGTGCAGATGAAAACTCCTGACTATTTCACATCCTCTCCAATTCAAGGCATTGCCAATGGTGTTGAAAATGACAGCACATGTTCTGTGACTGTATTTTCAACAGCCTGTTCTTAATTCTACATAATTCGGACCTGGTTTAGATAGAAGCTTTTAAGTATCCCTTATGAGATATGGAAACAGATAAATAGCTAGTGTAAAAAACAGAAAGCAGATAACTCTAGTAAGAAAAACCATATCCACTCCAGGGGAAGCATTAAGGGCATCCTGCATGAATTAAGACAGATCTCTACTGCCTTTTTTCCATATAACTGATCGGGACAGAAGGATCAAGTTGAAGTGGTTACATTTGTTGATGGTGATGGGGGAGCAGCAAATATAGATAGTTGCCAGAGGTACACAGGAGGTAGAAAATCACTTTACTTCTGGGCTGCAGACTGACATACTGTATTTACTTATTTCAATCTGCCTGATTCTAAACTCACTTTAGGGTTTTGCTTTAACACAATGGCAATGACTTATTAAAATAACTTGTGAGTTAGCCATATCTTTTTGTAATACTGACAAGAAAGGCTTGTAAGTTTAGCATGAAATTACATTTTTGTGTAAGAAAGGGAGAAAGACAAACAGACCTTTAAATGAAAAATAAAAAATCTAATTTAGAGTTTGATGAAGTTAAGAAATATCTTAACGGAGAGTAGGACTCTGGGACTCAAACAGTAATATGCAAAACTGGATATGCTGCCATGCTTTATTTCCCATTTCCTCCATCTCTATCTGGTCACCGGATCAGTAAGTCTCAAAAGGACAATAGTGTAAGATACTATTAGGTACTCTTGATACATTACAACTACTTGTATGAGTTCTGCATATATATGGCATCTTTTATGTAGGTAAGGAGATCAAGGTAAAATAGAAAGAGTGTTAAAGCTGACTGTTTTGGTAACACTTGACACTGAATTTCCCCATGCTGGAATAGAGATTTTTGAATCTGTTATACCACTGGAGCTCCATAAACAAAAGTAATTGCATCAGGGTCTTCTGTTGCATTAAAAAAAAAAAATCCTGGAAAAAACCACCAACAAACCAACAGCTAAATGATAAATGTTCTATAGAATGGAAATGGTAGTTAAACCAAAATTAAATTCATTTCAAAGTAGTCAAGGTACCTCCTAGAGTCAGGGTCATAATAATGGAAATTTCAAAACAATAGCTCAATTAAGATTTTCTGCGTATCATGGAACAGAGAACTTTTTAAGAGGTCTGAGAAAGGGATATTATGCAGGATTTAAAAATATATTTCTACAGGATAATGAAAGATGAGAAAGTTCCTTACTCTTCCACTAAAAAAAAAAAAATCAAAGCAGTTGCAAGAGTATAATATATTTATGATATAAAAAATCATATAATATATATTTAATTGTTCTTGTGTAAACTGAGAACAACTTTTATTGTTATAAATCTGGGATGAAATTTATTTGATTTAAAAAAAATACATCTATAGCTAACAAAAAAACCAAGAATGCCTTGCAAGAAAATTATTTACATATTAAATTAATGTACTACTACTATTACTACTACTAATAATAATAACAAAATAAACCCCAAAAACCCAAAAAAAGGGCAACAAGAATAATTCAGCTTTCCAGACTAATCATTATGTACTGCAATGAGGTGTGGAGGACAAACTGTCCAAATCAGCAATCAAATTTTGAGCTATTTGTAATGAATGAATGTTTGTGAAGAATATCTGTAAACATACTTAACTTCCTAAAGACTTCACTATCTAATATTTTGTTTAAGGTTGTTTTTTTTTTAATGAAGTAGGACAATGCAAGCAATTATTGCGCAGGAACATGCATCAGTATGAAATATTGTGAAGTTTTATTTAGTATTACTCAAATGTTGACTTGTTCTTTCTGTTCATCAGTTGTTTTTTTTTTATCTTACCATTTCCCAGAAACCTGAGGCTTGAAGCTAAACAAGATGATTCTAGATAACTACTTGCATTGAATGTGGACTTTTCCCCACAATATTCTAACCCATTCTGTAATTTTTCACTACTATTTTATGGTAGTCTTCATGTTTCATTGAAGTAACTACATCATATTATGCCAATACAGATTGTTTTCTGGTTCTGCTTTGGTTTTCTCTGTTTGCTTTTAGTTTTAGTGCTTGAAATTATTAATTTCTTTCACTATCTTTAAGGTTCCTTACATTTTTAGGAATATATGAATATAAGTGTCCCAGACCTGGAAGCTGTATTGGCCAGGAGTGGGAAAGTCGAAGCAAATTTGCTTGAATTGCTTGATATATGATACTGAGATTTGTGTTCTTGCTCGTGTTCTTACCATGAAATTATTATTTATTCTACTGGGAAATACACAACATTGCTCTATTAATATATGATTTCTTCATTCAATGTTCAACTGCAAGGTCATAAAACCCTCGATATCTTTAAACATAAGTACATTTCTTTGTTTTTACTCTTCCAAAAAGTTTTCAGAGTGTCTCTGAAGCATTTTACCAGTTGTTTTTCATAAATTTATTTCCCATGTTAAACCTACAGATAGTATGGTCTATGCTATTGAAAACCTTATGCATTCACCTTTAAGAAGAAAAAAAAGAAAACAAAAGCCACCAAGTACATGAAGAGGTTAAAAAATCTTTGACAAGAAAGCAAATTAGTTGTCCTTCTGGAGTCACATAAGCCATGAGAATTTTTTTTTTTTTTTTTTGTGTAATGAACTTTATAAATTTCCTTGGTTTAGGGTATCAAAATATTTGAGTTAATTTTCCTGTACTTGTTTGAAAAATGGCATTCAGGTATCTTACTAGCCTTTAAGGACTTTTCCTGATTGTTTAGCTTTAAATTCATGAGGACCTAAGGGAAATTTGTAGTGTTGATTGTGCTAGTAGTAAAATGGGCATATTCCCTTGAGAGGTCTAGTTGAAGGATCCGTAGTTGTCCTAGGCTTGATTCCAGAGTCTCTGCAGGAAATAAGTAGACATGGATAACTTATATTTAATAATGCTGTAACTGCAGCCTTCTCAGACATCTTTTTATTGCAGTAATAACTTTGTGGTCATATAAATAAAGTTCCTCATGCATAACTAATCATAATTACAATTTTAAAGGCTTCAAAATAAGCACTTTCAAAATTTGAAGCCAAATAATTTAAAGTTGTCCATTAATGTAGTTAATGGACAACTTTTGAAAACTTGAGGATTTTTTTGGAGGAGGAGATTTGCATTTTAGAAGTTGATTTAGAACTGACTGACCCTTTTGGAATTTTCTTGTAGTGTTAAAATTTTTGAAATTATATATAAAAATCCCCTCTAGTTATTTTGTTATTTTTGTTGATATGGGAATTAAAATGATTGTGATTGCTTCCAATGAGAAGAAAATTTCTTTTTGTTAAGACATGCCTGTGTATCTTTCTTGGGAATATAATTACATTTAAGGATTAATGCATTCCTTGGTTATCTGACTCAAACACTAAAGGACAAGACAAAGGAAGGCATTTCTCTCATACACTGAATGAAATAAATTGTGGGCTACAGTTCTATGTATATTGTTTCATAAGGATATAACAAAGAGGAAAATATTGGCTAAACAACTATAAAGGATTTTGTATGGCCTCAGTGAGTAAAAAAGAAGTAAACTTATATATATATATATGTGCCACGGCAAATATGTCAAGAGAAGATAGCTCACCACATTCTTCTAGCCAATTGACAGCAACCCTAAAGGGGAGAGTGAATTGTAAACAGATGAGGCCATTCCCACTGTCAGCTGCAGCAAGACAGGGGTGTCATTCCACATCTCTTCCAAACTCTGTCACTTGCTTGAACTGTGGCCTAATGCAGACAAATAATCATTTTCTTCTGTGTTTCCTTAGAGAGGTTCTCTTTTTTTGCCCCTTTGCTGGTTTGTTTACAGCAGCAGTAGAACACAGACCTTTTTTTACCTTTAAAATCTTTTCCTAAGAAAAGACTTCCTAAGTGAGAGAGTGACAATCTTTTGCTTCTTTTTTCTCTTTGTCAAGGAGTGAGAAGTGAAAGTCTCTCCACACAAAGTTAGAACAGTTTGGTCTCCAAAAAAGAATAGAGAAATATACAAAACATTCTAAGAGTCCATGGATTGTGCCATATACCAACACCTCTTTGGAAATTACCACTGCATTTTTGCACTTGAAAATTGAGATTCATTTTCACAGTTGATTATGAAAACTGGCACTCATTATTAGTATTAGTACCAGTTTTGCATTTGTTGCCTTTGGGAGTACGATACCCTATTAAATCAAGAAAATGTGAACATCCTGCTGTCTATACCAGAAAAACATAAAATAGTGGAATGAATATGAATAACAGTTATGAAGTCACCAGAAATGATAAGTTATTTGACTGGATCTCTCCAAAAGAAAAGAAAAAAGGCTCCATTTTAAAGTCAAATCTAAAAATTCCTGCCTTACTTTTTAAAGTAGAAACCCTTTCAGGGAGTATATAAACCCTACTTAAAACTCCTAATTTAAAATTCTAGTGCTATTATTTTGAGAGAAAGTCAGTAAAACTTTCACAATTTTACCCATGGAAATTTGAAAACAATATCTTAGAAGTACTGAAATACTAAGAAATTGTATGCTATTATATGTATCTGATGCAAAAGCACTGTAACTATCTTTAAATGAACACTCATTTTCATGTGGAATATACTGGCTTTGAGTGGCTTCTGCTTTCAGGGAAAAATATCTTTCAAATTTTTTTCTCTAATACTTCTAATACTAAAACATAAGTTCTTTGTAGAATATTTAGTGAATATTCACTACTAGAAAGCACAGACTGTTACAAGGACAGACTTGAGAGATGAGAAAAGGAGAGAAGGAAGAGGAAAGCTGAGATAGGTGAATCTCTTTCTAGAAAGGGTTGGAAACGATGCAATCTCATGTTAGCAGGTGTAATGCTATTTTGCTTTCAGTGGAATGTTGTTTCAAAGAGTCCTCTTTGTCCAAAATAAAATAGTTTTTTTAAGCAAAATCATGTAGAACATCTTGAAAAAATCAATGGAAAGCAGAACAAAAATTAAACAAAATTAAATAAACAAACCAAGTTTTGATCAAATATCACAGTATCATAATAATGATTAATGTTTTAGAGACTGTACAAGCATTTGTTCTGGATATGTAGAGATAATATGGCAATTGAGTTTAAAAGTAAATCTCATTTATTTTTGTATTTTTATTCTTGATAATTATTGTTTTAATAGTTATTTTCAAACTTCACTGATTATTTTACCATAAGTTGGTCCGTATGATTTTCCACTATCTTTCATTTGCCTTGGGTTAAATTACCCAGGGCAAATGTTTCAAGACAAACTCAAAAAGACTTCCGTTTGAAGCCTATACACACACAAGCATACTCATATGACTCTGGAGATGCAAATATCTTTTCATCTCCCAGACTAACAAACTCTGACCTGTCTCTGGGATTTTGTAGTTTGTCCAGAAATGTGTCATTAAAAAGCAAAAAACACAAAACAAACAAAACCAACCAACCAAAAACAAATTAAAGCAAACATCACCAAGATGCCCATAACTGCATTAGAAATCAAGTAGATTTTTGTTATCTAATACACTCACTTTCACAAAAGAAGAATTGTATCTTCATAAGAGCAGAATGTACTTAGCTGTTTTGTTGGAGTCTCTTCTTGCCATGTTGCAATTTTTAGTCAAATTAACACATTGCATTTGGTCCCAGAAATCTGGTGACAGAGATATTTAATCAATGCACTTTAACATAAAAGCAGTTATTACTGATGCACACAGGGTAAGAAAGAGCTTCTGTTTTCATGTCAATACTTCATTTGTACTAATTATGTCTGCATGTATTACAGAGGTGGGTGTTATTGGCCTAACTTCTGAAGTGATTTTTGAAGAAAATGTACTTTTGGATTGGAACAAGGTCCTTGTGATTTCCCTCAGCACATATTTTAAAGGGAGTCCTGAGCCATGTATTCTAATGTGTTCAAAAGCTACAGCTAACTTCAAAATTAAAAATTTATATTTATTTATATAATAATAGCTATGGTTTCAAAATTAGACAGCTCTCAGAAGCTACTACAAGGAACAGGATACATGAGACCATGTAAAAAGTTCATTTGAAAATCTGTTTTCTAGTTGCATGACTTTTAAAAAAAACCAAGCTCTATACGCTTTGGTTGTCTGCCAGTTGTGAATATATGTGAACATTACTTACCTAAGTTGCAAAAGTTTTGTTTAGAAATATTTGGAAAGTGGTTTTGCATCTAATTATCAGAAGATAACATAAATATCAAATATTGTTTCTTTGCTGGACAAGAAGGAACAAAAACAAGCGTGCAGGATCCATTAGTTAAGTATGAATTTCCCCTACACTTCATTAAAAAAATCAAGCATATTTAGACATACAAAACAACAGAATTGATCATATCACATAAGAGGAGAACAAAGAATGTATTTTGAAAACAAAATTCATAATGAAAGAATTTTCATCGACCAAAGCAAGTTGATCGAAACATTTTTTTTGATTCACTACTGAATTTGACTTGTTTGAATTCTTTAGTTTTGCACTGTACTCACAGTAGGATCCTTGCTATCAGATATAGCCTTGCTTCTCCTTCCCTTTAACTTGAAACGAAATGTAAAAAAAAACATAAATTAAAGAAAGGGGAGGGGAGGGGAAGACACTGTTGTAGTTTGAGATATATATATCAATTTTATTTTTAAAAAAGAGAAAAAATTGGTACAGAACTTCCAAATATGTAAAGGTGGGTTTTTTCATAACCTTAGTGCTGAAAAAAAAATTCTCACATAAGCATTCCATGAACAGAGGACCTAGAAGAGGATATTATTACACTCATATCCAATATGTGATTTGCCTGACATTTAGCACAAATCAGGCTGATCTAGGACCCTAGCAGAATGACTGTAGGAATATGTGCCCACATGCATGAGCTCACAAACAGAAAAAAAGAGGCAATTCCTTTTTAAACAAAGTTTAAAGACAAAGCCTACAGAGTCCCAAAAGAAAAAGGGAAACCTGAGCAGTGAAATAACATGAATTATGTGAGCTCAAATGCAAGGAATTAATGAAAAGCCACATTGCCATTTAAGCAATTGCATATTGAGCCTCCAGAAGGAATCTGAGAAGTCAGAATTAGCCTGGAAAGTAACAGCCAAATCTTGGTGGTGGGTGCTATGCAGAGGGTCTTCACTGAGATATGTGTCAAGAAATCCTGAGACAGAAAAACTCTGTCTGAATTCAGACCCAAGGAAATGGCGAAAGCGCCTGGGGATATGACGGCTGGAACATCTGACAGCTCTCTGGTAAAAGGCCAAGGGGGCCACTAGGCCAGCTGCCATCTCAGCTAAGTTCACCACCTAAGGAGACAGAAATTCTTCTCTGCCTGTCATCAGAGAACTGCATCTGTTTCTCTAAATGATATACAAGACCTTATGTACGTAGCAGGAACCTTTGCCTCAGAAACTGAATGTAGCACAAGGGAGTTGGGGAGAACGAGCTGTCCCTGAGGAGCAAGGCCATTCACACAAGCACAGAGACAGCAGCTGTGATTGACAGGATTGGTTATATCTGGAGAGAAGAATCAGCTGAGAGTGTTTTATGTTATTTTTTTAAATGTTCTTAATCCCTACACCTTTTTATGTTTGTCTCCAGTCACATCAGCACAAAGGATTTTCTTTTGATCTGATTTATGCTCTAGCCAGGGGCTGTCTTACTCTAAGCAGGGTCGAGAAAATGGAAGAACAAGCATGGGTGACTTTTTTCCTACCTCATTTAGAAGACATGCATAATGCGTATTTCAAACATACTGCTTTATCCAAAAGCCTCTCAATGAAAGTTTTAAGAAAGAAACAAATATACAAACAAAGAAAAAAACAACTCCAACCAACCAACCAAACAAAACCCGCACATCTTTCTCATTTATTTCTAGGACAGTAAATTAATTTAAAGTAGATTATATATCCTTCACTCAGGTGATGATCCCATCTGTGTTTCTCAAAGTACTTATGTAAGGCTGTCTTGCTTATGTATAGGAATAATGAATATGAATATTTCTTTATTATGGACAATGATTAATCACTAATCATTCTGCTCAGAATAAATCTGTTTCCAGTTTTCTTAGGAATTTCTGCAGAGAAGATCCTCATCAGCAGTCTGTAATGATGATGATTCACTTCCTCACCACCCCCAAGCTCTTCCCTTTCCCTATGAAAACATTCAGTCTTGCAAGCTCAGCGGCTTAATTTTTATTAGATCAAATATAAATAGATTTGCTTCAGCACAGAAGGACTACTTTTTAAACCAGGATCTTGACTAATGTGTTTAATACTGACAGGGAAAAGAAAAGTACATGCCTAGAACCTAGTTAACCATAAGTTGACACATTATATTTTTTATCCTCTTCATAATTTTCTATGCTTTTAGCTGGACAGCCAAACTCTATTGTGACTTGGATAATCATTTATTTACCTCAAATGCTCTAAATTGATACTTTCGATCAATAATTTAGATTGTTTTCTATTGCTATAGGTGCATTTCACATTGGAGGGTCAGATGGGTCTTAAAAATGTCTGAAAGTAATTCAAGCTATTTTACTTGAAAACTGTGTAACGTCCCCATAGTCTGTGTGTGACCAGGTTTGATAATAACACGGCATTGATCCTCAACATGTAAGGAAGTATATTTGAACCATAGTAACATCTATTAAATCAAGCAAATAATAACACTTTTATTGTGAGTCTTCCCAAATTATTTTTTCTTCATTTTTCCATCTTTTAAAAAACACTCAGATGTTTCTTCAGCTTGAAGAAATCAAGTTTCCCATGAATAAACATCCTACATTTAAAGCATTTTCTTGTGTACTTCATATTTTTTCCATAAATAAACTATGTAATGAAAACATAATTTCTCACAGTGAGCCTTAGTTTGGTTTTAGCCAGAAGAGATGTTTTTTGCAGTAGACTCAAGGGGCAAAGGCTGGAGCCATGTGGTCATGTCTAGGTTGCTGTTCTACACCCTCTCACTCACCATCAGGGTGGAAGTAAGGGACTCACTTTCTGGGAAAGAGACACATCAGGTGATTCCAGAAGATGCTCTGTTCAACATCTCTTTGCCTAGCTTCAACAGGTATATTATTATATTAAAACCTTTATAAAACATTTTGAAAGCCCCAAGTGCAAAGATCTATACATATGTGTGTCTTTAGCAAGATATTATAATATTTTTATTTTTATAATCATTAAAATTAATGATCCATCTTTGAGCACAGGCTTGTATCTGCTTTGCTTTCATTCACTCCTCTTTAATTCCATAAGCAGAATCTTGTGCATCCCATCATCCTTCCATTTGCCTTGACCAGATCATACCTTGAATGAATCAACAAAATCTGTCTTGGGACCAGAAAAAATGTAGTGTCCATATGCTACGGATGAAACATTAAGTGTGAGAAAACTCTGGTCTTCCTAGGCACATATTCATACTGTCACTGCCATTTTTTACTGCATTTAAAGAGCTACCAAGCAACCTTGACATTTATTAGATCATACCCTAGTACAGGAGGTCAAATTCTTTCCCAGGTAGAACCCAAGCTGTTAGAATATGTGTTAAATTTGTGTAATATGTGGAAAAAGTAAAAAAAAAAAAAAAAATCAGATCATGGCTGAATTTTGGGAGCATACTACCTGCACAGAAAGACCTTTTAACACTCTCCTGGTGCTTTACAGGACATGAAATGCTTTGATCAGCATGAGGGACTTAAAAAGCCTTCAAAATGTCTGCATGTAAGAGAAATAAACGATTTCACTGACAAAGCTCTTTACCTCTGCACTGGTTTTCAAGTCATGCACTGTTTAACTGTGTCTCATACCAGAATGACCAAATAATTCTGTCAATATTATGTCATGAGCTTGATAATATTGTCATCTGTCATAAGGACATACCAGTTTGCAAAGGTCATGAGGCCTTTCCCCCATACAGTGATAAAGACTAATCAAACTCTACCACCCCTAACTTGGATGAGTGTGTTGCCTATTGGAGTGCAAGATATTTCATATGGAAGTTATCTTTGTCACCACTGAAACCAGGTGGGTTCTTGAAACCGAGTTTCAGTGGGTGAGGCTGATAGCATAGAAAATATGACTTGCAAGAAACACATTTAAACACTCAGTAGTCAAATTACAACAGAATAAGGTTGATGCTTTATGTTAAAAAATGCTTATATCTTAAACCATGATGTATTTTATGTTCATATAAGATGCTCAGTATGCTACATCATCATGTAATACTGTGTAAAACTTTCAATTTTACTGCAGTTTTAGTACAGTGCTTTCAATATTCAAAATATTCAAAGAAAATTGTTTAGCACGTAATCAGTGTTTAACATTTGCAATAAAAATATTTTCCCTATGTTTATAAATCAAATTAAGCTGGTATTATTCAGCTACAAAACATACAGATTATAACAATATCAATGTACTGACTGGAAATCAGGACAATTTACAACCATTACTTGTGAATAAAGAGCTTTCTGCTAGTTAATTGAAATTCCAGAGATATAAGCATCCAAAAAATTTTAAAGGGATCTATGTACTTTGTCCCTCTTCTTTGAACTACTAGCTACTGCATTTATGTACTTTATGTCCTCTTGATAATGTTATTTTATCTTGATGCGTTAAAGGATTGTACTTAGGAAGGTAAATAATTAGCCTGCAAGAGGGTCACAGTGTGTCATTGGCTTTGAACAGCCCTATGAATGTCACAGACAGTTGTACATTTAAAAAAATATATGAATGTTCGAACACACACACACATAGAAACACCCCCCCCTTCTTTCTGAATCTCCTATGTTTTCAGTCATTCATGTTTTATTTACTATTTATGTTCTCAGAAAGAAATAAATAATATGAATGAATTATATAACAGTACTTTGGTGAAGACTGCAGAAACATAAAAGGATGCTATAAAGAAGAAAGAGATTAATTGTACTTCATAGTCAAGGAAGACAGAAAAAGAAATAATTGCCTCAAGCTTCAGTGGGAAAAAGGTAGGCTAAATATTAGGACAAAAGATTTACTGCTGAAAGAAGAGTTAACAACGCAGTGGAATGAGCTGTCAAGCAAAGTTTTGTAACTGCCATAATTGGGATTATTAATGGCTAGAACACTTAACCAAATAGAAAAGATAAGTTACTGATAACAACAGCTAGTTCTGCCATGATGTAGATGGATCTTGGTGTCTAACAGATAGATTGTGCAGCTGAAATATTGGCCCTCTCTTGGTAAAGCAGATCTCTTCTACCCAGAAGGTTTTGGAACATATCAAATTTCACACACAAAAAAGTTCAGGGCATAAATAAATGAATGAGTCAGTTAATTAAGGTTTGGTTGCCCAAACATCTGAGTTTTCTCTAAATATCAACACTTGCTTTATTCTGTGACACACATTTGTATCTGTATCATTTCTAGGCATTCTCTATCTCTACTGCAGCGATGCTAGTGTCATGCAAGTTATGAACATTTACAAGAGTTAACTACATAGTTCTGTAGCCATTAAACATAAAAGAAAATGTCTCAAACAAACATAGACTCAGCCCAAATTTCATAACAGTTGAATATACTGCAAAGTATTGCTAGTCTTTTTATTTATAGTAAAAGATATGTTGATAGCATTTGTTTAAAATGTTGTGTTGTGTTGGAGTTTTTTTACAAAATATTTGGAAACAGAATCTAGGTCAGAAATTAGGTGGTTAAAACCCCAGATATTCTTGCTTTCCAAGTTAGTTAGTATTTTCTATTTTATATATCCTGCAGAATAATATGAAGGAATAAATTAATGGTAGGGAATTTATTAGAAAATTGTTTTCAGAACACCACAGAACACCAATTGTGATATCAAATCACCAATTACATGTTCAAACCATTGTCAATAATATCACTTGATTGCATGCTGAGATATTAAATTCAATCGAAACAGTAAAATGTGGATTTGAGATTGATTTGTTTATTACATAAATAAATTAGCTGGTTACTTAAAATTGATCAGGAAGGTTTCAGTTCAGTGCAGGAAATTGCTGTTAATCCCAGCACTTCTCTCTTCATTCTCCAATTACATCAAATACACTATATGCAACTGGTAGAAAAAAATTGCACAGGCCTTCTTCAGAAATTCTACCCATAAATCACAAGAGGCCAAAGACAGGATGTTTCATGAAGTTTGGCTCTTTGACTTACAGGACATAAGCATGCTGGGAGAGAGCACATCTTTGCAGCCCTGCTTATTTACTAGGAGTGGCATCCAAAGCACCTAAGCAGAATGGTGAATTTTAGTTACCCACCTTGAAAAATACAACCTTGACAAAAAGCCCTGTTTGATATAATGGTTCAGTGCCACAGGATTTGGATTTTAAATTCCCAAGGTGTTCACTACTGTATATTCCAGCATGTGTGGAAGCGAAGCATCTGATTTGTCAGCCTGAGCAAATTTCACTTAAATAATGACTTAGCCTGATCAAGGTAGAGAAACCAGGTATTGCTTTAGGGGAGAGTCCGTAAGCCAGTGGATCTTAATGCACATTCTTAGTATTAGGCCGTCCATAAAGTAACATCAGTATCTGATATTTTCCCTTAAAACATGACTGTGCTGGTGCTTGTGCACACATTCTAATGACCTAATTTGAGATGCTTGAAGAAATTCACCAAAGTTCAAAGGTCTGTGCTTTCCTTAGCCTGAGCTGATGCAATTTCAACATGAAGAGGAACTAATAAGGGAAATGGAGAGACTACAAAGTAATAATTGCTTACCATAATGAAATCCTGCATATTCATGCTTCATCCTCCTTCTTTTGGTATTGTTATTGCTCTATTTTTTAGGAATCGCTACAAGAAATATATACTGCAACCAATTAAGTCTTTCTGGAATCAGATGTTAAGAAACAGGAATGAACTTTACTCCATCCTTTTAAAATGAAATTAAGTCTTTACATTTAGGGGTGAATTCTGAATCTCAAATAGGATGTTCCTTCAAACTTAAGCTTCTCACTGAAACAATGTTTCAAGTATACACCTGTCTTCACTCTATTTTTTAATTACTTATTTTCCATCAAGTTTTAGATGCCATTTTTATGTGCCAAACTTTCCCGTATAGTTTTTCGTCACTGTAATGTTCTCTGTTCCTGTAGGGATGCCAAGTATATTATAATAACTTATATTCAAACATGAAAATTCTTCAAAATGTTTAACTAATTACTTTAACTCAGAATTTTGAACTGATTGTAAATCTCAAAACAAATTTTCAGTGGACATAAGGACAGATTTCTTTGGCAACTTCACTTAGACTGATATAGGAAATATGTGAACTTAACTGTTTTTAACTGGTTTCTAAAACCCCTCTTAAAAATTGTTAATGGACTCAAAGCATCCACTACTCATATTAAAATTTGTTGTGGTTAGTCACTTGAAAAACTATGACCTCTCCACTTGCTGTTTGTTTCCTGGTGTATACCTAGTTATTCCACTAGATATATGAACATTTCTAATAACAAGAAAAATAATTTTGGATCATCGTCAACACAAGTATTAATCACAATTAAACACAATTTCAGTATTTTTACTCACTTAACAAAGGCCAAGAGATAATACCATATATCTTACTCTGCTATTATAGTAGTGTTAATATTAAATGCCTGTAACTATTATTTCATCATTTAATAACTTGGAAACAAAACCTTATTAATTCAGTCCGATAAAAGGTGAGGTTTTTTTAATGGCAACAAATTATTAAATCAAATCACAAATAAGCAAAAACCATATTATCAAAAATGAGACAAAATCAGTTGGCTAAATTACTACTTACAAAGCATTTATCATCATAAGGTCAGAGTTCATTAACCTCTGCAGAACCAGAACAAAGCACAGCGAACAATAACATGGAAATGTTTACTAGTTTTAGTGGAAAAAAATTTGAAAGCACTTAATAAATTTTCTCATGTGAACACTTGGGGAATGATGAACTTTTGGACGATATTTTTAAATGGAATGAAAATGTCTAGCTCTGATGGAAGATGAAAAAGTTTAAAATCACCTATTTCATCTGTTTAGCTTTAATACACATTCTTATTGATCTATTGCATCTTTGAAAAAAAAAAAAAGATTTCTCCTTAGGTTCCTTCTGAGTGTTTAACTGTTTAAAGATATGGGAAGATGTGTCAAAAAGGGGTTGATTCTATACAAGTGTTGCTCTACTAAATTATTTGAAACTAAGTCCAGTACTTTTTATTTTTTTATAATATTTTGTAGTTGCATCTAACAGCACATTCTCTGTTCTTTAAAGTTGTTGTCTGTCAATCAATGTATATTCAGCCCTTCTGACTGAGATTCAATAGATTCCCACGTTGAATAACAGAAAATAATCACAAGCAAAACTTTATGGAAATTTAAAATATAAAATTTTGTAAACACTAAGTGCCTTTTAAAATGTGGAAACATTATGATTAAAACTAATCAGTAGTCTTTTCAAAAAATACTAAAATCAAAGATATAGTACTTTCTAATAAATATTTATTGCTGTTTCTGTACTAGTTACATACTTTTAATTTTTAGGAGCTTAATTGGTGAACCAGTTGATTCCAACTGGCTTAGAAAACCTAGATAATCTGGATGTGTTTTTAAATTTATGCAAATTAATAATTTCAAGTCCATGGATTTAAAAGTTGTTCATCTTGGGTTTTCATTATGAGTTGCAACTTTGTAACCTGTTTTTGTTAAACTGCATTCACAAGCAAATTCCTGCATGCTAATGATTTCTTATTTTGCAAAGTACACAGAAAAATTCAAACAATGCTGGCTTATGAATATAAAGGAGAGGCTGAGATCCCATCCAGACTCAGAGTTTTTTCTTTTATCTATGCACTAGATACTCATACTGCAGCTCACAATTTAGCATATTCTCTAAATTTTATTAGATCATATTTAACTAGGAAGAGAAAACTGTTGTTTGAGAATCTTGCTCTTGGGTAACATAGCAGGAATTTATACACATATATGTAAATTATCATTCATTCAGATGGAACCCCTGAAGAACTTATTGTGTTATAATTAATTTATACTTTAGAATTGAATTATTTGATTAATCCAAGTGTTACCTGAATACTTGTTAGTGTAAATAATACAACCTAATGATCATAGTTAAGGCTACGTTGGCACCAGTATACACAAAAGTGCGTGCATAAACACAAATATAAATACATATTTTATACATTTATAGAATTAAATATGAACTTTAGGAATGTTTGAAGTGCTGTCTGTTATCATGTTCTTATCCTGTATTATAGCTTTAGGGTTTTTTTGCTAACCAAGTATGTTTACAAATCATGGTTCTTAGATTCTGCAAAACACGCCGATAAAAATCTTATATTGAGTTCATCAACGTGCCACGAAAAATTTTTGTAGGCATATTGATGGTAATGCATAGCAAGAGATTAATCCATTTTTTCCTTCCTTTTCACAATGCCGTTATGGATACTTCTTAAAACCTTCCATATAGACTGTATTACTTTCAGTTTTGTCTGACAAGGATTCAATTTTTTTCTATGTTAATTATTTTTGCCTTTCATGGGCATATGTTTACTTTATAGATCCATAATCAATATATTACAAAAGAATGGCTAAATCACTGTCAATGGATTTGCACGTTGCTACAGCTATGCTGCTTTGCAGACTCAACCTAGCTGATTTAATTCAAAGGCAACTAACCCAGATGTCTTTACCTGATGCTCAGTTACTTTGTTCATATAACCTGGTGCCCCACACAACAAAGAAAAGGTCTAATTTTAAAATATATTCTGAAAGAAGAAGCATAATTTTTTTTTGGGTTTTTTTTTTTAATTCCTATAAAGTTATTCTCATACATTGTTTTCTTCAATGTTGGCTTAAAAGAAAAGTTATCAACTCAGTCTCAGCTGTCATATGCTGAAAAGTTTTCTAGACAATCTATGTAATTAAATATCTAAATACACAATTGTGGTAGATAGGGACAGGCGATCAGAAGATCTCGGGATGTGACGGAAAGAAAGACCCTTCCCCCTTCACCCTGCTTCACGTTATCTATCACCCCCAGAGCATGTAACCACACCTAACCCAGTAGTTTTCCACTCCCGATTAACCTAGAGACCCTACCAACCCCCCCATGACTTAGCAAAGTCCCCCAAGACTATTTAAACCCATGAGATAAGATAATAAAGGCTTTCGACCATCCACCACATTGGTGTCAGCGTGTTGTCGGACGAGGCCGGGCTGCCATGCTGCCTTCTTGCAACCAGGTCGCAACACACAAAGGCAACACACAATATCACTATTTTTTCTTCATCAGAACACATTTAAATCCTGAGTGCTCAATGAAATTTCTTATTTTGTATGAACATAATTTCCTTGATAGTCTATAATTAAACACATTCTCTTTGTTGAACCTTCTCTGATTTGTCAATATTTTTTTCAATAATATACACTAAATCAAGACCCATGTAATAGCAACAATTCTACAGGACTCAAATGATACAATAAATATAGTCATCCCACTTCTACACAATTATCCATTATTTATGCCTGAGGATCACATTTGACTATAATACTATACTGGGAACTGTCATTCTGCTGTTGGCCAGCTTTTTCTAAAATGTTATCATTCATGTCACTGAAACACTATTTTGAAATCCATGTCATGCAGACAGCCCTGTCATCACCTGATAACCTCTGGGATATTTTAAATATAGTATAATTATATATTTTTTCCTGTTTGACTGGACCTTTCGAAATTTTTCAAAATTAACTGAAAAATCATTAGCCAAGTTCTTCTTGGATCGAAGTCATAAAGACATGATTATTCAGGATCAGTATATGAAGTGATGTAGACCTGCACCACTTTTTATTGTAATAATAAAAACCTGATACTTATAATATGGATATGAATATTGGCTCTCAAAACACAGGATAACGTAATTCTGATTTGCTTCATAGGACTTTTTCATAGCTTTATTTCCAACTGGTATGTGGCCAAAACAATCAGAGGAAACTGAAGGAAACTCTTGTTTATTATGTGATTTTAAAACTAAATTTTATATTATTTCTTCCAATACCATACTGAATCACAGCAAGTCTAAGGCTGGTAGGAGCCTCCTGAGATCAACTAATTCAACTTTCCCACTCGAAACATGGTCATCTATAGCAGGATGCTAATGACTATAGAAAGTAAAGTTTTAAATATCTCAGAGACCGACAGTCAAAAAAACTCTCCAGGCAAAGGAATCCAGTGTTTGACTACCCTAATGAATAATATTAAAAAAAAAAAAAAAAAAAAAAAAAAAAAAAGTGGAATTCCCTGTATTTACATATGTGCTGTCCTGCTTTTGTCATGTAACTGGATGACAGTAAGAATAGTTGATCTACAGTCATTCTCTACCCTACACTGGTTTTTAATACATATCTGAACTGGTATTTTATTACTTATAATCTCCTGTCTTCTCTAGCATCCAGTCTAAGGATTTCTTTATTAGCTATTTACAGCTCTCCCTGCCCTCCATTACACTCTGTGTATTTGTGTCTGTATCTGTATTATGACTATATAAATGCATCTAATGTTCTGCTCTAACCTAGCTGGTCTTTTATTATCAATACTTTTCTTCCTTTCTCTTTTTCAAACCATAAAATACACAAATTCCCCAGTCCTCCCAATGAAACAAGGTAGTCTATGTGTGTGTGTGTGTGTGTGTGTGTGTGTGTGTGTGTGTGTGGTTTTATGTATGTTCTGTCAATAATAAGGCTGTGGCTTCTGTGGACCTTCAGGACGTATCCATCCTGTATTTAAAACTACTCCCAAATGATTTGTTTTGGTTAACCTATTGCTTTTGGTTTAATGAATTTAAGTCTTTTAAAACATGAAATGACAAACTTTTCTATCTTCATTCTGGTGTCCTAAGAGATGCTGTTCATCCATCAATACCATTTAGCTAACTTTTGTAATTGCTTTGAAGATATTGGATTACCTTAAGAAAATTTACCCTGAACCTGGACTTCTTAGGAATCTAAAATTCTTTTAAAAGGTAAGGATCAATTTTTTTTTGAAGGAATCGATTGATGTATGAAAATCCTTCCTAAATACTTTTAGTAAGGTAGATGTTTAAACACTTCTAAATCACCCTGACCTCCTGTTTTATTTTGTGTTTTATTCTTAGGAGAGGATCAGTGCAGCGTTTTCACTTTTGATCCTGCAAGTGTGATCCAAAATTTTATCAAAACCTAATCTGAATGCCTTTGTTCATTATATATTTAGGTGTTTAGATATGGAGATTTCAGTGATCACTCTTTAATATTTTTCTTGGTGATAGAATACACATATTTACTTTGGTTGGATGTTTTAACATATACTAATGCATAGCTCATGTCTTCATTTAAAGTAGGAGCATGAAAAGCAAGAGAGTAAAGAAATTCTGCCTCAGCTGATATGAGTGTGCAAATGTTGACATTTGTATAGGTAGACATTTAAGGTATGATATGCCATATCAACAGTATCTAGACAAAAACCTGTCACTGAGGTTCTTGGGATTTGAAATTGAATAGAAGGTAATTGAAAGACAATGAGGCGGACCCTCTGAGTTGTAAAAATAGCATAATATTCCTTGTGTACCAAAAATGCAAAAAAAGTGATGTAAGGAAGAAAAGAAGAGAAGAAAGAAAAGAAAGGTTGAATGTTTATTAGGTTGCATACATGTCTGAGATGAAACATGTAAACCTTTAGAAGAATTAATAAGGAGCAGAACATTATCAGATAGGTCTTATTGTGTAAGGTGGTGTGAGTTTGACTGATGTTCTGAATCCAGTGTGACTCTCACCTTTCAAAATCAATATCACAAATGGCATTGAGCTTCATTTTTGAAATAGCTGATAATGCTAGCAAGACAATTAACAATAACATAATTTGAACTTGCTCTGTACCACCTAGATGTTGTCTGAAACACATTGTAATTGGTTCCAAATATAAAGGAAACTTTTCTTTACTCTTGTTTTTCTTTTATCTTTTCCACTGCATGATAATCTCAACTAGCAGTCTAGTGGCTTTTGCAGTTAACATACTTAGTTTGGAAAAGGAGAGGAGCACTTCTAGGAGATGATGAAAAGAATGACTGTGAATTTTTACAGGATGCAAAAATGGAAAGCTAAGCCACAGTAGCCCTATATAATAAAAAACTAAGTTTAGAATAAAGATCCCTATAGAGTGTATCAATTTTACTGCCTTAGTTTAGGTAAATAAATGAGAGATTTCTTTCTAAATTGTGAAAGACATGTGAATATTTTAAATAAACACAAGGGTAATGCTGTTAAGGAGAAGGAGAGGCAGTTTGCCAAGAAAATGAAAACTTTGAACTACTCACTGTAGAAAAGCAATGTGGCTTTTAATTCCTTCATATTTGAACTAAGACATGTGTTGTCCCATGTAACTCACAATATACCTGTTGAAGACATCGTTTATCTGGCTGCTTTTTAAAGTGCTATGTGGTCTTGGACAACCTCTAATGTTACCTTTACAGTACAAGAAAGCATTATAATGGCAAAAAGAAACTAAAACCCAAGAGCTTAGTTTATTCTGTGATCAAACTTATTTGCTGCTATTCAAGCTGAATAGTTCCTTATGCTGAAATTAATCCCACTAGAATCCCAGGATGAAATCTTGTCTACTTTGAAATCAGTTATAAAACTGTGCTGGATTTTAATGACTGCTGAATTTCATGAGCATAAACTATCTGGAGATAAAAGAAAGAAGGCTTAAAAGTATAATGGAAAATGTTGAGTTCTGATTGTGGTTTTTAAGTCTTCCCAATCACTTCTCCTTTTAAAATTTTATTTTTAAAATTAATATCCTTGCAGTAAATAGATATAATCTAAAGGATTCACATCTGTATGCTCAAAACTTTATTGGTAGAGGCAAAATCAAATACCTATTTTCACAACTGATCTGTACATAAGGTATTGCAACCCATATTGACTCCAGCTTTGAGCATTTATCAAGATGTCTCTTCAATGCAATTCTAACATCTTTTCTTGGTATTGCCTGCACCAAGAATGAAGGGAAAAATAAGAAGAGGAATTTTTAATTTGCATTGAATAACCTATGCTGTCTCTAAAAGAAGCATGATCTCTGGACAGTTTGGCAGCAAAGGAAATTATTTTCTAAAGACAGTTTTTACAAAGTTGGTCAAAAAGTGAAGGAGGACACTTTTTTCTTTTTTTTTCCTAATCAGAAAAGCCTCCACACAACAGGTCTTCAGATTGCGAATTACATCCAGATGATTTCAGCTTCTTGGCAGTAAGGAATTTTTTTTGGGAAAACAGTGTCAGTTGAACTCTAGCTTTATGTGGCTGTTCACACATGGTAAAATAACGTGGCTCACCCTTGTCTTCATAATGAAATTGAACATGGTTTACCACATTAGAGTCAGGTTTAGCCAATTAGACAATGAACTTTTGTCTATATGTTTAGCAAACAGTGAGGTATCATTAGAACAAAGTAGATACAGAATGTTTTTTATCCAAAGAGGTTTTTCTGAATTTAAGCTGCTCCTGGAGAAAAAACAGACTTCAACAACAGCTTCTTCAAAAGAGTGAATTTAAGTATAATTTCAGAAACCCTAAAAGCAGTAAGACACAGGACTATGGTAAAGACAGAAAATAAAAAGCTTGGTTTCTAATACTGTATGTATATTAGAACAGTTATTTATTTATGTACTATAGTACACAAGGTAAACCTATTGGATAACTTCTCAATAACACTTTATGAATTCACAGGTCGATCTAGTGAAAGTAAATAAATAAATAAATAAATAAATAAATGTAAATGACTGTCATTATAAAACCATCATTCTAAGCAATAATCTGAGCATAAAGCCAATTAGGGTTCTACATTCTTAATACTAGAATTTTCTAGTAGTCTAAATCACAGAACTATTTGTTGATTACTAAAGAGGAAAAAAGCGCTAACAAATATGGTCTGAAGGATTTCTAAGAGCAACAGCATAGGTTTATGTATGTGCACTCTTCCCTTCATCTCAGAGTTGATTTAAGATATTGGTTACTGGGTAGTAATCCATAACAGCAATCTCAGCAATCCATAACAGAAAACCAAGTAATCAACATGAACATACCAAACACTATAGCCTAGGAAGTTAGTCATGGCTAACTACAGTTTATTTGTGACATTTCTATGACTTGTCTATAAGAAAACTTTGTTCACTTAAAACCATCATAACATCATAAAAAGTTATCAGTGAAATATTTCTACACAAAACCCCATGGTTTTGCCAGAGAAAGGAAAATCTATTTACTACTTTTATTAGAAAGTCAGATGGTATCTTAACCATATTTTCCATGCATTCAAAGGAAAACAGATTCAATTATCTGTTTCCAATTAAATAAACTGTCTTTTAAAAATATGAATCTCCTCATTTTAGCAAATGCCATAACAGGGCTATCCATTCTACATGGATCAGTATATGCAAGCTTTTACTAAAGTTTTTTTTTTTCATCCTTATTGATATAGTTGTATTTCAGTAATAGGACAAAAAGTAGCCTCTAAATAAAGGAATTTTTGTTTCTTTCTGCTGTTGTATCACTTTTTCCATATCAACCTCATTAAAGAGAATCAGTATGTGAGTTCAGACTATGTTGGAAGCAGAACATTTAATGACCTGAGTAAGCAAAAAAGTATTACGTACATTTGCACTAGTGAACCCAGAGGTGGTAAGCTCTATGATGAGCTATGGGAAATAATAATGAAATATAATAATGTTTTTTCTAGGCCTCCGTTAAATGATTATCTTCTTGCATCGCATAAAGTATGTTTTCCTGAGGTGAATTCAATGAACTCAGTGGAGCAGGAGGAGATCAATTTCTCATTGTCTTTCCATCTTTCCTACTTTTTAAAGGAAAATCTTATCCTCCTTCAAATAAAGTATGGATTAATGTAACATAATCCCTTAGAAATGACTATATGTATCTATACATCGTGAATCCAATAAAAAATTGGTTTTATTATATACTTTTTTACATTCCCCTCTATTTTTTAACACTATAAAAGGAGCATTTGTCTGTTTGTCTGTTTGCTTAAATGATGTAAAATTATCTCCAGAGATTCTGCAAAATACAGGTATTGGTAATGAGCAGGTGTGGAGAGCAGGACAAGTGGCAGTACTACAAAACTTGGAAACATTCCAATTGATATTAGGTCTCTGTTAACAATCCAGGATTTAATGACCATTGGACAGTGAGCTACTCATGTTCCATTCTTCTGATAGTACCACTAAGGGCTGTTGAGCAGATTTGGTTTTTTTTCCTAAGGAAGCTTCTCTGGAAGAAGAAAGAGGAAAACAGTCTTTCTAAGAGCTAAAAGACCTTTACAAGTTTTTAAAATCACCCTTTGAGATACAGAGGAAAATATATATTAAAAAAAAAAAAAGGAAACTGAACTAAAAACAGTTCCTAGATCATTAAAAAAATGAACATAGTTTCCATTTTGATAGTGTTATGAGAAAGAGCATCTAGATCATAAAGAAGACAGATGGGCTTGAAACATGGAATAAGAAACAGATGGAGATAAAGATTTGCACATGGAAATAAAGGAAACATTTTTTTAATGTTTAAGCAGAACAAGGGTCTCTATTAACAAGTTTTTATGAGGTGAGAGGACTGGAATATTTTGAAAAAAAAGATAAAGACAGTGAGGAAGAGAATGTCCAGCTTTGAACTGAGCCTATCTTTTAGTGACATCAACCCCAGTGTCTTAATGTCTTTCTGGTGTTTGTTTCCTATTATGAGTGACCTTAGAGAGGGAAATATTTCATTCAGACTGAAGAAAATTTGGACGGTGTGAGTATCCACTGACTTTTGCTGGTTTTTTACTGTCACTGACAGGAAATCAAGTCCCAAAAAAACAGGTGGAGATTTCCGTTTCCATTGTTCATACGTTGTCTTGAGAAATTGACAGATAGCTCCTATTAGGCAGGTAAACTTTAAGATCTAAGCACCTCTTAATATTTGTATTCTAAAATTGGCACTGAGTATCTGATATCAAAACTACTAATACAGCAACCATTGGCAAGACTGGAGACTCAAATACACTTTATAAATCTACCACAGCATCTGTACTCATCTGTTGAGGAAAGCTGAAGTGCCAGTTAATCCAGTCTTCAGCTGCAGGTTATTTTTCATACTTTTTAATGAAACACAAGGATATATATTAGAAAAGACAGCAGAGAATTAGTATAAATAGCATATTTTTCAATAAGGATTAACAATCCCACTGTTACAGAGTAAGAAATAGAAAGAAATCACTGGACATAACCTTGAAGTATCTGGGATGAATTATAACTCGTATTTCAAGTTAGCAATAGAGCACAATATTCAATTGCTCATAAAATAATTATATTACCAACAACTTGACATAATTAACAAAACTGGAATTTTAGCTTATCACTGTGACTGTGACACTTTTACTTGCAAAAATGTCAGCTAATACATTGAATATGGGGGATTATCTTGAATTAGATATACTCTTCAAAAAAGCCCGGAAATTACTTCAGAAATCTTGAGCAAACTGTTAGAAACTCATGAAGTTAACAAGAGAGGTCAGCCTAAGAGATAAAAGACAAGTACAAAAATTCAAGAGAAGAAACATTGCAGTGTCTCACTGTGAAACAAGACCAAATAGGCAGAACACAAACAGGCAATAGTAAATATGCAAGCATTGATCCCAACACTGCTGAAATGAGGATGATCTGAGTGCCAAAGACTCACAAGAGCCAGAAGAGCCAGAGTTCAGGCCACAAACCCTACTTTCAGAATATTTCATTTTACAACTGGGAGCTCAGTTTTTCTTATTTTTCTTTCCATACTTTGGGAAAAAAATGTAACTGAGAGCTTTTGTATTTCAGGTTTTGTAACATAGGTTTGTCTCTTCACTGGTGTGACACTGACATATCATACAAGAAGGACAAGAGGAACTCTAACATCTCACTTAATTGGGGCTATGAACTTTAAGAGCTAATCTCACAAGTGAAGTTAGAATTTGATATTCTAATATGTATCTAATCTTTCCAACTTTCCAAAAAATCTCCAATGAAAAAGTTCACATACAATTTTTTTCCAATAAGTTCTTAGCAATCATGTGCTATCAGCCAGTTGAGCTCCACATTAACCTTACATTTCCAGAGGAACAGAAGTGGCCATTCACACTTTATAATGGAAATCAACAGAAATTCCCTCATCTGGGAATAAGAAATGATTAGTTATTCCAAATACTTAAAAGCATAGAGAAGCCTCTGAAAGTTTTTTCCAGAGAGGAACTCAGAGGAAGTACTGCCATAAATACTTTTAATCCTTCACGGAAATGTAATAGCTTTCTTTCTATTGGCCATATATGTAGCTAAATTAGATGTGTCAACTATCTGACCATCTGTTGTTCCCAAATACTCAAGAGTATGAAACTGCAATAATATAATTCTAGTTAATGTCATATGCTGGATGAAGTAGATGTCCTGTTGTTGTGGAGATAATTTAGATAGAGAAGATATGGAATCCTTCCCCTAAAATGTAATGTTTATGAACACTCAGAGCCCCTCTCGTATTCCTTATACTAAATTTAGGTACTAACAGATTTTTTATGCAAAAAATGAACAGAGGACAATATTATAAAAAAAATTAGTACAGGAATCCTATGTTTTACACTTCTGAGGTATTCAGATTTTTGGTTACTTCCAAAAAGCCTTCTGAAAATGTCATATGCTTTAGAATGCATTAATATATTTTCTTCCAATTTACATATGACTTTCTAAAAAGCAGAAATGATGGTTTCTTCTTATGGTAACAGAAATAAATTTCATACGTTGCCTAAAAAAAATCCAATCTATTAATCCACTATTTACAGACACTTCTAAAGCTGTCAACATACCTATTTTTAGGTCACTAAAAGGGAATTTCCTAGACTTTTTTGTTCCATTTATCAGAATGGAGTGTTAGAAAAGTTTTTGATTGATTTAAATTACAGCATTTAACTTTAACATCCAAAGACTGCAAATTGTATTCCAAAATTAAGAAAGTCTACGCCTTCTCTTTTCAAGTTTAAAATTTCCAAGTTGAAATATTTCATCTATGAGAAGTCTATTCTAGGATATTAATATAATTGCAACTTTATCATCTAATTTCAGTAAATTCAGCAATTTGCATTAATAGGAAAAAGGGCAGAATCGTGATAATTAACACAGCTTGGCCCACAAGAAGTGTAGATCAGAATATTTTTCATGAGGAAGAGTTGATCTTTTTGAATAGTTTCCAAATCCATATCTGGAACTCTACAAACGACACACAGTCTAACTAACCTATGACAATTCATCATGCAGTCAGGCCCCTAAGCTCCAGCATCTGGTGCCTTTTCAGATGCCTCTAGGTACAAAGGCTGTCACTTCAGAATATGCAAGATGCCAATGACACCTCCAAAACTGCCTCTTGGGCACACCATGCCAAGCATAGCAGACACAGAGTCCAATGTTTAAGCAACAGAATCCCTTTTTGACATCACAAGATTTTACTGTCCCTCGACTGGAATTTATATTACTTCAAATTTCACAAAACATATGGAGATACCCACTATCTTCATTTTAGTTTCCACAGTGTACAATTTTCCAAGTCACTGTAGTTAAAAATAAGTAACCTTATTATTTGTATGTTGAACTTCACAGACATTTAATACTGACTTACATGAGTGGACTAAACATAGCTATGGAAAAGTATTTTTAAATGTAATAATTCCTTTGTGAATAGTGATAGAGAAGTGGCAAAAACTCTTGGTTCAAAGATCAATACAACTGTTATCTAAATTACTTGAGTCCACCTTGTCAAACTGCAGACAATAATCCAATAATCCAATTATGCAGACAAAAGCTTTTATGGGAATAAATTCCATTTTTATATTAGTCGTGTAATAATCTGAAATGCAAAAGTCTCACTTATCATTTTATTTATGAATATGTTTTTTATTTCCAGCTCTGAGAGGGATGAGTAAAGTGATCACTGCACATTAAAAAACTAATATTAACTTGATAACATGTAGTAATTCCAATCCTTTCAACTATTTTCACACACACAAAAATAATATAATTTTAATATCACCTGCAGATAACATGCCTCATAAGCTACATTTCCCCTGTCTATACTGCTAATTAGTATCTGAAAAACATAATATATGATACCAGAAAACATGGTTATCTAACATTTTGTGATGTTGGTTCTCTGGGAATAAGCAGAAGAATAGTGGGACAATTGCCAATGTATTTAATTGCCTGAAGTACAGCTTAAAAAATATCACAGAAAAGGTGTTTGACTGTCAGAGAAAGTCTTCTAGGCCTGAAGTCAAGTCTTTCAAGATGTTTTCACTTAGTAGATTGTTACACTTAATAGATTGTTACATATTGTGATTTTATAACATTAGGTCAAGCTCAAAATAGACACGGTCAAAATGTTTAAGAGTCAAATGGATTTCAACATTTGGAGGCACCTATGATAGCATTTCCTCTCAATTATTTCATACAGGCTGACAATCCCTCAGAAAGCTCGATAACCAGTACAAACAAAGGAATTGTCTTCATACTTGTACAAAGAAAATGCCTGTCAAGTAAGCCACTGACAGATCCAACAGTAGATGATGCTACATTTTCGTCATTTATAATTACTATATTTATTCTGATTTCAGAGTGAGGACTCTGCATATAACAGAGAACATTATCAAAGCTTGCGTATTTTCTGCAGACACATAATCTGAATATAGAATAAAGAACAAATATAATGGACGGAAGCATCTCTAACTCTAAAACTTACTCAGAAAGTCATATTGTGTAAAAAAGGACACAAAAACTGGTTTAGGGTGAAGCTATGTTGTAGGGCTTTTTCCTTTCCAAAGAATTTATTATTCTGCCAGATACAGACTTAGTCTTTAAGGAATTGCTTCATAAACTTAATTAAACACATTAATCCTTTAAAAGACAAATTAATGTTCTAAGTGATTGGTACAGCCAAGAGAGTTGAACAATAAATTCTGCTAAGCAGGTGTATTCCATCTTTCTTTTCCTTCTTTGTTTTTTTTTTCTCCCTTTTTAATTATCTTGCTTTGATCAGTGTTCTTTATGTCATTCAAAATGCATGAAATTTCTATAAATTGGGAAAACTAGCTTTCCACTAGCTTGTGGAATTAAAAATAAAAGAACCTATTTTTGGGAAAACTGTAATTATGAGACATATTTGAAATATTAATTGCTTCATTTAGTTTTTTCATCTTTTCATAATGAAACAGAATAGACAGTAGAAAGGCCAGGATATTTTCATCTTAAGAAGATGTATTTGAGAAGTTTCAGCTGGGATTCAGGTTTTTTTATAACTTTAAAAAGTTAAAGAGAGAAAGAAAATGTGAGAAAAAACAGAAGGAGAGAGAAAGAGAGTAAGAGACAGAGGAGGAGGAATGGAGGAAGGAATGGAATTAAAAGAAAGTTAAAGAAGGTAAGCAAAAGAAAACAAGAGAAAAGGAAAGCAAAAAAGAAAGCAAGAAAGAAAAGAAAGTTGTGCACAAAACAAATCTGTGACAAACAGGTAGAACAGCTTGAAAAACAAATGATACACAATTCTATGGCATTGCAAGAAATTAGGATTTCCAGTGAGACTGAATGGCTTGATGAATGCTTATCTTGCTGGTTCTAAACATCCTCTACAGTGATACCTACCTTAACCAAATTGTTTTAATTTTTCAAAACTACTAAATTCAGGCAGCTAAATACTAAAAATATATTAAAATCCACAAACTGAAAAGATTTTGAAATACCATCTTCCAATTTTGAACAGGTAAATCAAAAGTTGCTGTTGCCTGAAACCATGTGCTTCATTATGTATTTAGCTTGATGAGCCATCTGGGACTACTGAACTTCCACTATTCTCTGTCACATTTAGCTTTTCATCTTTCCATTTTCTCTATAGATTGAAACCTAAATTTTCAGCTAGTAAGGAGAAGATAATGAAAGTTTCTTGATCAGTTCCAGTACTTCAGAAGTATTTCTAGCAGCAGGTTGTCTGATGTGTTGTGCAATAATGAAAATTAGAGCAACTCTGAAGAAACAGTGCTGGTTTTGTTGGGAACAGATCATTATCTGTGTTATTGCAGATCACACAGTAAAAGGAAATTATGCTGCAAGGTTTTGTTTTTTTTTTAATATCAGGTGAAATTTCAAAAATTCATTATTTTGTGTTTTAGAAAATTTTCAAGGTATGAAGACTAAAATAAGTACTCTTTTCATTTTAAGCTTATTTCCATCCTCAAACACTAAAAAATCTCCCCAAAAACCCTAAAGCGGACATTGTGATATTACACATTAGTATTAGATATTATTATAAATATATATACACATTATAATTAGATATTATTATAAAATTAGTAAAGAGATAAAAATGGTTACATATTTTCTCATTGACTAGACCCTGCAGGAGATCCTGACACCATGAAGAATATAAACTAACATTTTGTTTATACCTGGAACAAGCCCCACTTCTCATTTAGCAAATAGTGGTCAAAAGAACACTTGAATATGGCATCAATCAATTTTTATATCCTCGACTAATTGTCAGTCTTTTGTGACCATACACATATATCCTTGGAGTAGTTTAAAGGAAACTTTTTAGGAAATCTACTATTCATTTTGAAGGGATCACAGTAGTTAAGATTCTTACAACCAAAGTAAGAATGAAAGCAAATATAATTCTAAATCCTGGAAATCTGCTCCACCTAAAAACCATGGGTATGAAATGTCATTGTCTTATAAAACATATTTTTTGCTTGTTTATTACTGTTTGCATGCAGAAATGCATATGCTCATGAACAAGTTCATACTTATACAGCTTTTAGATGAAGAGAGACAATTTGGATTTTTTTTTTAAATGTCAAAAAAACTGTCTTTGAAAATGTTATACAAGTTATAAGATATTTCCATTTTCCATGAAGGTAGAGATTTAAAGGAAGTTTGCATTTGTCCTTCAGTCTCCATCAATAGGAATAGTAGTAAAAATTTTTTAACATCTTAATAATTGCCAGGCTAAATTAACAGTGTGATAGTGTTTTGATGTATGATTTGGAGGCCCCTTCTCTGTGCTGGCCTTCAGGAAGATTGAGCTGTCTCCCATATTCCCTGAAAGTGAGTCAATGACTGTTTATTCATTCCCTTGATTAGAAGGCTGCCCTGAAGCCAAACACAAGAGGCTGCTATAATAAATGCAAGACTCATATGTTTTGTTTTGCTTTCTGGATTTAGTGCTAAACATTAAAAGGAATTGGAGATTGATTTTTGTGTGTGGACAAGTGCCAAATAAAACACCAAGCAAGTGAACGGCCTTCTTCACAGAAACAAGCCCTGTTAGTATGAGATGCCAGAGACGTGGCTGAGATTTAACTGCTGCTATTGAGGCACTTGGAAGGTTTTTTTAAATGTCTCATCAACTGTTGACACCTGCTCACCTGAGTAGCCATTTTGGTCGAAAACAGTGAGTGGTTAAGTTACCTTTCTGCACTAATAATCACATTCTCTTTTTCAGACACTGAGAGAATGCTTGACCATACTAGTTGTATTTGGCTCCTGTGTCATAAAAGCGTTAAGGAAACTTCCCAGCCTGACAATTCATGCTCTGGCTGTCACACTCCCAACACCAGAGACTTTAAGTGCTGGGATCAAAGCCCTTTCACCTTGTGGGCAGTTCCAGTGGTCCCTGTTTGACTCCCCGCACACCCACTCCCACACCCACCAGGCTTCTTTACCATTCCATTTCCGGCACAGTAACTCAAACTAGCCCAAGCTGGTACCTCCAAGCTGATACCTCCATGGAGGAGCCCAGACAAAGGGCCTGAGGACTTTTATCCCCTCACAGTCCAAGGCCACACAAATCTTAATCACTCACTTAATCACTTGGGAGGATTCCCGAGACTTCTGCTCCTGCTGTGTCTCCCAGTCCCCATTCATTTGTCATGCAAAGGTTGGCAGTTCGGGGCCTCTTGTCTCAGGCTCACACCCAGAGCTCAAGCTGCACCTCAATGTGCATCAGTTTGCAAACTGAGCTACCTGCAGCAGATTATCCAACAAAAGAACACAGATGCATATACAGGAGGTGGGAGAATGAAAGGAATATATAGTTAATACATTAGGGCTTTGATATTACTATCTTCCTGTCCCTTCCTTGTCTCATCACTTGGTGCTGTAAAGGTACAGCACAAACTGATTTTTCAGAGCTTACTTTGTCTCTACTCTTGATGTGGGATGTTTTCTTTCCCTGGCAGAGCATGCAAGAGGTTTCAGCAGCAGCTGACAAATTGGCCAATAATGTGGGTAATAAATGCAGTCAGTAGTCATTTCTCTAACTGCAATTTACATGTCAAGTTTGAAGAGACTCTTCTCCCATATTCTAGGACTTAGAAACACATATAGTAACTTTTGCTAATGGAGTCTCTGCTAAAATGAATCCAAAATTGATCAGTCACTCAGTAAGCAAAACTGTTGCCTTCTGAATGTGAGCCTGAGGAAGATGCTTACCATTCAAAAAGTGTAAAGATTTGTAGGGGAAAAGGAATTGGAACTATTCACTATAATAAAGACTGGACCTTCACCAGAAATTCTCTAGCAGAGTATATTCAGGAGACTCATTCTGCTGAAGTAACTAAAATACCTAGGGGCTTATTGACAGGGTGTTTTTGAGAATTACAGGACTCCAACTTTTCCTGAAAAAAATGAGATGGCAACCGGCTAAAAAGAAGATTTTTTTTTTTTTTTAAGTGAGAAAAACAGCCAATGAAAAGTGGTTTATGGAGCATCAGGACTTTGAGGAAGAGAAAACCAGAAATGACTTGCACTGAGTTTCAAAAACAGGCATGTATCATTTCCAAATTAGCAGCATGCAGCTACAAACCAGGACTGTATTCCCTGTAGAGCTACATACATGCAGAGATCCCAACTGGGAGTTGTAGTTTACCTGGTCAGTAGTGAAATTCTCTGTATAAACCATTCAGATGGAATCTCTTTGATCAGTCCTCTAGCAAGACTATCTCTTCTCTATTTATATGACACTCCTTTAGAGCTGTTGACCACTTTCTTTGAGCACTTCTCATACAACAGACTCTCTCTCATATTTTCCGAATCAAATGGTCTTTTTATTTTTCTTTCAATGTATAAATGCTCTAATTGACAATTTTTGTGGATGGAAAGACTTGCTCTCTTACTTTTTTATTCCTTCTTGGGCTGCAAGCACAGCATTTTTTTACAAAGTAATGGATCTAAAAGGAACTAATCACTAATCCATCATATCAGATGTATAAAGAAATCCAAGAAATTAGAATTTCAAATTAATATTTTACAGAAATTAATTTAACAGAAGATTTTGATGAATATATTTCCATGTCCGACTATTAAAGTTCTTCTCCTTTCACAATTACAGAATTAAAGGTTTTCTATAAACTTGGAAATCAACAAATTACAATTGCCCATAATTAAAGCTATTAGATTTTTTTATTCAAGCTAATTACCATCTTGTTTAGATCGAAGGACCTGTAAATTTTGATCGTGCTTTTTTTAACTTGCTACAATGTTTCCAGCCTAATGTTGCTAACATTACTGCTAGTTAAAAAGTCCTGGGATCAATTACGAGCCACACTCTTGCCTAACAAGTTTTTGGTCAATTGTTCAATCATAGAATAACGAGGACAGAATGAGCAAATATTAATTTTAAAGTTTTGGTATTTGTGCCCATCATTGTACCCAAGGTATCGTGGGCATCTTCTTTACAAACAGACTGGAAACAATATATTACAAGGGTATGTCACTGAATGCTTGATGTATTCTTACCAGTTTCTAGAAAGCACTGCCTTCAATGAAAGCATATATTCTTTGAAACATCTGTCTAGTCTATCAGTTTGTTTTAACTTTTCAGAGGAAATCTACTTAAGGGAACCTAGAACACATGTCAAAGACAGATAAAAGAGCTGATGCTGGACCCCACACCGCCAGTTGTGGGTGTGCACATGGTACAAAGAAAGCAAAGATTATGCAAGGAAATGAGATGAATAGTAAGCACAGGGAAATAAAGAAGAGTATGGTTTTCAGAGAGATTTAGAAGGTAAGGAGGCATCTGTGTGCCGCAGCTTAGAGATCCTTCTATTAGTGTAATCATCTAATAAAATTACATGTCAAAATTCCATTTTTAGATCACTGCTTCTGATACCATTGAAATGAAAGCATATGAACATTTCTTAGCATAAACAATAATTTTTATTATTGTTTATACTGGAAAATGTTATAAAAATATGATAAAAATTAAATCATACGTTCAGTCTATTCTAGGTTTGTTCTGCAATGATTTAGTTTGCATGCTTTACAGCAAATGTTTTTGTAAACTAGGTCCTTTCTTCATGAACTTAGAAGGGCTTACTAGGCTCTATGCAGTAGATAAGCAGGACCATGCCTGACATTCTGGAGTGTTTTCTTTTTGTTCTCCCTATAAAGCTATATTTCTTTAAAATTTCAATATTTCTTTAAAATCCTTTCATGTTACAGAGAAAGACATGAATTCTGTTGCAGGCAATGATATTATCACTATTCCTGTCAAGAAAAGCAACTTTCCACCTCATGAGATATTGCTGATATGTCTGCTCAGTGGTTCATTGAACTCGGCTTCAAAATTAAAAATAGAGCAAGACTAACAATTAAAAACAATTTATGCTTTAATTTTGGCACTAGTATTATTTTCTCCTGCTTTATTTCAGCAAAGGAAAAAATATTCCAACAGTTTTCCACTTACACAAAAGTAATAATAAAAAAGTATCAAAAGTCAAAGCACATATGATAATCTCTTGCTGGCTTTGTCAGGAAGACTTCAGGGATTCATAGTTTCTTTTCTGACTCCATAGGAAACTGATGATAAAACTAAGTTGCATGAATGGAGCAGTATTAGATAATTCTTTTTTTGCTGCTGTTCATTAATACATGGAAGAGACTTGGTTCCCACAGTTGATTTAACACCTTAACACTTATTAAATACAAGAACTCTATACACAGGATTTCATCATTATTTTAATCACTACTAAGTTCAAGTCAAGAAAAAAATCCCTGCAAAATATTATTTTGCCAGCTTTTCAAATCCATCTCAAGGAAGCACCATCTCACAATGCTTTTTGTTGATTCTTTCAGGGGAATAAATATATGTCTTCATATCCTTGTTTGAACAGCTGTTGATAACAAGATAAAAGTCTGCTAAATTGCTAGGGAGAGGAAAAGGATATATGAGTCAAAGCCTTTGACCCTAAAGATGGTGCTTCAAATTCAGTCTCAAAGAGTACTGACTGAAAGTCATTATCTCCTAATGACTGTTCAGCTTGTGTAAACTTGGTTGTATGCATCTCACTCTGAGTTCCTGGTAAGTAAACACCCGAAGCAGAATAAAACCCCAATGAATCTTCAACAAAGGTCAAATGTATAACAAATCATGGAGATAAAAATACTGTCAGCCATAAACCCACTTTTTTAGGCAATGATTTGAAACCATGTTAAAGAAAATGTAAAACTGACCAGGAAGGATAAAACATGGTCTGTAGTTAAACAAGTCATAGTAAAAACAACACCACTGGTTTGGTGTCTAGATCACCAGTGCAGTATCTTACATTAATATCACTAGGATTTTTTTATATTTGAAACATCTAATGAGTAACTTACTTCAGCTTGTTTTCCCTTATATTTTCATGAGACAAATCAATCAATATATCATCATGCATGATAAATGCTATTCAAAATAATCTTCTGGATTTCTGATAGAGAATTTTTTAGTCTGCTCTATTCCTATTTGGCAAAACACAGTTTTTTTTTATCATTCCTGCTAAACTTGGAGCAGCCCACTCTTAACAATTCCTTGATCACAATTTTCAAACTATGTGATGTCAAACATTGAATTTCAGGTGTCTATATCTACAAAAATCAAGTTGTTCACTCAAGGTGAGAGCGACTAATTTCATAGTCCTTTTTCCCTTCATATATCAACTGATATCTGAACTTGAAAACTAAGAATAACTATTTTTCTGTCTGAGAAAATTTGAAGGTAACAGTTATAGAGCCAAAAGGAGGGCCTGTTCTCTCCTGCAATGCTGTGTTTATTGTCCTATTTGCATCTAAAAGCTAAACTGAACAGTGGGGAAGAAATTCATTAACTCAATCATGCTAAATCTCACACACTTCAGAAAAGTCTAAGTGCAAATCTTATCCCACTTTCAAAATTTACAAAGTTAGTAGCTCATAGGGCTTTGATGATAAACAGTAGAAGCTTTTGCATGATTTCCTAAATGTTCTTTCTTTTCTTTTAGTTTATTCCCCAGTGATGTTTCACATGTCTTGTCAAGATACGTCTTAACTTGGGTACTGTGTTATTTTCTGTATTTTCTCATTTTCTCATGAGAAAAATGAGAGCAGATAAATGCCTATTTTTTTCTTTTATCCATTGTTTCTTCCCCCACACACGCCCTTTCTTTTTTTCTACTCAGTAAGTTAAATATACAATGTTATATAAAGAATAACATCCTGAAAAAGTAAATCTCACCTATAGAAAATTGAGTTCTATAAGAAACAAGAGAGATGAGAAGAGCATTTTGTGATTGTTGGCACTACAACTTGGACTGTTAAGAGCAAAGTGATGTTCTTGAGCTCATAACTAAAACTACTTTACAATCTTAGAGTATCTTTCCTTCTGGAATTTTAGTCATTCAACACATCCAGTAGCAGGGCCTCTTAAGTCTATTCTATGCAGGTAAGTGGAAAGACTTTTTTTAGACTGACTTATGAATCAGTGTGAACTCAAGTACTGCTCTGAAATCCTGAATGAACCCCTTGTTCTAATTATCAAACTGCTTTATTTCCCAACTGTAGTGAAAGAGCAAGACATTGAAAAGTCTTAACTTTGTGCATCAAACAAGGAATTACTACCCTTGGGACTTAGCTCATCTATTGGCTGGCAACATTTCAACTGTTTCATCAATATTTCATGGTGCTTCTTGTTTTTCTAAATACTTGTACATGGCATGCTCTTGTTTCTTCCCTAGCACCCTTCTGCATCCTTTGGAAATAACTGGGAATATCTGTGACAGGTATTTTCTGTAGGGTATCATACTGTTTCCATAAGCATCTGAGCCATGGATGATATAAAGAAAAATCATGTTTGTATATCCTAGTTTCTAAGGCAGTTCAGGGTTTCAGCAAAGCAGATGGAGACAGATATGATCTAACACATCTGTCCCTAAATTTCCACTTGGTATTGCTACAAGTGCTGATAACTTCAGGAATGAAGGAGTTGATGACTCTGCTGAATGCCAGGAAGGAACCCACAGGAAACAGTATAGAGAGTGGTGCTGATTATGCAGTTAGTACTCAACAAATACATGACACAATGCTTTTTGATTTGGAATCAGTGGGTCAAAACCAGATGGTGTTTGACACCAGGATTAATTTCAGGAATTAATACCAGGGATACCAGGCATAAATATTAAAGTTTTTTCTGTATCCTTTTTCTACCTCTTTTTTTCTCCTGAAAAATATGTCTGTTCTATAAAATAGAAAAATGTTGAGAGCTAGTTCAGAAAGTTGGTGGGACAAAATGTTTGATGATGATCAACAGAAAATGGCATCCAACAAATTAAAGAAATGAGGCAAAAGCAAGATTTGGAAGTAAAGGTCATGCTCTTGCAGAATTCCAAGTTCCTGGTTTCCATTCCATTGTTATTATGGTAATTTTTTGCATGACTATGGCTGGACCTCTCAGTTTGAAAGCTGAAGAAAAAAGTTGCTAGCTGCAGTTTGGCAGGAAACCCTCCTCCCCCAAACTCTACAATGCCTCATAAAAATATCAGATCACAGATTAAAACAGAATTACTTGAAAGTTCAAAAATAACAATCCTTGCTTCAGTATGTCTGGTATTAAAAATAGCTTTTAACCTGATTAAGATGGAAAGATAATATTATTTGTACTCTCAAGTTATTGCTCTTTCTCCTTTTCATGTACAATGGAAAATTGACATTAAGTATTTACTAGGGACAATCGAACTGTGTCTAATGGACCTTTTTGGCTAGCCATACTAATCTGTAATATTTTTTTGAATAAGAATAACATACCTAAGGCTAATTCACAATTCTAATTGATGACATTTTTAATATATCTTATTTTATTAAGTGATATTAGTATGCATCCTCACAAACTCTTGATACCACTTAGAATTTTCAGCCAAGTCCTCTGCTGTACTGCACTTGAACAAGGTTTACAAGACTTTGAGATCACTGGGTTGTAGAAGGACATAGATCACAACATTTACAGAAACAAGAAACTTATTTTTTGTGTAAATAACTACTCCAAAAATGAAATAAAAAACAAAACAAAACAAAACAACAAATTTAGGTTCTAACTGAAAAAAAATCTAATAAAAAAGGTGAGTCACTGACACTAGAAAATACATTTTCAATATCTAGTCTCCCTTCCTAATTACAGGATGTCCATTTTCACAAATACATCCATGACTTAAGGACTGATGTATCCTGTAATCCACCATTCAAATTGTAATAGTTATAATTCAGTATCTCAGCACTGTAACTTGCCCTCAAAGCCTCATGGTCTATTTTTGGATTTCTTTTAATTTTTTTTTTAGATTAAAATATTTAATGGTATCTATCTTTCCAGGGCTATTTTTTTTATTGTTGTTGTAGTGAATGACTAAGTTCAAAGCAGACACAGCTCTAGTGGAATCTGAATACTGAGATATCTGCTTCTGTCTTCATTCTTGAAATGTAAAATTGCAGGTGATCCCTCAAACCCTATTATCTAAGCATCATGATAGTCATCCAAACTATGCTAGTACTTCATCCTTAGGGTGGGACATGGCAACATGTCTTGTCTTCTCTTGCCTTGAAAAGTGTTCTTTTTTCTTTTGCTCTTCTACAAGTATTTTCAGTGTCTTTATAACACTGCTGAAACTACTCACTATCCCAGTCACCTCTGAAAGATCAAAAAGAAATTAGGAATCTGTAATAATATTCTTAGAGCTGCCAGTGTTACAGCACATAGCAGGGACCTCTGGGCTCTCATCTGGCTGAGTTGTAGGAGTGTAGCTTTCTTCATTTGATTGTCAACCTGAAAAGACTGAAAACATGTGATTGGAAATTCACTTCAAAATCTCCCAACAGTCACTCTAATACCTTAACCGCTGATGCTTTTCCCTGTTGCTGAATGCTGCTAACAAAGACATATATTACTTTCCTAATAATTTGATTTTCCTCAGGAAAAGGATATAACCAACTATTTTGGAAGAGACAGTAAGTTAAACTTCATTACTGATCTAATCTTTAAATGGGGAGACTGGGAGCAGAATGAGCAAGCAGAACCTAAGCAGTTGAGAAAAAAAAGCTTCCTCTTTCAAGTTTGAATCTGAGTCCCTACAGCCTGGCACTCTGGAGAGAGAAAATGCTGAATGGGTGGGAGTGACCAGAAGAGTGTGACTTTTTCTGCGTTCTCCTACACCTACCCATTTGAAAGTTATAGAAGATTGCAGAGAGCTGAATGCTCTGACACTTATAAATGTGTAGGCTTTACTGTGTTACACCCTTTAGTAGCTATTTTAATGATCCTAAGACTTAACTCCTTGCATTAAATTTCATACAATTTCTTCTGATAATAATTATCATTTTTCACATACTAGTAAAATAAATATTTCAGATAGTCAACACAAATTCTAGTTCTCTCTCAGGCTGAAGAACAGATGGTTAGGAAGGGGGACAGAGTTTAAGCTGATTCATTTTAGATGATGAATAATATGTACAGTGACAAGGACACATTAAGCAGGAGACAGTTCTTTCAAATGTGTCACTCCAAAGAGGTTACTCACATACTCACTTAGGTTGCTCTTTAACTGCCTTTCTAAGCTACAGCCTGAAATCACAGCATGCACAGTTACGACCTTCACACCTTAACATATAGACAGCTTTCATTTTGAAAAGTTTAATACATTTTCCACCTTCTAGAAAAAAAAAATCAAAGAAATGGGAAAAAAAAATAGAAATATGACAAACTTCACTTGTACAAGACTATCTACACCAAACTTTCACAGTGAAGAAACATATGCAGTTTTCAAAGGGAATTGAATTTCTTATTTTGTTCAATTAGCATTTTATCTAGGTACCTCCTTCTATTAAGAAATGTAGTTTTTCCAAACAGGACTGCCTTCAGTAGTATCTGACTTATTTTCCTCTTAAAAAAGACAAAAAAATGTTTCTTCCTTGAAGTTCATAGTAACACAGACCAATTAGAACCTCTTAGGCAACCAGTTAAAATTACTGAAATTGGCTCCACATTTTCAGAAACCATGGAACCCTAGAATATCTCAGGATTCCTGCTCTTTTAGCTCTACCTAAAACTAAACCATATGACTAAGATTGTTGTTCAGGTGCTCCTTGAATTCTCCAGTACTTCCCTGTGAAGACTGTCCAGTGACAGACCCCTCTCTCAGTGAAGAGCCTTCTCCTATGTCTAATCTAAACCTCCCCTTTGCAGTGAACCTTGAAGAGTCTTTCCTTTCTTTCAGGTCCTATCACTGATCACCACAGGGTCTTCCCCACCACGGCCCTCCTCAAGGAAGCACTATGGTGCCATGAGGTCCCCTTCTGTCTTCTCCAGGCTGAACAAGCCAAGTGACCTCAGACCTTTCAGAATCTTGATTGCCCTCCTGTGAACACATTAATAGTTTGATGTTCTTGTACTGAGGTACCCAAAACTGCACACAGGACTTGAGATGAGGCCACACGAGTGCAGTGCAGGGTGGGACAATCGCCAGCCTTGACGTGATGCTGTTCCTGATTCATCCTATTACATTCTTGTTCAACCTTCCATCAACCCAAAACCACAGCTGTCTTTCTCTACTTTCCAGCCTTTTCTGCCCTTCTTTGTATGTATTAGCGAGATTACTCTATCCTGGGTGAAGAATTCAGCACTCTTTTTTAAATTTCATAATTCAGCCTGTAATTACCCAACTTTCTAGGCTTTCCAGATTTCCCAATAAGCCTCTCTACATTTGAGGGAGTCCACAGATAGTATCATCCATCAATCATTAGAGTTTACTCCTAAATCTCCCCTACTGCCCTCCCAGTTACTTAGCAGCAAGCTCTTTTATTTGCAATTGTAGTCCATCTGCTCATGACATGTTAAAAAATAAAATTTTTTAGAAGTCTGAAATTCTCTACGGGCTCATCTCACAACACCCCTTGATGTTAGCACATAGGGGAGTTTGACACTTAATGAGGATTTAGTAAAATTGCAATTCCATTGCTGTCACTAAAGCTTTCCCACCTTTTCTGGTGGAATAGAAGGGTTTCATATTTTGTCAGTGAGTTTCCTGCTTTGCAGTTTGATTTCAGTGAGAGGACTCAGAATGATTGCTTCCCACTATTTATGAGCACAAATAAACATGCTTGAAAAAGTGTCATGAGGCAGGAATAACCCTTACATTCACAAATTACATTATTTTGTACCTTAGCTTGGTCACAGCTTTCCTTCCGGTCCAGTAGGAGCAGCAGCACATTTGTGCTGCCTATTATGTGACTCCATGTCTTTGACCTGTAAATCACAATGGATCTCTGAATAGAACTTTACAGTTTCTGCACTCCACAGAGTCTTCTGTAGCCCTCATAAGCTCTCTGGTTCCATTCCCTCCCTTGTAAAGGAGCACCAAAATAGATGGCTGCTGTGAATCTGAATTTGTTAAATATTTCTAGCATGCTTTAAATCTGGGAAAGTTTTTACAATTTCATTTATTTATTATCCTTGTCAGAAACCAGTGTGCTGTTTTCCAGTAGCCATGCCCCTTTGCTCTGTGTAGACACATGCAGTGGAAAAAGAAACCAGCTGTGTTTTACCCACTTCCAAACACCTTGCTGGAGAAATCAGCAATAAAATCACTGTAATGAATCTTCTTACTTCACTCTCCATTTCCATGTCAGTGAGAATTTAAGGTTTACTTAAGAGAAGAATTCTATTTGTCTTATGTATCCTAAAACCAGCTTATTTATTTTTTATAATCAAATACCTCTCCTTTTAACCTTGAACATTCCCCAGCCCTGAACCAGACAGTCTTGCAAAATAAGCCAGTCAATCATGTTCTCTTTCTCATTGTGGGTAGGGGTAGTGGGAGAATAGAAAAAACTTCTGTCACTAAATCCTTTCCACCCACAGGCAAAAAGTCTTCACCCAATTAACTAACACCAGGTGCACACTTGAATGCATCAGAGGTATGTGGTATGGCTGTTTCTAACTTGGCAGACAGACATGAAACCTGCCCCTGATTAGCCTGTTTTACTGGACCTGCAGTGGAGGATGTTTCCTCTCTCAAGAAAATATTTTAGGTGTTTCTGTGCAAATAATGGATGCCTGACAATGCCAGACCCAGCACACCCTGTGCATTAAAAGGACTATCCTTTTTAGGAACTGATTTGTCAAGATTAACCAGTGGCAGCAGCTCACCACAAAACAAAACGTGTTAGCCATGAATGACCAGCATTTTGTGCAAATGTAGAGTGTCAGAGTCCATCTCCATGGTGGGGATCCTACCATTATGGTTATAGACTATCAGGTTCCTCCCAAGTTTGACTTTTCTCTCATATATTTTGACTCTGAAAGCTTTTGCTACCAAACAAAATATTTTTAAAAATCTGTGGCGAAAAGAATTCCAGACATACTCATTTCAGCCTCTGAATGCAGCTGATGTAGCTCTTCATGAGCCTGGAAATCCAATTTTTATCTTGGAGGATTTTGAAGAACCAAGCATTCCTGAAAATCAGATGGTAATATTAGTAAACTTAGCTTGAATCCAAAGAAATTAAGGCATCCAGGGTTAATTTGAATTTGGCCTTCCTAAAGGTCTATCACCTTCCTTAAATGAACCGCTTCCCCTTTTTGGTCTCTAACTTGAAGATATTGAGGACTATGTTTTATAACCTAAAAGACTTAAATTCTCACAATTTCTTTTAAAAAGTGTCTCTCAGACAAATTGAGTCCAATACAATCCAAACTACTGGGCTGTCTGAACTTAAAATACAAACCTCATTGCATGTATATCTATCCTTCTGCAGGTTCTCCTGAAGAGCTGGGATTCAAATCTTTGCCTTTAGAACATAAGAACCAAACAGAAGATTGATCATCTCAAAGATCAGTTCAGTCTAGAGCACTGCTGTCCACTGGAACTAGGCATGTGGGCCTAGGAAAAATATTAAAAATAGGGCAAGAATAAAGTAATATTTCCATGGTACAAAATCCCACACTGCAGAGATTTTGCTCTGAGAGTTGCTGTATAGGAAAGTTTCAACTGGACCACTCTATTTTGTATATCCAAGGGTGAGTTTGTCTTTAATTAATTTATCCAAATTTTAATTACTTTTTTTATAATACAAGAAATCCACAATAGTTTCTCAATGATTTCCACAGTTTAGCTATGTATGTATGCATAAAAAACCACTACCTTCCTTTGTTTTATTTTTCATTTGCTGTCAAGTAACATCAGTTGGTGTTTCCTGCTTTTCCTTTTGTGAGGGTGTATAATTTTCCCTGTTCATCTTAATCAGTGTAGTCTCTCCAAATCTGTAGTGTTGCTGCGCAATTTCTTGTTGCCATTCACTGTGTCTGCTAATTCTTTCATAGCAATTTTCAGATGCAGTTGAATTTGGCTTATTTTTTTTTTAAATGAACTGAAAATTCTTCAAATTATAAAATATTAGAAGTTCTATCCAAATATGTAACATCATATATACTAAGGCTTTTGTTTATTGAGTAGAATGTTTACATGCACTAAGAGAATTCATCATATTCAGACATGAAGAAAACATCTTGTACAAGAATAGAATAACTTTATAATTTTTTGTCAACAGAGAGTTCACCAAGACTGAGATTTTTCAAGGGACATACTTCCTGTTAAGTTGTATTTGAAACAACAACTTGATGGAACTATTAATTTTAATCTTTATCTATATTTCCTACACTAATCCCATAATGGAATTTTCCCCAATATTAGCATGTGATTTGGAAGTACAATCAATTTTGTAATTACCACTGGTCATTTTTAAAAATCTCCACTAACAACACACTTTCAAATATGTGTTTTATTTTGTCTAAAAAAGGAATTGTGTTTAAGTAGTTGTAAACTTCATGCTAAAGGTTAGGAAAATCCAAAAAACAGATTTTTTCTGAGGCACAGTTGGCACCATTATTGTTTCAATCTCAACATTCAATAGTTTTATAGTTTTTCTCTCTGCAGTGGCATTTTGAGAACCGTTAAACAGCTAAGGACAAGAAGCAAATGCAGAGAATGAGTGTTCAGAATCAGCTTATGTTCCAGGCCAGGATAAGCTATACCCCTGAATAATTATTTAAGACTTTTACACCTGGATAAATTATTCAGGAGCTGGAAAATATATCAAAAAACAAAAATATTTTTTTTTCAGTGAACCACCTTGTAGTGATTATGGTGGTGGAAGAAGTGATAATATAGATCAGACAAATGGCAAGTAAAAAGCAGTAATCAACTTTTGGGTCACATACCTATTGGTAAATGTAGTATTATTTCAGTAGACACAGAGCTAGTTTATGCTAAGAGCCATTTAGAATTCAAAAGGATACCGACTCTTCCACCTTCCCCTACAATAACATCCATATGGCTTTCTACATATTGTTGCAAATCCAAATCACTGAGGAATTTCATGCAGTGCTTTTATCCTCTCACCTAACAAATCATCCATATAACTAAGCACCCTTCACACGGTATTTGTATTAAGGGGTCATCTACTGTTTTCACAGACAGCTATTTGTTACTGGCATGTTTAGTTTCTGCATATAAATAGCACAGATTTATAATCAAATATTTTTTTGCAAAGTCAAAACATTTAGAAGAACTGGATGAAAAAGTGATTGGAGGTGTCTTTGCCATCCACTTTCCCACTTCTCCATGGCCTCTTTTTAATGGTAGCAGGCCATCTATAGATTTCTAGGAATTAAGTACACATCTATCCTGCCCACAGGGCAGATAAATCAGAGTTTATGCAGTGTTGTTTGAAGACTTTTTTATTCTCTTATTAGTAGATATAGAGGAAACAGAGTGGGAGGAAAGGAATAAAAGCCTGCTGACTCTGCAGGTTTCATCCTGTAAGTTCAGGCAGTCTGCCTGACCCCTCCCCCCCCCCCCCCCCCCGCCCACTACTATATGTCAAAGGTGACATCTTTGCAATAGTTTAGAGTACTTTTTTCCTGTGCCTTGTAAAAAACATTAGAGCCGATGAATGAGTCAACCAGTAAGGGCAAAGATAATTTGAGATTTGTCTCTTAAAATGGACAATGGAGGATGTTTTTGTAACTCTGGAAAAACAGAAGGATATACCAGTATTTCCCACAGTGCTACACCACATGACAGCAATCTGTGGTTAAAGGACTCTCAGAGCAAGGTGCGGTTTCATCTTTAATTCAGTTGCTCTCCTTTGAATTCTACCACTTTAACCAATGAGGTTTAGAACCTCTATGAACTTTTACCCCAAAACCTCCTAAGGAAGAATGCTTTACTCTTAGCCATATGTTGCTCCTTTGGCTGGTTTTTGAGCAGGATCTAGGAAACACATGTGATCAGAGTAAAGAGTAGATTTATCACCTGAAGATGAAACCTCTTGTGTATTCAAGTGCTTATCTTCTCCAGAATGTCAAAGGGAGTAAATTCTGGAAAGGCCCTCAGAGCTTGTGCTACTATTGTATGCTGTTCATTGTCATTCAATGGCAGTGTTAGCAATTATTTCAGTTAAAGTTTGGCCAGATATTAATTTCACCCTATTACTTCTAAAAGATTTTTTTCTTTTTCACTCTGTAAATGCTGCATGAAAGTGTCATGGCACAGATATTAAACTTGTTCAACACCTTTCCTTGATTTCATAGCCACAGATAACAGGCTGACTTAAAACTCATCATTATGGGTCATGGAAAAGGAAGAGAGCTAGAAAGATTTCCTATACAGGTTTGGAAACACTTCATGTAACAACAGTCTGCTTGTAAAGCTGAGCTTTGTTATGCTCAATAATTTCAAGATACTCTGGTTGTGCTTAGTTGAAAAGAAACCTTTTCTAGAACTTTATCTCATATTTCAGACTTACAGAAATGTGATGATATTTTTGAGATAACAGAAGAAAATTAAAAAGAAGAGGTTTTGTTTGTTGATGTTTTTCCCCCTCCCTGCCTCTTAAAGGTTTAACTTGATATTTGAATTACACTTCACAGTGGAGTGAGCATGAAAAACTATGGTTTTATGAACTGATTTCCTCATTTCAGCTCAACAGCAATTTTAAATCTTTGCCTTTTGCTTAGCAGCTGTGTTATCTCATAAACACAAGAATTTTTACTGAGGGATTTTAGCCTCAGCAGAACTATAACAAACAAACAATTTAAAGACGAAGTCTGATTAGCTGCATAAAAGAAAGATCTGCACAATCTGCACATCTATCCTAACAAGACATTTTCTTTTGCAAGCCTCAGACAATTGCTTACACCAAGTGATTGCCTACTGTTTAACAACAAAAATGGAGCATTATAACTGTCATTTTCTTAACATAAGGTCCTGCACTTAAGACACTTTTAGTTGGACAAAAATGTAGTATAAAACTCATCAGGATAAACTGCTCTGTCACACACCATCGCCATTGTTTGGCCCAGGTGTGTTAGAGCCTAGCAGTTGCTTGCTATTGTTTTGTTATTCATTTCTCATTCTTCCTCCCCTCTCACCTCCATGTGGCTAAGTTTATATTTGAAAGCTGAATTTAGAAATGGCAGCATGTCAAAGCAGTTCTACATAAATATGGTTTCAATTTTGAGTAAATGTTTTGGCTGGGAGACAAGAGAGACCACATGGTTTAGCAGTGAAGACAGTGGCATGGTACTTAGAATATTCTGACCCCATGTTTTGTTTTCTCATTTATCTCTTCAAAGTTCTATACTATGCTTCTTTATATTGTGTTGTTAGACCAATAGGATAGAAATTTTCTAGATTTTATGCACATATAGTGGCTACAATGATGGTGTTCAGAATTTAGAGTTTTGATATGGTGTTTGCATGAAAAACTAAAGGTAAGAAATTTATGCTACTGCTAAGCAACTTGTGGATCACTGAGCTAATTGAAATGCTTGAGTTAATCTTGAAAAAAGTTAAAAAGCTTAGTTACACACAGTTTGTTTGATTAGGAAGACAAAACTCTCTACTGTAAAACTCTCTAGTGTACAAAGAGCTCTCAAAATAGCCTTTGCCATCTTTGGAACTCTGATGTCACAGAAAACAGTTTTCTCAACACAATATCAGATCAAATATGCAGCTTCCTAACAACCTTTATCTGACACTGAACACACTCAAAAACACAAATACAACTCCATGTCTCTGATAATTTCTGTTACCTCACAATCCAGCTGAACTAGTAGGGAAAAAATATTTCATGATCACATTAAAGAGGAAGACAAATCCACCCAAAATTGCAGCAGTGATAATTTAAAAAGTTTTCAAGCAGTACTAAAATAAATATTTTTTAAATCTTATTTTAGTGTAAGTAGTCTTTATTTTAGTATGTCATTGAAAGCACCCTAAGCATTTGAATGTTATTATGCTGAAAAAATATTTAGATAGCAAATTTACATGATTCATTGAAATATATTGTACACTTTCACACTTATTCCTTGGGGGTTACTTTTGATGACATCTGATATAAGAAGACTTACAAGGTCTTTTGTAAGTAGGAAAGAAGTACAAATTCAGAATTTACTGAAATAATCCTCAAAGTATAGGACTTCTTGTCATAGTATCTCATCTAAACCTTCCATCTCAATTTACCTATAAAGCTCAAAACTAGCATGTGAGTCATAATCAACAAAATGAATCAGTCAGTTAAGCACCATGATTCTCTATTTGTTTTTTATTTAACAATATGACCAAAGTTCCATAAATATCTCTTTAACCTTAATATTCATAAATAATTTCAAAGTTAATAACTTTCAACTAATTACCATCAAAAGGATTATTTCTGCACTGCAGTCTGCTCTACTCACAAAAAATGTCTGGGGAGATAAATCATATATAACTGTTTTTATTTTTGTTGATTGGCTAAAATTTTCTTAATTGAGAGAAAAATATGGTTTAAAAAGCAATACCTACTATCACTTGATTAATACTTCTCAATATATTTTATAAAGAAAAACCAACTCAGATGTTATGTCTAGAAAGATCGACTGACGAAAGGTAAACAGAGATGAAAAGAAAACACCAAACTTCCTGGAATTCAAATGAGGGCTGTTCTCATTGCATTCAATCAATCCAATTTATGAAGTGCTTCTACATTTCCTTCTCATCATCAGGTCCTAATCTGTCGGATTCACACTTAGTTTGGTGAGATTACCAATGGGGCTGTGCAGTCTCAATAGGGAGCACTTACCAAATAGGAGGCTTGATCAATTCATCTTAGATGTACTAAAAATACTGTAAAGGTGCTAGATAACATCTATTGAACCTGTCTATAAAAACCAAGGTACTTAATTTTTGCAGTCATAAGGTGGTAAATAAAAGAGTGAGCAATTAGGATGTTAAAGAGGTCATTCTAGGCCTTGCACTGTAATTCCACTTGCACTTTAATAGTTTAGGTAAAGGTTTTTCTGCTATCACTCTATAGGCATATGATATTAATTCCTTCAGTTTTTAAAGCGCAATCTATTAATTCAACACTCACAGAAGAAGGAATTTATTTTATTCCAGAATAATAGCCTACCCTCCCCACATTAGAAAAACATTAAGATGAGCCTGAAGGAACTGAAATTTACTGCTCTCCTTTCCAAGATATGGTTATTCTCTCTTTATATGTAGCTTACTCACTTTTCTTAAGGTCTATTTTCAGGTTAGCAAAAGTGAATTAAATCCTTTAATTATTTTTTCTCAATAACAATTTAGAGCCTAAATCTTTTCCTTGTAAATCATATCTCCCAGTTCTAATGTATTATATCCTTTTTTGAATTTCAGTAGGAATTCCCTCCAACAAGGTTTTCCACATCTCTAGCAGAAGTTCCAACTTTCGTAACTGATAAAGCTACTACATAGTCCCTTTTAATTTTCTATAAATTTAAACCCCTTTTAGATGTATGGAAGGTCATTTCCAATTCAGATAAATAAATCTGTCTAACACTTTTGATATATCTAGGAAGGAGACTTTCAAAGACAAACAGGAGCCAGGCACCTACATTCCACTGATAGCTAATAGGCATCAGGCACCTGTGCCTTTGAAAATCTCCCCCCAGTCAATCATGTTTGACAATTATTCATCAAGTTTTCCTACTGTTGTGCTGAAAAAAAAAAGTGAGCTGTCACTTTCAAGACTGTTCCTGTACACAAGAGAAGCCAAATCCATATCGATCAAAGTGACATGTTTGTAGTGCAAAATAAACTGAAACATCTATATAATTTATGGCTTTTTATGTTTGGTGATAAACAGGTGCTTTAATTAAGTTTGAGATTCAGAGCCTTTTAAACCCAGTGCTGAATTTTATCACCTATAAATAAAGAGGTATTTGGAAAGAGGAATAGATAAGCATGAGTATTGATTTTGTTTACAGACGTGGATATAAGTCCCAGCACTTACAGCAAACATACTGCTTGTGCCTTTAAACTACAATTACCTGCAGAATACAGTGTGTGCTGTTCTGTTCAAGAGAAAAGGGCTGAAAATCTACAAGAGCATGTTTCAGCCAAAGAGAAACTTAAGCAAATGCAAAGATACAGGGTTTCTGAACAGCATCTGGATACAGCAGTCAATTTGTTGTCATCCATGGGTGCCCCAGGCCCTGTTTATTAGAAGTTGTGGTAATTAGAATCTGAAGTACTTCTACATCTGAAGTACAGACATAAAGTGGAGGTTAGATCATAGGGCAGATTCCAACATACACAGACACCTCTTTCACACAGAAAGGCTGAAGGCTTTGGAATTCACAGTGCACTTTTATATTAGCACATCCAAATATTTCTGCAGTGAAAAATAAGCTTGTTTCTTCATAATTTTGCCTCCTTTTAAGTGGATGAAGATAAAGACACTGTATGAATATGGATAGAATTAGTGTTGCATGACTTTTAGGTGGATAAGCTCATTCTACAGTTAAGTCAGAAAACTAGGAAACTACAGTTAGGGTTTCATAGTATATTTGAATAAATATATTTCAAAGAAGCTTAATGAATTGTCTTTAGGAAGATCCAATATATTCCTACTGACTATACAGACTCTCTACTGACCTATAGACTCGGAGTAGAAGTTTAATTTTTAAATATTAATTACCTAAAATTTGTTGAGGAAGATTGTAACCTAACTTTTGTAACCTTTACAGTGATTTATTGGTGAAGATGGATGAAGAATCCAAAATTCTGAACGAGATATTTTTTATAAAATTGTTTTATTATACTGTCTCTGGCCCATGCATTAGTAAAGTCTCTAATGATAGTATTATTTTTAAGACATTTTTTTATTTCAGAGAATGAGGCAAGTACAGCATCTATTTGGCATTACTGGAGCAAAGATTAATACAGTAAGAAAGTATTAAGAACTTAAGAAAAAGGTTGTAAGATAGAAGATTATTCATTAATTATTTTGGGCCAGACATTTTCAGTCATAAGGTCAAACCTTGTATCAATTTTAGGCAGAGGTTTTCTTTAGTTTTGGCTGTTGGAATTGTCTAGCTTTCAGATCTTTATTCTTATTCAGGCCTGGAAGTTAGCAATAAATGAAAAACTAATGAACTGTCTTCAAGCTGAAAATATATTACCACAAATCATCTTCGAAAAAAACAAGCTTGAAGTCCCTCTAATTCTTCCTGACACCCTCTCTTTAATACTCAGACATCTTGTTTACTATAACAGATTTTACATTGTCTTTCTTTCCTTTAAGAGGTGTAGTTTATAGCATGTCCCAAGCTAACTACTTCTACTATAAATGAGATAAAACTGGTGCTAGATATTGCTGAACAGAGAGCACAATCATTAAGAGAAACAGTCCAGTAAAGAAGGCAAAAGTAATGGCTCTATTTGGAATCTGTCTATTGGCTTTCTTCTTGAAAACTTTGCCACAGACATAATACCTCCAGCTCAGTGACAATTATGCTGTTGCTATACAAAACCCGATGAAAAAGAAAAAAATATATTATTTTAGTTGAGGGGAAAAAAAATCTTTCTCCAAGTTTCTTTAGATCAGTGCTATTAAATTTTGAACTTTCAATATCTACTTTTGAATTTTCAGTATTTGGAAATATTAATGGGCAAAATCTGATTAACTCATCTCAGTTTTGATGTAGCATCTGTTTCTAAGACTGATGAACTGGGCAACAATTTTAGGAATATCAGCTAGCCTGAACATGTTTCAATCCAGGTATGGATTGAAAAAGGTGAACATCTCTTGCTGTTGTGACAATCCAGGAAAAAAAAAACCACATCCAGGGTGAGAGTTCAATAAAATTGTGCACAGCACAGAGTACTGAGTTGTAAGGGAAGATCAAAAAGAAGGAATGTTAAGGATTAGGGACAGAGCATTAAAGCTTGATTGTTGCTGTGTTTTGGTTCAGGTATAGAAACATATGGTAGGTCATTACATGAAATTGGCATGTAATTAATTTTTGTCATATGATAAAATGAAAGGAAGAAGCAGGTAGATTTCTGATGACATGTTAGGAAAAAATTTGAAATATAACTTTTCAATGATCCACACAAATGATACATTTTGTTTACTCAAAAAGGGATATAATTAAGGGAGAGAAAGAGAAAAAAAGTCTTGAATAACCCAAAGAACATAAAGAGTCTTTTTATTTACTTTGAAACTGATTTTCATATAACGAGTAAAGAACTTGTGGAATTCATTTCCATGTGATACTATACAGACTATGGAATTTATAACATCAGAATCTATAACCATCCAGTTTACAAGGAATAATTTTTTCATATATCACATAGAAGGGATCTTGATGATAAAAGAATGGATTCTCAGTTGGCATAAAATTCAATTACCAAAGTTTAGAGATGCTATTTGAATTGAAGATTGGGAAGAAACAAGCTCTTACCTGTGTCATGGATAGGTATGGCCAGAGGAATATTGCTGAGAAGACTTTTGTGTTAGAATGGCTTATTTAGAACTCAGGTGGTAGCAGATCATCATCAGCAGAAGATTTTATTAGTAGGTTGACATGTAACACCTCTGAAACAGTGGGTGAAATAGGTGAGAGTAAAGCCAAAGGCTCAGCTAAGGCACATGTCACTGAACAGCTAAAAAGGTGTGGATCTATTTGTCTGAAAGAAAGTTAGTTCCAAGCTTGTTTTGATGTCAAGAACGTTTTGCCAAGAGGGCTATTTGGCCCAGGGGCTATTAACTGTCGAATTTTCATCTTTGATTTTTTTTTTTTTTTTTTTTTAATACAGTAGACTGAAGGCTGAAAAAAGGCAGAAACATAATGTTTTTTACAAGGGTGACTTCTTAATTAGGCTGAAGAGTTAGACTAGTTATCTCAAAGAATTTTAGACCTTCTCTGCCCAAGAGCCAATGTGTTTGTGTCTATAAAATTGTGTACATTTTTCAACACTGAAAGCCTCAAAGTGAATGTGAGAAAATTAGGAATCTTCCTGTTACCTGAAACCACTTAGTTTAACTATAAAGTGCTAAATTTTCAAAATTTGAGAACAGTTTTCTGTCTTGAGAAAACTACTATACACAAAGTTACTGATGTTAAAAGAATCACCAAAACGTTTTGTTGACTGATTTGGTTTTAATGGGATCTTTGTGTTTTGGCTGAGGGTGGTTTTTGTGGTTTGTTTTTGTTTGTTTGTGTACTTTTTTTTTTTTTTTTAAGGACTGTCATGAAGCTGAGTGATATATAGAATTGATTTCTTTCAATATATATGCATCCTCTTTATGGTTTATTAAACTAATTAATCTCAGTAGAATAATATGGACACTATGGTATTAAAAAAAAAAAAAGCAACCAAATAGCAGTGCTCTTTTCTGGTTTTGCAGTACAATTCACATCTTTGTACTTCAGGTACTTTATAACAACTATGTCATATGTCTAAATCAGTAACATCTTACCAGTAAGCTATCACAAAGTTCTATTTTGAATGTAAATAGTAAACAAGGGGAAGAACAGAAAAGCAATTCTTAGGTCTAAGTTGCACAGTATATTAAGTATATTCTTTGGACTAATTATATATTTCACAGTGAATTCCAGTTCACACTATTGCTTGCATAGTACAAAAGGAATGTCCTTTCCAATTACTATGCTTTTCTCTCGAGAGATACTATGATTAATTGACTGAATCTTGCAAAAAGCATAATTCTTTAAAGAAGACTTGGTGTCTGTTTCAATATTGCTGAAGTTATTTTCATGATCCATTTTCATTTGACTCCAAAAGGTTAGCATAGTCAATAATATAAAATAATTTTACAAGCCTTAAATTTGTCAAAAGGAAGAACAAATATTCATTCTCCAAGATGTTTAATTTGGTTATCCTTGTTTATCTGAGTGAGGATCATTGTGATTGCTACAAGTGGCTGATCTAAAAAATGAGATGACATTGGACAAATTAAGAAATATTTTGCTATGGATTTGGCAAAAACATAATTTCTTTTTCTCAAAGGTAAGTTTTTCCTATGATACATTTTATAGATTTTTTTATCACAGGCAAACGAAAAATTTAAAACAAAGATGTTTTTAAGGACTAAACAAGGGAAAGAGCTTACTGAGCCTCCATTGATCTGCTAGGTGTCCACAAGCATTAAAGATTTGTCCAAAGTGAAGAATAATAGGTAGGTAATTTAAAGCTTTTAATATTTAATATTTTGCATCTGATTTCCTCTCCTTCCCCTATTCTATTATAGAATGTCACCCAGTGATTCAGCAGCAAATGTTGCTCCATGGTATCAAATTATTTTTAAATGTCCCATTTTCGTGCATGTTACAGATCCTTAGCACATTATGCATAAAAAGATATCTTAGGAACTGTATAGTCAAAGCCTTTAGGTCATGGCTAAATCAAATCTTTTGAATGTCACACCTTCTGAGTCTTTTAAGTCATATGAATTGTTCAAAGGATTTAAAAATTAAGTCAAGCAGCTGCTCTGCACTTTTTATGAACAATACCTGTTCAAATATGCTTGTGTTCAAATATGTTAATGTCTTCTAAACTTCTACATCTACTCTGTGTATATAGCACATACCTATATCACGATAAAAAGGAACAGGGCAGATACCTTAAATGTGGTAGACCTCAACTTTACGTCTGTTTGGAAATCACAGCATGTACTGGAATATCTAGCAGCAAAAATGTAGATGACAAATGTTGTGTTTTGAAATTTTTATTTTGTATTCATACATAGAATATTCATTATACATATCTTAGTATATTATAGTATATAAAGCGTGAATATAGCTAAGTTTAATCCTGAGTTTATTTTAATTACTTAGAATTCATCATTGGTGTCTGATTGGAAATGCTAGCCATGATTTAGAAGGAGTTCTTCCTTTAGAAAAAACTGCACAATACACTATAAATATAAGAATAAAGGCAGCAGCAAAAAAATTTACAAGGACTAAAAAAGAGCAAGTATTGTGACTTTGCAGAAGACATGGGAATTTCACATTACATAACAATTCTGCACCTGCTCTTGAGAAAGGAAAAGTACTTTAAAGCACTGTTGAAACTGAATCACGATTCTCATTTGCCACCAATTAGTGCAAATTTATCAAACTAAATTCAACAAAAAGATGTTTTATGTTATCAACACAGAGACACACAATTTTCTTAAATATCCAATAGACACAGATTGCTTTTGCTGCACTTCCTATACTCTGTCTATCCACTCTGTATAGTGAGGAAATGCAGTATTCAAAATCTAAATTGCGTAGTAGGGTGTTTGAAAATAAAATTTAAATGTGTATTTGAAATATCTTTTTTTAACAGCATTCCTTTGCAAAGGTGAGGGTGCTAAAATACATAAAGATATATTTTTATATCTTTATACAAAAGTACATCTGTCTATATATCACAAAATTATAGACTTGGAAAATACAAAACTAAAGCATTTTATCTTAAAATTGCTGATTCTGACTACAAGTTAGACTATTTAAACTGCTTTGAGTCATGATTAATCTCCTTATCACAAAGCTCAGTAACTGACAAGAATGAACCTGTGGGAAAACAATCCTGCCATTAGCTGGGTTGGTTACAGCATGATGCTGTAGGTTGCAGGTTGATGTTGTAAGCTGCAGGTTTGATCCTGATATGGGCCATACACTTAAGAGTTGGACTTGATGCTCCTTATGGGTCCTGTGCAATTCAGAATAATCTGTGGTTCTGTGATACTTATTTAGATTATTTGAATGGTGAAAAATTATAAATTTCTCTTTAGCAAAAGGTGTGAAAAAATGCAGTGCATTTTTCTGATTTTCAGTTTTCTTTACATCTCCAGGTATATTGACTTGAGGTAGCTTGGGAAGGTTGGGGGTTTATTTCCATAGAATTAAAATTATTTTCTGTCTTAAATAATAGTGAGCTATTCATTAACTATTATAATTTTAATGAAGTCTGATGAGATTGAAAAAAATAAAATTGAGTAGTTTTGAGAATGTGGAAAGACTACTCACTTGTAATAGGGAACTTGTATGACCTGGTTCACCTATTATTTTTTAATTTCATAAACATTTTTCAGAATCCTGTTTTCACTGATATATCAATTCCATATTCTCCCTTGTTTATGGACTGTGGAACAGCTGGCCTGTTTAACATGCAAAAACATCTCCCAAAGACATCTTGTGTGGTCTATCCATTTTAACTCTAGAAATCACATCTGTCTACATCAGTATATTATAGCAAAGCTCAAGTGGAAAATTCATACTGGGGCTACATTATAAATAAAACCTGATGACCAATAAAGGGTTTAGATCTCTGGAAATGGCTTCCCACTTGATTAAGCAAGGTCAGGTTTGATTATAATTCTGTTGTTGATTACATAGGCTTCTACAGAATCTTAATAAGAAAAAAGATTACTAAAAATGTTTTATGCAGAGCATTATATTGTATTTAAATTCTTTTGTATTTAGAAAAACAAGCTATTACATGTTTATATGAAAACCTAATGAATAAAATGCAGACAAAATATTATTTTTGAGTTATGCACTTTATATTTTGATAAATTTGTTTGGCTATGCCTGTAGAGATGAAAAAATAAGGGGCAGGAAAAACATGTTACCTAATTTACAAAAATTTATAAATTAAAAATGTAAAAGGAGCCACAGTGAGAGCTTCAAGTAAGAAAAGGTGGAAGATGATGATAATTTAAGATAATTTTACATAATCTTGTTGACTTCATTCATTGAGGAAACAAATCTAATTAAATTTTTTGATCACTTAAAAGTGAAGACTAAAACTCAGAGTATATGCTTTCAGTCAGGTGCAGAACACAATGTTTAACTTCCTTCAGTCAGCCTTAAGATTTCAGATTTTAATTTGAACACTGCAAGAGAAGAAAAAAGATGTGATCACTCCAACTGTGTGGAAGATGCGTAAGTCAAAATTACTGGCACAATTACTAAAAGTTTAAAAATTAATGAGACCTAATTGCAACTAAAGATGTTCTATATTGCAAAATTTTAATCTTTGACATGCTTCCCTCTCTGTAACTATAATAGAACATTATAGAGGAGACCAGGCTTGAGGGAATGGCCTGAAACTGTGTCAGGGAAGGTTTAGGTTGGATATCAGGAAAAGGTTCTTCTCCCAGAGGGTGGTTGGGCACTGGAAGAGGCTCCCCAGGGAAGTCATCACAACACCAAGCCTGACACCATTTAAGACAAGTTTAGATGATTCCAAATTTCAGATTTGAATCTTTTAAGCAATGCCACAGCATATACATATATCAGTGCTCAAATAGCTACATAATCTGAATGTACATAAAAACAGATTAAATAATCAAAGGAAGAAGCATCTTTAAGAAAGCTGGCCTAATACAAATCTCCTTCTACTTAGAGGTATAGGTTTATATTTGGACTTCACAGCTAACCCTAATTTTATGTTAACTCAGGACTCTACACAAGTCTACATATTGCAGCACTCCTTTTCTATTTTTAAAACCTGAAAAAATTACTTCTTATCCTTAATATCTACTGATAATGATACACAAAATAGTTAACCCCTTCTAGCCCAGAATTACCAAGCTAAGCTAACAATTACAGTAGGTTTAGGTAAATTAAGGGCTTTGAACAAAATATTCCTTAAGTATACACAGTCATTAGAAAAAAAAAAATGTCTAGCTCTATGTTGTTACAAGAATTGCATTCAAAAGCATTATTTTCAATCCACCATCTTCTGTGTGCTCCATACATAAGACAAAGGACTTGTTTCTGCTGCCTTGAGTACCAGCACAATTACTAGAGGAGGCACCTCTGAAGCTGAAGGAATTATTGCTATTAAAAGCCATGCAGGATCAAGCCCCCCTTCTTTATTTAAACCTTTATTTAAAGAACTCATTCCATATTGATGAATACATTACATGAGCTACAACTGGACCTGTCAAGGGAGTAACTCGCATCAAGCTGGACATGAAACATTTTGCAGGTATCTGAATCTTTTGATCTGCTAAGAGAAATACCAGGTCCCACTATGAACACGACAGAGTGCTGAGCCTCCACTGTCCAGCAAGACAATACATAAAAGGCATTTTTGCTCTTTTCCCTTCAAGGGCTGTCTTCTCATACCTCTATCATGTTTTGATATTTTTCTTTTGCAAATCAGTTACTAAATCTTGCAAAAGACTGTCATTGTTCTTCCAAAGTGGAATGCGCTGAAGGAAGCAATGTGAGCAGTGCACTCTCAAACCCCTGTTTCCTGTTGCCCCCAGCTGTCCTGCACATTGTTAGGATATATAAATAATGCAGACAAACCAGGCATTAAAAATCTATCTCTTCACTGCTGCCTGATAGATGTATTTTGTAAGTGGTATATTTTGCACTGCTGTACTTTTGTCGCTTGTGTCCTCCACTTAAACCTGAAGTTCTACAGATGAAGGGACAAACATGAATAATGCAATAAGACTCTGAATGTACTTTAGTTGCATTTATGTGCGAAAAAGCAGAAGGAGTTTACTTCCCTTATGTGTAAGAAAAAAGATAAAATGGACTGCTTAGTGAGTTCTTTGTGGTGTTTTTGAAAACAACAACATAGATTTCTAGGACACCGGATATATACTTAAAAAAATAAGTCTTGATGTTATGCCCAATCCCAATCAGGTTTCAACCTGTATATTTATGAACTCCTGATTCTCATTTAGCTAAAATAAAGATTTTAAGACAGTGAAGGTAAAACTGAATGCCACTCACACACTGCTCACCTGTACTATGGGCTTCCCATTCCCTCCTTAGTCCATCCAGCTGTGACTGCACTCTGCACTGTGAATTGGACGTTCATTCTTAATGTTGTCCTGTTTTTTGTAAGAGCCATCAAAGCAAAGTGATTGTAACAAAGAAAAACCTTTAAAATAGACCATAGTGAAAATGGAGTCCAGTATAAATGGCAAATATAAATGGCAATGCAGCCAAACAGTCTGAAGTCTTTCAATCATAAGATACCTGCCCAAGTATAGCACAAGAATTTTTAATGGAATTTTATTAGCATAGAGTAATGTGGAAAAATGTCACGACAGGAACACCTTTATGAATAGATTTAATTTGCTAATTATATAAGTGCACAGGATTGATTTATGTTGGGTTACTTTGTCAGTCTTCAAAACCTTCATATGATCAACTTGTCATAATTTTTTTTCAAAGATCTGTATATATAAATAAAGCAGACAGTAACAAAGAACATCCGGAATATTGAGAACATATGTTGTCTGCTTCGGGATGTTTAGCCCAGATTTACAAAACAGAGTTTAAACCACAGTCTCAAGTTCCCTAAGAGTTGCTGAAGCAGCTGTTAAAACAATAAATAAATAAGCTTGCCTGAAATCAAATCAGTGGACAGGAAAATGCTTTATACTTTTGCATTTACATGTTAGATATGTAGGATTCATATGCGTATGGTCTCAGAAAAAAACAAAAACAAAAAAACAAAAGACCCCCCAAAAAAACAAAAACAAAAGCCACAAAACACCAGAACAAAGCCACTATGTTCAGACTCCTAATCCAAACCATTCAGGCCCTCAGCATACAATTTTCCTCTTGTACCAGGAGATCAATTTAAACATAATTTTGGGGGGAGGGGTGGAATTCTGTGGTTTTTGGTCTTTTTTTTCTTTCGGGGGAGGATCAGCAAGTGTTGTCTACCTTGCCACACCAAATAGTTGTTAGCAAAAAAAGGAAGCACTTTCATGAGATGTTTCTATTTTTAATTATTTTCAATACTGAAAATTTTTTGACAGATAGGTATTCATATTTCACATCATATAACCAAGCAGATATGCAATACATATATACAAATGCAATCTCAAAATTATTCAAGTCTCACAGATAATGAAACACTGACTCTTTAATCTTTATGTATTCCCCCTGGAAAAGATAACCAAATAGAATACAGAATCACATCTACTACCAAAAGGTCCAAATATCAAGCTTTCTGCTAGACCAGTTTTTGCACTATTTCTCAGATTTATGACAACTGACAACAAAATAAATATAGTTTTCAAATAATGGTCTTTTACTTATAAAGAAGAATAATCTATTTTAAAATGCATGGCCTTGTCCTGCACAGAGCAAATGTGACCATACCAAAAATCCATGATACTGAGCACTGTGTGACAATCTGTGAATATTTCCAATAGAGTATTTACTGTTCTTCTCATATTGATTTCCCACTATTCTGATCTATAACAGCAATCATACCACTGTATTTAAAAATGTTACATGAGATTTTTCTTCTGCGTTTGTCAGTTTTTTATTAATTTTTTTTGCCTTTTAGTAGAATGCCATATTGGTAAGAAAAGTTATACCACTTTCTTTGTTTTAAGCTTGTTTTTGATGCTTCTCACTTTACATGCTCGAAGAAAACAACAACTATTCTCTTTTCACCTCTAGCTTTACCTTCATGCTATATAAACTAAACTTGAAGGATAAAACCACATAGTATGCAACACAGAGCCTTGAAAATTTCATCCATAAATATTGTTCATGGTCACATTGATGCACTCCAAATGCACAGGTTGATTTAACATGATTCTACACTGTATTGTTACAATGTCTGACCTCTCATTCAGAGAGCTTCACAGAAACCTCAAAACTTTCTGTCTACTGCCAAGGATCATGTATTCCTATTCATCTTGGCTTACAGAAAATTGGCATACAAAAAATTAAAGTGGTGAAGTGGTGAACTGTTACAGTTTTTAGGAAATTTAGGAAGATTTGACCACTTTCTATTATGTCAAACTTCATCATTAAAAAAAAAAAAAGAAAAAAAAAAAAGCCTACAAGGAAAGAGATGTATTAGGGGCTGGATAGCAAAACCAGAAGTATATTAATTACTGGATCTTGCTCACACACATACTCTGACAAGGAATTAACTACTTACAGTAATTCCAAATTACTTACTTTTGTTTAGTTATTGAATGTCTGGTTTAGTAGTCTTGTAACATTACATATTTGGACTAATTAAATGTACCAACTACTCAGCCTAAGAATATCATATTAAGGCTTAACAGTGAAGGGAATGAAAATATAAAATAACCTCTAACCCTTTCTTTAAGAAACTATTAATAAAAAAACAAAAACAAAGCAAACAAATACAATGAGGAAATGTGAAATGTTTATTGTGGAAGCACAGCCTTCATTTCAAGGGAAACAAGTATATGCAACAGCCTCCTCTAAGCAGGTATTTAATTCAAAGTTGACCAAGATTTTATAAAAGTCTTTATAAACTACATCTAACCTATTTAGATCTTTCAGGCTTAACATATTTTATTAATTAATTAGTTTTTTGAAATTAAGAAATTAACCTAATCAGGCAAACCACCTGCCAGTATTTCTGTAATCAGCGTGCAGATTACCTATACCAGCCCATGTAGTTGAGTTGTGCACCACTGTACATATCTGTGCTCAGCTGCTCGCACAGCCACCCTGTCAAGAGCAACAGCTAGCATATTATAACAGTCATGATCCACTGAATTCTCCAATTGGTAGGTGTTGTTGGTATAAAACACATTTAATTTGAATGGTCATACAATTTTCTGAAGGGATGACTTATGATTTGCCGGAAAAAAAACCAAAACAAGTGTTATTCAGAGAACTCTGGGAAGAGTAATGTTATTATTTTAATCTACTAATACCTGATTAAGACTCATAAAGCCATTGAAAGTAACTCATATCTCAAATCATATTTTACACAGGAATACCATAAAACAACTTTTAAACTAGTTTACTTTCATTTGAAGATAGGAAAAGGAGTAAGAGATTAATTGAAAAGCTTGATCCTTTTCTCACAAAGTATAAAGCATATCTGGATATGTTAATTTCTGTCTTCATTATAACTGGTGAGCTGAGTTCTGGAAACTTAGAAAGATTTCATTTAAAAGGTTAAAAGCAATTATATATGATAGGATTTAGGCATCTTTGAAAATGTTTATTGAAATCCTATTAAATCTGGGTAGGATTGTATATCAAGGCAGAACCTGGAATTTCATTTATCAGTGTTCTTAATCTTTCAATGGCTAATTGAGTAACTAAATAGACGTAGAACCTTTCATTTCTTTTTCTCTGGAAGATGAAAAACATAAATGGACTACAGTATCAAAAAAAATGGTGTTTTATTCTGTTGCTTTATTACATGAAAATTTAAAATAATTATAAGTCAATGTTAGTATTATTTGGGGGTATTATTTTCCTAGGTTCCCTTTGGTTACTTTCTTTTTAGTAACTTGGTTGTGAGGGCTTTCATTAATCTATCATTCTGAATTCACAGCTATTTTACATGAAAATACACCTTCATATTCAAAAAACATTATGGGAATTTTACAGGCCTAGCCACTGGTCTTTATTCAGAAATGATGTAGGTGGACCAGAAGTAATCATCACAAGAGCAAAAGACAAGCCGTAAGCAGCCTTTGATCAAGGCTTAAGGCAGGTTCCTTAGTGACAGAAAGAGCAAATTCAGGGGTCCATGGCTTGGGTTGCTGTAAATCTGTAGGCAAAGCATAAAAAGAACTGGACAGCCTAAACACAGAAGCAGAAAGTAAGAAAATGAGCTAAAGCATGAAACTCAGAATAAAGCACTGGTATATTTATCCTTAGATACTGTTACTATTATTTTTTTCTGGTTTTATTCCTTTATGTTTTTTCACTTGCAAAATTGATGAGGATTTCAAAGAAAACCTTTGAGTACCTATTTCTAACTCCAACATTGTTTCTAAATCCATACATTTCAGCTCTAATTTTACCAGTCATCATAATAATTGCATTTTTTTCACATTTTACAAAAAACCTTTCTTCCAACATCACACATTGATATTTTTGCACATAATTTTACTTAATACTTGATTGTGACAAATTCAAACCCACAAACTATGTTCTACCATGCTTTTACAATTTCTGTATAATTTTTAAAAGCTATCTTAATATAAACCATGGAGTTTTGCTTGCATTGTGCAAGTGTCAGCTCCAGGGCTCCAAATCTTTGACAACTACAGAAAATGTAACAGTCCAAAGAAGTGAAAAGGAGATAGTAAGGTAGAATTGTGAAGTGCAGAGTAATTTCAGGTGACAGACCCTTGTCTTGTAAGGTTCTCTCTACACAGCCCTGCAGTCTCAGTATTTACCATAGATTATTTTTATTAAAATTCAGTTATATCTGTTGTCACATATCTGACTATTGAAAAAGAGAAAAAGTCTGGCATATATATTTATCAACTGTCAGGGTACAGTGAAGGCTGACTTAACTAGAGGATTTCAGACATTTCAGTTTTCAGACACATAATGATACATAATAAAGCCACAGCATGGCTTTATTCTAAACCATCTATAATGTGCAAGGAGTGAACTAATATTTCTGGATAGCATTTCTGGTACTATACCTGCCTCTCCAGGGCTACTTCAAGGATAGATGTCTAGTGATGAAATCACCCTAACTACATGTATACAATTACAGTCAAGCATTATAATAATTTAAGTGGATATGCATGGTGAAATTTGAATTAAATTAAATATAATTAATATAGAATTAATTCCATTCAACTTAGCTTCTTGTTACTAGTGACTGACTACGTCTGCCATCCTGTTGCCAATGCTAAATCAGCACAGAGCAGTGTTACACTAACTTCAAGTCTTGTCAGTAAATTCCGGAAAGCCTCATGTAGTATCATCAAGGGGAAATTAAAATAAAGGTTAATGTCACTTTTTATGGTTGACTAGTTCTGTAGACAGACCAAAGGGAAGGTAGCATCTGAAACCTGAAGAATTTATTAGTCTGACAACCACCAGGGAGTACCAAATACACCTGTCAAGGCTGAGTTTGTCTTGTGAGGAGGAATTACGAAGACTTGTTAAAGGAGCAGCAAAACCAGCCTTACTGCTCTCAAGTTAGCATTGATGAAACAAAGATCTTAGCAGTAAACTACACACAGAAGTAAATAAAACATAAAATTGAAATATAAAATTGTATAATAATAAAATGTAAAATTTCCAAACTTAGTGCTAATCTTTGCAATTTTTTTCCTTCAAAAATGCACATGTCTGCTAGAATGGGGGGGGAAAATTCAAGGTTTCATATTACAGAGGTTCTTCATAAATTATGATTAATTAACTTACCTGAGTCAAAATTTTGAACTGTCAACTATACAAACTCAGCAATGCCATAGTGGTTGAGCAGGAAAATATCCTGTATGCAGTATCAGGCAATAATCACCGTTCTTCATGTGGCCTCATAAGTGTATTTGCTTGTCAAATATTTGTTTTGCATCATGTGCTTGATCCTTGGCTTTTCCGAGCTAGTCAAATGAATTGACAATTCGATGTCACAGGTTATATTGGTTGTGTAGTTTGGGTTGCTTTGTTTTCTTAGAACAGAAGGGTGCACTCTGATTTTATGAAATAATTAAACTCACTAATAACTTGATCCAATAGCTACACCCTGGTGTCAGGGTACCATTTCCTTATGTACCAAGCACCTTCTGGCCTAAACATTCCACAATATTCCACAAGTACTGTTTGGAGGATGAAAGTGGTACCAATAAGAAAATGGGAGCAGATTGTTAGTCACCAAAGTTTGAAAAGCTAGAGCATCACAGTGAATCTAAGACTCCTGCATAGGTACCCTACCAAATTTTCTTGAAAATTAATAGATATTTTGGCCACTGCATGGTAACGTTGTCCAGACTTGAGCTGGTAGTTACTAAGTGTGAAGGATACTTTACTGAATTAACAAGGTTTGTAAACTACATCAATAAAACCCCCATAATAATTAATATAAATCTTGTAAATATTAAATTGCTGCACATGCAATCTAATATTAAAAAAAAAAAGGACAAATGAGTCTTGTACAATAACTTTACTGAGTAGTATGTACATACACAATTTATTTTTTATTGCATAAAATTTACTAATTTGTTTGGCCTTTGGGTATTTGTTTCTGTAGTAGTCAAGTGTTTTATGCAAGGAACATTGGTAGATCAATATTTGGCAAATATATTCTCTGTGGACATGTGAATCACAATTTTGACATTTAAGAAATTGGATTGAAGCGTATCTGTATTTGGGCAATAATTTAATTTATAAGGTGTATTTCTAAACACAGATGTAAGTTACTAAGTTTGTGTTGCTGATGTTCTTTAATTCTTTGATGTATATGGCATTGTGTATTCTGAGAGCCATACAAACTCCTACATAGTGACTATGTATGTGGATTGCATATTTATCTAATAGATTACAACTACATAAGCCTATATCTGTTTTCCTTTACATTCTTCCACTCAAAAAGGGCAGAGCAGAGTCAATAGTACAATGATCCTTTAAATGTATTTCCTAACTGCTTAATCTCTCATTCATGTATTTTCAAGGTCTTTCATTCACACTGCCCTACCTAGCCCCATCTTGGGTCCCTATGCACACACAGTTTGTCTGTTGACTCAAAACCTGCATTTAAGTTCAGGTTTTTTTCCCATGCCTGAGCTGTGTTGCAGCTGTGCTCTGCTTTGTCTTGCTGCCTGGTGAGTATGGCTGTGCCTGGTGCCCGTGGACTGACTGCCCCTTTCTGTTGTCACTGGACCTCTTCTCCTCATCTTACTCATGTATGGTCGGGCTGCAGCCTTGGTATTCATGGCTCTGCTGCTGTGATTTTGATGCTATTCATTCCTGGCCTGCCTTCTCTTGAAGAACATCCTACTCTACAACTACATGTATTTTAATTCCACTTTGAAATGTACTTTTCTGTATTAAATTGAACTGTAGTGAAGTAACATGTAAATTATGTTTGTCATACTTCTTTTATTTTATTACATGGGAGCATTTATATTTTGAATTACATTAATAAGCAAACAAAACAACCAAGCAACATTAAACAAATGAACAACAAAAAACAAAACAAAACAAAAACAAAAAACCAAACCAAACAAAAAAAAAAAACCAACTAAACAAAAAACCCAGAAAACATTCCTTCCTTTGTTTTAGGAGGATAACTTTCCCTTTAAGAGATTATGGAAGATTGTAAGGAAGCATATACCTGTTCTAAGATACAAACTGTACTGTTGAAGGAATAGGAAACATACTTCATATTTTCTAGCAGAAGCAAAAAAAATAATGTCTGCGGCTGCCTTAATTTTATTATTATTGACTTATGTTTTCCAAATGCATACTGAAGTGAAACTTGCTCTAAGGTACACTTACTGACTGAAACATAAGCCGTGAGCTGATCAGCATTTGAGTGCCTCAGATGAGAAACAGAATAGGTTTATTCTTGGAAGGCAAAAGCAGTTCCAAATCTGTTGATACACTGTGTGACTGTGTGTCTGTTGTTCCTGTTTTTTTCTTGAATGATAAATAGAGGTACATTGACAGTAGTGCACTACCCCTGACCAAAGTTATCTTGTTAATGGGTCAATGGCAGAAAGATGAGGTGTGAAACTGGATTTAAAATAAAAATCCTGGAGTCAACAACAAAGAATAGATAACAGCTGCTTAGCTAACTTAACACTTCAAAGTCACAGGGGTCAGTTTGTCATCTATGGGAAACAGCAAGATATGACTAAATCTTGTTTGTTCTTTTCTTCCTTTTGTCAAACTTTGTCTCGTGACTGAGTATGCTTGGGTTTAGTTTATAAATCATCTATGGCAAGGACCTAGGGCAAATAAGGGTAATCTTGCTCATCTTGCAAACAGTATCTGTAACCCTGTAAACATTAGATATGAAAACCAGTTGTAACTTTTAAAATCTCAGTTGTAAGATCCACATAGAAAACTATTTGTCTTCATTTGTGCAGTTCAAAAATACTTAGATCTCTACTGTATGGTTTGCCTAAGATTTCTGTTAAAAAAATAATAAACAAAAGCAAACAAAGAAAATACCCCAACACAATCCCTGCCCAAAACCCCAACTCAGCTCTTAATAAGGCTAGATGTTGTGCTTGTGTTTCCTTCTAAAACCTAGTGTTTCCTTCTAAAACCTAGGAAAGAAGCAATAACACCATCTAAAACCCCATTCTGCTCTGTTCTTGAAGATTCTCACTGAGTGACACAATGCAGGACATTCACTTCTTTGCTCCATTAGTACTATTAAGGAGATCTGCTAACCTAAGCTTTTTGCTGTTTGATAGACATTTGTGATCCTGTAACTTTTGTTCTCTCAACTGGAATTGTTTCCTTAGGAAAAGGGAATATGAAGCAGTGAAGAAAAAGACAGCAACCAATCACAGTGTTGAAGTTCACATAGGACAGTTGGACAATGCAAGTATTAGGGGCAGATAAAAGCCTGATTTGAAAGAAAAAGAGCTGTGTGACTATAGAGTGGAGAAGCTGTGGAGCACCAAGAAAATTACTTGTAAAGCCATATGCAAGCATTATGATGAATGTGCATGTCACATATTTGATATTGACAAGAAGGGTCTGAATCAATATTTTTCTTCTCTTCTATGACAAATTTCATGTCCCTATAAAGCCAATTTTACTCCCTAATTTTGAACCCATATCAACATAAACTAGTGCCTAAATAATTCTAATTGGGTGCCCCTAGGCCAGTACCTCTTATCTCAACTGTAGACTCCAACAAGTCTGTGCACTACCTCACATGTGGTATCTTTGCCTAAGTTTAATTATCTAACAGAAGTCAAACATTCTTTATCCACGGATGTATGCATATTGGGACATATATGTGTTAAGCCAATAATATTCATTCTTCTGTAAAATGTTACTGAAGTTAATGGAAGAAATAGCCTACGAGTGATGTTTGTTAAGGGAAGAATGTGAGACTTAAGGAAGCAGACTGAGACAGAAAAATATAGCTGCCTTTCATCTGCTACCTACCTGTTCTGTACTCCTCCCACTTACAGTAAAACTTGTTTATTTTTCCTTCTTATCTAACTGTTATTGTAATTAGATTAACTATCTGTATAGTGCTTCATAGTATGTATCTATCAGTGATTTCCATAAAAGTATCAGTACCAGGAAACATTTTCTAATGTATTATGCCTTGATGAGAAGATATTCTGCAACTGACTGGAGCTTTACTATAGAGAGGAAGTTATTTCATCCTTTGTTATAAGGTAGGCCTGACATACCTTATAAGAACTGCAACACTATAGTATTGCAGAACTTCATTAGTTCAATGGACAATTTATATGAAAATAAGCAAACTTATATATAGAATGTACATTCTATTATTGGTAGTAGTGTAGTCAAAATAAACTAACTGACAACAGCATTTCTTAAATCCTCTATAGTGGATTAACTTCATTGTGGACAGAAAAGACACTTGTAAACCAGGGTATTTTTACAAGACTAAAGCATTCACTCCCGATGTAGAGCAGACTTTCCTTCTGAAATGCTCGTTAATATTTATTATGATTAGGATTATAATAAATATAAAATTAGTATAATTAGTTGGATAATAATAATTGATTAAATACCTTATAAAGTAGAACTGTACAAGCACTTCAAATTCTCATTTTTGGGCAGATTTGAAATATATTTTCTACTAACTTTAAAGTCAAAATACTAAAATAACTCATAACAGGAAAAGCCAGCTAAGAAGTACAGTTCACTAGATTTTCAAGTTAAACATGAATCTGTTTCATGATCCTTGTTATCTGTTGAGAAAAATCTCACAAAGTTAATGAAGAACTCATCCTCACAGTTGGATTTCTGCTCTTAAACCTAAAGAAAATGCCTTGGCATTAATTTGAGGTAGTCAAAAAAGGTATCTACTCCTTCTGCCAAAACTTGATTAAATTACTTCAAACTGCCTTGCTCAAACTTTAAACTTATTCTATTTAAACCACAATACTTAAAGCTATTGTTTAAGAAACCACCATGTGAAAGAATCCTGTTCATTGCCTGCTGCTAAGAAACTCTGGTCTGACTGCCATAGGTGTACATTAAACATATCAATTATGTGCAGAAATTATCTGCATAGTAGCATCGCTACAAACAACTTTCAGACACTCATTTTCCTTTGCATATGCTAAATGAGTGCAGAAACATCATTAGTTATGGAAGAAAACAATATCAAGCAGAGACAAAGTGTTTTAACACCACTGGAAGATGGTCGGCTGCAAGTGAAAAGCAGTTACTAAACAAAAATATCTGTCATTATTGTCTTAGAAGTCTCTAAAAGGCAACAGCCAATCTTCGTGATGCCAACACAGATTATGCTTATTCAGCAAGTTTATATTGTTTGCTGTGATTATTGTAAAACTTTTGACCAGGGTCATGAAACCAGACAATGTCAATTAGTGCTCTGCATGCAATTCAACTGGATTAAGCCCCAAGGTGGAATGCTGAAGAGATTTAAGGGATGCATTATTGCATTACAGAAGGGCGAAATATATAACCCAAATAGCAATTTCAGTATATGAGACGACTGTTATCTCAAAGAAAACTATAGTAAACTTCCCACAAATTTAAATAAAGAAAAATGTAAAAAATTGTTAGCAGCAAAAATTTAATATAGATGTGGAGGTGTGTATGTGTGTAGAATTATATGCTTATACACCATCCAAGCAGCAGAAGATATAAATTTCCCTTTTAATTCAGTTAGCTGGAAACGGTTTTTGCACAATACAGAATCACTGACAAACTAAGATAGCACTGAAGTAGTAAACAGGAGTATCCTAATGTTCATGCAAGCAGATGTTATCACCTCATAGTTAAAACTGATTTTTAGCTCAGAATACTTGACTGTTACAAGCAGTTGAGACTTTGTTCACTGTCTTTGCTCCTTCTCATGACACAAAAATCATGAAAATATCAGGTTAGTACTTTTAGATCAAATCTAAAGCTCTTGCTTCCTCTTTCTCCAGTTTGTCAAATCTTTTGCCATGGCTGTTTTTAAAGCACTACTGAAAGAATGTTCTGGCTAAAGATGCAGTCTCTACCATGATGCAAAGTTGTTGCACAATAAATCCTGGAGCACCTAAGAATGCATTTTAGCATCTACAATAATGCCACTGTAAAGGTTTTGTTAAGATTAATGTTAGTGTACAAAACACTGAATCGCATTGTGGAATGTGCATATTTAGCCATTTTGCTGATAGATGTATTGAAAATGTGGGGGTTTTAATTAACCTGCACTGTGAGGCATTGACAAATCAGCACAGAAGCAAGCAATACTGACTCTGGCACGTGTTCCAGTTCATAGAAATCAGCAGGAGTTATGTTCTCACTCTGGCTGACTGGAAGTTGAACAGAAAATTATGTTTGATGCCTCATGCACCTTCATAAAGAATGGGTAGACCAAGTTGCATATCACAGAATCAAAGAATCATCCAGGCTGGAAAAGACCTCTAAGATAATTGAGTCTAACCTTTGACTGATTGTCACCATGTCAACTAGGAAAAAATAAAAATAAAAAAATAACTCACTTCTGATATTTATAGCAAAAAAAGTTGTGCAGGTATTGGGGTTTTCTTTAGAGGAAGAAATTGCTGTACGATACAATACTGTAAACTGGAAATATAGTATTGGTTTTTTAGTAAGGAATTAAGTATTAATGAACATCTCAACTTAAGTGCCTGCACCTATGCTTCCCAATTGCAGCAGTTTTGTTAAAGAAGGCCATTGCAACTAACTTATAGCTGTATGAAAAGACAAGTAAATGTGCTCACATGAAAGGGTATAATAAATGAAGTGTGAATATTTTTTAGAACACCTTGGGTTCTCTCCACTTCACTTACCTCACCTAAGTGCTTCATCTCCCACCAACACTGACTCAGAAAAATGTGTCCTTCCCCCAAAACAGATGTTATTCTATTTTGAGATTTACATAAGAAAAATATTTCTCCAAATGATAAAAAACTCTACCCTGATAAACCTAATATCTAATCATTCACAGCTGTAAATCATTATTGATATAATCTTAGAAGTTGTATTTCATGTAAAGACCTTGTATGCCCTTGGGCAGATATTTCATGCCAAAACCTTGATCAGAAAGCTACAGTCAAAATATAGCCTCTATAGGAGGGCACACCATATGTTTCCCTAACTAATTTAAGATACTGCTTAATAGAATAGGTTGTTTTCTTAGGTTACTCTGGGAAAAAGTCTCTTTCAGGGAAACCACACACATGCCTATTTAATGGCTGCATACAACAGAATTGTTTATAAATGGTTTCTTTACATGCTATTAAAAGAAAAACATTTTCTGTGTGCATAATTGGACAACCATGACAAGACAAAACTCTTCTTATATGGAAAGAGTACACGGGGTGAAAACCAGAATACAATGGAAACATGAAGTTGTGATTTATTTCTCTTGCATTCAGTTCAACCATATTTTTTTCTTTTTAATCTTTAGAAATTTAGTAAGAGATTAACTACCTCACAGCTTCATTTTAGACATTTCCCTGCACAAGATTTCACATAAATTCTCATGTCTTTCATCACATCTTTTCTTCTTCTGATGAATGTGCAAACACCCACATAGTTCTCCTCTCTTCAGCAAAAACTTTCTTAGTAATTCTTCTCAGATCTAAAATAAAAGGAAGACTCCCATTTCTACGCAAAAATATCTGCTACCAGCTGTCTATGCAGTAAGGGCAGAGCAGGTAGATTTAAAATAGACCAAAGTTAGGTTTTGAGGTCCTTTAAATGATGGAACTTGTCTTATGGCAATGGAAGAGCTAGTGGTATTGCAGGCACTGCTGCCTAATTCTGACAGCTGTTTTCTCCTTTCACTGTGCTGCTATCCTGTATCAGAAAGTCATGAAGAGCTAAGACTTTTGTTGTAAAATAATAAATCTCACAAAATTATTCAGGCAAATTTGAAGTTTTTACAAATTTTTTATCCTGTGCAGTTTTCCAATTGTATCACTAAATTCTCATGCAAAGTACAGTAACCTAAGAAACAGATCATAGTCACATATTTTACTGTACTGGATTGTCATGAATACTGAATGCATAAAAATTTAACCAAGAACAACACTTCTTTTTATAACTTCTCCCTTTATCCCTTTTCTCAATATATTTAAATCTGTTTCTGGCAGGTCTAATGAGTGTTTAAGTTCTGTATGAATTCAAGCCAAGGAGTTGGGATTTAATGCATGCTGGACTTAGAGATGTTTCTTCCTTTGGAGGAGCAGAAGGCCTTAAATGATATTGAGTATCTGAAGATGTCAGGAAGAAAAAGTATGTAAAGTAAAGAAGCTGTAGTGAGAAAACTGCCTAGAAGAGGGAGATAAACTTTTCAGAGTGCTTTACTTTGATCTCAAGCAGACAAGATGAGGAGTATAGGCAAGGTATAGGACAGGAATACCCATTTTTTTAAAATCCATTTCATTTGGAGTTTCCATAGTAATTATGACTCAAACAAGGTGATTCTTCTGTAATGAAACTCCCATCTGGGTGGCTGAAGCCTAATTATGGATTTTCATCACAATTCTCACTTTTAGGGTAACTGTCACAGATGTTTTGACTTATTTTGGACTGACTTTCAAGATTTTCTAAAGTGTAGGAAGCAGCTACCTTCTCTGAGAGCTGTAAAAATTTATTTGGAATAAAAGACTTAAGGATTTCATTTCTTATCTAAAAGACTGAGATGTGATTATATTATCTTCTATAACTACCTCAATGTTACTTATTAAAATACCAAGAACTAAACAGATGTTTAATTTGGAAAAGAAAAACAGGAGCAATGAATGATTTGAAATTGTCTAGATGAATGCAAGGCCTTTCATAATTCAGAAAGAAAGTAAAAAAGATCTTAAACAATTTATTTTATCTGTGGCTGGATCTCCTTTTGATTTTGCTGCTGGATTTGATGCCATTTTTTAAAAAAGTGGCGAATAAGCAAAATCCAGAAGGATACAGCTTGCAGAGAGTTAGGCCTTTATGCTAATAGTGTTGAGTGAGACTAATAAACTGCATAAGTATATAAGTGTGTGTAAGTAAAGCAGTAAAGTGTGGAAGCTGCCAAATAACTGAGTAGTTAAAAAAGTAATCTCCATAGGAATATTTTGGAGGACTGGATTAGATCTACAATGGCAAAATTATGTAAATGACCAGGAAGTCATATAAAAAATGGGTTCCATGTCTGAGAACAAGAATTTAGTGTGAAAAATTGGATAATAGGAGTCTGAATTTATAAGGGTAAAAAGACTTGGAAGAATTCCCAGGACAGAAAAAGCTTCTTCTAAATTGTTCCAAGACAACTTCTTTTAATCCATGTATAAGTGTTGAAGCTCTCATACTTCAAGGAACCAGAAAAAACATTTGGTTATCTTTTTGGTATGTAAGATGTATTTTTTTTATTTTGGCAGCATAAGGCCATGAATGTCGGTTGGAAGATCTAAACGGAATTAAGATATAAGGCTATTTTTCATGAATATTTTTGTCTTGTGGTTAGATTTTGTCATTGTTTTGGTTTGAGATTTTTTTAAAGTACTTTTCTGGTAGGAGCAAGTATATTACCTTCTAATCATATCTGAACTTTTCTATTCCTGTTCTATAAATATGTTAATAAAGATTGTTAATGATAGAATAGGTCACCAGAAAAGCATAGGGGGAAAGAATATGAATAATTTGGCTTCTTCGTTTGTGTAGCTTAAAAATTCACAATTCAAGTTCTATCACATTATGTTAAAAGCTTTCTTAATTTTTGACTTCTTCCTCTGTTTCTGCTAGGTTTCTCTATACATGTGTTCTCACATGCACTTACGCATCCTGAAATGACTATAGATATGGACACATAATCTAACTAGATTAATTCAAATAAATTTATCAGTAAAATTTCCTTTTTATTACAAAAAGATCTTCCACATGTGACAAGTAAACGTCAAATTTCCATATTAGCTAGGATTCAAAAATATATTTAAAACTGTAGCTAATACTTTCATTTCAAACACTTTCAAAACATAACCTAATGTGATCTGAAGTAATCTCCATACCTTTACATGCCTTTCCCCTTTCTGCTTTTGGGTATGAATTCCAAATAGTTTAAAATCTAATGTTTTACCACTAGTTATAGAGGAATTTTCCATTTGTTTTAGTAAGTCAGCTGATTTTAAACCAAGGTTTTAAAGTTAACATGACAAACACGATCTCCAGGTTTCAAGTTCATGCCCTGTTCAGTTTCTGAGTACATATTAAATTGGGTATATCTTCTCTGTTCTGCTGCTCTAGAAGAAAATTCTCAATGTGGTCTGGAAGGAGATGTAGAATACTCCTACAGTGGTCTGAGCTGAGGATTTAGAATTGCAAAGGCACTTCAGAATACATGTATTCCATAATGTATGGAATATGTATTTACCTTTTGCCTAGCTTGTATATTGATCTTTATTGGTTTATAATTCTGTTTATATTCATAAAATTGAGAGAAAACAGAAATATTTGCTTCAAGTACAATTTTAGAACACAGCAAATGACTTAAGATGCTAAAAACCATTTGTGAGCTATATGCTGTGAATAAATTAAAAGCCATCAAATATTGCAATATTTATACTATAAACTTGGTATATCCTGTAGATTTGAGCAGAACTCTGAATTATTTTGTAAAGCTTTGGGGGAGGAGGAGGAAAAGGTGAGGGAAGGGAAGGGTCAAATCTCTTGCTCTGATTTGTGATCCCAGAACTGATTATACAATTTGCAGTACAACTGATGGATACAACTGGATTCAGTCTTTAGACCATAAGGAAGTACCAAACTCCTGAAAAATGCATAAACCTCATAAACCTCCAAGCTAAGGAATCACAGCTCTCCTGTGGTCTCTTCCAAATCATGCATTCCTGCCTGCATAATAGTCAAGGGTCTTGGAAAATAAGACTTTGAAAAATCCACTACAAGTTCCAAGTATTTTCCCCATTGAAAACAAAGTTGTAATTGGAGTCACTGGGGTTATGTAAGGGGTGATTTCAGCCTGTTCTCATATAGATAAGCATTTTTGCACCTTGTATGACCTTGATTGTCTGACAACTGAATAGATATTGCAGTAAGTTTCTGTTCATTTGAAACAATTATGTACAGATGTTTTTAAAGGATAAGAAAGCTGATCAGAAGGTACTTGAAATCCAGGAAAAGATAAATATAATATATGAAATAAACAAGTGCAACTGACACTGCTTGGAACTTTAATGGATGTATTGTGCTGACAGCAGTACTGAACATTTAAATGTTTTGCTCAAGATTGTGAAACTTTAACCCCTGGGAAGCTTAACCATGGGAATTACTGAATGGGGTTTCTCATAGCAATTTTTTGTTTCAAAACAATATTGAAAATGAGGGGAGAAATTCAAAATAAATACAATCCAGACATGAGCCTAGATTTTGATCTGAACTTTTATTTAGGCTCAGGCAAGTTGAGATAGTGTTTATAAAAGCTTTTGTCATTTATGGTCTGTTCTCTGAAGGAAATGAGATCATAGTTTGTTCCCTTCTCTTTCTCTATATCTGCCTGTCAACTCTTACCTTTATATGAGGTTTTAAGACTATTGGCCAAATTGACTACTTTCTCAGAGACAGAGGTCCTTCACATATTTATTTCACATAAATAGTTGTCAAAATGGAAAAAAAAATTGCTTTATGACATATCTCAATTTTAATGAAATAGTACAGAGTTGAAACTACTAAACATCACCTGGAATGTTGGTGGAAGTATGGAGTAAGTGGATTTCATGCTATACCAGGTACCAATACAGTCCAAATACAAGACACCAGACTTCAATGATTCTACGGTTGATGGTGTTATTTGTTATATTTCTGGTTACTACACAAGTAGGAAATGCCATTATTTTATATTCATTTTAATTTAAACTTCTTGTGCACTATAGGGAAAGTGAAATGAAATCGTATTTTCCACTACTGTATAGTCTTACTCCTCTATAAAGTCCTTATTGTATCCTAGTCCTCACAGTTTCTATCACAATTTTCTTGTGTCATCCCTTGCCCTTTCTCTGAGAGCATATTTAATTATCATCCTCTCCATGAAAAATTCTACACATACTCTGCTGTTTCAAATATTTCCATAATTTCTTTGTGGTATCAACAACTGGAACCATACCTTTTGAAACAGTTGGTTTTTTCTTGAGCTTTCATTTTCTTTAATCTTTATATCAGACTGAAAACTTTTCAGACATGTCTATCCTCTCTCTGTTGATAAATTCTCAAGCCTGCAAGGCTCTCAGAAAATAAAAAATATTAATATTTAACACAAATATAGAAGAAGGATTGTAAATTTAGTGCATGAGATAGTTGTTAAAATTTAATGACCTAAATTTGGTTCTTTACAAGGCTATTTGTCTTTGAGCTGTAATATATTCAACAATATATATTATAGTTTCAGTAAATATAAAATTGTGTGCATATCTATAGTATACATAAAGATATATTTTCTATGAGAAAAATTGAGTTTATTTAATTTTACAGAAATCATATGTGTTAAGTTTCCAAAGTAACAGTTCAAACAAACAGTTGTAAAGGTAAACATCTGTTTACTGAAAGTAAAAAAACAAAGAAAACACATCTTGATCTGAGGATTGAATTCACTGTGAAGAAAATAGCATTTTTTTCTTCCTTTTTGATTTTCTGAAGCCTAACACTAGGAAAACTACAACTTCTGTACTGATAATATATTTTTTCTTTTTGTCTGGCAGGGAGGGGGAGTTACAAGAATAGTCAAGGTGTCTATACATTTTTTTTCTACCATTTCCCTCTCCATCATATCTTCAAAAAGTCTAACAAAGACCAGTGAGTCAGGCAGCAGCAACATTGATTTAGATTGAGCACAATATTATATGAACAAACAAACCTCCAGATTAGTCTGCTCAAAAAAGTAATTACCCATGTGTTTGTGCAAATAACACATCTGTCCAAAATACATCAAGTTGCACTTCTACAGAATCAACCAAGAAAATACTTCAAAGTATTTTTCAAACAATGAGATTAAACTCATTCTGTGTCATTAAAACCTTTCCTAGGGAAACTGAGGCAAGGGAGTTTGACAGTTTCCCATTATTCATCCTTTTTTTTCATGTAGGGGAAGTAGAGTTTCTTTCTGTTAGCTCATTTTCTTGCATGGTTCTTTTGCTGTCTGATCCCAGTTATAATTTATTTTTTAAGTCCTGTGGGAGTCAGGCTTGACATTTGACTAGTTCTTCTTATAGCTTACATTTTCACAGAAGAGTTCCACTGGAATCCTCTTGCCATTCTAATTCTCAGCAAATTTTTTATTACCTTAAATGAAAGGTTAGATCTTATGTATTTATAAAGTTTCTTCTCCTTCTTTAAAATTACAAAAAATTAAATCGTAACTACTAAATTGTGATATGTGCATTACAATACATAGAATTTTTAAAAAACTCCCTCCCAGGTCTGTTTTCCTCACTTCTGCTATGAACCTAAATAGCAAAAATATCATTTGAAGCTTAAGAGACATGGGCTGATATTCCAGGCCCACTGTCATCAAAACCCACTGAAGAAATTGGGAGCTTTCTAAAATTTTGATGGGAATGTTATTCAAAATTTTCAAGGTAAAATGAAAGAGAAAATAATTGTTTGACTTCAAGAATGACAGCTACATCAAAAAAAAGTTTTGCTAGAAAATTTCTATTTGGTTGTGTAAATTGGTGGTGTGGGGCATATAGAAATTTATGTTTATTACTCTGCATATGATTATTATGTGGTGAATTTTGTATGGCATTCAAATATATTAGTGTACTTTGAAGAAAATAATAAAGCTTTTGTGTAAGTGGCAATGGCAAAAAATAATTGAGACCAGAAGTACCAATATCAGACAAGAGAGACAAGAGTGTTGGAGTTAAAATGGATGCTTCAGACATTTATCTGTTTGCCCATCCCTACTTATAGGCATTGCAATCATGAACTGAACAGTGCTTTATTGCATCTATTGTTTATGCCTCTTAGCTTTAAGAAAAAAATGCAAAAATAATTAAAGTTTCCTGGTCACGAGGCTTATTTCCTGACCCATTGTCTATAAGTACTCAGGAAATCACTTGGCGTTAGTCACTGAAAAGACCATAGGTAATTGCTGCCACTTTATCACTTCCTGAGCTAATGCATGTAGGAAGCGGACATGAAAACAATCAAATTTCAGTTAGGCTTCATTTGCCATTTAAAAATAAAAAAACTAGCAAGGGTTTAACACTTGACTGTTACTTCAGTCTTGGAATCATCTTGAAGAAGGGGAGATTGGCAACCAGAATATATTAGTCTGTACTTGTTTTTTAGAGCATTGTATGCAAGCTAACTGCCCCTGAGTACCAACTTTGACAACTGCTCTTTTATTGCCAAATATATACCGTAATATCTCTAGTAAAATTTTTATCACTAGAATTTGTGACAAAGTAAACAGACTGTCAAACTACAGCTTCATATGTAATCCAAACATAATTAAATATCCTTACTCACAAATAATAATTTTCTACCGTAAGAAGAAATGCAAAACTTATTTATCTTTCCAATATTTCAATGTAGCTGAACTGTAGATTCAGACATAGTTTTATTAGCAACAGCATTTGAAAGTGAACATAAATTTTAAAGATATACAACTGAACCTGGAATTTAAAATAAGAAATTGCATTTTAGAAACAAAGAAGTTTACTACTTTTTCCCTTTCCATCTAAAATAGTGGATCTCTATTCTTTGCTAGTTTCAAATTCCTGAATGAAAGACTCTTATTCACTGTAGAATCACTTAGTGAAAATTGTTCTTTGTTTTATCCACATTTTGTTTTACACTCAAAATATACATTTGTATATGTTTATACTCTGAGTAATTTGTATTACTGAAAGGAATATAGAAAGTTTCCAGAGCACTTTTGTTTCAGGTTCAGAAGAAAGAACCAACCAACTGAAAGCATCTTTAAGTATGTACTGACAGCCTATGAAGAAGAATTTATATGCAGTACAAAGTGTATTGTATTAGCTTTAATCTTCATATGTATAAATATAGTTCTGAGTAACACCCACATAGGTTTTTTAAACATTTGAAGTGTGAAGTTAAGCACGAAATTCATTAGAAAGTAGAAGAATTAGGCTGCCTTGGAGATTTGTGTTCTTTTCTGTGGTCCAACTTAACTTCAATGTAAAATATCAGATCATACAAAAAAATGCAGTTTTATTTATCACTACCAACAATTAAATATTTTACTTCATAAGTCTTGTATCTAAAATTGTTTGTTTCTCTAGTGTATATTTGTTCTTATGTAAGATATTTCCAGTTCTATCTTGTTCACAAAGTTACATAGTCTTTTCTCTTCACACAGATCAACAATTTTAACACTGATTAGAGTGGGCAAAAGAAGCATAGTGTTTCATTGATTATTTTTCTTTTTTAAAATAATCTATTACCTCTGATAAGATTTTTAAATTTATGTAATTCCATTCTAGAGAAGCTTTGCAATAATGAAAATGAAGCCTATAAAAGAGTTCGAGGGTAAAGGATTAAAGTAAACCTAGGAGATTCTTCATTCAAATCCTGAAAAATACATGCTTCTAGCTGGAGTTAGGATAGACTGGTATCCAGGATCACTGTGGCTTTTCTACAAAAATCTGCACTGAGAAAATATCTCTATTCATACCCATGACTCAAAGGTTTGGAGAATGCTCAGTGTATCTATGTAAAAATTAGATAAAAAATTGCTGACACCTAGTTTGAAAGGAACAGCTGATAGGGTTTTTTATAGCTCTAAAAATTACATTTTATTAAAAAGCATATGTACAAGTGATCTAAACTAGTATCTAAAATTCCATGTTCTATCACTTTCTGATTTGCAATAGTGATATCAACTAATTCATGAAAAAAATGTTAGTCTTGTAGAATTTATGAATTTACAAATAGTAAGGATCTGTGAAAATCTTTTGTCAATTCTCACATACATTTAATAAATCTGAATAAAATGGTGCTTGTTTCTTTTGAAAATTCATGTAGAAGCAAACAAATGTATTTAGGATGAAAGACGATAATGAAGTCAGCGTGGTGAGGGAGCTCATGATACAGGAAAAATCACAAAATTCCATTCCAAGAATGCAGTGGGGATGGGGAGGGTGAGGAAGGCACATGAGAGATAGTGTCTTTCAGTTCTTTCTAATCACCTTCTTGACCCAAAACCCTTCTTCTGTTATTTCAGGTCAGGGCCCCTAATTAGCTGTTAAGTATGCTGTGTTGGCTTTCCTAAGCTGAGTGGAAGGATAAGACTAAGAGGCTAGAATATAAACAGAGACCTTCTGAATTTAGTGTAAGGTGGCTGTCAAATCAGTGAGTCATTATACTGCAAGCTTCTTCAACTCCAGACCGAAGCAAATGATTGGTATTGAAGTTCATTATCTCTTTCATCTCTGATGGAGAAGATGTGTGCTAACGTGTTTACAAACAGTTCAGTTGGTGAAGATACAGTGTTTACATCTTTGAAATGGGTCTTAATGCCTCTATTAACTTCAAGCAGCAGGTTTGTTACCGAGTCCAGACAGCCTGGCTGTACCTTCCCTGTACGCAGGAATGGGGAAAGGAAGAAAGCAACCTGTGGCCGGGAGTTTGGGATAAAAGGAGGCTGCCCCCTCCGAAACCTCCAGAGGGAAAACCCCGTGGGCAAGTGCCCCAGTGGACTCTCTCCCGTTATTCAAATAAAGTTGCAGGACTCTTCTGTCCTCTTTATGGACACTGGCTTTTCATAGCATGACTTTCTATACATCTCTAATTCAAAAAGCAAACATTTATGAGTGTACTTTATATACAACACACTTTGAGAAGCAGATCTAATCTCTTGCTTTCAGTGAGTAGCAACTTATTCCATAGCAATTCCACAAAATATTGTGTAGCAGCTGTCTTTGGGGGAAAGTGTTTCATAGAGTGAGAAAAGGAAGAAGAGAATATGGTTTTTGATAATTACCACCATTCTCAGGATGTTCACAAATGCATACTTAAACATTCATACAAGATAAGCCTTGAAAATACAGCAATATAAAATAGTCTTCCAGATGCATTAAAGAAAATAATAAAGGAAAACAACTGTTCCTTGATAAGCTGACAAAAATAATTTCAGTTTTATACTGGAGAACAAAAACTGAAAGCAAATGTTGAAGCTATAGGGCTTCTGCCAAAGCAAAGCTGCCACATACATTAAAAGTAAACCTTTATATATGGAAAAGTAATTTCTCATACCTGTGTAAAATTATGGCTCATTCATTCTTTAATTGCAAGGAATTTCTGAAGTGAAGGTGAAAAGAAAAATACCCCAGTTTAATATTGCATGGTGGCTACTGGTGTTTAGATTACATCTTGCTGATCGCATTTGTTTAGTGTGATTCACTTCAACTAAAATACAGAATGTGGCTGAACTCTGAAATGATAAAATACATACAAAAGGTAGAACTTTATGTCCATTTTGGTTTTTTTCTGCAACACGTGAAATCACTGATAAGCTTTGAAAGGGGATTTTTTTTTAATACATTAAAGTTTATGAAGTTACATTAAAGTGAATACACTGAGCATGACAAGCTATTTGACCTGCATGTGTTTTCTTCAAATTAATCTTCCCTTCTCAGTTTTCAACCTCAAGCATAAGCCCTAGGAAGGAACTTCACCATTTCATTACCAAGGTCATTACATTACACTGTGAGCAGTGATACTATTTGTGTGAAATGTAACCAAAGAGTTTTTCAATCATAATCTTGTTATTGGCATATTAAGATCACAAACACTTGTAAACTTCAAAGGCCAAAGGACTCAGCACTCAGCACCTTAATTGTCTTGCTTTCCTCTCAGAAAACATTATTTTCTGTTATTTTAATTTCTGAATAATTTTTTGGATTTTTTATTTTCATTTCTCCAGCCATCAAAAAAATCACCTGTCATATTTCTAAGCTGATGATACTGGTATGTATGTGTACACTTTGCTTTGGCCAAAGAATTCTGATAGAATTCACAATTCATATGGAACTTAATCAACACATTTACAATGGACATTTTCAAATGCCCACACTTAAAATGAATAATTAAGCCACCTAAAAAAAATCTAGATTTTTTTTTTTCTTAATAGTTATTTTGGGGATAAATACAATGAATGATAAAATAAACTTCTGTAAAATAGTTTTAAATAGTTGCTTATAAAAATCTGTCACCAAGGCTTCAGTTATTGCAAAGGAACTCAAACGTAATTCTGTTCTATTAAACTTCATTGCTCCTACATGAAATAAAAAGGAGTTACACCTTGGATTAAAATATTTGACACATTATAACTGGTCACATGCATCTTAATTTCTCACATTCTTCCTTTCTACTTCCCCCTTCACTTATCATTTTTATCAGAAACTAATTAGGATGATCACAAGAGGAAATGGCAAGATTTTCCAAAGTGATCACTTTTTTCTTTTATGAGAGGCTTCAGCTTTCCATCAGATCAATTAGTTAATTGGGCATCACTCTTCTAACACAGCTCGCTTACTAAAAAGCTCTCATCTTAAACAAACTGTCACAATCCTTCACTTTAGATTGAAGGCTGGAGGCTCATAATTGGCCTCTGATTCTGTTTCTTTGAACATTCTTATCTGGGGATCAAACTGCATGTAATGCAATCTTCTTCCACATGAACAAGAATGTTACCAAAATAAACCTGCTCTGCTGTCCCTCTCCTTCCTCACTTTCCTTGCTATAGTGGTAGCTGAAAAAGTATATTAGTTTTAAAAAAGTAAGTAAAAGAGAGCAGGGGGAAGACCTCAATTAGGTTGAGCAAGACTGAAAGGGAATTTTATATTCATATGGTATTTTAACTCCTATGTTGTTATTGAATCCTGCATTTGATTACATTGCAGTTGTGCTATTAATAATCCCCTATATAAATATACAATATTGTACTTGCAGAGAAGCATAAAGGTGGTTATAAAGAGGTCACGCAGTTAAAAATAAAACCAACAAATATAATGTGGCTTAGTGCTTTTTAGAACTGGTCACCCATATACTTTTACAAGATATTTCAGATATATTTTGACTTAAACATGTCCTTTAGTGTCTTATTTCTCAGCAAGACTCCCAATAATAAAGTAATCTAAAATGAAGTAAGGGCTGAATAGTTAAATATCCAATCATTTTATGTTGGAGTATTAGTGTAGCTGTGATAAGTATACTTTATTTACTTACAGACAGTACACATTTTCACATGCACTTTTCTAGGTATTTTCTTTTCTTGTGTGCATGCTATTAGGTCTTCTATGCAGGGCTACTCCATAGATTATAAGAATGGCATTTTCTAAATGTGAACAAGGCAAATGCGTGACATTATTGTGAAGCACAAGCATCACACAAGAGAGTGCCATTTCTCTCCATAACAATCGGCTAGCTACCAGATGTCTCCTAGGTCTGGAGCTGACCTTTGAGTGAAAGATAATAGATAACTTAAAATCAGCTGTTCCTGGAGAGAAGTAACTCCTGTAAGTGTGTCTTATAAACTATGGAAAACATTAAAAATGAACACTGTTTATTGTAGTGGTCTGCTTTAAAATTACTATCAAATTTTACATTTTCAGAGCAAGAACATTATTAAACACAAAACTAAGAGTTTCCAATGCTCAGGCAGGCACTCAGTCCCTATAAAGCTCTTTATTAATAGTAATGATTGAAAAATATATGTGCAGGAACCTTTTCACTCATCATTGAAACTGAACTGTGTCCAGAATCAAATGTGGCAGCTGTTTAACAGTACATGGCAACACTAAATAAATGGGGGAATTAAAAATATAATTAAAATTAAAATTAAAAATATACCAAAAATTACACTTTGGTAGGATTCATTTACAGAAGGGAATGCTGGAAAGTATTGTTTCTAAATGTTTAACATGTTTTTTTCAGATATCAGGCTTCAGCTGCTGAAACCTACCAGTATTTCACTGATTTATAATATGTTGGAATTCAATATTTTGTTATATTGTTAACTATATCCTTAATTTATCAATAGCATATGGAGATTCTTTTCTGAACCAATACATCTATAAGAATTGTCTCCACAGGCCTTGCACCAGCGATAAATGTTTTCCACTGTGTTCAGGATATCATGTTTGTCATTGCAGTCAACTACTGTTTTGCCATTAGTTTGAACAGAGGGTAACCAAAAGCGTTGTAGCAGTCTACAGCTATGTCAGCAATTATATTTCTAGACATTCGAGGATTGTGCCTTTGGATTGTCAAAAACATGGATTTAGTAAGAAATTGGAACATAATATTGTTTCTTGTTTTACTTGTGGTTGTTCTCAGGAACAAAAAAGAAAAAGGAGGGGGAAAAAATAAAGTAGCAGAATTCTATCTTTTGGAGTGTAAAATGACCTGTACTGGGGATAAAGAAGGAATGATGATGTTTTTAACTGACAAGGTGGTTCAGAATTAGCCAGTGTTTGTAGGGGAAAAGTGTTGTGTTCATTGTTGGCTAATGATACTTTTAAATGGATATAGCTAGATCTAGATTTGTTTAGTAAATCAAGATGTTCATTTATTTGCCAATAAAGTATACAGGCTGTTAAAATATCAGGAGTGTTGTAACTGACACTGCAGGAGAATGAAATGCATTTAAGGAATTAAGCCTAAAGTACTGAAGGATGAAGGTTTTAATAGTGAAAACAGAAACTCTGGGGAAGGAACTTCTATGAGTAAACCTCAACATAGCACTGCCCTTTTCATGTTTAGTGATGTAGAACTTTCATTTACTTTTGACAAAGTGAGAAGGTAAGAACAGTATATGTGTTTATTTTCCTAGTCTTGATAAAATTCTGTTCATGGCACACAATGGTTAAAAATAACTCACTAGACATAATTCACTCACTAGATCTGATAAATGATTGATTCTACTGAGGATTGCTTTAGGATTGTGGTTTATGTCTGGGCCAATGCACAAGGCAGCATCAGAACAGCTGTAACTTGGCTTGAGTGCCCAGGTGGAGATAAGGCTGTAACAGAATCACTTTGTCATCATGCTTGGACATGGAAGTTGGATTTTTTCCAATATTATAATACTTTCAACCACTGCCAGCTTCAAGTGACATAGTAAGCCTGGAGCATATCACAGGAGAGAAAAATTATTTTCTGGCCTTTAGTTTTGGCACTCTTTTCCCCTAGTTTGCATTTTTCTTGAAACCTGAATTCTCTCCCACCCTACAAATGTTATTACATGGACAAAATACATATAGCCATTCTAACATAATGAGGAGTTCATTCTAGTCATGTAATAGAAGGAGGCATCCTTGTTAAATCAAATATTCACATATCCAAATGTTTGGGGACTGTAAGGAACCAATATGGTTTTGTTAGAGATGGCGGGATTTGTTCTGGTCTCAAAAGCTGGGCAACACTGCTTGCAGTTCAGGCATAGACAAAAAATTTATTAAAATATAAATTTTCCAGTAGTCTGCAAGTTCAGGGATGTGCTTCTTAGGCTAATATATATGACAGTTGTAGGCAGCAGATATTTTGGGTGAACAATGGCAGGACATGACTGTTTTACAATCAAAAGAACTATTTACTGCTTTATGTACCTGGCTTTCTGAGCAGAACACACATGCAGTGTTAAAGAGCATAACAGTGAGTTTCCAAAAGTTGCTGCTCCATAAAAATTAAAAAGAATTAAATTCACCCTTTAATTAACAGGTTGTATGTTGTTAATATACTTTTTTTCCTTGCAAAAAAGCCCCATAAAATTGTCACAACTCAACAGTGAATATAAATGTCTCCCCTCATCTCATTTTAGCTTTTAGGCATAGTTAAAATGGCTACAGTTTTAATCTTTTTTTTATCTTTCTTTATTTTATAAAAGCAAAATACAAGCCACAATATTTTTGTGAAAAGCAATTGGGTTTTTTTGAGAAATTTTAAATTATTTTATTTCTTTTCTTGAAGAAAATTTCAGGGTTGAGCATGAAAATAATAAAGAACACTTAGTCGTATTGCTGCTGCTTAGTCCTCATTAATTTTCAATGTCTTTTAAACTATAAATATTTTTAAATAGAGTGTCTAATGGAAAGCTAAATTTTTGTTGAGTATCTAAACTGCTTTCAGGTAGGAAGGGACAATTTTGTGTGGTTTGTTTAGCTTTTTCATGAGAAGTCCTTATTCACAGGGTCTGTCTCCATTATTTAAACGTCTTTTTTTTCCCCCTTATTCTTTTAGGCAGAACCATTAGTCTTGAAGGTACTTGTCTACATTTACAAACTATAGAACTAAAATTGACATCTATATGTTAGAGATGTAGAATGAAAGTCAAGAAACTAATTGGCTTTCCAAGTTCACACAGACTTTGGGCAGAATTGCTCAAGTCCAGGATTAATTCTCTATTAAACAAAAGTGTTCGGAGCTTTGTCAAAGCGTTTAACAGAGAAAAGCTGTCCAACTATGAGCTATGTTGTAGGTGAAAGGAAAAAGAAAAGCATGTCCACGCTGGAAAGTGTGAGGCTGATAAACTCTGCATTAACAAAATTTGAAATATTTAAGTCAATATTCTTGTATTAGCCTTCAACTACAACATGGATTTGAAATCAATACAATGAAGAATATATGTTGTGGTTCCCATTGGACCAAACTACATTTATATGTCTCATGGAATTTTAGCTGTTAAGATCTGTAAAGACCTAGGATGTGTGGAATAATTTGAAAGCCTGCAGTAATCCAAACTTGAAAGTTTAGAGGAACAGATAACAAAGATAAGAGACTGGGATGTATTGATCAGAGTGATATTAAAATGGTTTAACTTTTGTGACATATATTTTATTAAATAAATTTGGAAATTTCAATTAATATGATACTTTTAGAGTTTCATTTTATAAAGAAGTATTTTAAAATATTAATTTTCTTCTGTAAAGAAGGAAAAAGTTTAGATATGAAAATGCAAGCCCCATAATCACGGAAGAAAAATACTTAAAGAAAACACAACCATAGGAAATAACCACTACTTTTGTACAGTTCACCTGTCAGAGCTCTGATAAGTCTAACAGCAGTTTTAAACCTTCAAAGCACATCTTCCTTAAATATGCTTATTATGCTCTAGCCTAGGACCAAGCAACTAATCAGGGTAGCAGGTAGTTGTTATTTCCATGACTTTTATTGAAATTGCAGAAAAAAATTTCATTTTGGAGAAAAAAAAATCTCATCTGGATCTGAGCATGATTAAATACAATTCTACACCTGGAGTTAGTCATGACCTAGCCATTGGGGTGAAGAAATGACAAGAAGATCACAGAGATCCCCAAGATGCAAATGATCCAAGAGCCACAAAAGTGAATAGGTTGAAAATAGACTATTTCTGCTACTCTTTCCAAAACACTTGTACTTTTGTTCATGATTATTGTGCAGTACTAAATAAAGAGCATTATCTGGACTGGTTTCCTTCTTTAAATGAAAAAATTTTAAACCCTTTCCAGAAGTCTTCATATTTCATTTTTGCTTCCCTTACAGTCCACAGCTGAATTATGTAGAGAAGATTGAAAAATATAGCATGGAATTATTCATGAATACAAAATACATCTAGAAAAGAAAATTCCTTGACTTTTTTTTTCTAATATTTCTTATATATACCTCATCTTCTTTTTTCTCTCATATATTTTTTTTTCATTGCAGTCCAAATAATGCAAGGATCAACTGGATTCTACTGTGGTTCTTTCATCAACATAATAATAATTTGCATTCTAATTGCAAACGTTTCATTATTCATGACCAATCAGAAAGAACACTGACTATTTTCAAAACCTCAATTAAATTTCAAGGCACACAGTGTGAAAGGGGTGGGTGTGGGAGTGTGGAGCAGTCATGATTTGTCTCTAAAAACCATGAGCAAATTTGATTGTGCAGACAGAAAGAATCCCCATGGGACCATTTTATAAAGCATTTTTCCAGATTCTTTTGTGCTGTCAGTCTCTGGATTAGAGAAATAAACTTACTGCTCTCTACCATAAAACTTCTCAGATCAAAGCTGAATTAAAAGTTAACTTTTAATTACTTCAAGGAATGTAAGTGCAAGCTGCATAGTCTTAGTATGCATGACTTCTTATCAGATATTCCTCGTGATGCACATTACATCACAGATTTAGATATATGCATGTATAAATATTTCTTCATCTTTGAAGGGAGAAATGTCTAACCCATTTTCTGTCTGGGATTTCCACTGACTGACACCTATAGCAGGGGCAAAACTGGTCAACCTGAAAGATCCCTGCTGAACTCAGTCAACAGGTTAAATGTGACCTTGGCAGCTGTTTCTGTTTTCAAGGTCATTACAAACCTTACAAGCTGTTTTCCTTTCCATCTCTCATAGGATTAAACAGCAATATGGTAAAAAACAACTAACATAAATACAAATCTCAAGAGAAAGTTAAAAAACAATAAATACATAAGACTGAGACATATAAGGTTCATAAAATGGTCCATTCAGGGTCATGTCCAAGGACTATGGCTCTTTTTCTGCTGCTGAAGGCAGGCTGTTACGCTGCACATTTAGAATCTCTACCTAACCACCTCCTTGCTTTCTTTTTTGCAGAACATGGTTCTTATAGGATTAAATTAATAAGATAGTAAGAAGTCATTATTCTATTAATGTTCTGAACTAGAGGTACTCAGCTTGCAGCCTGTGAATTGAGACAATGAGAGAGAAAGGATTAATTCCTTTCTTCTGTCAAAGGTTTAGAAACCCCAGTCTTAGCATGATGAATAGCTAGGGAACAAGAAAAGCTATAAAGAAATGTTTTCTTCACTGGTCACTCAGGGGACACTAGAAATCAAGAAAAGAAAATTAGAAACTGTGACTCAAGTATACATTTGTCCCTACCTAGGTTCAAGCAAATTGGGAATAATTTTGTTCTCTAACAGTGATTGGCAAGCAATCTCTGGGAATAAGTGAAGAAAATGTGCGATTTTTTTCAATCCCCACAGCCATTTAATCTCTTGTACTCAAGGGAAAGAGTCATAGCATGTAAGTAGGCTGAAATTCAGGACTATCACACAGCAGGGAATCCCAAAAAGTATGAGAGGTTTTTGCCTGCTTAAACACAGTATACAGTTCAAGTTGAGCTAAGCTGCTGAGGGAACCTTAAGCATGAGCCTAACCCTAAGCAGAGCAGAAAAAGCAGCCTTTTGCTGAGGTGCCCAGCACGTGGGTGGTGGTGAGCAGAAAGGTGTGGAAGGAGCAATGCTGGGACAGTTCCATGTTGTTCCTGGCACACCTTTTGTAGCTATAGTGTCCCTGGAGCTCTCAGCTTTGTGCTTTTCTCAAGCTGCTAAGAATTGATTTAACAGTGAAGACCAAAGGAGACCAAGCCTCTGTGAATAAAACGGATCGAACCCAGAAATGTTCAAAATATACCCAAAAAACATGATTAAAACTAAAAGAGGTTAGATGCTGGTGCCAATATACTGCTATACTTTATTTAATACTAAAAGAAGCAAAGAGAATGAAGTGGAAAAGAAGAAAGAAAGAAAATTAGAAAAAGAGTTGTTTGTGGGGGGGTGGGGGCACAGAGGGAGAGCAACAGGGGTTATGTATAAGCATATCACCCTTCCAGGGTTCCAACAACAGCTGGTTTTCCCCTCTCTCTAGTCTTCTGGGTGGTGAGGGCCCCCTGGCAACTGCTGCCTCTGCTGTGCCAAAAGGTGTAGAATCCCATGGGTACACATTTGGGTCAGGTGGGAACACCCAGGTGCCTCTCTTGCAGAGGTCTGGTTTGACACTGTCCCTTGCAACACTGTGGACCTGTTGCAGAATTTGCAGAGCTCTGGTCCAGCGTCTGGGGACCCCTTTGTGGGTGGCCTCCGATGGGCTATGACTCTGCTGTCCTTCACAAGGATGCAGCTTTTCCTGGGGTGAAGGGGCCCCACAGCTGGGCTCCTCTGCACAGCAGAGGATGGGCTTTCACTGCCTCAGACCAGAAGCTTCTCTACTACACACCAAAACCTTCCATCCCCCCAGCCTTTGGTGTGAGGGTCTGTGCCAGCCTGGCAGCTGATAGCTCTGTGGTCTGTGGGGCTGTGGTCTGTACCTCGAAGGTGCTGAGCTTGATCCCTCTGTGATATTCTTCTCCCCCCAGACCAGACCTGAGACACAATCTTATCTCCATCAACGAGCAGTTCAGAGCCTCAGTCAGAAGGCCTATTCAGGGTGCAGTGGTGCTCTCTGCAGCTTTTGTAACACAGTTTTGTTTTAATAGGCAAAGGTCCTTCGTGAAGACATTTAAGCAATGAATTATAACATTCAGTCTCCGACAAAGGGGATGGAAGCATGGATTTTACAACAGCTTTTAACTGCCAGAATGTCCCTAAGCAGTTGTAGGAAGGCTAAGAATGTAGACCAGAAAGTTTGGAACAGCTACAGAAAATCATCCCAAATTTCCTATGCTGTACCAGCTCATGTTGCCAAAGGAATAACGTCCACTGCTTTGGTGCTTTGCAATGGAGCTGTGTGACTATTAAAAAGTACATTTCAAAACTGCAGCATTAGCAGGCTTCATTTGTTTGTGGTTCTGGATTCTCAAGTAGGTCAAATTTAGTAAATACTCCACAGGAATAGGAAACACTTTAAACATAATATATATACTCATAGACTCATTATATACACTAATCATTATTTCTCTCTCTTATTCCAATTTGTTTTGTCTTGTTTTGCTTAATTGTTCCTTTTTCTCTACTCTATCAACCAGTGAAACAATTATTTATGAGACAAAATTAAAAATACATTTATTTTAATACAAGAGTTATGTAATGATATTATATATTGGTGGTAATTTCAATTAAACACCAGGATAAAGCCCATAAGGATTATGAATCTCCCTATTTTAAAGCTATTGTTACCTGCCATTAGGAAAGAAATTCTCTCTATAGAACATACTATATAGCACATTTAGGAGTGTAAAAAGGATTCCATGCCTCTGCCTGAAACGTTAAGATTATATTTATTCATTTATTCATCAATTCATAATACTTGAAGAGCACAATCAGGGGAACTATTGTACTAGTCCCTGGACAAATGAAATCCCAGAACTCCCTGATTAAGATTATTTATAATGAATGATGCAACTGTAGAATTAAACATTCTCTTTCCATTCAGTATCTAAACAGACAATTGGGCTTTTCCCAGCATGGTAATTCTGAAAACTTGCCTCAGGTCAGTGAAGTAGCAGTAAAGATGAAGTGCAATAATACAATCAGTTTGTAAATTGCTGGAATTCTTTTTATAATAGCTTCTAAAATTTCCACAGTAACTATGAAAGAAATATGGTCCCTATAGTCACTAGTACTTGACAGTATGCTCTACTCAGCATTTCATGTTAAACAATACAGTGAGATTTCAAAACATCAGCTCTGGCACCTGACACATCTGAAGCAGAATGTCCACCGAGTGGTCATGCAATGCTATTGGTCACACATGTTCAAGCAATACCCATTTCTGTGTGGAAAAGAGGGTTGGTCTATGTGTATGACTAGAAAAATTTCTTTGAATTCTCTTTGCATCTTATTATTCTCGGAACTGATTTGATTATCTCTATCTTCTCACTTCTTGAGTGCAGACTATTAGCTGGTATTGAGGCACAAAGCAATTCTGCTTCTTCCCTGAAGGAGAGCCTAAGATTTCAAGGCACAAGGAAATCCACATGGCTCATTTCTTCTTCTTCGTATATCATGCCTGGAGATGTTGAACCAGAAGGAAGAACAATTGTATGTAAATGAAATTTTCTAAATTTCTTAAACCTCTAGAAAATGCTGGACTAAATCTAGTAGTACCATTTGCTGCTCCCAAATTCCATTTGGGACCAAACAAACAAAACAAAACAAACAAACAAAAAAAACCAAACAAAAACCCCAAAACAACAACAACAAAAAAAAAAGAAACAAAAAAAACCCAAAAAACAAAACAAAACAGAAAAAATCCAAATCAAAATGAAGTAAAAAAAAAAACCAACCAAAAAGAAACCTAAAACCAAATCTTCCCATACATTTAATTAGAAAGTAGACTTATTTTTGCATAGCTATATTTTGCACTGCTCAATCAACCCACACCTTTTGTCTTCATGTTTCCTCTGTCTTTTTCTTTATACAATGCTGTATTCCCTAAGAACTTAATTTCATATCCTTAATTTAAAATTATTTTTCTACATTTTAACAGATGGCTGTGAAACACACAAAAAGGTGGAATAGGTTAGTTACACAATAATCAGTGAACGGCTGGAGGGGGAGAAAAGATTGGGAAAAAAGTGTTTCTTTCTTAGTCAGCAGAAAATAATTTTGTTTCTTATGGTTTTTCTTTTAAAACCTTACTCTAAAATATTTTAAACAATAGAAACAGCAGAAAAAAGTAGATAAAGGATTAATGTATGGTAGGTTCATGTATTAAAAATATATATGTATAAAATGTAAACAAAGAAACAGAACATTATTGGAGTTTTGTGTTTGTATGTGTTTTGGTTTCTGTTTGTTTTGGGTTCTTTTGGAGTTTTTTGTTGTTTCTGGTTTTTTTCTCTTTTTTTCTTTTTTTTTTTCCTTTTTTTTTTTTTTTTTCCTGGCTGAAAGCTGTTGCCTGGGTCCATTTCCAAAGAACTAAACATATAATTACATAACATGTAATTACTCAGCTTTCCAATTATATACAGCAGGGTCAGAAATTCCCTGCATTTGCATGGAAGGGCTAATAAAATGGGTCTCAACACCTGGTCTTTGCCTGAGGAAAATAAACATATTGAATGAAATCTGAGGGTAGGAAAAAAATATTAGTGCTTTGTATTCTCATTTTTTGCGATCTATTTTTCTATCTTAATAAAACTGAGGATGCTGCAGTAGTATTAGGCTGAAAATCTCAGAAATCCTGAGAAATCTTATCTTCCTAAGAATGTGTAAGATACTTAAGGAAACAAAGAATTAGAATTCATTTTCTGGTTTTCTGAAGGCACCAATACAGCCTAGCATATTCCATTATGGAATGGAATGGAATGGGTACATCCTGAAGTGCCTATTAGGATTGGCACTTTTCTTCAGCAAAAAGTTGGTAAGAGTCCATCAGAAATTCTGGAGCAAAGACAGGTCTTTTAGATTCTTTTATCAAGGGATTAATAGAATTCTTAAGTATTCTCAGTATGTTCATATTTTCACCTACGTTCTTTCTCAGCTCTTGTCAAACAGGTTTCATTAATTTTTATGAGGTTTAGAGAAGTAAAATACCCATTTGTTGCTTCTAAAACACTGACATTTTTCTATGGAGTGGCCAGTCACCATTCTATTCATGTAGAATACCAAACATAGCTTACTAGTACATTGTCAGCTTCCATCCAAAAACAAATACATCACCTAAAGGCAAAAAAATCCTTTTCCTTTTGTTTATCAGTAATATAAGTCAGTTAAGTGTTGAAAAAGTGAAAATTCACCATATGTCCCATAAATTCAAAATCATTTGTAGGAGTTGGGACAAAAATTTGATTGCAGATTTTCTGAAGAGTTTTACCATGTTAAGGCTTAATCCTTCAGAGGGCAAAGATAAAATCCAGAATCTACAGTGAAATTTACAATGGCTAGGAAGGTCCTTAGGGTCACTTTTTTTTTCAAGGTATAAAGAAGATACTCAGAATGAAACGCAGAACACTAAGAAATATCTAAGCCTTAAAAAAAAAAAAAAAAAAAAAAAAGAGGACGGTTTAGTGAAGAACATGGTAGTGGTGCTAGGTTGACAGTTGGACTTTGTGATCTTTTGTGATCTTTAAGATCTTTTCCAGCCTTAATGATTCTGTGATTCTGTGGGTCAACTTGCTTCTTCCATATCTGGTTGAATATGTGTTGGGATGTTTTCTTCATTTCTCTAACTGATAAGAGGCAGTAGCACAAGCAGCTTCTCCACCCAATATGGTGCTTTGAGCCGCATCTTCCTCTTTGTTAAATCTTATTTTTAATGTATTGTCATATGTCTAGATTAAAGAGAACTTATGTGTAACAATATTCCAGTTTGATTTCTCTTTCTTATATAACGATTGCTATGCTAGTTTAGATTAACCTATATTTTTCTCTGCTACAAAATTTAATGTTCAGGTCACCATTCACAGGATTTAAAATCAGTCTTAGTTTTTATATTTATCCCTTTTAAAGTTAAATAAACCATGTCTAATATTGAGCAGCTTGATAGAACTATTTAGAAATTCCTCATACATCTGATTCACTCCTCCCACAGTATATTGTTCTTATATTTTCTATTACGTATTTTGCCTTTTTAAGATAAGTGTTTATCACACCACTACTCACTTGAACCTGTAAGCAGGTTTCCTCAGCCTTTGGAAGTGAACTCACAAGCATTTCTGATTGCCATATACCTGGCTTTCTGCTTGAAGAGTGATCCAAAGGCTTGTAAGAAACATTAAGTAAGTACTGACAATTTGATCATACCATGAAAAGATAACAAAGTGAGTAAAGATTGAAAATCATGGAAATCTAGTATTTCACATATAATAGCAGAATATAATATAAAAACTGAAGAAAAAATTTTAAATTGGGTGCAGTTTTAAAATCATATGAGAATTAAAAATACTCACCACCTAAACCAAAGGATGAAATATGGACTCATTTTAAACTGTTATAGCAGCTCCCTCAAGACAGTGTTTTATTAATAATAGGCATATAAAGTCTTGATGTTTTCATATCCAAAAAAGAAAAATAAGTAGCTGTAGATCTAATTATATTTTTGAAATTTATAAGTTGTTGATATTTTTGATGTCATCATAGTCCAAAAAATAACCATGTTTGTCTCAGCCTTTCTAGAAAAATCTGCTAAAAGCACTTGCTCCACTGATCTCTCAAAGGTCATATGCATCTAAATAGGTCTGTCAGAAAGAAAACAGGCTTTCCAAATACTTCAGGAGGACTGTGGGACTTTAAGGAGCTCTAGTCATAATTTATCTTAAAAAGGTAGTCACAATTTTTTTTCCAGATCATTTCCCTATTACAAGTTTTGAGGGAAAACATACAAAAGAGAAAAAATAATGTTGTTTTCTTTTTAAAAAAATTATTCCAAACCACTTTTACATAGCAACACAAAATTCAATATTTTATATAACAGCCCTGTCAAACTGGGAAACTATTATTTTTTACTTAAAAAAAAAAGGGCTAAAGAACCACATGAAGGGCACAGTATCATATAACATGTTTAAAAATGTCCATGTCTCAATCCACGATAAATCTTGAAAAGGTTTCACCTTCCTTGAAGTGGTTGCTTTTATGCAAAGATGCAGAAAGCCTCCACAGACACAAAAAAACACTCTCAATATTATCATGCCCTGAATTACAGAAAACACACAGAAGTACCTACAATTTTACAGGGACTCAGGTTTCTGTGGAATGTAGCACTAGAAATGGCATAAAATTTTTAACCAAGAGCCTTAATTTCTTCAGTCCAAATAAACTTCATGGTGCTGCAAATGGGGATGTACATATTTGTCTCCATGGTTTCAACAGCACCCTCTAAATACAGAAGTAGATGTCTCTGCCTTTTCTTTTTCTCTGTATTCCTTGCATTGAGCTAAATTGAAGACAGCAGCTCAGGTCCCTATAGATCAAACTGAAAATATAATATAACATATGTACTTTCAAGAACATTCTTATACTTGATTATTTAATGGACACTCATCCTCCTCTCCCCTCTTCTGCAAACAATGTTGTGATAATGACTTCAGTCACAGAGGTGTAATTACAGCAGTAACCTAGTAAAACCCAGTAGTGTGCTATTTTTTATTATCAACATAAGATATCTTTTTAGATGACTATGGAAAAGCTATAGATATTCATCTTTAAGTTTCAAAACTCTACTGATGAAGAAAACTAGCACAAAGAAAAAATATTACTCTATTTTACTCTTATGTAATAAAGAAACATTTAGAAGAGTGAAAAAACTTTTCCTTCTCTATTTTACTTGAAAACATAAGCTGGTATGTGATCAACTATTCCATTTTAAGGATGAGGCAGAGAGGAGAGAGAAAAATTAATTTCCATTTGGAAGATATTTAAATAGTTTTGTCACGGTCTGTCCTGAGATGCTATTTCAAAATGTATTTGAAGTGACTTATAATTTCATTTTCTCACCATCTAACATTCATCTACTTCCAATCTGAGTATGAAACTGATTATAATTCTAGCAAGACTCCATCATCCCCAGATACTGGCCAGCATTTAGAAATTCCTAGTCAGTGAGGGTATCTAGCCTCGTATTACCCAGATGCTTCCGCCATAGATTTGATTCTAGTCACTGTTTTCAAAAAGATCCCAGTATAACTTTAGCCTTTTAGCACTGGCTCGTTAAATCATATCATAGTCCACATTGGTAAGGAGTTATGTTTAAAACTCTGTTCAGAGGCTACTCTCCTGCAAGCACAGGTCAAAGTTTCTACTTGGCATCAAACAGTCCCAGCTAGTCTTGTTTAAGGAATAGAGAAATCGAATATTCACAGTTCCTTTCCTCCTTGTAAAATAATTCTGGAGTTGTTACAGATTTAGTGGGAACATCTGGATCCATGGATAAAAGAACACAGCTGTCTTATGTGATTTATGATTCCATTTTCCTGTCTTTACCCGGGGCCAATTTCAGTCTTTTTTCACTCTCACCCCCCATCCTTTAACTCATATAACTGTCATTCTTAAAGTATTTTAAGATGGTTCTCACTTTCTGACTGTCCCAATAAATCTACCTTGAATTTCTTATGCTTGTTACTGCAGTATTGGTTCAACTGACAGATATATTAATCTTTGAACAGACACATTCTAAGCAGAGTTTAAAAAAAAAAAAAAAAAATGAGGGTTGAAATTGAATAAAAATTTTACTTCTTAATGTTAAGATTTTGCACTGTAATATTCTTCATTATTAATGAAGAATTTAGCTGAGTAATGTCAAAAAGGAAAACCTGTTAATTTAGCTGAGTAATGTCAAAAAGGAAAACCTTATTTTATCCTACTGACAATTACGCCTCTTAATGATTCATATTTACAGTTGGACTTGAAGCTCTCAAAGGTCTTTTCCAATCGAAATAATACCAGCAAATGATTCTATGATAATACTTAGGTAAATAATATGAAAAGTTACTTCTGTTACCATTTTTCTTTTTTTTCTTTGCAAAATATAAACTATTTGCATTCTCCTAGAAAATTATTTGCCATGGGTTCTTCAGCATACTACTAGCAGAATGTGAAAAAAATATTTCAGAATGGAATTTCTTTACTTTTTTTTTTTTTTGTCTCAAGTACACTAAAAATTGTGCTAATTTAATACTATGACTTCTGTCTATGCATTTTTATAAAATGAAGCAATCCTGTTGTGGTAAAACACGACCTAGAGCACAGTTTCCTTATCTGAGGACATTACAAAGCACTTCAAAATCAGCAGAATGCTGTTTATATTAGACCTTACCTCAGTGCGACTATATAGTGCCTGTGAATAATACTGGGACAAAAAAATATGTCTGATCTTAAGATCAGACATTGATAATAGGATAAAGATGGCTTAAATAGCTTCAAGTCTTTGAGCTATGGGCTTAAATTTAGGCTGCTGAAAGGTATTGTAAGTTACAACAGCCTCCTCCTCTGAGTTATTCAGCATCAAGAGACCTGTACAGAATCATGCCTGTGAGGGCAGCAATGCATTACACTTCACCGAGATTTTCCATTATTTACAACATGCACAAGGAGAAATGTGTTATATTCAGAAATAATTTCTGCTCACATTTTTTTGTAGGAATAGAATAATCCATGTAAGTAAGTTAGATTATTCTTGATGTGCAACTAGGGAAAAACTGAATCCAGAAGCGCTTGTTCCAAAAGCAGGCAAGCTTACTTATCTTTCAAAGATGTATAGTTATTAATGTATCTATAGAAATTTCTTGAGTTTTACTATGAGTATTTATTTCTAAATCACTATGCCAGTACATCAAAATTCCACAGTCTTTAATTAATGAGGAAAAATAAATATTGAATAAAGAAAATTACAAACAATTCTAAAAATACTCCAGTAAATGTTCTTTTACTGATAGAAGATCTTGTACTAGTTCAGATTTCATCAATTTAATCTAATGCAGACCTAACAATTATAACTATTTTTATAAGAACTTCTATAGGAAAATTGCTTTTTATTACTAGACGTGAATCCTGTTTCTAATAATTCAGTGATTAAACTTCTAAAATTTTACCCAAACCATGGTTGATTCTCATGGATATTTTCTGCTTTGTAATAACTGAAAAAAAAATCAGTTTTCTTATTTTTATGGTAAATGAGAGCATACTACTTCTTCCTATTTTCATGTCCAAGGAATAGCACTTAATTTTGCCTTTATTGTTATCTCTATATGGAAAAACACTTCCTTGAACTTTCTACCTAAAACCTCCTGATTTCTTGAGACTCTTTAAAACCCAGAAGTAATTTAAGGATCTTAAAAGTCAGCAGAGAGCAAATGGTATTTTTTCACAAACTAAGTGGCTGGATATTTTTTATTCACGAAGACCTAAAAGTATACCTTGTAATGAAAACCTGTAAAAAACTCTTTCAAAGTTCAAACTGGCAAGTTCATTCTCAACAGCTCTATTAGGAAAAAAAAAAAAAAAAAAAAAGTGCCAAAAAATTTGGTAAATATTGGTAAATGTTTTTACAGACATTACAAAACTTAGTTTAATTTGTACAAAATTTAGTTATGGGTAGCTACTCTTCACCGGAAGTGAAGCCTATAAAGATGCCTAAGGTATTACAGCACCTCACTTTTTATTGCATATTTGTTTTACTTGCTTTTTGCATTATCAGGCTTTTAATGAGGCTTAAATCAGCATGACAATTCGAAACCTGTATTGACAAAACAAAGATCTTTCAAACAAAAAGGTAGTTCTGCTTAATAAAGATCCTGCACTTTAACTAAGACAAGTGAAAAAATGGCAGAGGCACCTAGTCAATTTATCAGCTTCTGTCTATAAACATACCAAAATTATAATATAGTTAATTGGTAAAACAGATCACAAGGGCTTAGGTTCCTGTACCAGTTAAGGTTATCAATAGACTGCTATTTGTTACAATGTCAATCTGTTTAATTTTTATTCTTAAATTATTGACTGAATGACCCAACTGTTGTAAACAGCATTGAATTTGATACCTTTACTATTGCTTAAAGGAGAGAAGTCAAAATTAAGATGGAAAAATCAAGGTGAATAATGGTGATTCTGTTATAATTAAGTTTTATGCAGGCAATACTGTTCATAATAAGGAACAGCTTGTTTAGAAACTTAGCAGATAGTCAAATATGGCCTGTAAAGTGTGAATTAAAAAGATTTTTATTTTTTCATGTGTGGAAGCTTGATTTGAATTTCTGCTCATTTTATCAGGGAGAAAAGAATGCATGTTTTTATTCCCCACCAAAGAAAATAAATTGTATAATACTGAAAAGAGTAGCCTTAAAGAGAGGACCATCTATGGAAAATAATATGGGAACGAAAGGACTTCCTCTGCTTCCATTGGTAGAGAAATAGTATGCAAACTGGTTCAGGTAATTCTAAAATGCACTTCTCTCTTTATGCTACCAAACCCTTCATAATTCACTACTCAGAAAGCTTCATCAAAAGATAAATCAACATTTTATGAATTATTATATACTTATTAAATATTTAATTTGACTATTTTCAATGCTGTCTTCTTCACAACTTTTCTATTTAGCTATGATGAGAATGGGAAGTAATAAAAAACAAGCAGAAGCATTACGAATATTGTGGAGGCTCTGTCAGAGGGTGCCAATAATGCCAGTAATGAATACAGATCAGCAGGATACTTGCTGCATTCCAAAGGGTTTATACACAAAACTTGCACTGTTATGACTATATCAAAAGATTTTTGTAGTGCAATTTCTTAAGTATGGTTTTGATTACTGGCTTAATGATATGAAATTGTGTTCACTAATAGTTAATTTCTTCTTCTCTAAGAAGTAGAACTGATATAAATAAGTTCATAATTGCATATTTCTCAGTATAAAGGGAAAAAAATAACCAAGCCAACAGCATTTTGCCAGTTAAAAAAAAACTATATTCAGACCAGACTTCAGTTCCAACAGCAACAGTTTTCACACATCAAGAAAACAGCATTTATTAAAATGCAACATTTTATTTCTGCTCCAACCAGAACTCAGGACACAGTAGGCAGTGTACTAGAGTATTTTTTTTCTGTTCAGACTTCTGTTTCTATAACTTGGCGGTGTGTAAAACAAAGCTTTGATAATTCTTCCAACTAGCAATACAGGACACAATTTTTATTCTCTTTAACGCTGTTAGTACAGTAGGTTGGTGGCTCCTGGGAAGAGCAGAGTCCTCAAAAACATTGTAGATCTATGAAGTGGACGCTCCCCTCTTGCTGCTCCTAGGGAAGAAAAACACTCTGCTGAGATGGAGAAACAAAAGAGTGAAGTATTTTCAGAGAACTCCTATGAATATTGTTTCATAAATATATGTTCTGGAGATTGGCTAGTAAAGAGGAAATTTTTTCCTTCAATGTCTATCACTTGTTCGCATAATAGACCTATGCACATATATTCATATCACTTTGACTTGTGATGTTGATATGTACACAAGACACATTTTGCTGTCTTTACAGCAGGGTTTTACTAACCTTCCTACTGCTATTGTTCTGCCTCACATCCTTTAGGTGATTCCTACTAGCAACCAGTGCAAAGAATGAGTCTGTCAGGAAAAAGGAAATGAACTGAATTCAATACATGTTATATGTGTGTTAAATTTGGACATATAGCAAAATGCAAATGACAGCCTTATATTCACAAATATATTTTTGTTTCTGTGATTACTTTAATGTGCTTCTTCTGAAAGAGATACATACATATTATCTGTTGAGAAGGAAAGGTATGAGAGTGGGTTATGAACTATTTCTAGGCATACCTATACTAATAACATTGAGATAATATATATTGATTTAATTCTTCATTGATTCATTTCAAAAACTGGGATATTTTACTAGAAGCATTTTACTTTCACAGTCCTTTTATGCAGGGTAAACTTTAAGATACATGTTCAACTGATTACTTTTGCTGACACTGAGACAATCAGAAAGAGAAAGGCTAAAAACACTAGGATTTTTTCCCCTTCTTAAAGCATCTGTTTTGACACACTTTTCTTTCTTTTTTCTTTCTTTTTTCTTTCTTTTTTTCTTTCCTTTTTTCTTTCTTTTTTTCTTTCTTTTATTCTTTCTTTTTTTCTTTCTTTTTTAAAAGTTTTGGGATTGTTTTGGTTTAGATCCCATGCAGAATGAAAACAAATGCCATACACTGAAAGTTTTCATGCTCTGAATCGTTATTCTCCAGACAATTACAGCTATGGTGTGAGTGTGCCATGTGTAAATAAATCACAAAGGGAATGAGATATTACTTCAAATACCTTCACCTATGACATAGCTAAATAAAAAGTGAAAAAACACATATTGTAAAAATTAAGAAACTGGATGAGGAGGTCCACATTTGACATGAAAAGGAGAAAGATACAAACAAGGCCCAAACTCCAGGTGCAAGGAATCAAACCAATGTTGTCTTGCATTCCAGTCACATCTTTTATTTTGCATAAAACATAAAAGACACGTCTCCCTAACAATTTGCAACAAGTGCCTGCTCATTACTTATTCCTCTGGTATTCAGTGGAGGGTGATAACGATCACAATGACCTAACTTGGTTTTTCATGTGGGATTGTCCACTCTTCCAACAAGGCCTAGACATTGGATTCAGAATATGCAGAAGCATTGGCAGTATTTTGTTCTGCACTAAGGGATCTTTGAAGTAACACAAGACAGTGCTCTGGCTGTTTCTTTCCATGGCTGAAAAACATTCAGTGGGCTATAAATGGGGGCTGGTGTTCAGGGTTTTGTGTCAGTCTCTGAGGCTGGCAGAGGCAACAAGACTCTATGGGCACTGAGGTTTCCATCAACTGCCTCTGCTGTCTGACAGAAAGGCAGGCTTGGTACTACTTGTGCAAAGAACATAGACCAGCTACAGAGAGGAGTGTCACTTGGATTGTCATGGGCTGTCACAGGCACCTCCAGTGTCATTACCCATTTGACCTTGGCTACCACTTAAGAAGTGTGTGGGCCTTTGATAAATCTTCAGTGATGTCATTCAACAACAATTTTAAGGCTGCAGTTTCTGGCCATTAACCATTCAGAAGGCTGCTCTGTAATATTAAGAGAATCAGCTGTTTCATATAGCTGTCCACAATCTATGAAAGAAAAATTTTCATAATAGAAAATTTTAAAATATTTGAAAAGTCAATTCAAAGTACTGTCTCCTTTGATTTTTTTTTTTTCTATTCTGGTATCAAAATTTCTTTAAAAGTTGAAGCAAAGAAGCACTGAGAGTTGGACTTAATAATCATTATGTGTCCCTTCCAACTTGAGATATTCAATGATTCTATGACATGTCTATATGTTAAAGGGTTAACACAAGGTGCTCATTTGCAAAGGGAGGAAAATTTTGTTTTTGTTCTTCCCCTTATTTTGATGAAGTTTACCTGCAGCCTGGCCATAAAACTTGCAGTTATACAAACACTGAAGTATAGAATTTAGCTCAAAGAACTTGGTGCAAATATTAATTAATTTTGGTGAGTCACGTTTCTTCCTAATGATTTTTTTGTAAAAATAAAAAAGACATCAAATGCCTTCTGTGCCCTCACTTTCTTTCTTTTTAATTTTTTTCCCCTTCGAGGCACTAAAAGTACACAATATTACAAAACAGGTATAAATTACTTTAAAATGGCAAAATGCTGGAGTGGTCACATAACCCTGAAACATGTTATCTAGTTTAGCCCTGCATAGACCATTAAAAGATCCATTTTTTCCTGCTGTAACTGTTAAAACAAAAGAAGACTGACAAGTTGAAAGAATACACAAATAAAGAAACAAAGTTTTGGGTAGACAAGAGAAATGAATCCTGTTTATATTTTACCTCACTGCTTTGGCAAGAGTAAAGGAGTTTTAAGAGAGGTGTAATTATAACTTGCATATTCTTCCAGGAATTCTGGGGTATGTTTTTTGAAAGTCTTATATAGATATTTAAAAAATTTGAGGTCTAATCCAAACCAGTGGCCTGGAAACTGGCATTTGAAATGCCAGCAGCAACGGTGCCCAATCAATGCAATTCTTCATTGAAGTCTCTATATTTTTCTGTTGTGAAAGATATTATTTATTTTCTGTATACACTACTTTTTTGGCATACACAATCAAACTGAGAAATTAACTTCAACATAATGGACTCAGTAAACTTGTCTAGATCCTGCTGCACTATAAATGAAAAACATTATTTTAATAACCACATTTTAATATTTATTTATGAAAGCATTCTATGACCCATGATAAACTCAAAGCTCTAGCTGGTGCTAAAGTAACTCAGTAGAAATAAAGGAAGTAAAAATTCCAGAGCCACAATCCAAAGTACTTTACAGAATAATGATATAAGTAATACTTTGTCTGACAGTAGAAATCAATTGCATCATACAATAAATTGCATGACTGAAATGAAAAAGCCTATTGAGGAAATTAAGTTTTTGACCATTGAAACCCTAAAGTCTGTCTGTTTATTAATTTTTTTCAAACAAGGCTTAATAAGTATAAATATTTTAGGGTGCAACCAACACTAATTATTAATTATAACAGGCACATAGTTAAATAAGGAAGAATTTTCAATGCAAAATTGCAGGCACACTTTTTTAGCAGTCTAAAAAATACAGTTCAGAAACCCTTGCAGGCTTGTGATGAGGTTTTACTTTTTCTTTTTTATTTTCCCGAGTACAAGCATAGTGGTAGTATTCCATTAATTAAACCGAAAAATAAAGATTGCCTGCTAGATTCACAGAGACGATCATCTGCCTTTGCCTATGAGTGACTCATTTCCAGGTATATTTTTTTCTTTCTGGTAACACAGAACATATGGAAAAAATAAAGGTTCAGAAGTTCAATCCTTTCCCTTAAACACCATATTTCTGTACTCACATTGGCAGAGGTATATTTTAGAGGACAGGGACATTACAGCAGTTCCACAAAACATCTGCAAAAATTTTTGCAATAGAAGTTTCAAATAGAAGTTTCAAAATATACAAATTAGACATTATGAAGATTTCTGAAACTTAATCATAATTTAGAACTTCAATCTGGTGAAGTCAAAGGACCTCCATAAATGTTGAAATGATGAAGGGAAACAGGAAATTTTATTAGAGATTGTAGTTTAGCTGATGGCAGTCAATGGGCTCAGTTGCAGTATCATCTGCTTTAACTTTTAAGATCTATCATAACAGATCAATAGGTGAGGTTTCTTTAGTATCTTTTAAAGTAAAGTTCAAGAGCAAAAACTGTTAGGTGGTTTCTGTAACATGAAAGCAAGAAAAGGTATTGTATCATACATGAACCACACCTTGGATTTATAATTGAATTGCACATTTGTTACCAAAACCAAAACTTTTTAAAAATAAAGCACTCTATCAGAAATATATTGTATATTGCTTACCCTATGCAGTATGAGGAACTGCATGGTCTGAAGATAAAGAATAAAGGATTTAAAATTTCTACCTCTCAATGAATTTCAGGGCTTCATAACACCTTTGTCCAGTTGTGAATAAAACATTCTGGAAAAAAGAGAGTAAAAACAGAAGATAAAAGTCAATCCAAAATCATGCATAAAACGTCAAATATTCTTAATTTATGCATGTTTTAAGTATCATAGTCAATTATATATAACTCAAAGTAACCTCATGTTTTTCCATGCTTCTTTAAAATTAAATTACTTTATATTATCAAAATAATTTTGGTAATAAAAAATACTTATTAGTTGAGAATTTTAGAAGAAATAATTACGTACTTCTGAGCATTATCTTTTTCAATATCCAATAACCGAAGGCTATATAAATTGTTTGCATTGGCTTTCCTTGAATTAGAATCTTAACTGCAGGAAATGTAAAATTTCAACCAAAACTAAGGAAGTTATTTCAGTAGAGTCTGTCATCATTATTAAACTTTTTCTCCTTTCAAGTCACTATGCAGGTTCTAGGAACTAATGAAGGTACTAGACAGTGCACAGTCTATCATCAGTAGACAGATTTTATTTAATAGCTTCTTTCCAGTTGGCTACATGGGGGACAGATGGCAGGTAATATGAAATTTCTGTGCAGTATTATAAGAGCTAGTCCCTTAACATGGGATTTCAAAAATCTCTTGTATTTGGAAAACATAAGAATTATATATTATCCAAAAGAACTGCTGCCATTGTATGGAAATTAAGATTATATTTTGTTTTTCTCCAGGTCACTGCTTTATTCTTCACTCATTCAAATAGCATTTGTGTGGCAAAAAGCCACAAATATAATGTCTTAGGTGTGACCTTGAAGAAGTAACTCTGTTAAATCAATTTGGTATTTATTCAGCCCTGACATTCTTGTAGCATCATTTATTATGCAAGCCTTTCTGAATTCTCAGCCAACTTTATCCATTTCATTCTAATGCTTTTCTCCTGTCCTTATTTCCATACATCTTCATTACCAGCACTCCAGCTCAAGCTGCTGCTGAAGGGTTAAGATATTTATTAAATGTAAACTCAAACAAATGTTAACACGGAGCAGCTACTGAAAGTACAGAGATAAAAGGCCATTTGCTGGCTTAATTAAAATTAATCAGAAATAATGGACTGCCCTGAGGAGGAATAATATAAACACATAACACTAATCTCAGAAGCTCAGCTTAAAATATAATATGAGACTCCTAGTCTCATTGATATAATATAATATTTAGGAACAGAGGAAGGTTTAGAAGAGATCAGAATAAGTTCTCTTACATGATAAAATTCATAACTTTTTGATTCAAAGTCCTATTGTAATGTTTTAAGACAATTCCTTATTAAGAGTTTCCTTCTGACATTGATAACAGCTAGCTTTTGTAATGTGATCTTAATAGGCTATTAATACCAGGACAAGATTAAGGGATTTGTTCTGTCCTTCAGCAATGCATGTAGCTGCTTCTAAGATGAATGGAAAGTATCTATTAGTATTGATCACTGTAGGACATGTTCTATGAGGCTCATGCCCATCTTTCCATACACTATTTGGGAAAAACTACCTGCCTAAGAAAGACTGACTATATTTAGCTGGAAAAATCCTTTGTCAACTCTTTCTCATAAATATCTGGCTTTCATTTTGTGACTGTTCTGGAATCTAATGTGCCTTTCCCACTCTCTTTTCTACCTCAGTTTTCAAATAGCTATATTAAAAGAAATGAGGAAGAAAGCCCAAAGCAAACAATGTGTTAGCTAGATTTCAGCCCTAGTCTATTTTGCCTTTGTTGAAGTATTGAGTCTCATGTACTGAGTACAACATAGATGCTTTGATAGATTGTTAGCAAGCAAAGTTGCACTTCTTGCAAAACACACTAATTTCTTAGGATTTTTGCTTCAGAAAAAATGTAATTCATAAACAAATTTTAAGTAACTAGATTGCATTTGCCTCATTATATGGCTGTGCAAACACCTCATTTCAGAATTAAAATAGTCCTAGTTCATTTTATCTTACTTTGCCTTGGAAGTAGATTATGTTAAATCAGATTTAGGTCACTTTAATGTATAGGGAGGGTATTCACATAATTGTTTATGTGGTTTAATGAATGCAATTTAAATTCACATTTTTAGACCATTCAATTAATTTCCCGCTGTGTCCTTATGTAGACAGACCCTTCTCCTTCTTGCAAGGCTGCTCTTTTAAACCTGTGTCTGTTCTATGCCTTTAGGACTGGGCAGAGTTCACTGTTTCTAACAGGCTATTTTGCAAACCATCTCTTCCTGTTTTCTCTTTTGTATCACGCAACAGATAACCAATATAAGAACAAGATCTCTCTTCCTTATGGATTATTTGTTCCTTTAGGAAGCTTTATTCTCTCTAGGGCATTTATAAAGAACTGTTCCAACTCTTTGGGTACTGCAGTCTGTCAGACGGTGTGTTCTTTTAATTTAAGATTTTGAACTTATTTAAGATTGTCCAAAAGAAAGTTAATTGCTGATATTATACCTTTGGGCTTGATGCCGCATTTGCTGATGGCAATCATGCTAATTTGGGTATACTGTGCTTTCATCAGCAGCACAGCTCAGCTCATGAATGCACTGGCCAAAACACTGGCCAAAACTGGCCTCTATAACAGAGAACGTAGGCAGGCAGCTCCCGTATCATCACGTTCACCCATGATATTGTAGGCATTAAAGTCAGATGAGTTGTTTGTTAGCACTGTATCTAGTAGCAGACGGTAACTCTGATTGACAGAGACCTTCTAATATCCTGTCTACAGATATTGATGAACAGATAATGTGCTTTTATGTTTTTCTTTGAATACTGTGCATCTCTTTAACCCAGGATCATTCACAGAGAATCATCCTTGATTAACCTACATTTCGCTGCACTAAGCCAGAATCATAAACTTCCCCCGAGATCACAATTGCAGTAGACATTCTAAGTATCTCTTCTATGTTTAATTAGTTATTCTTTTTCTATTAATTCAAAAATTATATTTTTGATTGGATACTTCAAAAAAATTTTGTCTACCTTTTCTCTGCTTATACACAGCATCTGGCTCTGGGATCACAGATTTTTTTAGATTTTGAGAGGCATAAACCTCTTCATAAAAGAAACTAAATCTAATTTTTTCTTGCATTTAGTGAGTCTGTGACTGCTTGGTGCTCAGTCCAGACAAAAGCACAAAAGAAATTGGAAACTTCTTTATATTGCTAACTGCAAAGTTATTGGTTACAGTCTAACCCTAAGTATTTTCTAAATTCAAGTCAGGCATGGATCTCCAAACATTTTTATTGAGGTGCAAGATGTAATACTCAAAGTCAGCCTAACAATGAAGAAAGGAAAAGAATTATTTAAGTCTCTTTTTCCTATATATATTTTTGGTTACAGTTAAGGGAGTATTAATGTCTGGAAAATCAATACAGTGATTTATGCAGAGAGGAGTTATGAAAATAATTCACATTAAACATATTTCAAAAGCAACTGTCTAATTAAAAACCAGTGGTAAGTTTACATTACTATCTCATGTTGAGAATAGACACCTGCAATGTATTTTCATTTTTATTATAAGGAAACTACAAAAGCTTGGTGGTCTAAAATTCTAAGTAAATGTGCTGCAAGCATTATTTAAAAATTTTAAATACATAAAATTAATATTTCTATTAATAAATATTTTGTCTATTTTTTATCTTAATTATGTTAATCATACTAATTCATAATCATTATTTGCTGAATAATAATTCTGATACTTTTTCTTGGGAAAAAGGCAAAGCAAATAAAGTAAATAGATAATATATAAAAGTCACAAACATACTTTGCTCTTCAGTGGTATATTAATAAAGAAGCTTAACCTAAGTTCCACAAGAAACACAATGTCAAAAACTTCATAGTGCAATTTGGGAGAATGTAAAGTTTTATAAAGGATACAAGATCAAGCTAACACAAGAAAGCCAAATATTTGGTAAGCTGTCACAAAAGCACTAAGACTAATATGGAAACATTAATGCACCCAAAAGATAAGCAAGATGCATTATGAAACTAACTAACTAAAAAAAAAAATCCCAATTACATGTCAAAAGTGATGATACCTAAGACAGATACTGAACAAAAATCTGGATCTTTCAGTTACAGAAGTTGAACTCCTTTTCAACAGTGTAGAAAGAAATGTATGTCCAGTAATGAATATTCTAGGATACCATTAGAGTCTAATATTTCTTGCATTGCCTAAAAGTAATGTTATGAAATTATGAGCATTTTCTCTTACTCAGTATTAGTTTTGAACTGTTCTGCTGTCCACTAATAAGAAAACCTTTCTTGCTTCTCTTAAACTCAGCACACTTATTATGCTTGTCTACATCTTCTTAATATTCTTGTTCTTAAAAAGGTATTGCTAAATTCTGCACAAACCTTAAAATATTTATAAAGCAAACCTTTTAATTTTACTGTTCATGGTGTGTTCCAAACACCATATTTTGAGAAAAATTTTGGGGTTTTTTTGGTTTTTTTTAGAGATCAGTAAAACTTCCTAATTTGTTGTATATACTAGGTATGATACCTCATTGTTTCAGTAGGAAAAATAGTTTTCCCTAAAAGGATAGTACCTTTGCATTGGAACTTTCATAATAAGAATAATTCAATGCCTCGGAACTGTAAGATGTACGTTCTTGTGTGTGTGGCTGGCATTTTTACTAAAATGGCAACTTCTTGCTTGGTCAGGTTTTTTTGGAATATGCAAGACAGAAGAGCTGTATGAAATAGTATGATGTAGAGGATAATAAAGTGGTATAGAATTTCAGCACCTTTGAGAGCCACAAACCTACAGCAATCTTGCACCTGGAGAAGTTGTCTCAGGAGATCCATTTAATGAAAATGCACTGTAATTGCAAGAACAGGAATTGCTCAGCAAAGCTTTATTGTGTCTTTTGGGCTGTCTTTGATTTTAGCTGGAAGACTGCACATGGGAATCTCTATGCATCTTTCAGAAACCAAGCAGCAAAGTGGAACAGAAGAATGATCTCCAGTAACATAATCTGCAAGTTGATAGAATACATCCAAACTGATGGGGTTTATATTTGAAACATTGCTGTGAAGAGCAAGGGCATCTGTTCATACACAAAATAGGTAAGTATTACACAACCAGAAAACATGACTAGTGCTGTGTTTCACTCCTTCTATTACAGTCCCATTCCTCCTGCTGCCATTAATCTGTTTCTAATTTTTCACCTTTGTTTTACTTTCTTGTTCCTTATCCAACTATGTCATTTTTTTTATTATTAATATTTCTTTCTTAAAATTATTGCTTTTTTAGCATCTAAGTTGTTTTAGAAAGTTCCACAGAATAAGAAGCAAGTGGAGAAAAGCAAGACTGGAATGGACAGCAGAGCTGCCCAAGACTTTACATGGCATCTTCTTCTTTGCCATATGTTCCATATGCTAAGTTTAGCTGAAGTAAACACAATAATACTGAAGCTAACTGACTTTAGGAAAAAGTAAGTTTGTGGAAAATGTAGTATGGTACAACAGAAATTTCAGGGAAGATCAGCATAAACATGTATTCTAAAATAATAGGCTATTCAAGTAGTGGAGTGGCAAAAGATATTGTCCCAGAAAATGGACATTATCTCCAGCTGAATGTCCATAAAAGTTTGATGGAGATTAATATCTGACTTGAAGCATCCAGGTTATTCTGGGTAGAAAAAAGTACTCCACAAAGCTGTAATTGAATTAGTAATATCTATACTGGATGTACAGACTGTAACTTGAAGAGGAGATAAGAGCACTTTCAAAATTTCTTTATTGTACTGTTAATATTTTTAGCTAATGAATCTGTGAATGAATATGTCTACTCTTTAAAAATCAGCTGAAATTTATGGAAAAGCTCAAGAATTTTTGGAAATCTCAAGAAATATGCCTTTGCTATAAATTAGAAAAATGAAGTAACATCTTCATCTAAATGTTAGCTTCCTGCTCACCTGACTGGTGAACAAAGTATTGTTATGGAATTTGAGGTGTATTTTAAGAAAAGCAGAATCAAATTTGTACTAGTGGTTTCTAACAACTTTTCAGTGAAGACATAGCTAGGAAAATGGTATCTTCAGCATTAGGAAAAAGTAAAGGACAAAAGTAATAAGGTAATTGCAGATTAAATTGGATTACATTTGAATCACAATACTGAGCTTTTAGGGTTTTTTTTGGGTTTTATGTTTTTAGGTTTTTTTTGTTTCATTTGTTTTTTCATGGTTTTGTTTTGTTTTGGTTTTGGTTGGTTTTTTGGTTTGTTTGTTTGGGATTTTTAGCTGTTTAATGTAAATATTAGCTTACAGGCATCTTTCTGCTATGAAGCACACAAACCTATCTCCCCAAAAATTCAATTGCTTGAAGAAGGGCAAAAATATAAATTCTATACAGGTGTTTCCATAGCTCATGGAGACATGGTCATCTAGTAGTCTATCCAAGCTCTTAGTCAAAATATGGAAAGTCCCATGTTTCTGTCCAGAATACAAAGCAGACAGCCAGGTTCAGATTCACTGCTATGTCAAGAATGAGCAGGTACCAGTAAAAACTATTACAGTTATTTGAATAAAGCATAGATGAGATTATCTTCTAATGAATTCTTTGGTTTTAATTACAAAATTATGTTTTATAGAATCTGTGCTCACCCCTTTTCACTCTCTTTTAAAAGCCTTAAACAGTACTTTCATATATGCATAAATTTGGTTTTCTCTGTTGCCACTACCCACTATATCCACTAATTGGGTAAATGGCATTAGGCAATTTTAAATAAGGGGAATAATCACATTTTTCTTCTCCAATTTATTTTGTCAATTTTATGAAGCAGATAACAAAATCTTCTGCTTAAGATGATTTTTTTTAACTTCTTACTAAATTATTTGTGACCTTCGGAACTCTTCAGTAATGACTACAGGAAGTCAATAGTTCATGTAATGAAATTAATTCCAAATTCACATAAACCTCATAAATAAAGTGTGAGTTGAAACACAAATTAATGTGTGATACATTCAAATTATGAATGCTTATTAGACTATAATATTTTTAATTAACACACACCGGCTGCTAAAATTAATTTTTAAAAATCCTGTGATTTTTTAAGGGTGTGTATTATCATTTTTTGCTAAAGATAGACCTGGTGTAATGAATGCAAAATAAAATGAAAAAAAGTTAGGTTTTATTTCAGCTATATAATGAAAAAAGGTCAAATTTAAAGTTAATTACTCTCACAAAAATTTAAGTTCATATGTATCATAACATATCGTATTATATTATTTCTTGACATGAGTGGTAAAGGTTAGAACAGGAAACGTTCACAAAAAACTCAGAAATGAAAATTCTTTCCAAAATCAACCCAAAACTTTTTCACATTTTCCCCTGAATTTTCTTCCTTTTCCTTCTTCCCCTATTCTCTCTCCACTTTGTGTTTTTTGTGAAAACCTTCTGTTTCAGCTCAGAACGGCACTGCCACACTGTTCTTACAAATAATTTGTCTAAGTGTTCACACTGGGACTTTTGCAATGGGCTGGAAGACTGAATTTGATGAAGCAGGTGGAGGAGGAGAAGGGAAGGGAGGTGCAGCCCTCCTGCTGCCCATGCAGCCCACAAAGAGATGTGCATTCATTCCACGCTTGTCACTGCATGGACTCTGCTCTGTGAGGATGCGGCTACACCTTGCCTTGGGTCTATAGCAAAATTCCCACTGATGTTACTTGCAGTGTGATATAAGCTAGTGTGAGAGGACAAGATGTGTCATTATGTCTCTGAAGACTGATAATGTGAGATTCTGAGTTTTGTCTTTGAAGTACACGGGTGAAGTTAGTGCCAAGAATGTCCAGCCCACCTTGCAGCTTTTTTCATCCCACCTTACAGCTTTTTTCATCTTTGTGTTTCCTTTCACACACATGATGAGAATGAGAACTTTACAATGGACAAGAAGAGGGGAGTGTGTGACACCTTAATGCCACAAATCAATAGACTCCTTGAGAACTTGCCAAACTTTAAAAACATAAAAAGCCTCAGTACTACTGATTCAGCATATGTCTGATTTACTGTGATAACACTCATTTTCACCCTCTTGCGCAGAGGTTCAAAGTCAAACAGTGATCCTAGTGATCCTTCAATTGAAAGAGTCAATGCCTTGAAAAGTCTGTCAGAGATTTATAAAATTTGCTTGCCTCAAAATCAGCAGTATATCTGGATACTAGCAGGAGGCAAGCCTCACTTTTGTGAAGTAATATCTTACCTCAGTCTCTACTGACTACAAGGTGGATGAAGAATGAAAGTAACAAAATCTGCTACTGAAAACATTGGTGAAACAGGCCTTTATCTGATTTTTTTTCATGTATTTCAGTTAAGGCAAAGAAAGTTTTGACACAGAAAAATGATATTTTCTTAGGAAGCATGAGAAGAAGTTTATGCTCTATCTGAGGTAGTATAGCAAGGTATTTCAACAGATTGAAAAATCTGCTTTAAAAATGTGTTGAGTTTTCTAGATGCTTGTCACTTTGTTCCAGAGTCACATCTTGCTCATCCAAATTGGCTGCATGAGAAGTACTTACACTTCTACCCCTTACACAAAGATATATCTTAGTTTCCTTCTTTCATAGATTTAGTATGTATAATGTGTGTGGTTTAGAGATGGAACATCTGTGTATAACACTGCTCTCAGGGTGTTAAGTACCAAGAGACAATAATGTTTTCAGCAGACAGAGGAATATATGGAAAGTAATACAGTTGAAGATGAAGATTCAGATTACTTTTTTAATGTTTTGACAGTGAAAGAGGGAAAGAAAAGTATTCAAAAGCCAGCATCTGAAAACTGTTATGAGATTATTTGTAGTTAAGTGAAATGCAATTAAAAGATCAGTATGACATCTGTTGACAAGTGAAAAGAATTTAGTTGTAAAAGAATTTAAAAATAGATATGAAAATCACTGCTGAGTAAAAAGTCTTGTCAGGTAACTAAAAAAAGAAACTGTTTATGCAATACTAACCTAGAGGAAAAATGTTCACAAATGTGTGAAAAGCAATTCATTGTCTGACACTGAGAATACAGATGTTTGCAGGGAGATTACTATCAAAGACGTGGGCATTACACTATAAACAAAATGTGCAAAGGAAGGTTTCTCTAGGATTTATTAGGTGTTAACCAAAGTAGACTGATGGGCTGTGAGGAGAGGCAAGTGTATCTGCAGCAGATGTTTAAAGTACAGTAGGATTGTTCACTGCTCCACTGAAGAATCACTTGTGTTGGTTTCTCTGTCAGGGAAAGATTTCACAAAGTACCCACCTCAAATGCGTGGAGTTTGGAGTACATTCACTAGAAGCAGACAGAGCAAACACTGCTTTGGACTCTGGGCCCCAGGATCAGTCCTTAGACAGTGAAAACAACTTGGTGATGAACTAATTTGCTGGCATAAACTGGCACCAGAGGCCATTTTTATTCATAGTCCCGGAAGGAATATGACCCAGGAAAGAACATAATTCTCAACTCTCAACCTCCTACAGCTGTTACGAAGCTGACACTGCTGATTTACAGCTCTCTCAGGCTCAGTCCTGAAGTCACAAAGCAACAATATATTTCCAGCAGGTGTTTTACTGATGCCTTAGTCCTACTGGAGAGTAGAGATTTCTGATACTTCATTAATGCCCTTACAGCAAAGCAAGAAAGACTGCATCTCTTAAAACCATTAAAAACTATACACTCCTTGACACTGACCAACATTCAAGCTTGATATAATTCCTTACTCAGGTTTGATATAATTCCTTGTAATACCAAGCAATGAATTGGTGCATGCTGGAGATCTGGGACAACCTCAAAGGGCCTGAGAGCTCTTGGTGCAAATGACAGAAAATAATCAATAAAATCTCAAGCTACAAACAAAAATACAGAAAAATGCATCAAAGCAACTCAGGTTTCAGTAAAGACAGACTGTGTAGAAAGAATCAGTATGGCTAAATTTACACCTACAAGCATGTTTAGACAGGATTGATGTGCTGACCTAATGTCCAGCTGCTGTCAGAAGGGTCTCTCAACTGCAGAGCCCACCCCAGCTCCTGGTCATCAATTCCCACGAGCTCAAGCACTCCTCTGGCTTCTCACTAAGCAGACACTACTCCACAATTTGGCAGAATATCATAAAAACATGAAAAGTCAATATTTTCTCAGAGGTGAGATGGCCTGGCAGAGGTCAGATACATGCCAAAATGACTGCTTGTCTAAGGTTTAGAAAGGACAGTGGGCAAAGCAGAGTGAAAACAGATGAGACTGCCTATTTCAGTAGGAATCAATAATTCTATCAGCCTAGCCATACCAGCTTCATAGGTTTTTATATCCAAGCCCCATTGCTCTACTGAATTTCCAGAAATATATGCTAACCACAAAGTTCCCCTGTTTTGAAACCTGAGATCTAATTATTTATGGATTTCCTTTTCGTTTGGTTTACAGAATTTCCATTGACTTACAAAGGTTATTTGATACAGAATGATACCTTTCTTCTTTGTGTCACTAAATACATTTGCATTAATTCTCCAATCAGATCATTCAGAAATTAATGGTATCATGCACAAAATTGCCGATTACCCAGTATTTTCAAATCTGTTACTATGTTCTTTATACTCTAGTTTCTCACACCACTACAGAAAAAAAAGAAAAGACAAAAAAGAAAAAAGAAATAAAGGAAAGAAAGAAAAAAAAAGGAAAAAGAAAAATAGAAAAAACCCAACCAAAACAGATTTTCAAATATTTTTATATTTATGCTTTTCTTCTCCCTGCAATAATTTAAATGAATAATTAGACACAAATAGAGATAGGTGGGTTTACAGGTCATCCAGGTTTCCACAGATCAGCACCAATCTGTGATAGAGCTAACCTTTGTATACTTTACCCGGTGTTGTCAGGTTGGATGTTTTTCAATCAGTTTGGCTCCTCTGAGCCCTATGTGCCTATGTTAGGTAGAATTCATGGATTTCCAAGAGCAATAATGCTTGGAAATAACTTCCATAAGTACTTCCTCAAAGTATTGGTCATTGTTGTAAATGAAAGTGTCTTGGTGGAATTTACTCATTTGGAAAGTTCTGTCATTGCTAGTTGGGTCAAAAATTTTGCAGGTTCTTTTACTTAAGACTTCAATATGAAAAAAAAAAAAAGATGCATTACTTTTTAAACAGATGTCAGAGAATTGTTCACTAAGTATAACCTTGACATTGTTTATTTATAAAGTCTTTAATTAAAGTTGGTATTCAGAACTTCCTGCCAGCAGCTGTTGAGCAGTGATTTCACCAGTGGTACTGACAGTCTGAGGGCCTGAATCTGAGAGATAGGAAATCAGTCTGCTGCTGTATGCAGACTTGTAGTAGAGGGTTTGTTAAAAATATATCACACATCCTAACTAATTTTTTAAGAAGACTTCAGTATTCCAAATTAAAAAGAAAGTTACTTACAGGCTTGCAGGATAAGAACTTAAATCCTGATGCAATCCCAGATGAATTTAGCAAAATTCTTTCTACAGCATTAAAGTTGCTTTAGATATGCATAAAAATCAGCTGAAGGATATGACAGTAAAAAGATCATGCTACAAATATTTCAGCATATAGGTTTTTCACTTAAGAATTTGCCTTTTTGTTTTTTCCATTTTCAGTAAATATTTGTGCAGTGAAGTTCAACTGGCATGAATTATAAAATATTAAAAAGAAATAACTTTCAGATTACATCCAAGCTGAAGATACTAAGATGAATTATCCTTTAGTATTTATTATAGAGCAACAATATATTATAGCATACATAGAAAAAAGGTATATCTGATATTAAAATTGTAATTTTGTGCTTTTAAACACAAATATTTATCAATCTGCCATTATCCTCTTCCCGTCTCTTCCTGTGATTTCCTCATCTTTCAAAATGCCACAGACTTTTTCACAAAAAATTTAAAATCTGTTACTTTTTATATGAATCTGACACCATATCCTTGTGGTCATTGTAAGACAGTCAGCAAATCAGCACTTTACATATACATACATATCCTTTGCCAAGTAAAGAGGGGACTAAACAGTCTGTTAATTTGTGAGATGAGGTTAGCACTTTAGAAATCAACCTCCTTCCTTGACCAAATGCAAATAAATAAGTTATAGTCATTTTAGTGCAGATGAAAGAACAGTACTTTTGACTGTTCCCTTCTGTCCCTCATGCAGGCTGCATAAACCACAGTACCTGTATATTTATTCTGCCTGAGGAATGTAAGCCAAGCAGCAAATTGAAGGACACATCTCTGCCTACATTCCACACATACACATGCCAGGATATGACTTGCTTTCAGTGTAGTTCTGTGAAGCCACACATTTCAGAACAGTCACCTGAGTTTTACAAAGATACAATTCATTCCTGCCCTTGGGGGGCATATGAAGGCAGTAATCTTCCTGAAAAGGCTGCAGCAACATCTCATCTATTTGCAGTTCTTGACATCCTTTTAAGGTCAGGAGAAGGAGATGGGTTTGTCAGCTCCAATGTGGCTCCCACACTGTAGGATCTTGTTTGTGCTAAAATATTCCTGCTGCCTGTCTAAATGCTGCATTTTAGATGTGGTCAAGTGCACAGTTGGAAAACAGTGGTGACTCCTATCAAATGATTTCTAGAGAGCAAAGAAACAGGATCACTTTGAGACAGAAAATTTTTGAGAAACAGAAACTGAGGCAAGAAAGCAACAATAATTTTCTTAAATATATTTTTTTTCCCATAAGGAGCTTCACATACTCTTCTTCAACTCACATCCACCCCTTATTCCTGCAATATTTTTCTTCTTCATTTGCAAACAAAAGTAGATCAGTCCCTCAATATTTGGATTGCAAATGAATATTCAGTAGTGGGTGAAACCTGAAAATATGCAATTTGCAGATTAGGTCTAAGACTTTCAAAACATATCAACACCCAGTGAACTCATCCCTAAAACTATGCTTCATAGTACACCTTTGCATCCTTAACAAGTTATCTGTCTGTAAAAATTGCCTGATCCCAATACATACACGAGCTTTAGTCTTCTGGTGCTTGTGAAAGCCTACAGAGACCCATTCATCAGAGGCTGCTCCCTGACCCAGAGCTGACTACAGCTTTAGCTCCCATTACTTTTTCATGAAAATTCTCATTTAACACTATGTGGATAGAATGAAATGTTTCCATCAAAAGTCTTTGAAAACATATGTTTAACAGGACCTGCTGTTCCTGTCTTATTGCATTGTTTCAGTCAGGAAAAGAGCAAAGATCTTGAAGAATGTTTCCTGTGTATTTTTGAAGCTGTTTGGAAGGTGTTGTTTTATTTTGTTGCCACCATTGATTGCAGGGTCTCTGTCTCTCCATCTGCAATTATGCCCTGTTCATGTTCTGAGATAAGTGTTTCAAAGAATGAAGCCTTGTAATGGGAAAGGAAGATCCAGAGAACAGGAAGATCTCTAATTGCTGTAATGCTCATGGAGAAAAAGAAGTTTAGCCTTCTCTTTCTGATCAAAGGAAAATGCTCTACTTAATGAATACATTAAGGAAATGCCTAGTTTTTGTAGGACTGATTATGGTTTTACCTCTGTGTTAGAGCAAGAGAGTGAGATTTCATGAGGTTTACAGTGGGGAACTAATATTATATCTAACTGGCAAACTGCATTTCTAAGGTAAGTTTTACAATATGTGCAGGCCAAAGATGGACTAAAAGTTTTGGGGACTTTCCCCTCAGTATTTAAAATAGTTTCCAGCCAAAATCAGACAGCAGAGTAGAGATTGGGTGGTGAGAGCTATGCATTAGTGAGGAATTGGTTTAGTGAGATAGACTTACATAACTGAACCATGAGGTGTCTTGAAATGGTGGATGAAAAGGTCAATGTGCCTAGGAGAAGGGGGACAAAGGTACTAGGGGAAAATGGTGGAAACCTTTTCTGAATTATTCCAAATCTGCCAGTCTTTGGGATCTTGCCCAAAGGGTATTCTAGGAACACCACCAGCTGCCAGTTTAACAGCCTCTGCTCACATCTGTCTTCTGCTACTGGATAAACCATACAGCCCTCAGTAGACCTAGGTAAATGACAGCCAGGTCTTTCATTCTGATCTGGATCTGGGGAACACTCTCAGAGAGTTCAAAAGCAACCTTCAAACTTACTAAAGAATAATACAAAGAATTAAGAATATTTAAGAGCTACACCAGCCTCCAAGTTGAATTTGACAAATAACAGATTAAATTGTTAATTATATTAGAAGTGGGGAAACTTATACAGGAGGCAATACTGCAGCAAAGACTCTCTTTCAGAATTAAAACAATTAGAAAATCATTCTAGTTTTATATGAATGTATATATGTATATGTAGATATATATATAGAATATTGAAGTACTACTGATGTAGGCCAATACAAATAAAGTACAAAAATAGTAATCTGATACATCGATTTTTTTTCACTTTGACATACACATACATAGATATTTATAAATGTATGTAGATATTTATAAATTTAAAATATAAATAAAAATATTATACTTTCCTCAAAGGGCATTTTTTACTTCTCAAGGAAACCTTTTCTAAGGAGCTAGAAAACTGATACTTATGAAACAATGGAGAAAGAATAAACACATGCAGGATGATGATGGGGTGGAGCAATATCTTGGAGATATATTTAACTAATCTTTCCTTTTTTTGATGCTTTGCTTTATTATGGCTTTGGAGATTTTTTTGCAAAGATATCTACTAGACAAACACAATTCCTGTTATCTCCATTGACATCAAAAAATAACTAAAAATAGGATTTCTGAATAGAGAAAATGATGTCATATTTGGAAGCAATGCTGTTGTTGACTTTTGCTGGGAGAGGCAGTATTCAGGGAGATTGGTACATAGTGATTTGGAACTAGATCAAGTCGGCAAACTTTCCATTAGAACCGTTGAACACTCTTGTTCTGCTTTATCTTTAATCTCAGAAGGCAAGTAGCTCCTCCAAAACCACTTAAAGGGCTTACTCTGTGTTCAGATCCTCTCTATGAGGTAACTGGCCTTTCCAGATCTGCATTGTATTTTACTGCTCTCACATAATTCTAACTATTCCATTACTATGCTCAAAGGTGAAACATAACAACTTTGATGAGTAATTTCTACAGTTTAAATTTCAGCATTTCAGTGCTGTTTCAGCAACATGATTTTTAAAAAAACAGAAGTAAATATTCCACAAGGAATCCTCAGACATTACAATTTTTTTCATTTATTTTTACCAGAACATGCACAATAAGAAACCCTAAATTAAAAAGTAAAATAAGATCCAATGATAGTTAATCAAAGTGTCATTAAAATTGATAATGCCATTAGCTTAAGCTCATAAATGCAAGGGAACAAATTCCTACAGAAATTTGCCAGTCTTTTCAATTTATGATAAATTTCCTTGCCACTCTTTCTTTGTCTCAGACTTTCAATCCCATTGCCCCTTCAATTAGGAAACAGAGAGTCAAGCCTAGATTCCAGCATCTGGAGATGATGCCACATCTGTTTAATAATTAGACCAAGGTTTTTCAGGTCTATGAAGTGTCTGAAGCATTAAAATGCATTTGTAGTTTTTAAATTATCATCTTACATAATGAAAATTACTATGGCAAGAAGGTCTTATCAAACCAACCACTGTAAAAATTTGCCAGACTAATCCACTTTGGACTAATGATTTTTTATTTTCATATACATACACACCTCCCCTCTGTATGTTTGAGTGTATTTGTGTATGCTCCAAGTAAATAACATTCTTTTCAAGGCACCATTCTTTTTACTGTGAAGACACCTAAAGCTTCAAGCATCCCTTTTAAGTGCATATTGCCAGAACTCCAGCATCTCTTTAGTAACCATACTTTTTCTTAGAGCACCTCATTCAGGCACCTGTGCTGCCCACTGCTGTATTGAGCTGTACATTCCAGGAACCAGGAGTGCTCCAAGAGCTTGTTTTATCTGGGGGAGTGCCAATGACCTTAATTCTAATAACCCATCTGAGATGTGTGATAGTCTAGCACTTTTCTAGACTAATTAGCAATGTTTTAGAGACAGGTCAATAACTTCCTTTGCAGATGATTAAAAAGTTCTCAGGTAATGTCAGGGAGAGGAGTTCATTTGGCAGAGAAGTTGATTTTGGCCCATTATTTTACATTTGATGCACCTGGTCATAAATTTTTCCACTAGGCTGACATTTAGATTGCACCAATTACTCTTGGTAGCTGAAGTTATCTGCATTAAATCATTACAAGCAGTCATGAGTAGCAATATACGCTTTTACCATATACAAAAAAAATAAAAAACCAACAAAACACCAGAATAGTATTTTTGTAGTAGTAAACAAATCATCAGAAAACTGGAGACGGTGTTTGGACTTCATAGCCTCAAATTTGCTTCAAAGGCTTTCATTAAAAAAAAGAAAAAAAAAAAGAAAAAAAAAGAAAAAAAAAGAAAAATAAAATTCTACTTTAGTAGAATTATTCAAATGACTTATCTTCATTCTCTCTCCTTCACTTTTGAAATTTTATGAATATTAGAAAAAATAGAGTGAGTTTTTAAAATGAGCGTTACTATAAGCCATTCTAACAGTGACAGCTGTGTTGTTTTTTGCCTCTGGGTCAAAAAAGAGAGAAAATCTAATTGTCTTTGAAGTGCCAGGCTTTTTTCAGTACTGCATCTCATCACTATTGTGCTTACATGACTTAGTTTTTCTTAAGTTTTGAGGCTGTATACCTTATAATTTTAACAAATTTATTAAAAATAAACTTAAATTTCCCAATAGATAATTATAAAAAGTAACTGACCATTTCTTCATGACTCATACCATTAAGCTGTCTATTTTGACATAGTTTATAATAAAGTTTATTTTTTAGTTTGATCTAGTATTTAAAACTAAAAAGATTTATATAGAGACTTGACCTCTATTGCTATCTTTGCTCTATACTAATTTGTAACTTTAGATTCATACCCTTTCTTTTCATATGTGCAATGGGGAACTGCAGAATTTAAGGGGAATATTCACACTATGAAAAGATAAGACATGGACTCCTGGACTACTGCTTTCTTCTGACTCCATTTTGCAACCTGTAAAATGTGCAGTTAGTATTAATTTAATAGCAGAGCTTGAATGATTACTACCTGAGAGTTATGCAACTTTGACAAAAGCTCTACAGTAGAAAAACCACCTCATTTTGCACTGAACTGAAATAGCTGAGGATTTATACAAAGTGAAAGAAACTTAACAAACAAGTATTTTGGGAAGTTTTATATTCTTTCAAATGGGAAAAATATTTGAAATTGAAAGAAGCATTTTGCTCAACAAAAATGTAGTGTTTTTTTAATGCCAGGTGAGTTAATGCTTTTTTCTAGCCTTTTTAATTTCACTCACATTGAAATGAAAAGTACACCTGTGTAAAAAAGGGTTGAAATGCTTCATTTAAAAACTGTCAAAACAACATTTCTACATCTCCTTTTTTTAACCTTAAAAGAAAATATATATAAATGTCACTCAAATAATTGTTTTTCAATGCTATCTTTACTAAAGGTGCTAAACAGTAATGAAGATTGTTTTTCTCAACCCAGCAGGGTAAATAAAAGTGTAAATCTAAACAGGAGAAATTATTGTTCAGATTATCCTATTTTAACCCCCAGTCAGGGCAAAAAAAAAAAACAATCTCTGTCTAATTTCACCTAGAGATGACTATTAATCAGAATTTTGGGTGACTTCCATAACAGAGAGGGATGTGAAGAATTAAAGTATCTGCTTTCCCTCGTCAAAATTATCATTTTAGGTAGAAACAGATGCTTTTTTTTTCATATAGATCAGACCCTTCAAATTGTGGAATTATCATCAAAAGAGTCAGCAGTGAGTATTTCCTTGTCCTATTGGTTCAGAATGCACTGTACAGAATATTTGGAACTTATTTTCTTAAACTTCACTACACTGAAAACACATTAGCTAATCCTAATGTTAATAATACTTTGCTACCAGCCACAATCAAAATCCGTCATTACCATATTGTCATTTAATTTATTTCCTATAAAAGTAAGTAAATACTCATCATCTGAGCCACTTCATATTGCACTGGTAATACAAAATACATTATAAAGAACAATAATACTCTGATGGCATTGGATTACATAGTTTATTGGGTCTATTCCATCTATAATTTTCATGATGGCTTTTTGAGTGACTTATGCTGCACTAATCTGCTACTCCATAGTAGAAATGGATTTACAGCAAATCTTTCTCCACAGGTGGCATTTCCCAGTAATGAATCCTGCCATTCAATTATATAATCAGAGTAATTTCTTCATGTTAAAAAAAGACCCCTTCTTGAGTGGCACATAAATTACCACCGGATTAAATTAGTGCTACTGCCAGGGCTTTGAGATTTCTCCAGTTGACAGACAGCACAGTACTGCTAATGATGAAGAGAAAACATGTCAGCTCAGAGATTTTTCAACTTTATTTTTCCGCCTCTTTACATTGGTTTCTTTGTACTTGCTTCTACAATATTGTGGGCTTTGTGTATCTTTGAAATTATTGTACCCAGGGTGCTTCCAGAGCCACCACAGGAGACGTTCAGTGCTTCTGCTTAGAAATGTTCATCTTTGCTGAGGAATGACCAGTTGAGTCAAATAAGAGGAAAGAATAAATTTTAAAAAATAAATTTTAACATTAATAAAATACTTGGTTTACAAACTGTAATAAACTTCTGCTGAGTATGTCAGTTTGATTTACCCTTCTACATCAAAGCTAGCATAGCATTAAAGAATTTACAAAATCAGAGCTCTCTCCTGAGTGCAATAGGGTATCATATTTTGCATACACAGGCAGTGGTGAGAATACTAAAAACTACTAATTTGTTAACCTTAGACTTAGTCCCATGGTAAGACCTCAAATAAAACAAACAAACTCTGTATGGCTTGCAGAGTTACTGCTGATGGATTTCTAGGTACTTTGTGCCTGCTATGCCAATCTTTCAGTGAAAAAAAATCCAGTTTGACAAATAAATAGTAAATAAATTAATTAATAGAAAACATAGTTCTTTATTTATTTAAATAGTAGTGAAGGGAGGAAACGCAAAGTAACACAAGCAAAAGTAACTAGTTGAAAGGGAGAAAAAGGGGCAAGTATTTCACTGTTTTCTATAGCAGTTGTGAAGCATGTCTGCTTTCACGTTGCATTTTACCACAGGCTTAACCACAGCATACTAAAAGTATGCAGTGCATCTGTATAAAGTTAGGAAACTTTGTTGTTGTTCCCGCAGAAAGCATCTTAAACTCTAGTAGCACTCTTGATGATAGAGTTGGTGTTACAGCTCATCTTTCACAGCAAGCTGAGCACGTTTGAGCCTGACCCAGCCACATCCAGGTGCATCTGTAATGTGCACGTTCTCTTATCAGCAGAGTAACACCACCCCTCTGCACAGGCTCACTGGGAGCACTGGCTCACTGCTCTATTACTTGCTCCTGTTTCAACCCAGAGAGGAAAAATAGAGTAAGGAAGTTTTTTCTAGCAACACTTCCATCAGATCTTCCACTTTTAAATAGTATTTTAGAGCACAGGGAGCTAACTCGTAGCAACATCTCTCCATTACACAAATAGTGTCATAAGTCCATCCCCGTGATCTTCCTTTCAGCTACTTAAAACCATTATCCATGTGCTTAATTACTGGATAAATTGCTGTTGGATTAAAAACAAAACAAAACAAAACAAAACAAAACACCAAAAACTCCAAACTAGCAAAATAAACAAAACAAACCATACATCTGAAACACTGCTCTTTTGTTCTTGGTCCCATACCAACCAGTATCTGTTAGGACCCCTTAGAAATTTCTGAGTGAAACAAAGGACTATTCTTTGAGCTCAAATGTTTTCATTAAGAACATCTTGCACTTGACAGACTTTTTCAGAATCTGTCCAGTTCCCTAGGGTCAAATAATCAGACAACTTCTTTGAGACACCTTTGACCCTAATTCTGAGACATAGTCAGTGGGTAAATGCCTAGGGACTGGGACATAATGCTTCACAGATCTGAAATCCAAGCTTTTACCCTTCAGTACACAGCTCCACAAGAATGGCAGTGCCATTGTAGAAAAGCAGCCAGCTTTGATTCGTACCTTTTCTTTAGGTACCAGATACTGCACAGAAAAAAACTTCCCAGCACACATTTAAGAAATACTTCATTCATACAGAAAATTGCTTCCTGGACGTAGGAGACTGTACATGACCATGAAGGAGAACAACAGTAAATATAAATCCTGGGGAGTTGCTACTCATTAAAATTTAAAAGAAGTTTAAAAAAAAAAAAAAATGCTAGGGCACCGAACAGAATAGAGAGATTATCACTGTTCCAGTAAGTACTGGACAAATACCAGGTCACCAGGGATTTGTAGATTTCTGAGAATAACAGAAACCAAGTGTACACACACAAAAAATTTTGAAAGTGATCAGACTCAAAGAGTATAAGTTTTTGTAGCTGTAACCTTTTCTTTACACCATTTTCAATACCTATCTACTAACTTTTACAAACATAAGGTGAAGGAAAGCTTGAGTGTAGATTTTTTTTGTTAACATAGTTAATCAAATTACTTTTTAAAAGTAATTTATAGTTTATTCAAAGCTACTTAATAAAAATGCGATACCTGTAATACCTATTTCTGTTTGACACATAAAAATGTGAAATTTAATTAAATAATCTTAGTAGCTGTTACCCATGTATAACTGAGCATATAAAATATTTCTTCAGTATCCTAGCCATTATTAAAATTATCATTTATAGAATCATAGAATGGTTTGAGGCAAAAAAACATTGAGTACCTGAGCCTTCTCCCTGTCCCAACTAATCATGACTCCTCTATCCAGGACCCACATTTTCCTTATTCTTTCTCTTCTTACTGATTTATGTAAAGAATCTTTTTATGTTACCCTTGATATCCTTGGCCAGATTTCACTGGCCACACATTTCATTTTTACTTCTGCCACTCTTTTAGCTTTCCTAACCTGCTCCCTGGCTGTTCAAATTCTTGTGTATTCCTCCCAAGCTACCTTTCACCACTTTAAGCTACCTGTTTATGTCTAACTTTGCCCAAGAGCTCTTTTACCAATTTTCTGTTTGTAGGGATGCATTACTGTTGAGTCTTGAGGAGTGAATCCTTGATTATCACCCAGCTCTCTTGGGCCCCTCTTCCCTCCAGGGCTCCATCCCATGGCAGTCTATCAAAGAGATCATTAAATTCTGCTTTCCTGAAGTTCAGGATAATGAGCTTTTATCCTCTTTGTTGCCTTACAGATCTCAAACTTCAGTGTTTAATTGTCACAGCATCCTAAGCTGTCCTTTGTCTTCACATTCTCCACTAGCCCCTTGCTGTCCAGCATAGCTTTTCCTTATTGGATCCTCTGTAGCTTTGAGAAGAAAGTTGTTATCAATGCATTCTAGGAATCTCCTGGGTTGCCTGCATCCTGCCCTGTGGTCCCTTCAAAAGATGTTGGTGTGGTTGGACTCTCCCATGAGGAACAGGTCTTGAAAACATAAAGCTGTGCCTGTCTGTAGAGGGCTTCATTGCCTTGGTCTTCTGGGCAGACTCACACAATAAAATCACCTGCCTCAGTCCTGCTTTAATCCTGACCAGAATATGAATACCTTTGTTTGTAAAGCTCAAAGCTTTTTTTGTAACAATCTGGTAGTATTCAAACATTTTCGTAGGTAAAAAAAAATTGTAGAAAAACAATGAACACCATAGAATGACAGAGATATTGATAGTAGGTTCTCTTATTTATCAACTCTGGCTCACATTGAGTATACTAAACTGTTCTAAATTCCTGTGCATATCCAAAGTCTTTCCTCCCCTTCCTCCCCACTCCCAGCCAGGACCAGTGACTTGAAAACACACTCAGTACACACACATTTCTCAAACAATTCTCTAAGATTTTATTATTTTGCAGTTTGGATAAAAATTTTCATTAGAATACAAGAAGTCTGACATTCACACAGACTTTTGAAATATCTCCCAAATACCAAAATTATGGGAACATTTATAAAATGATAAAACCAGGTTGTCGTCCCATTTCCCTCTTGCAACAAAACATATACCAACAATGTAAAATAACCGTTTACCTCTATGATCATCGTCTAGCAAGTGCCAGGGAACCTCAGAAAACGTGAAGCTGGACAGGACAAACACAGATCTGAACCAATGTGGTTAATCAAACGTTCTCTGTTTATTCGAGAGAAGATGGCAGCTGTTATACACTTCTACATAGTTTACAGGTTACAAAGGCACTCTGATTGGCACACTAACGTTGTTTACCTTTGCTTTAAGGTGGTCAAACTTTTCACAGTGCAGCTCTACTCTAATTCATGCTCGAATAGCTCATTACTTTGTAGTTACTTTAACATAATTTCTGACTGCACCACAACTGAATTCTCACTGCATCAAAGGCTTCCAGGCCCCATGAAGGCTGCTTATCAGGGCCTAGTTTGACTGGGTAGCTCAAATCTCATTCCAAACATAAATCATGACCTCTGTCTCTCAGAAATTCTGTAACACACTAGCCATGTATTATTCACTTTTTCTACTTTTCTCATCACATTAATAAATGAAGTTTACATCACATGGGATCTTTCTTGGCCTTCTGAACTCCTGACTGAAAGAAGGAACATAGAATTGTCAGTTTGGTGTGGAAATCTCCTCATTTGACTATGAAGACAAAAAATTGCCAGGAGGCTTATTTTTTTATTGTTGGGGCTTAGTGGCTTTTTTTTTTCTTTTTGTATTTTGTTTGGGTTTTTTTGGGGAGGGGTATGGTTGTTGTTGCTTTGGTTTGTTTGGTTTGGTTTGGTTTTTGGAGGGGTTGTGGGGGAGGTTCCTGTTTTTTACTCCCTTTTTTTTATATACAGTGTGTCAGGGAATGGAATGTGTAACAGCACTACAGGGCAGTTTTCTCATCAGGAATATGTTTCTAGCTAGTTTTGAAGCAGCATTAATTCATAATTCTGCGTGACATTTGATGCAAAGTAGTCTTGCACTATGTAAATTCTCAAACTGTTGGCAGAGTTTTCTGATACCTAAATAAGATAAAGATTGAAAAACCTGCATTAAAATGAGGGTGAAATGCTTATACCAGAATAGAACTAATGATAAAATAACCAGGAGGAATTCATTTTTGATCTTTCTCCCCCTCAAAAGTGGCATAGAATGTGGTCTTTATGGACTCTGAGCTTCCCACAGTATAAAATAAACGTAATTCAGTAGGGAAAGGAAATATGTAAATTTTAAGAAAGAAAGATCAAGACTAGTTGTTTATGAAACCAAATTCAAGCCATAACCCTGCCCCTTTTCTAATGGAAGCATTATTCTACATCTAGATTAGGGTTTTATTCTACCATTGGGTTGGTTCATAGTTTTTTACTTCATTAAGTTTTGTCTGGAACCAGCAGAAATTGGTATATTTAGGGTTGGAATCATTGTTGAGGATAGCTGGTGATTTAATGCTTAAGCAAGGTCCTGCAAAGCTGCCTGTATTTAGGTTTTATATTCACAGTAACTACTTGGTAAAGTACAAACATAGGACAGGAAGGAAATCTTATGTAAGAGGAAATGTGAAGCTGGATTGAAAATGTGATTCAACTATGACTCCGGAAAGAGCAGTAAAAAAGTGATAGAGTTTTAGATAATGATTCTGCTCTGAAGATTTTCCTTGTCTGGAGGAAAACACAGGGCTAGTTCCAGTGTATTTGGCAGCAATAGGATTATTTTCAGAATAAGTTGTGAGATAACTGTATGGAGCTTTGAAGACTAGACCCAGATGAGGTGGTTACAGAACAAAATCATTGAAATGTGTGTGCCATTGGTTAGGGCTTGCTTAAGGTCCAGATAGGATCCTTGGACTGGCACACCTGGACTAACTCTGGGGTTTGCAGATGCTATTTAACCCATCATGATCTGATTCAAATAGGGGTTGCTTGGTTTATCAAGAACTCTCAAATTCAAAGATTTAAAATAAAACACTCAATTTAGCAGAAATCCTTTTTGCATCTAGCTTGATTCATACTCCATTTTTTGGGGGGGAAATAAGTATGATATTCACATACTGGTTTTCACTTTTTTTTTAATTGTGATTCTACTTTCTTTTCAAGCAATAATATTCTTAAATTGAATTTTTACTGCATGCTGTGAAATTCTGATAAAATGCTTTTACAGATAAAGCATTTTGGTTTTAGTTTGCCACTGAAAATTTTCAAGAAAATGACAGAGTCAAAAAGAAAGTCCCAAACCCCTGAACTCAGTATTTAACTTCAGCTACTGCATTTCCTTCATATCTGTTTTCTGAGTTCTGTTACAGCAGCTCTGTTGCCATGGTCTTGTTTTCCTCTTAGCTGAGTTCATTACCCACCATTGTAAACAAATTAACATAAATTATTAGTTTTTCTCATTTCACACACAGAGTGGTGCCTTACTCCCAGTCACATGAATGAAACACGTTCTCTCCGGCATTAAACACTTGACAAAGCATATCTTCCTTGAACTTCACTGAATGTGCATGGTGTAGTCATTCTGGATACACTGGAGACTCGTTTTCAACAACACTTACTCATGCCTCTAGTGCCAAAGAACTAATCTGGCTTCAAAAGAGTACCAGCTGTATGTGTGCATCTATACTGCGTCAAGCTGATACAGTAGATTGAGGAATGTTTCATATTATGTTTTCAGATTTTTACAGCTTTGCAGCCAGGACTGTATATATTTTACATAAATATAGCAAAAATAAACCAATAGCCTTGATGTTTGAAAGAAGCAGTAAATTAAACAATGAACAGATGGAAGACATTTTTTTCCTTCTTCAACAGAATTAGGTGACATTTAAAATATTCTAGACACTGAATCTAATCCCTTTCTCTGATAACTGGCATTACTCTTAGCCTTTCATTTTGCTCCTTTAATATAAAAAATATCATTATACAGAGAACATTTCTTGCTTTATGTTTTCAATGTTCTTTTTCTGAGTGTATTGCTGTGGAAATTTCTGAGTGAAAGGAAACTCTGTTAACCTGTGTTGCTCACACATACATACACACCACCTTCACTACATTTCAAAGCCTGATTTTTCTTCTACTGAAATCAAGGATATTATAGTCACATTTTTTTCATCAAATTGTATCATAAATTCAGTGAGCCATGCCATCTGAAGAGGTTTCTTTCTCTCTACTGACTATTAAGTTACTAGCCACAAATATCTTCATTAAAAAAATATATTAATTCCATCTTGAGTAATACAGCTGAAATAAAATAATGACCTGTGTGTGCCTCAAATCCTTTCCTACTTTTTGCCCTGAAGAGTCAACTTCAGGAAATACATGAACACACTGCCCTATGAAATCCTTCCATTAATGTTCACCTCTTGCAACTGGGAACCAGGACATCCCAGCACTGCATGTAATAGAGAGGTAGTGGAAATTATGATTTGAATTTTGATTACTTATTTCCTCTCTTTGACTTCTCGTTTTTATGTGTTCTTTGGAAGCCAAATATGTAATAGACAACAAGCAAATGTCCCTTGTTTATGCACAAACCCAGCCATCTTAATTTCATTGATCTGAAGACAGGAAACCTCATATGAATTTGGCAGCACTCAACACAGAAGCAAGTGGTAGGGGGAACATATGCCTAACTCCCAAACTGAGTTAGAACTGTCCACAGAACAGATCACCTTTCCTTTACCTTTCAGTGTATTGCATGCCAAAGGATACATAATCAGATTATTGATATCACAAAACAAAGTGGCAATAAAATGCTACTTTCTGCAAGAGTGTCTTCCTGTTTTGCCAATGTCTTTTTTTTCCATATTGACAATGACCTTTACCTTAAGGAGAAAGAAGAGTATCCAGTTCTGTGTGAAAAATCTAGTTTCTTAAATTACTTCCTATTAATTCCACTGATGGTTAACACATGCTCTGTTACGTTATCCTTTAGGAAAACTGCTTCATGCTCCTGTAAATCACCCAGGAAAAATCTTCAATCCTTTTTGACGGAAAGGTGTAAAATATTTTACCCAAAGTAGAAAGAAATGTGAATGGTTCACATCTGCAGGTAAGCTTGTTTTTTCAGCCTCTCTTTGCTTCCAGTTATTATACAAGTACACTAAGCAATTCTTCCCTCTGTATTTCTTACAACCTCACAACAGAACACAACTAAAAATAGTCTTAAGGTCTCATCATCAGCTTCCAAGCTAATAAGCAGGCAATGGGTATCTGAAATTCTTGCACCATAAGATGCAGAGAGAGAGAAGCACATGATTAGAAGCATCTCTCCCTTGGAAACAGTTGTCTATACCTAGTTCCCTAACTAATGTCTTTAACTTCACTGGAGTAAAGTTTCTGTTGCAAAGATTTGTTAACAGTATCACTAATTTAATTTTTGCATGACCCTCTGTGACTTAAATTTTAGCTATACAAATGGTCCTTTAATGCTTTTACTATTGGTCTGGCTTGAGAGAAAAAGAAAGACCCTTAGGCTAAAAGACATTCCACAATAACAAGTTGATTTAATTCACTAGAAACAATAAATGAAATTAAAATTTTCCACCTCTTTTTTCTCAAAATGCCTTATTTAGATATGTAGTTTTCAAAATCTGTTATTTTGAAAAGGTGAGCTTTAATTTGTGGCTTTTTAATGAAAAGAGCTATATTGTAAGCATACAAAGGCAGATATTCATAGAAGTAGATACCTACATTATGTAAATATAATCAACTGCCCAATCTTCAGTGGATCTCAGCTAATCCATAAACTGGTATAAGGATAAATTTTATTTGATGTATAAAGAATGCTAATACAGCTATAGTTTGCAGTCTAATTTAATAAGTACTACACTAGTTATTCTTATTGATCAATTTAATATGTATATTCAGTCTCCTTTAGAGTGTTATTTCTGTATATTATGAATTAGACACGAAAAAGTGCTTTTAAAATAGTACTTTTCCTAAGAAAAGTGTTATTTAAGAATTAAAGTAAAAACAGTAACAAGAACATTGTTTTACAGTGATACAAATATGCTAAAGATGATGCATGTGAAATTTTGAGAATAGCTATGTCATGACTTCTCTGTTTCACATAAAAAACCAAGTCTTTCTCTCTTCAATCAGTAACAAAATTTCCAATTACCTCAACGGCACGGCATCAGATCTGTTAAAAACCACAATCCTCTTGCATTATATGACTGTTCAGAGTACATTTCATGGGCTGTAAATCATTCTCAGGGTTCCTCTGAGAAACAGCTATGTTAACAAGTGTCTTCCATTGGCTAAGCAGCAGGAAGCCCCTGCAAACTCTGTCATCAACAGACCAGGAGGTCATCCACATTGTGGGAGCAGAAAGAGCATCTGAAAGAGAAGCTGAGGCATGGCTCACTTTAGCACAACTAGGAAGAAGGAAAGAAAAAACCAATAGTAATAATAAAAAAGAAGTAAAATACATCCTTAGAAGTATATCACTGTTGTTGTGCCATAGCCTCACTGACACAACAGGACTATGAACAGCCAGAGCATATATAGAAAAGAAATAAAGTGCCACACAAAAATTGTGATTTATTTTATATGTTTCTTTTTCTCCTAGAGGACTTTACTGACTCTGAAAGGAAAAAAAATGCTTTACTGAAGTTTAAATATATTTCATCCTTCGTAATGTACAGTCACCCGCAGAACCTCACTTCAGGAATTACTTCAGATTGATGCAGGCATGAACAGTCAGCAGCCCGGAAAAACAGCTTACAAGTAAGAAAAATGTAGTACACCAAGCAAAACACAGCACAACATTGTGTGCTATGTGGAAGTGAAAAAACTTGGCCCTCGTATTTATCACCCCATTGCATTACCTGCAGCAGTTTATGTGAGCGCTTGTATGAGTCGGCATCAGAGGTGAATATTAAACACACACAAGCAAGCATTATAAATACAATATGAAAATCATCTAAAGCTGCCATGCTTTCCTTGGCTCGGAGGCTCCAGGCACTCCAAAGAGCCCCCTGCCTGTAGCCAGACCCACCACCCCCTCCCCTGCAGAAGGAGGCTCTGTCCATCCTCTCCATGCCCTGAGGACAGGGACATTTTGCTGTCCTCCTGGAGGCACATCCTTCACACCCTCACACCCTTCCCGGAGCCAGACACTTCTTCACAGAGTGGGGCACCTGCAGTGCCAGTCCCTTAAATGCCCACCTTCCACTGCAAGATACCTCCTCCCCCCCAGGCACCCAAGCAAAGCGGAGCGGTGTCAAGTACTAAATCATTAAAAAAAAAAAAAAAAGTTCACCTAAAGGGGTTTATAGTAAGCAAGAATTGCAGTGGCAAACTTCAGGCTGAATGATTGTTTGATCAAGTAATAATATCCTAAACGCTGAACAATCTCTTCCCTCTGCAGCCATAGGGGATTCTGGATACTGAAGTCACTGGGTCTTTTAATAAAACATGAGGAAATAGAGGCAGGAGATGTCCAACAGATTACTTTTCATAAGGGTGAAAAATCCCTGAGGAAAAATCTTGGAAAAAATCATTAAAACATTTTACAATTATTTTAATAATTAAATTAATTTTATTTAATTTCAGGGTGAAATCCTTATGGAAACACTCAAAATGATTAAAAACTTTCACTTGTTTGACTCTTGATCAAGATAATAGATCTTGGATAGTGATGATGATTATTGCTGTGCTTGTGCAAAATAGAAGCTTAAAGTGAAAAATATGTCTGTTTTAATAAAGTGGATAAGCTCCTCTGTTCAAAATATTTTCTAGTTTGAGAGGAACAGTATGGTAAAATAAGGGGAAAAAATGATTATGCTCATTTGTAGGGAAAGAAATGTTGCACAAAGAAATAAAACTCCTTTCTTATAGCTGAAACAGAAGTTTATGTTAAGGAACAAATTAATAGAAATCAACTGTATTACAATGAAAAGTAATCTTCTCTTTACAATAAATGATATAGCCAGATAAAATAGCAAAAATAACTCTCTATAGCAAGCATCCAGTCAAATTCTACAGGTCATATAGCTTTTCCTAACCGCAAGAACAGAGAAAAAAATTCAGAATATTAAGATATCAAGTTTTGTTATGTTTCTTTACTTTTATTTATTTTATTAAGCTAAATTGTTGCTAAAATTTCCTACCAGTGTTTCCAGAGAACACACAACTCTAAAAATAGACGCATCCTTAAGCAGCCGCATGGTTTGCTCCCAAATGGAGGAAAAAAATTTTCCTTTCCATTTTTTTAATATTTTTAAGGGCTTTGCTTCAGAAAGATTCAGCAAAAATTTGCAGTAATAGCCAAACTGCAGACAACTGTCTGTGTTTCAGGCTCTTGTGAGATTATCAGAAGCCCTTGAAAGGCAGGTTGGAAGATTAGTAATGTTCATTATGACTACTTGAACAAGCAAAGTTACAGCAGTGTGTTCTCCAGCTCACAGGGTTTCACAGCTAGATGTGCAGGATGGATGCACATCCATTAGTAGAAACTATGAATGAACACCCCAGGTTTTGACTCAGCCCTAACTTAATCAAAATTTTCTTTAGACTTCAGCTTGGATCTTTAAATTAAAGAATGTTTCTTAATATCACTCAGTCTTTATCAGGAAGAAATGCAACATGAGATCTTGTTCTATTTTGGGCAATTTTGATCACTGTTCCTGACAAATACACACGAAAAGTGAGAAAATGAAAAATAAAAACACAAACACTGTACAGAAGATTTTTTTGAACAGCAAATATCATCCTCACTTTCAGTACTTTTGAAGAACTAGGCTTAATTTTATTTATTCCAGATTATTGAAGCATCTTTTAATTTTTATTTTTATGTTGTACAATCCAATATTCATACTCCAATAGAAAATAATTTCCATAACTGACTATAAGCAATATATGAGGAAATTTTGTAACTGAATTTTATTTGTAAATAAAAAAGTATGATCAAATTATCCATCTGCATTATTAATTTTTTTAATACCTCTTTTTTTTCCATAATATTTTAGTAACATTATACTGTATAATGCCAAAAAAATGGTGATACTATTTCATGAGAGAAATATCTCTGACTAGAAATTGTTTTACTTGAGCTTTTTACTATAATCAAGGTATTAGCTAACATGATTTAATTTGTCCTTCTGCTAAAAGGGCACAGCTGATAGACTGGTGACAAGATCATTAGTTTATTGTTTCTTCAGCTGTGGTAAATTTTGGTGGACAAATTACAACAATCTTAGAATTTAATTTTCCTCAGAAAATTGTTTCAATTCCAAAATGATTTTGTATTGGTATACCTGGATTTTTCTAGTCATTCAGGGTGAGTTTATTTGCCAGATGAAGAAGAATGATTGACTATTGATATTCAAAATTACCAAAATAATTAGTAGTATTTTGGTTTTGCTGTTCTAGTCTATTCAGTGTTCTGGTTTTTTTTTTTTTGCACTTTTACATCTTAATGACTTTAAATCTTTACATGAATTGCTGATAAAATGGATAGCTAAAATTGAAACAGAAGCCAGTATGATGCCATTCATTCATTCTGCAGTCTTCAGGTGGTGTGCACTAAAAAACAATATCACATAATGATTTACTGCTCTTTACTGCTGAAAATTTAAGCTGTGGAGCACAAGTGTAAGACAACACCTGAGCAGATTTGTCCCAGTCTTACTAGGTGAATGGGCTGGCTGGTCCAGCTACAAGATAAAGATGAGGACTACAGATAATCAGGATAGAGAGATGATTCCTAAGTCAAGATAAGTCATGTTTCTTATTTTCATTCAATTTGCCCTAAATTAATGGGATGTAGCTATGATATTGCTCACCTATCTGCCTTCAATACAACTGAGTAACTATAAAAAATAACATGTTCAGGGCATTGTTTTTAGCTTTTTTAAAAAGTCAAAGATGAATTCTGAATGTGTGCTGGGGGTTTGGCTGCTTGAGTTCAGGACCAAGTTAGGTAATGGCACAGGTGTCCAGCTTTAGAGAAACCTGCTTGAGAAACTTCCGCTGGGAAATCTTACCAGGATTTCCCATGCCAGCAGATATAGGAGATTCCCTGTGTCTGTGTATTAAGCAGAGGTTGTGCTTGCTTTTATATATTTTAGACAAATAAACACAAGGTCCTGTTATATCTGTTGCTTGTCAAATGTCTGTATCATTCTTTACCTGCTGGTCCTGTGCCTAAATATCTAGACTTCAGTTTTGGCACTGCAAGGCATTGTGGCATATGTATAATTTGAAATGCATAAAATGCACAAACATAGACTTCATTAATACCTTTCATGTGTTTGAAATTATACCTATGCACAAACAACTTACTAAAGGGTGGCACTAGAAACTGCATTTTTGCATTCAAATGTAATCCCAGAAATGCCAAATTTAAAATCTTCAGGAAATAATTAAAAACCTTTGTAATTACCAAGTCCACTATGTCAGATCAACAACCTTCATAAACACTGTGATCTAGCAGCCCAGGGTTCATGGTTTTGTTAAAAAAAATGTCAAGCTCATAGAAAATTCCCTAACTGGTCTTATTAAAAAAGGATAAAATGCAACAAGGGCTTCTTGTCGCCTCTTCAATATATTTAAATTTTAGGGCTTTTAAGCTATTCAAAAACAATAACAAAACATTTGGGCAATGTATACCTAACAACCCATATATTTGACTGAAATCTTATATAATGTACATATGGAATTACAGAGATCTAAAAATTCTGGAAGTAGACGTCTGGTAATAGAAAGTGTACTTTTTTAAAACCAATATCATTCAACTGTGACAAGACATGAATGTAGACAAATTCTTACACTGCAGGTCTGATTCAGAGTTTTGCTATGCTAAGCTGCTAGTCTGAAGGAAATAGGGTAGATGGAATCAGATAAATTCCAGCTTTGCATGGGGTTTCTTTCTCCCTGGGGATAAAGGCAATCCTTTTGCTCATATTCTGTGGCAGAAACCTAAAGGACTGAAGCAATCTCACTGTGAGGAAGCAAGAAACTCAGATGAATTTAATAAATTGAATTGGCTTATAGCAGAATAGTAGAACGTCTTCTGGAGGGTCTTTCCAAGGACAAAGCAAGCAATTCACATTTGGTTCAATAACATTCGCTTACATAGCAGGAAAGAATAATTACCCCATTGCAGGAATGTAAGGTGAAATTTAATAGCTTAAGTTATTTTGTGGGTCAGATAAGATAATCATAGTAGTTCTTTTTGACCTTAAAATCCATGGATCTGTGCATTAAGCTGTAGAGACCTGTCTAATTTTTTATATACAGGCAAAAAATTGAATACTGTTTGGAAAGATTAGAAACTTTCTTTCCTCCCTCTTAAAGACATGACAGGAGGCAAATACTGATTTCACCTATACTTTTTAAAATCTCCAACATTTTTTCATCCCCTCAGACAAATTATGATTTTAATGACTTATGCCATTTTTGACTGGATTGTTTTACACTGGATTTAAAAGTTACAAGCAATGAATACATGTATGTATCTTTCATTGACTTTTGCAGCACACAGTGCATGGCAAAAAAATAATGAATATGAGACACTACTTCATAGGTTCACATCAGGTTAGTATGATAACAAAGAAATGCTGAATTACACAGTTTGATTGGCTAAAAATTAAGTGAAAGGAATTTTTTTCATTTCTGTGACAATACTTTAAAGCTGATCAATAAATGCTGAAGAGCTGATTGTCTTATTTCAAGCCTCTGAAAATACTTAACATCTCCCAATTTCTGTGAACAGCAAAGGAAAAATCAGAGACAATGGCCAGATTGTGTTTATATTCATAGATTATTTTCCAACTCAAACTGTCTGCTGTATTCCAAGAGTGTAATTTGCTAGAAATATGTCCACAAAATAAAAGTATCAAATGCAAAAATAGTGGCACCCAGTGGTCAAGGCATACCTTATTTTTATGCTAAGAGCAGCAAATTATTTTTTGAGAAAAGCCATACTTCTTTCAGCTGGAATATAGTATGTCCTGTTCCAATGAAAGGACCAATTCCTACTTCAATAGCATTCTTTGCCATAGCATTTGTTTTCTTATGTTCAATAAGTTTCACATTCATTTGGGGATAAGTTCTTTTTGTGAGCAAAGTGGGTCTGAGTAATCAATACGAGTAGTTGATTCCTTGTAAAGTAATTCATTCCTGAGAGGACACATCTGAAGAAGAGGTCTTATGCAAAAATAAATACAAAATTTCTTCTATTCAACTTTCCTTCACTAAAATGTGATTTTTGGAAATTTAGAAAGAGAAATCAAATGATTCAGTGGTTTACAATGATAATGTGGCTTCACTTCGGTTTAGTTCAGCTTCCTGCATAGCTGTCATACAATGCTTCAATGCTTTCTCTACCTTACCAATGCACAGTAGTCTATACATGTGAAGACTTCACCAATGACTTGTGATTCTTCTGGTCAAAACTGCTAACACACCTTAAGATGCTTATCAGCTCTGAGTAAAGACAAATTAACAGTTCTCCAGTGTTGTCCAAATCAACCTGACATAACCAAATAAGTGCTTTCATCATTCACTGCAAAAGAATTATGGAACAAGTGAATGTAGAGGCCTTAAAACCATCCACCAACAAAGCTGCTGAAAAAAGATCACCTGTAGGTAAAATGCAAACATCAAACCCAAAGAATTTATCAGAAAGACAGGATCAAACAAATAAAAATAAAAGAATTTTTTCTTTTTAAATTTAAAAAAATAATTGTCATGTGCTACATATGGTAACAACTCCCTCCAATACTGAGGTAACATCTATTATCTCACAACATTATCATTATAGCTATTATTATGTACAAAAGTCAGCAATCAAAATACTGGTGGGCAGATCTGGCTCCACAAAAATTGTTGTCACTGGAAATTTTGTACTTTTATTTTACAAACACTACTAGGATTTTTTTCCCAATTGGCAGTAGTTGCACATGATCTTTGTTTAAGTAAAAATGCTATAGCAGCTACAGGTTGTGTCTTCTCCACTACAATGAAATTGTGCTGGGTTTTTTTTTTTTTTTGTTACATTTTGCATTTATTATGCTATTTGGTCAGCATAACAACTATCATAAAGTCTAAATGCACATATCCTCAAATTTCATGTATGACAGAATATTTACATTTTTCACTGTAGATTGTACAAAAATGAAAAAATAATCATTCTAGGGGATTTTTTGAATTAAAATAATGGTGAAATGAATTTATTTGAATTAGAATTATACTACCAATATTAAGTAGCTAATTATTTTTTATTTCAGTCTACATTGATTTGCTAACAAATAAGCTTAGCAGTTCCTATTAGTCAGAATAAGTAATATATCTCAAATAAAAAGAAACAGAATAATATAATTCATTTGAAAGTACAGTGAAAAGGAGATGAAAACTGTAGGTATTATATATTAATGTATTTAGAGACATAATTAAGAAGCCTGAAAATAAGGTAGGATAAAAAGAATTATTTTACTTTCTGTTCAGATTTGACTTACAAAGTCATAAAAAAGATATTAACACAGATTCATTTTTACCTTCATCAACACCACTACAACCAGCTCATGAAGGCCGATTCATATTTGTAGAATAGAAAGAAATTTTCTACTTAGTGTTTTTCTGCTAAAATCTTCTCTCGTGAGGGCAAAATCTGGCTTCTTATCCTGTTAATTATGACAGAAAGCATCATTTGCAAGAAGTATAAATAACTGCAAATGTCTGTTAAGTCCTTATTCATCTCTGCCTCAGAAGACACACTGTATTTTTCCAGCAGAACTGTCTACCTTTGAGACTTTGATTAATCTCTGAATTACCATCTTTCCTACTTCTCTTCCCTTTCCTTGACTGTCAGTGCACCAATAAGATTTTTTAGCGTCTTTGTGGATTTACCTCTTTAAAGCACATTATTTTATTGTCCACTCACATAGTTTAAAGCATTTAGGAGACCCTAGATTTGGTTTTGAACTTTGGATTTCCTTAGTACATAAACTGTAAAGAAATTGTGTTTCTTAAATAAAGATCAAAAGTGATGACCAATATCCAAGTATTCCCACCTTTTTTATTGAGGTGAACCTGGGTGTCTTTTGACTACTTTATTTCCTGTGTATGAGTAGAAGGTTATTCCAGAGACCATTTCACTGAAATTACCAAAACTAAATACAGCAAGCATTTGAAAATCCTGTACAACCCAAGCAGATGGGCGTCTGAAGAAAGAAACTATATGAATTAAAGCTGAAAAATATATTTAGCCTGTTTTCAATGAGCTGAACTACTTATAATGCTTGAAAGAAGATATTGGTATCTGAACATGCATAAGTCTGTTGTGTCCATCCCACAGCACAGTCTACTAGAACATGAGTTCACTGGTTAATTCCAGAATAAGGTTGCTACTTATTATAACAACTGCTTATTTTTTTTAACTTCTGCAGAAAAAAATCCAGATTTCTTTTGGGGAAAAGAAATAAATTATATTTTTAAAATAAAGAAGCTGAGATCAAATTCAATGCACTTGAGAAAATAATATTTTTTTTAAGCACTTGCCAATGTCATGAATCTTGCTATTGAAATAACATTATTATTGATCATAATATAAAATTTCCATTTCAGAGGTCTTTGTCTTCTTTTTTTTCAGAGTTTGTGGAAAAAAATGCTAAAGGGTGGAGTAGCATTTTGTGCGATATCTTTTCCTGGAACATATCTAAATAGAGTTCAGATTCTTGAGCAAATAACAGAACCAGTCACAGTCTTCAGAGTCTTTCTTGCTTAGCTGGGTAGCAAGTGAATTCTTTTTTTTTAATGAATATAAAAAGAAATTTAATATGAACAGGATAGGTTGCATCAAATATGTACTGCACTGTTCTGAGAATCTGAGTTCAAGCAAAGTTCAGTGACTTACTGCTTCGCTGGAGAAAAACATGGGCATGGAATCAAACTTGAATTAGCAGAAACCTATCAGAGGTATCTTCTGGCTTCTAAACTAGTGTGATTTAATATATGTATCATACCAAAACCATGGGCAGTAGATATGAGTTCTACATCTTGCTGAGTGTATTGAACTCCTCCACAGTAATTTAAGACATGTGAAGATAATTCTAAGAAAGATCTTCAGACCAGAATGTGCTCAGAAATTATGAGAAAAAAGCTTTTGTGCATAGTATAAACAGTAGCTTCAGGTTGATATAATTAAAATCCACAATACATGCTAATCTCAGCTGTGTATGTCTATATATTAATTACATTTCAGAAAATGTCTCAAGAAAACTCAATATTTTTCAGGCTAGTATATTTAAATGTTGTTTTGTGGTTGTTTTTTAAAATACTCTTAACAAGGAAAAACACCTCCTTTTTTGATAAGTTTTACCTCACTTTGGAGAATTAATCTTCAACATCTCAAGGTTCTAACAGTACAAAGAGCTATTCTGGGCCTCAGGATGATCTGAGAACCACCTATAAATCTGTGGCTGAGGTGCTGTTGCAGATAAGCTGCCATATATTTGATATTTAAAATCACAATTACACTCTCCCCTTGTGTCCTATTAAATAAAATAAGAAATACACAAATTCAGCAGATTTTGAAAGTACCACAAAGCTTCTCTACTTTACACTTCCATAACATTTAAAGTAGGCTCTTCATTTCATCACAAGTTACAACTGACGAATCCAAATTCCCTGCTGTAGCTTTAGGGAGGGAAAATCAAAAGCCTGCCATAATGGTGTAGAATTGTCCTTCACTAAAGCAAGCGATCATCATCTATCCTAATTAATGAACATTTAACTCATTCAGTGTTGCCAGAGGGATTTTGTTTTAGAGGACAAAAACAAAACAAAACAAAACAAAAACAAAAAAACCCACCAAAAACCAACCAAAACCAACAAACCAAACAAACAGAACCCCCAAAACACAATTTATTCCAGTCTTCTCTCTTCTGGAGAGTCTGGCTCTCTTCTGGCTTCCAATTTCTCTTCTCAGACACACTCAACAGTCCCTGATTCACTTTCTTTTCCTGGTTCTGTGAATATATATTGATGATAGCTCTAAGTGAAGCCTTTGAGCTGAAGGTGAGCCACAGTTTCTATCTCTCTTCAGTGTATCAAAAAGGCTGCTGGCAAAATGAAGTCAAGTAGACAAGAATTAGGAAAAAACTGAATGGAATCTGTTGGTGAAAACTATCAGTAGGTAACCAGGAGTGGTAGTTGACTGAGGTAAAAATGAGATCAGGAGTTCAAGGAGACTGAAAGAAAAAGATATTTTGATCTGTACAGTAAAACAAGTGAGAGGATTCTGTTTAACTTTCATCATGAGTCCTGGCAAAACTTCCAATGACAGATATATTCCAGATAATACAAGAAAGGTTCCAATTTCCCCATAATGTAGACATAGTTATATAACCATGAAAAATGATTCCATTAATTTTTCCTAAAGCATTCATCTGTCAGTTGCCTGCATGCTTATGCCATATGAACATATGCATGTATTTAGCACTTAAAGCCTATTGTTACTCTTTTATTTTTTTTTTAAGGTGACACCTTGCAGTGTTTTATATGTGTAAAGTTCCAGAGTCCCATTTGTGTAAGGTCAGAATGGATTCTGTCCAAATAATTAGAATCAGTTAGATTTGGAAAATAATTTTGATAAGAAAATGAAGGTAAGAGAAAACCATAAGGCTCACTTTTTTTAACTGCAAATTTATTTCAAGTTTTGGTTTTAAATCTTGATTTTGTTTCCCAGTCAGTCTAATTCTCAGAAAGATGGCAAAAAAAGGATTGTAAAAAACTTTATGGCTTATCTTTTATTCTGTTTTTAGTTTTGAAAAATAAAATGAAGAGCAAAATGTGCTATGAGCAGAGGAATAAATTAAATCTTATTTTCTAGGCATCTGTGTCTCTCAACATAACTTCAAGAGTCGACTTGACATTTTTTTTTGCCTTTAACTATTCTACAGTAATTTCTCTTATTTTTTCCATCACAGCTCCATTAAACCTTCCTGAAAATCACGAATTTTCCTTTTGTATCATTGGATCCTCATCTGGGAAAAAGGTAGGGCATACTGTTGTTGCTTTTGGTCACCCAAAATTCAAATCAGAACTTGTGAACTTAGACTACATTTTTCTCACATAATAGAGTTCATCTTCTGAATCCATCTTAACATTTTTGTATGAAAAGGAACAAAACATCCATGACACTGGAACTCTTCATGTAGTTTTTGATGACTGAGTAAAAGTTTCAAAATTTATTAAGGTGGAAGTGATAGATGGAAAAACATGCTCTGGAGCTACCAAAATAATCACCTTCAAGTTATCTCTTCCCCACAAATGGAATATTGTGCTAAATAATATGAACTCTATAGTTTTAATAAAAAAACTTTTTTTCTCCACAATGATTGTATTCCTGACAGAAGAAAACACATGGACTTCAAAACTAAATTTGGAACTAAACTCTTTCAGAAGTTGATAGATGTTTGAACATGGCTTTTTGTGAAAGCTTTACATATAAGAAAAAATTATATAAAATATAAATAGTAGATGATGCATTTAGGGGGGGTGGAAAGGAAAATAACATTTGCAAAAGGACTTACATGGGTCTCATTTTTATTCACATTCTCTATTCCTCAGCGGAGAGAATCACTGAGACTATATAAAATAAAAGTAATTGTGAGGACCTTCAATTTAAACTGGCTCATTCTCTTTTTTCTCTTTGTAGTCTGGGTCAATGCTTGAGAATTTAGTTCTACTGTTTGGGGACAAGTTATTTGCTTTGTGGTAAAGCCATCAGGCCATCCATCATTATGTCAGCCTTCAGCTTTACTCAGCTGGTGACTATTTTCTTGCCTTGTTCAGGAGAGTGAGTTGACCTGTTCTAACAGGGTTTAGAGGGAATCCATCAGCTGTTTTCTTACTTATATTATTAATGGGCTCTGTAAGATTTTTTTTTTACTGAAGACCTGAGTCTTCACCTACTAAATAGTCATACAAGCATGGGATTTTCTGCATATAAGTGTGACTTTTCCTTGTTTTCCTGTGTTTAGGTTTTGCTAGGCTTTTTTTGATTATCCATCCATACTCTTTATTGTGACAGTGGCAACAAAAATATTCTTATAATGGAGGATTACTCTTATAAAGAGGAATATTTTTTTATTATTTTCATCTACTGAATCACACAAATTAAGCTCTTTTTACTAATTTACTATTTTTGCTTGTTTTAAGTTAAAACAAAAATATTTACAGATTTGACAAATTTGTTATAGAATTGTCTTAGTACTTGATGCTGGGGAAATACTATAAAAATTTCTTTCAGTAAATTATACCTTTTAAATTTTTTTTTCAAAATTATTTCTGCTGTCACACTTCTATATCTATCTACTGTCAGTTCATGGTACAAATAATAAAAAAAAAGAGACCATATAGATATAGCTCAAAAAAGCCAATATTTTCAGACCAAAAGTTCCTTTTTGTTTTAATTAATATATTATTTTATATCTCAGAATTTGGCTTCAATCTTTAATCTTCAAACCAATTCAAAAGCAGTATGTGGAAGTTCCATGAAAGGTTTCCTCTATAAAAATAAAAATATCAAGCTTACAATTTTACTTCGGGAGAGAGAATTTATATTCTTATGGCATAAATTGATCATGTTAACTTCACTGTTGATGCTGAAATGGAAATTTCTGCCTAACTTAATCCCAAGCAAGGAAAGTAGATATAGGGTGAGAATTTAACTTTAGACAAAATCTTATATCTGAATTGCACTATCATTTTCCATAAATGCTAATCATGTTTCATAATTCCACTACCATTTTCCATGTCTCACACTACATGACTAGGTTTGAATATTCCAGACTTGGAAGGAATGTAATTTCACCATTTTGTAACTCTAACCTGTTTTCCAACTACACTGTACATCAGCTATTAATGAAAATGGATACTGAAACTTAGCATATGTAGCATGTTTTGACAATTCTTTTCCAAACACATCCACATAGTTTTACTGGAAGTAAATTTTACGTATGAAGAAGATATTAAATTCATTTTGCAGCAGTAAAAAAACTGAGAGGATCAGAAGAAAAATATTCTGTCACTGAAACAGGAGGAAGCTATAGTGACCTTCATTATGTAATCATGCTGCACGTGCATTGTATCCCATTGATCATTGTATCCAGTGCACATCAAACAGCTTTTTAACAAGAAAGCATGAGTCTTCATTATTATGAAAAAATTTTAAATTTATTATTATGCTATTCAAAGGGTGAGGAAAAGATTATGTTTTAACTATCATGTTTTCTGTCTCTCTATCTTGGCAGTATTTTTATAGCAGACCAAACACAGATTTGTTTCTTTTTTCCTCAGTTCTCAACCTTGTATTACCTCTCATTGAGGACAAAGTTGCTTGCCTCTCTGTGTTTCTATTAGGATTCCAGCATCACTATGGAGTAAATATTTTCATCCTATATTTTTGGACTTTAGTTCTTAATGTTCCTTTATAGATGAGAGAATATTGTAAAAAGATATCAAGTCACCTCATTATTATTGAGTCCAGAAAACTTCTCCAGCAGCTGGTCTGCTAAGCCAGTGGTCTTTCATGGGTCTAATGGGAGGTCCTACTTTAGGGGATTTCTGAAGGGGAATTCCAAGCAGGAGCTGGCACCAGCTAGGATTGACAGGGAACTCAGTGTCAATTGACAGTGGGGTTGGGGGGTATAATTTGGACCAAACCACTAACTTGGGCAATAACAGAACATACCATTAAGAGAAAAAACACACCACAACTGTATGATTTTCATTTTTTTTTAATTGCTGCAATTCATAACAGCAAACATCAAATGTTTTTAAAGCCTGACTCAAAATCTTCTCTATTGCCAATAGCACCTTCATTTTTGTAAAGAGAAAAAAAGTCATTTGTTTTGTGTCTTTCTCTAATAAGTGCCTTGAACTAAAGTGCAGGAGACTTTTACTTAGCATTTATCTCAGCAATTTTTTCTTATACTGCAGTTTGGAGCTTCTGCACTGTGACAGGAAATTTAGCTTCACGTTTAACTTCAAAAACAAAATTAAGAATTTTTGCAGCCTGATTACATTCTGGGATCTTGTGTAAATTTGATTTCCATGAATGAGATACTTGAAAAATACTGAAAACATCACTGTTGTATTCCATGATACTGTAAAGAATTCTGATAAACTCAAAACTCTTAACAAACTTAGGGATTATCAAATTCTGTGAATAATATTTGATTTCATAGCCATCAGCTTTGTTTAGAAATATGTTAATTTTTCTAGCCCGACTGGAATACAGCTGTCAGCAAACCACTGCAAACAAGTCAAACCATGGAAATTACCTAATGTGTTGGAATGAAATTGATTTTTATTAGCTGTGAGTTTATCACTTGCTTTGTGTCTGCCTGTACAAATCACTTCTTGATATCTCTACATTCCATTGGGAAAAAAAAAATATATATTGAAATCTAACAAATTTAACAGAAAGTGATTGGACTTCAAGGCAAAGATGTCAGCTATTGGGCAATGAGCTGTTCACTCTTTCTCTCTTCCTCCAAAAAAATTTTCTGCATTCCTGCATTCCCCCAAAAATAAAATAGTGATATCAGGAGATGTTGACAGCTCTCAGTTCTGGAATATTTAATCCCAAATGAAAGATCAACTTAATAAAGGGAAATTAATGTCTGAAGCAAAGAGGAGATTTGAGCTTGTCCCCCTCATGTTTTGAATGGATTTGCAGGCCGGAAAAGGGCTCATTCTTCCAGCTAGTATGTGAATATTTCTTTTGCTGCTCTCTGTCTGTGTTGACAAGACTTTAAAAACATAATGTCTCAAAAATGTCAATACAGTTTGTGACGTAAATACTTAAATGGACTGCTTTTACATATCTCTAACATAAATATTTGGATTCAAACAAAAGTAATTACACATTCAGTCAAAATTATAACTGTACTGCCAGAAGTTTGTTGCTCAATTCCACTGCTAGAAATTTAATATTTCTAGCAGGTTTTATAAAAGTTTTTTCAGAAATTTTGATGAAATCCCTAGTCATACAGAAACTGATTTTATGATTGTTCTTAGTCGCATCATTAGTTAATGAAGTTTTCATATGATTCCTAAACACCTAAACATAAAGTTTTCCCTTTGTTAAGTGTCTCAAAAATTCATGAACTGTGGACTGCCTAAGTCTTGTGGAGATGTATTTATCACCAAAGTGTCGATTCTCTACTTTTTTTAAAAATAACTTTAATTAGTGCATCTGGATAAGTTTTTTTAAAAACATCTGTGTTTACAGTTTTATTGTTTTTCACTTGACTCAAACTAGTATGTATCTATATGAATAGGTATGTCTTTATGCATTATGCATAAGCCTTATGGAACAATACATAATGCATAAGAACAAACACACTGAGTCCTATTCACTCCTTACTGTAGAAAACTTGTCTTTAAACCATATTATTAAAGTTTTGGTGATGTTTCTTTCATATTGGAATCAGACACCACTTTGTATGAAAGTATTTATAATGGCACTTCAGAGAAGCTTTGGAACAGCTTCTGCAGCTGTTCTGATGATTTTGTATAAAACTTAATTCTGTTTCTGTAAGAGACTGTAGTGGAAACCAGAGAATTAATCACTTGTTGTTACCAGAACAATTTCCCGTAATTCTAAGAATCTAACACATCTTCACTGTCATATATTGTAAATTAAGATTGCATTAAGATGATATGCTCTATTCCTCAGAACGTGTCCACCTAGAAAAAAACAGAAAGAATGTTAGCTGATGGTGTTAACCTTTATTTTAATCAAAAAAGAAGATTGTGAAGGGGAGGTAGTCAATATTCTTCTAACTCGCTTTAGCCTCTTTGAATAAGAAATATGTCAAATATTTAAGCTCTAGTGGGACGAAAAATGGCATATGAAATAGTTGCACTACTATTTTATTTTGCCATTATCTTAATTCTCAATACCATTCATAAGTTTAATTAGCTGAATATGTGAAAGAAAGGATAATAAAATGTTGACAACTCTACAATTCAGTGATGGAGCCCATAAAATATTGTAATTTAATATTCAAAAGTTAATGACAATGAAATCCACCATATGAGAGTTTGAGATTGTAAACTAGGGATGGACATATAAATTGCCCAGCCACTAAAGCAGAGAAATAATCAAAATAACCTAGAAATATGCATTGAGAAAGTGGTCATTTTTCATTATTATGCCTCTATTGCTATCACTAAGTGGTTTTAGTTCTGTATTTGTGTATATATATATATATATATATATATATACAGACACACATTCATATATATATATATATACATACAAATATACACAAATGCTAAATCAGAATACATATTTCAGAGATTTGTTGTCTACAGTCCAGATCATGCTGTGAACTTGGTATCATAAATCATGGTGAACCAGTATGCATTTTTCAATTAAATGAAAAAGGGATTCATTCACATAAAGATACAAGCCTTTCCAGAAAGGCTCATATCCTCATATAGATTAATCCCTTTTTCAGCACAAACAGGCCTGTGGCCCTGATTATAGCCCATCTGAAATGCACTTCTATCTCTTTGCTGTATTTGGTGATTTTTAATCAATCCTATGTGCTTGTATGTATGTTCAAGTGCAATAACTGGAAACAAATAACGTATGGCACTTTGGAGGATACTGGGAGGTCAAGTAAATAGTCAGACTGAGTTTTACAGAACTTGAAACTGAATTATTTCAATCACTTTCATTTGTCAAACCTAATGGTGAAAAAAAAAGTAAATAAGACTCTACAGAAGGTTGCAATTCAAATGAGGCAGTCCCAGGCTAGAATGATTCAATCTGAAAATGAAAATATATACTGGCTGGAAGTGGTGAAACACATGGAGAGAAAGATCTAATAGCACTTTTACAAGTCAGAGAGAAAAATATAAGAAGCTTACTTTTTCTTGAAGCTTATTCATTTTCTGAATGTGTTTTTGGTCTTGTCTTGTTTATTTATTAAACTGTTACATATTGGTGTTCTTGTTCTTCATTAAATACAATTTTTTAATTTTTAACTTCTGTGAACATTATTAGAATGTATGACTCATTTAAGACAAATAACAAGGCAAAGAATGATAAATAAAATAAAATAAAATATAAAATAATAAAATAAAATAAAATAAAATAAAATAAAATAAAATAAAATAAAATAAAATAAAATAAAATAAAATAAAATAAAATAAAATAAAATAAAATAAAATAAAATAAAATAAAATAAAATAAAATAAAATAAAATAAAATAAATCTCACCTTTCAACAGTTTACACTGAACTAAAAAGGCTAAGGATCTGAGTTTGGCTGATTACCATAAAAGATACTGTGAGACTTTTCCTTTCTCTGCAGTATGCAAAATAGTATGCCCAGCTTTTAAGATAAATTTCCCTCATTTTACTATTATGATAAACAAGCTTCAGAATCCAGAGTGCAGAGATAACAGTAGATGGGGATGTCCTCAATTTTTCTCTGTACGTGGGATCATCTTGTCATATGTTGTTTCTTTCTTAGCTGTCAGGCTTCCGGATTTCATGCAAGCACCTGAGCTACTTAGGGAACTTTAATTTCCAAGACCTGGGCAGCCTGCCTACCTTTTCACACACTTAATAAAATCAGACAGAAAGAATTACAGACTCAAAAGGGGAAAGGGAAAAAATGCTTATGGAAAAAGTAACATAAGGTTGTTATTCTAAAGAGGGTTCACATTTGTTTTCAATATGAAACTTGAATATCACATGGAAAATTGAAATAGGTTTTTTTGGGGGCTGCACTAATATAAAAAAAAAAAATAGAAAGTGTGATTCAGTATTGTAGGGAATACCTGGCATACAGCAATATATATGAATAATTTCTAAGCAATAAGTTCTCTCTATTTGGTTGAATTTTCTTGGGGTTAAATAACTGTCCTTGCATTTTTTAACTGCTTACTGGGATTTTCTTTAATTATAGGTGGAAGATTTTCATGCCCATATAAGAGGTAATGCCACTTCTATTTTTTAAACTGCCTGGTTTTAAATGTTATCCAGAGTGCTGAAGTAATCAGTAATGACAGGAGATAAGTGCAATATATGACTTCTTTAGCTTAGGAAGAAAAGAACTCTTTGAAATGAGTCTTACAAAGAATTTTGAATTTTATGTATTTCCACTTAGATTTTCATAGGTAAGGTACAATAGCAAACAGATTTAACTATATGATAGATGCAAAATAGAAGCCAAACCCATCCCTCTCAGAAATTATGTTATGACAACTTTCACTTGTTCGGTACTTAACATGCCATGACTTTTGCTTTCTCCTGTTCTTCTTGCCTTCTCTGGTGTACTGCACGCTAAAATGGTTAATCCCTTGTTCTTTAGCTTGATGCTGCATCCCTGAAATTTGCAAACAACTGTCCCCTGTCCTCAAAATGTGGCATTTGGTTTCTTCATTGGAAATACTTCAATTATTTTTAATACTTGTGATTAATAATATAAGCAACGTCTAAGCCTCAAATGACATAACTGAGAATTTAGACATAAAGATTAATTCTTTTAGCAATAATTATGGCTACATATCAACCCAAATATGTCCAAGGAAGCCAACTCCAAATATCACAGAACAAGTAGAAACATAGACTGTTTAACTGCATGTCACAAATTAAAAATTAGCTTTTCATGTCTTGTTTTCCTTTATTCTCAAAAAGAGTGCTTCTATTTGAATGCAGCTTCACTCCATTTTCTAGTCACTAAATTTAGGATTTTTTGGATGTTCTTGATATTGTGTGTGAAGAAGATACATTCAGTTCTACTGAAAAGACAAGTCTTGAGCACAGAGGGAGTTGCTGTGTTGCTACTGGAAACTCCTATATTCTTCACTTCTTGCTCAAAAGACTTTCATATCTGGATCTATGGTAGAGAATATCAAGTCTTTGTGATGCACACACACATACACATATATATACAAACTTGTCATGAAATATCAAAGATGAAGCATCAAAACATTGTCACTGAACTGATGCACTGAAGATGACAATTTCAGGACTCTTACTGATTGGCAAAACTGTTTGCAAAGGTGAGAACTGTTTAGAAAGGCTGGTCCTCTACATTCTTGCTCATTTGGCTACTTGTGGAACTTAAAACCAACAGAATAAAGGCTTACAGGGAGAAAAAAATAACAGTACTTCTGATTAAATATGCTTTCAGCAAGATACTGATCATTAAAGCTTGTCTACTTTTTTTCACTCTTTATTGTTTTATCCACCAGAAAACCCACAACCAAACAAAACATTTTTCTTCAAATGTTAACTTTCTTTCCCTTAAGCCATTACACTGTAATGACACCATGAAGCTAGAAATAAAAACCCATAGTAAGTCTCCATTACTAGGAAAAATTTAAAGTACTCAATACCATCAGTAATAATGAGGGAAAGTACTGATCATTTTATATTTGAGCCTGTCAGAGCAAAGTAGGACTGGAAATAAGCTTGCAAAAGCATTAGCAAAATCATGACAGATTAGTAATCCACTTTTACTAAATATTTTAAATGTATCCTCTTTTTCTGTTTCTAAATTAGTTAACAGTGTACCACAAATATATTTCCTACTTAAACATTTTGATATTCAATTATGAGTGCAACGGTTTGTCTGCAAGCAATTTATGTAATTGCTTTTAAACAGATGCTTTTTTGTTTAAATATTTTTTTCTGTATATCTGCTGTCTGGATTTCTCTGTCCATTTCTCATCTGAATAAGTATATATATATATATATATATATATATATATATATATATATACTTATATATATTTATGTATATACTTATATATATATTTCTTATATATATATATATATTATATATATATATATTATATATATATATATATTATATATATATATATTTGTTATCTTTAGTCCTCTATGTATTGTTTTTGCCATGGTGATGGTCACCATTTCTCCCACTCTTTAATCAGGCACAGGTGCTTTTAATATATCAGCCATATAATATGCTGGAGAACTAACTCAAATTTGCAGATTTAACAACCTTTACATCCTCTCTCAACATATATAAAAGTATCAGAGAAAGTGTATTCTTGTTGAAAAATTGTTGAAAAACACTTGCTTAGAGACAGATATAAATTACTAACAGAATTGTGTCTCTTCTCATGTACATATGATCAGGGTGGCATCACTTCAGGGATCTTTGCAGCACAGGCTGCAGTATTATGCTGCTTAGGAATAATTATCCAAGTAGGCATTGTCCCATGATAGGAACATGGAGAACTCCTTTGGATCCTGTAATGAACAGCAATATTGAGTTTATTGCTACCTACCTGTTCTATCTTAGCAGCTTATATAAAACTTGTTGACTTTTCATAGGGGTACATTCCTTGTTAGTCACGTTAGCAGAATTTATCTTTAAATCAGTGGTGGTCAATGAAAAGTAAAACTTAATCCTGTGACATTAATAACAATGGTAACTTTTTCTTTATATGCAGTCAACACAGGACTATGTTAATCATATTCTGCCTTGAACATAATTTGGTTCACATTCACATGAGCTTAAAATTATGAGATATATTCTTTTCTCTAAGTAGGCAACTCTTAAAACTAAACAAAAATAATATATATGTCATCTTTTTCAGACTGAATTCAAACTTCAATCAGGTATTTCCGTCTAGTTTTCTCTTTCAAGAGCAAAGCTGGCTGAAAACTCTGGGATGATGACAGGTCCTTGAGAGTAAGCCAGTGAATTATGGTGACAAGAACCATTCTTAAGTGCTTTAATAGCAGATAATCCAAGGGGAAAAAAGATTAGGAAAAAAGTAATCTCTAGTGGGTACTTCAATTCACATCTGGCCAACTTGATGCTAGGTAGGTTATCATTGTTTAGAAAGCTGGCCAAACCCTCTCCAAACAATTGAAGTACTATTAATGGGACATGATGGCATGAGTCAAAAATCATCTGCTCTTTGAAGAGGTGAAATCTTTACCTCTTTTTGTGTTGTTTTTTTTTTTTTAATCTTTTCTTTTTAAGCAATTTTAAAGAATTGGGTGACATAGTTATTGCAATATTGCAATTAGAGAGGCCAGCTAAAAAATGTTGCAAAATGATTGCAAAGCTGCAGTTTGAAACATAATCTCAAACATTTAGACATTTAAATATATAAAATATCCAGCTGTATGTCAGCAGCTTAAAGCCTTGGCAGAAGAATAATGAAATGGTCAGCTGAGAAGATGTGTGAGTATTAGTAACATAAATCTTTATATTGTATCCCTCCCTACATCTGGCTAAATCTGAATTCTCCTCCTTTATTTCACTTCTACACTGCTATTTAGCATGGATTTTTCTCCCTGTACACAAGACCCAAAGGACCATTGCACTACAAGTGGGATTAAGCAAACAAGAGGAATGATTTCACTGTATTGCTTAGTATGATTGCTGCAAACTGTTTTCTAAACACATTGAAGAAGGATGCAAAAGTAACATCTCGTTCTGATGGCATATTGACTATGCAAATTAGTCTTTTCCAAAAATTATAGTTCTTTCTAAACATCAGTCCCTAACAGAGCTGACATTAATATGGTACACTTAGATTACAACATTGGCAGCTCAATAAATTTGCCTCCAGACTATGCACAAAACAGAACTCACCCATGACTGCAGTGCAGATATAATGCCTACAATCACAGTATCAGAAGTACAACTGCTACTGACTGATCTGCCAAAGAACTGATTGGTAGCTGTCTGTGGTGACAGCCTGTCACATTTGGTCTAGGAAGTCGCTACACATAGACTAGTCACAACAGAGTTAAATATAATTCATCGGTTACACATATAAATTATAAAATAAGATGTCAAAATAAATCAAAGCCCACTAAAGTTATCTGTTTCACAGTGGTTTTGTTCAGTAGCTGCCATGCAGATCTCCACAAACAATTAAAGGAAACTCCAGGAAGCCTGTGCACTGATCCCTTAAGCAAAGCAGTTTCAGGAAACAGAATCTAGCACAAGAATTTTCCTATGAGTCTCTGTCCTTCAAAGGATGCCACCACTGAATGCATGCCAAGTTGTTAGTGAAACTGGTGTGTAAAAGACTCAGTGTACACTGGGAACCTGTGAATTATTGTCAGGCAATCTGGTTCTGGTTGGGCTTTTGTCCAGAAAGGATATCTGGTTTGATTCCCTCTATCAGAACACAATAGACTAGAAAATAGTCTATGGAAAGTCAGCGTAATTGGGTGTTTCAACTTAAAATTCACAGCTGTGCAGCTCTTATGCATGAACAGAAAATCGAGTGAGTGTGTAAAAACTTTGGACCAGAGTTTTCAGGAGTATGTTGCCTTATCATTTCTTCAGTGGATGACAATGTAGAATGTCTCTGGAAGGCAGAGGTGGTCTAGGTGGTGCTTTTCAAATACATTTCCATTTTCAGTTAAAAACTTAAAATCAAAAGACTTTGGTACACCTTGGTCTGTTATCTAAATCAAAAAATTTGAGCTGGCATTGCTGTTTTTAGCTGAAAACTTGGTAATATTGAATATTTGGTTCTAAAGATTCTATTTGAAGTGGATAAAATATATTCTGTAGAAAATGTTAACATTTATCAGAACAGTTAAGAAAGCTGATTATAAACTCAGTTTCATACACTGAGATAGTTCTGGCAGATAATTTCAAACACACCAGAAGGACTTTAGCCCTCTAATTAAACTGTATTTATTCTTGTGGATTCTGCAAACTGGACTGGGTTTCTCAGAAGGCTGTTGAGATGCAGAGTAATCTTCAAGCACAGATTTTTAAATATGTTGTAAAATAAAATTGTTACATATTAAAGCTATACATGTTGCGATTCAAAGATTATGCACTGTTAGGAAGAAAAGAGAAAAAGTGACTGAAGATTTTTTTGATATTTTTTACTTTTGGGACAAAGATACTTCCAATATACTGCAATCATCCTCTTCACCTCTGACCCTCAAGATGTAATTCCTCATACAGCAGCTCTAAACCCTCTAAACCCATCTCTCTGACAGATGAGATCCTGAGCTGTGAGTAACTGCATTTAGAGCTGTTCTCAGTCTCCCTATATGCTGCTGGGCTATAGACTAGCAAAGCATTTTTCCATACATTTCCCTCTTCCTGCTAGTCATATTTACTCTGCTAGGTTCTAGCTGTGTCTACATTTATTTAAATGCCACTTCTAAGATACCAGTACACGCAGCAAGATTTTCCCTGGAAAAGGTTTAAAGTGCTACAGAAATTCCATCTTTAGGCAGGCCTGAATCCAGTGTCCCACCAACTGGCAGTGCCCTACAGGGGTCAAAAGTATGCTGATCTCTCCTAGAAATCAAAGCCTTAAAGTATATTTGTAAGAAAATGAGAATGTTTTTGACAGATAAATCTGTGGAAATGCAATCCTACTATTCCAGACAGCCATGGTATGGGGATTCTGTCCAAGCCAACATTTCATAGATGTGCATTAGCTCTGTAGCCTATATAGTAGCTATGAAATGCAGCTCCTGCTTTGAACTTAGAAAAAAGCAGCCTGGAGAACATTGATAATGTGTAGCATATGTTAACTCCTACATCCAACATATTTTTTCTGGACTGGAGTGTGGTACTATTATCTTTCTCCCCTTCACATCTTTTTTGTGAACTCCCTTGTTGAAATCAGCTAATGAGTGGTATCTTTAAAAAAAAAAAATACTGTATGAAGCAATATTCAAGTTAAATAACAGCTATACTTCTGCAGATACACTCCATTCTGAAACAAACAAATGTGTTAAATAATAAACCCCAAAGTGACAACTAGTCTAGAAAACATATTTTCTATATTACTCCCTTGGAAAGTTTGTTTTTTTTTTAATTAATTAATGACCAAAATAAATATATTTTTTTGTCTGTATGTGTACAAACATATATATTTTTATATATCTGTCTGTCAATGTTCTCATATGCATTCCTTGCTGTGTAATAGATGCTATAAAAGCCCAACTCTCCCCAAAGAGAGTTTTGAATGCATGGTGAGTGTGTAGAGACTGGCAGTGTTTTATGGAACCTGGCAAATGTAGGTGTAATAACAATAGATGTGCCAACATCCATATGTCAACATCCAAAGTTTTTTGGCCAGACATTAAATCTTTTGTAAGCTGAAGATAGTTATTACTCTTTAAAAAGAACCCTTAGACTATGAACAGATGTATTGCATTTATACATGTTTATTTACTTTGAGTTATAGATATGAATAACATTATTTGTAAATTAATCAATAGTAAAATGATGTATTAAATATTGAAAAGGAGACAGAAAAGATAGAGACAATATCTTTCACATGAAATTATCTTCCTATGAAATAAAATACTTCCAGCTGTTTGTATTCACATCATAGCTACACTCCCTCTTCCACAATAGTCTGTAGAGCCAGTGACATCATTGTCTTATTAGAGGCACTGATTCTGGGCTGAAGTTTGTCATCCTGTCAACAGCAAGTGTGACCATTTGTGTGGCAAGGACATGTTAGGACACCTGGGACACATTTGTATATACAACCTTTTCCTGCCGGCTGCCTGCCTGCTGCCTAAACTTAATCCCACCCACATTCCACTCTAAAGACCACAGTGGGAGAAGGACAAGAGAAAGAAGAGGAAGGACATGGGGGTGGGGATAAGAGGGAAAAGTGTTGATAAGCGATTACAATTACTGGAATGTATAAACTGGATGTGGGGGACATGGGACAATCCTGATTTTATCTACAATTGTCAATGTTATTGTATATTTTAATAATAAAAATATTATAAAGTATTACCTGTTCCTTATCTCTATGTTGCTGTCTCTTTCTATATAGATATATGTATGTGTATACATTTACACAGAGCAGAAAATAGATTAAATTGTTTCCAGAATAGGCCATGTATAAATGTACTTGTAACTCTATGAATTTTGTTCAAATTCTTGGGGAAAGTAAGGGTAGTGACCATCATTCCTTGTTTTCAATAATTTGTACATATTCATTGTACATTTATCTCCTTGTTTATATGGAAAAAGTTGTAATACAATATTTGACTTTCAGTTTTCAAGAACTGTCAGGTTAGACTGATCTCTTTTTAAAAACATCTCCAACAGTGCTGTCCCTTCAAAATCACAGTGCAATATCAGCTTCAGTATTCATAATACAAATTCAACATTACTAATTCCTTCAGATTCATAGTTTTCCTATAAGTTTTTCAAATCAAACTGACCCTTTCAAACTGACCCTGTGAATTCTAGTACATCTAATGCTGTGTGTTAGAGTGGGATATCACAAATCAGTCTATGTCAATCTACCCTGATAGTAAAGAGGACAGAAAAGGAAACAATGACCTTGCATGAAAATGTGACAAGACTTGGAATAAATAATGTATTGATGTTTAGAAATGGAGAACACTAGAGCAAAATGTGCAGTAATTCTTTTTATTTATGTAAGCCACTCATGTAAAATCTACACCCTGTGGAGTAACTGTAGGTGCCTAATTGACTGCCTGTAAGCAAACCATTACAACTCTATTACTCCATCAGCTGCAGGGAGGACACAGTGGGAAAAAAAAACAACATCTAAGTAAAGTTTTCACACCCTGACTTGTGGTGAACTCCTCAGCTGGTTTTCACATTCTAAATCCAGAACATGTTTCTTCTCACAAACTCCCTATCTATATAATGCTGGTATACACAGCATGCTCTGCTATGGCAATTGTGCCAGATAATTAGAAACAAATTTAGCTCTGATGTAAGCATGAACACTGTTTCCAACAAATCCACTGCCTTTATTAAGAAAAATGTCACAGTGACATTTATATAAGTGTGAAGGTGTCATCATACAACATCAACAGATCTCAGCTCCTCTTGTTTATCTTTTTCTCTCTCTAGACATAACCTAAGAGTGATGACTGCAGCAGAAGGTGGAAAAATCTGAAAAGAAATAGGGTGGGAGCGATTAACTATAGTATTTAAAGGTATCTTTTTCTTGGCAATGAACACTTGTGGACAAAAAACATATACATACTATCTTTTTTTTTTCTTCTAGAAATATGGGAAAAATACCAAAGCTAAAATCCTCTTCGAAGAGTCACTGTATTCCCTGACATCAAAATTTAGACTGCTTCCTTCAGTTTTCCTCAGCTGAGTTACAGTTTCCTAGCTTCAAGCTACAGAAATGGATATATGTAGTACAAGAGATAACAAAATATGGTTCACTCCCATCTTCTAATCTTATGCATATCTAAAAATATCTCTAAACAAGACTCAATATAAAGATTGCTGATAGTCTGTGCAGGAAGTGGAGTGCCCTGCATGGAATGTCTCCCTGTGACCCACATAGTATTCCAGAAACCCAAAAGACCACAGTGGAGATGCTCAGGAAATGCAGTGACAGCTGGCTTTTCTGAAAATTTTTGAAACTTCCTTCAACTGTTTGGATAAGATATACCAAGAAAAAGGCCAGTTGGAAATAAAAAATGCAAAAATAAAAGTGAGTATGAATATGCATGTATTCCCATGCATATAAATTTTGCTCTATATATAATTTTTAACAGTTAAAAACTGTCTTAAAATCACCAGGAAAAAATTGGGACTCGCTTCACTTCAAGATTGAGGTAGTTCAAACAAGTTCTTGTTTCATCAAAAGGAGTCCATCTACACCGCCATCTCTGTAGATTAATAGATTATTGTCCACAAGCTACAAATTTTGTCAGACATAGAGGCATGAAAAAGAACCTTATTAAAAATGGAGTCAGAGTTGATTCCTGTGTTTATGATGTGTCTTAAACAAGGAGAACAGATTTGATAATGAACAGACTTTTATTTTCTCATGTATCTGCATATTTAGTATTAAACACCATTATGATGGAGGCAGAAAATCATGACTACTGCTTGTGGGAACTAATTTAACAGGGATAAATCACATATTCTTGCCCTTCTTTGTCTCAACATCTGCTGTATTCTATCTGCTGGACACCATGCCTATGAACTGAGGGACCTGAGAGGTTTGAGGTCTTTAACATCTGCACACTTGAGAGTTCTGTATGACAAACCACTCAAGGCACTCTAATTGCACTTAGTGAAATCGCATGTCTTCAGCTTAGTCTTAAAAAGTGAGTAAAGAAAAATAAAATAAGAAAAGGGTAAAAGAAAAAAGAAAAAAATGGCTGATATTTTATGTGTTGAATGAGGAGGTTCAGTTTTTTGGGACTCAATTGGACTGAGGCAGTGGAGAAGAAAAGTTGTTTCCTTTGCTGGTAAGAAGGTTTATAAGCACATCTGCATCTTTTTTACTACCTCAGTATCCATCTAGTAAGCCTTTAAGGATTTACGCTTTGTACTTACAGCATTTTTAAAAGTTATAAAGATATTCATGAGAACCTCTGTAAGACCATTTTTAAGCCATGGGGAAAGACAGACATATTTCTATACTTTTTCCATACAGTCTTTTGTCTCTTAAGGGCTTTCTTCTTGTCAATATATTTTTGTGAGATAGCGCAGAAAAATAGAATTATACCATTTACCCATTTAGACAGTTACAAACATTAAGACAATGATGTAAAATATCTGAAAGAAAAATAAACAACAAAAAACCAAGCCACAAACAAAACAAAGAAGCAAACAAGAAACTCGCAAGTTGTACAGAAACATCTCCAAATTGAATAGGCAGAAATTTTGGAGCTCAGGGAATAAAAAATATGGTTGGTTTTTTTCCTTAAATTTTTTGTATATCTTGCCATTCAGGATAAAATCTAAGCTGATTTAAAAGTTTTATCATGTTTCAGAAGACAGAAAAAAAATAATTTTCTCAAATCAGACTTTTTATTGCTTCTCTGCTACACAACATTGTTACATAATGCTAGTTAGATGCTCAAAAAGTAAAATTACCAAAACTCTTGTGCAGAGACAATGTCCAAACAATCCAAGGTAAAATCCAAAACAGCACTTAAGCACCTACCATACACTCAAACTGTAACTGAAACCTATCCAGAAGGGCGAGCTAGAGAACTCTAGGTACTCACATGCCTAAGGCATCTAAGTTTTCTAACTTGGTGTGTCTCTGCACACATCAAAATATGTCACCTTCTCAGCTGAATGAAAAGCACATCCTCCACACCTCGTCCATCTGGGATGCAAAGCAGCGTGTCTTGCTCCATTTGCCGAGGGGCCGGGCTCCGTAGGTGTGCTCCGAGCTGACTTCACGCACAGTGACGGCAGCAGTGGCAACACGTTGCAGGGCTCCCACAGCCACTTCCATTCAAAAATAGGTCAGGAGAAGGCGGAAAGTACTTGCATAGCAAGACTGTTATGCAAAACCTCTTTAGCAATATCACCTCCTCCTCCTCCTCCCTCTTCTTTCTGGCTACCTTCTGAAAGAGAAGCGGGAGAGAGCTGTCTGCTGACACCTCATATGACTTACATCTAGAACCACAGGCAAAGCGTTTGCAAATCCTAGTTCCACAGGACCTAATTTGGACTATGGATAAATGCCTAAATTCGAAAGAAACAAAATTTTAGATGCTTCTCTCCCTGGTATTTTCAAATGTGTGAGTTAGACATCCACCATCAAATGTATTGGCTGATACAAATTATGTTTGAGGATTGTACTGGAAAGTTTAGGTGTCCCATGTTGCACTACGAATTTCACTCCTCAAGCTTGCATCTAATTTTGAGGCACTGAGTCAGTGAGCAGTCCTCCAGTACTTTTCTTAAGATTTGAACCCTTAACCATATTTTTGAAAGTTCAAGATAAAGTGTATTGAACCTTGCCCTACGGATCAGGGTGTGCGCAGCATCTTTCTCTTCTGAATACCTAAAAAAAGTAAGTTAGATCCCAGTGCTGTCAAATGGTCACCAAATAATTTGAAAAATGTAGAAACTGCTTTTCCACAGTTTTTTGAAAGAACACTTGGTCAGAAATTAAAGGATATTAGTAGTCCTAGAAAGAGCTCTATTTAGCAGCTGAAATGAAGAAATAAAGGATCCTGCCTCTTCTATTCTAAACTCTGTCAGAGCTCTCCTCCTCTGTCAGCTTCATCAGGAACAGAAAAATCAAAGCAAAATAGTCTGTTTTGCTCATTTCATTCACAAAAATGACCATGAGCTTGACATCTCTGAGAAAGATTTCTGTTTTGCAAAGCTACCAGCAAATGAAGGAAAGAATGAAGTGATAAGTCAAACCAACAGTCATTTAGTTTGTACAGATAGTAGAGATAGGAAGTAACAGTTACATATAACAAGAAAAAATGAAATCTCTATTTAATATAATTTTCCTGATATCTAATTCAATGTCTGATTTATCTCACTTCCTTATCACCCTACACGCTTGCACTCATCTTGCAAGTTTTATTGTAGTCTAACTTGGACTGCCACAGTCATGCAGATGTCCGAATCTCTATTATTTGAAATACTGTTTTTGACATGAACGCAGTTGCAGTATTGTGACATTTTTTTGAATGGGTTGGATTAATTTAATTTAATCCATGAAATTTAGATTCTCCCAACTTTCTCTCTCAGATTTTACCTGTGAATCATCTATCAATAAGTACCAAGCCAGAATTACTGGGCTATGAAGACATGAGTTCTGGTCTATGCCACTCATCCTACACAGCTCCCTTTCAAAATACTCCCTTTCAATATGTATTGAGATATGTACTATTTTCCCATTTTATGAATCAAAACTCTTGATAAAGAGTGGTTCACAGCACCTATATGTCAGTTTTGTTGCCCTGTGTTAAGGAAGAGTGAGGCGGAACAACTACCCATATGGTCACTAAGTGAGTTAGAAATTAAATCCAAGACAAAATTTTGTTTTATGACCCTCAGACTAAACTTTCCTGCTCCTAAGGCTGCATTTCCAAGATCTATTCCTGTTATATTCAAGGGACAGACTTAACAACTTTATTTTTAATGAAAAGCCAGTGTGGTCAGTAGGTATTAACTGAGGTATTAACTTGGAAAAAAATATTTGTCAAGGTCTGTGCTAAAGATACAAAAAGCTTACTGATTTGTGGGTTTGGTTTGTTGGATTCTTTTTACTGTTAGATCTGTTTCTGCCCCTAAAGACATTGAGCAGGGCTCTGTGGAGCCTTTTTAAAAGTATTTTGTGTGGATAAAGGCATATCATGTAAGTGCTGATAAACGAGGCCAGGTATATTTTAATAACCTTCAGCGTGGAAGGTATTTGTGTACCACTCTTACACACAGTCAGTCACTGTGTATCTTGGCAAAGCAAGATCCGTTTCTGAGGAAAGAGAACTATTTCCATCCTTAATAAGTCATTCCAAGTTTCCTGTGATGTTATAAATAATCAGGCAAGCAGCCGGTTTTATTCTCCCTAATTTGATATGGCAGACTTGGAGAGCAGAAAAGTTCAGCCTCAACATAAGCTCTAGAGTTGGACTTTGACCAAAATTTCCCCCTTCCCTCCCATAATGAGATAAAGTTTATCATTAAACATGCTTACCAAGGCAGCTAAGGCTGGGCTCAGGCTTCCCATCTATTTCCTAGGAGCCCCTAGTCGGTCCTGCGTGCTGCACGCATGAGGTCACAGCATGCTGGGCTTGCTTGGGGGAGCTGGCAGCTAGGCTGACAGCCTTAGCTAATACACTTGTCATTTGGGAAAATAAAAAAGTGCTCTCAAAACACAGCTTAAATTAGATTGTGAGTAACTGGAAAAGGAAATATAAAGTCACACTATTTTATATGCGTGTCAGGAAGGCAGTGAGGTGATGCATTGAGAACCTGGGTTACTGGTAAAGGTCAAGCACCCTCATGACAGACGTCTTTTAAAATTTTTCAGGAGATACAACAATCGTCACAGAACTTTCAAGAGCTGCAATACAGAGACATGAGAACATAGCAGAGTTTATTTTTATGTGTAAAAGAAGGTCAGTTGAAAGGAAATATTCCTTCATAATTATAAGAATGACAAGAGGAATTTACGATTATATTAGAACCTGAGAAAAGATTATTATTTTTTTAATCTAACTCTGCAAATGATGCTTGGCAATATTTTGGGAAAGTCATTCAAGCTGTTTCTAATTGTCATTCAATTGCAAAATAAGTTAAATAAATAACTCTATCTACATCTTGGAAATTCAGTAAGATTAATTAGATAATGATATTGAAATCGCTTATAGGCACTCAATAATAATAATGCACACCAAAGTACTCCATTGATGTTCATTACTTTCAAATATGAGGGAAAAGGATATTTTATTTTTGATTTTTAAAAGCTTCAGGTCATATTTACAGATCACCTTCATTTCCAAAACTCAAACCAGATGTATTGTTATGGATTTTTAAATAAAATTATGGCTTTAAGGTAAAACATGCTAATAGGAAAATTAACTTGTTCTGATGAATCATAACATAAAGTAATTTCCCTTTTAAAACAAAGCTAAAACCTTACTTTGGTCCCTTAACCCAGATGGTATTCCTTCAGAAGAGGTAACTTGGATCCAACTTGGATATTCTATGATTCCTAAGACACTCTTCATCCTTAAAAAAGTACTATGTGGGAATTAAGGATATTTTTCTAACAAGATCTACTCCCAATTGTTAATCCTCTATTAGAAAATTAAGAAACTGTTAGCTGAGCTACACTTCCCTATCATTTATATGACTTCTTAAGAAAGAATACCCAAGTACCTAATCTGCTCTCTCTTTCCTGTCTCTGTCTTTCTAGTCCGCCAAATCAAAGTCTCTCAAAGACTGAAAAGGTCTTCTTGGATAGTGATGTAATTTTCTCAAATAGAAGGAGCACTGAGAAGACACAGAGAGTCTGAACAATTTGTTTGGACAGTGAGGCAACGCTGTTGCCCTGCTGCCAACTGGAGCAGAACACTTTCTGCTTCTGCAGCAGGTCTGAGCAACACAACCTGGCTGCTTTCTGGAATGTGTAGACCTGAATCTGATTTCAACAAAGATTGCTTCACACCACTCAGGTGGTGGAAATGTGTCTTAAAGTGAGTATAAATCATATTTATACCTACTACAAGGCTTCTTTATATGGCTAAGTCAGTGGAAAGTTGCTTTGGTGTAAATGCATTTTAGGCCCTCATACTTTTAATTTGGCATAAAAAAGGAAAGAAAAGAGAAAGAAAACCCTTTCAATGTCCCAAGTTAAGGTTGGATAACAGCCATACTGTAACATAAGCTAAGATTTCAAAGGTGTCTCAGAAACAGGTCTCCAGCTACCATTCACTTTTCAAGAGGGCTGAGTGACTCACTTCCTGAGACCTGTTTGAAACCGTATCCAGAACAATTATTCTGTCTGCATCCAACTAGATTGTTTTCTAATGACTGACTAGTCTGACAGACCCACTACCACAAAGTTTACTCTGGGTCAAGCAATAGAGCTCTTTGTTATCAGAATTGGAAGACTTTACCTAGGAGTACACGTGTTCAAGTTATAGCTGACAAAGGTATTGATTTTGCCTATGGTGTCACTGTAGTGCCACCTCAGAGGAGCTAATCAGAATAAGGTTTGGCCTATTCTCAAATACTTAAATGGCAGGTTCCCAAACAAAACACGAGGTGCTAGTCATCCTGCAGGTCTCACTACTCCCTTTGAGTCAACAGTGAATCGTTGCCCCAAAATTTCAAAACCAGCCTGCAGCAGAATTACTCTGTGACCAACTGTTGACTGAAGGCCCAAGGATTTTTGATCCAGACTTACCATTGTTGTTTTTCTGGAATGCCAGCAGCACTCACAAAAGTTGGATCGCATTCTATTAAAGTACATGCCTATGTTTCCATTCTGAGTAAGTAGATTGAGGAGTCAGAAGACAGCTCAAAAAGAAAATCACAACAAAGACTTAGTGTTGCTAGTTGCTAGTTACGAATCAAGTACAACATCAGCTAAACTAACTTCAGGAAGCTCTTTCATTTCCCTCTACTTGTGTAGAGACAGGTACTTGGAGAAGACAATCCCTCTCCTCCCCAATATTATAGAAACAGAAGGGATTTCTCATCCCTGGAAGTTAAATTTTTTTGTCCTTTGAAAAAAAGAGGTATCTTTGACAATAAATTTATGTTAAACAACCCCAGTCTCTGGCCTTAGTGCTTTAAGAGCAATATCATCAAATTTTTACGTAATCTTAACATTGAGAAAATGTTAATGCTGAATTTAGCAGCTGATATTATGGTTTATAATTTTAAGAATATTATTCATTCATTATCCAGTCAACATATTGTGAAATTCATATATAGAGAGATGCAGGCACATACACACACATGCATACGTGTTGTATATTCAAACAATAACTGAAACTGTCACCAATGTATAACAGCCAAAGGTGCTCTCTGGAAAGCAGAAAGCCAAAAGCACAAGGTGATTAATGATGATGGGTTTTACTGATTTTATTAGAAAACAAGTCCTCAAAGAACTGTTCTTTGTTCTATGGTTGCAAAAATCCCAGGATATTGAGCATCTAAGTATTTCCAACTTATGATGTCAGAGGCAAGGTCACTAAATGTGCTGGATTTCTTTTACCCTTCAGTTAGTGGTATTAGAAAATATCTCTAGAGACAGCCATCTCAGCCTTTGCCCGACATTTGCAATACTAAATGTCAAATTCTTGTTATGGACAGGTTTCTGTGGAACATCTAAACTGCAATTCACTCACTTGATTTTAATCCTTGTTTTGAAACCAGCCCATGATGCTACTAAATTACAGATATTTTCCACACTTACTGTATAATGTTAACTATCTATATTTTTATTAAGCTATCATGGCATTGATTCAGATTTAATACAGTCTTTGCAATTATGAATCTCTAATATATAACAGGCCAAATACAGATATCCAGGAAAAACTTTTGGATTGTAAGATGAAAATCTTCTTACTTACCCATAACCACATAAGATTTAAGCTTCAGTTAGAAGCTGACTGCAATGGATCTCTATGCTGGAAAAGAGAGACAGGCTCCTGAAGAAGGTAATTAATTAGTCAGGACCTTAAGAAAGAGAAGAAAGAATCTGAAGGTGTCTAAATTTAGTCAGTGTCTATAAATGGAGTCTTGGTAAATAGCTTACACCTTTAGGTGGCTAAATTTAGGAATGATTACTCTCACTCCTACTTACTGTTCATAATCCTCAGTAAATATCAGTCAAGTCAGGAATAAAGATTTTGTGCCTTAAAATGGAACATGAGACAAAAGCTTACAGTAGAAGTTGATTTTGCATATATAGAAGCATAGAATTATAGAATTATAATTTGGTTGAAACTGTTGCTCTGTCCAAATTCACCTTAAATGGTTCTGGGGATGAAGCATTTACCACCTTTCGGGGCTCTCTCTCTCTCCTCCCACATTGCAGATATTGTAAATTGCATGTATTACAAGATTAAGGAGTGTCCATTCCACTCGTACTTAAGGTGTATTAGAAGGTTACTTTGAGCTCTATTTTCTTCTGTGTGAATGCTTTTCAAATTAAACAAATATTTTAGGGCAAGCTGTTGTTTTCTGGATGCTTCCAATCTAAAGTATTTGAATATGTCCAAATGTCATTGTAATGACTCCAGAAAATGTACTGAAATATACTGAGAAAAATTAAGATTCAAATACATAATCTTGACTTAAATGTCAAATCAGTGTTTCAGACAGCAATGCGTATTTGGAATTTTATTAATTTTGTTGGCAATATATTTCTGTACAGAAAGAAATGTCCCTATACAAAACTCTATTGCTTTGAGGTTAACTGATCATCTGGCTCTTTATTCTGTTAAAATGTAAATTACTGGCTTCTCCAAGCTAGAATCTTGATTCTATTATTGAGAATAAATTGGCCATAAACCACCACAGCACTGACAATGCAAAGGGAATCTAGCTAGTTACTCCTACCCTTCACTGGCTTGCCAGTAATATGTGGTAGCAAATTTGGCAACTAGAAACAGGATTCTATCTGAAACAGGGATTAGGATGTATCTCAGTGCTTTTTAATCTGCCAAATGAGTAGTCTGCACTCCTGAACTCCCCTGTTTTGTACTCAGAGATTCAAATAAAATCCATAAATGAGCCCATGGATTAATTGTACCACTGATCTGATAAAGCCTAACTCTGTGGGATTCTCTGCTGTTCTTGTAATATTTGTTCTTTAAAGCCATCACGCCATTAAAACAAACAAACCATTAAAACAAACAAACAAACAACTAACAGCCAAGCAAATAAATAAACAAAAATGTCTATCCAAAGGAGCTGACTTAATTACAATACTTGGAGCAGGAACCATACCCAATTTTTTAAAGTTAGATGCCTTGGCCTGTGATTTGAGACTACGTTCCATGTCTGTTAAGAACACAAACCAGAAGACACTTTTAAAAGTCCCCAGACACAATGTAGACAGCACACCACTGCTAACCTACAGACAGGCACGTGGCTCCAGCCGGCAGGTCTAATGAACAAGATTAGTGCCTGTTTTATGAATTAAAATTTGAAGTAAAAAAATAGTGTTTCATTTTCTCAGCAACCTCAGTCTAATTATTAACAGCAGGTTCAGCTGGCAAATTTCAGTATTTTTCCTCCTTTCATTTGTAAGTGAAAGACTTTAGCCTCTTATTTATTTTCCTTTTCCTCTAATGCTCCTGTAGTTCTATGCCAGCTGTTTCTACTAGTTTCTTTTTTCTCTTCTTTTATAAGGTTTCATTTTCCAGTAAAAGAAATATATAATGTATGAATTTCTGCAAAAGCTCACACTTTCACATTTGTTTATCCCCATTGTTAGCAATCCAAAGCAGCCACATGTTCACAACATGTTCTGTCTGGCAGGAACACTCGTTGCTTAATTTTCTACTACCACCCTCACAATTCTGGCAGGCTCTGGTCAGTCAGATGCATTTGTTTTCCCTAATTGCCTGATGGCATTTTCAGAAATCCTTTTCATTGAGAAATGAGGGATCACAGGAGACTTCTGCAGACATAAGAGAGACTGATAGTCAGTAGGCTGAAGGAGGTCAAAGAGTGTTTGCTAGACTGCAATGAGCTAAAAGATGTCTTATTATTATTAACTGTTATTTAAACACCATATTAATCTAATATTTTTTTCCATCAGTTCTCAAAGGCAGTGCTGCTCTTCGAAGCGAGATCTGCAGCTCAAAGGAGATTGAACTGTCAGTAGCTTCAGGGATCACTGAGATCACTGACTTAATAAGTCCACATACTTATTATTTGGAAGTTATGATTGCTAAGAGATGTAAAATAGAACACCTTTCAGAATTCAATAATTCCAATAATGCAATAAAGCATTACATACTAGAAACTTATTGCAGAAAATGTCTCCAGGGAAAAATAATTTCAGAGAACCATAGAACTGTTCACCTTGGAAAAGGCCTTTAACATCCTCTCATCCAGCTGTTCACCCAGAAGCCTCAAGTCCCTAAACTATGTCCCCAAGTGCCACATCTACATGTCTGTTCAATAATCTCAGGGATGGTGACTCCACTTTCATGGGAAGCCCATTCCAGTGCATGAACCCCCATCCTCTTGGAAGCAATTTCTCCTAATATAGAATTTAAACCTCCCCTTGTGCCACTTGAGATAATTTCTCTTATCCCATCACTTGTTACTTGAGAGGCCAATCCTCACCCCCAGGGATGGTACACTACCACCTCCCTGGGCAGCCTGCTCCAATAGCTACTCACCCTTTCTGTGAAGAGCTTCATTCTCCGTGAAGAACTTCTTCCTGATGGCCAAAACTGAACCTTCCCTGCTACAGCTTGAGGTTGTTTCCTCTGGCTCTGTCACTGGTTGCCTGGGAGAAGAGGCCAACCCTCACCCGGCTGCAGCCTCCTTTTAGTCAGTTGTAGAGAGCAAAAACATCCCCCCTGAGCCTCCTTTTCTCCAGCCTAAACACTCCCAGCTTCCCCAGCTGCTCCTCATCCGGCTTGTGCTCCAGACCCTTCCTCATCTCCATTGCCCTTCTCTGGACACACCCCAGCACCTCAATGGTGAGGGGCCCAAAATTGAACACAGGATGAGTGGTGGCCTCACCAGTGCTGAGCACAGCAGGCAATCTCCTTTCATTTTATATTATCCCTCCCAAATTTCAGTGGGAATCTACATGGCAGAAGGGATTCAATTAATATTACCACAGAGGCAATTATCAGTCCTTTCTCTAGAAATACTCCCTGTATTGCCACCATACACTTTAATGACTAAATACCTTCAAGTGGGACAGTCTGAGATTTGAAACAGTTCATGGAACTGGTTGGGAGTCTGAAAAACCTCTAGTGCTGTAGATTCAGTTTTATTTTGGTACACAGATTCTTCCATTTTAATGCAAAGTTTTGTTTGTCCGTTACAGAATTGTTTCATAAGAGAAAATCTGCACAGTGCGGAGATTTTTTTTTTTTTCTGTAAATGGGGACACAATAGAAAAGAGAACCAAACCCATCCCTCCCAGTGTGGGTTTGTTAACTGATTTTATCTTGTCTTGAACAAAGCCATCTCCACTTAGATAAATGTACTACTCTAAGAATGCCAAAAGCTAATTAATTAATATTCCAAGGTTTACCATGTTTTCCTATTGTTCACTTGACAGTGGATACCTAAAGTGTGCATAACTTTTTCCTTTGCTTCCTTGAAGCCCTTGCCCTTTGTGCTTAGATGAACAAAATAGAATTAAATCTGAACTGATTCTTCAGGAGAGCAAGAATTATTCTGTCCATCATCGTTGGTATTTTGTATTATTTCTTTTTTATCTTGGAATAGGTAAAATAGTATATTTTGCAAACTGTAGAACAGACAGTGTTGCTTATAAAAGCTTTCTCAATTCAACACATTTTCCTAAAATTATTTTTGTTTTACTACAAAATGAATAAAAATGCACACTCAATTATTGTACATGGGTACAGTCAAACAGCGATTTAGAAACATGGTGAGATTAAACATATGGAAATTGATTCTATCTACTTCTACTACAAGTTTTTATCTTTTGTTTATATCTAAAATCTTAATTTCTTCACTTCAATATTTATTATGACATTATTATGGCAGTATTTTTCTCTCTGGTCTAACCTACACAATGTGATTCTCAGCCCCCACCAGCTTACACTATTCCCTTCCACATCCTAATTTTATGTCACCTTCTGCAAACTTTGTGACAATTACCCAAAATAGCTACACAATATTGTAGGGTAAAAAATAGACAGACATTAGAATGTGTTATATGTTGGGGGTTGGACTTGAAATGACTTCAAATTTTTCTCTTCACAAATATTGACACAGTCATGCACAAACTGAGTCAGGGCTTAAGCTTTAACAGTGAGCAAGAGCAGCTTAACACTGATGACTAGTTTTTACAGACAGTCATGCTTTTCAAAGTCTAACTTGAGCTACAGCCTATTCACTACAATCCCTATGTTGCTAATAAAATAATGTGTGGTGTCCGTGTTGCTTTATGGTGTGCCCACCTGCCCTTATAATGTGTCCATCAAATGTGACAAAAACAGAAAAATGTCTTTTAATTTTACGTGTGATTCAGAGGAACATGGAGGACTTCTCTGAGTATGATGGTTCATACTTAGTAATCTTTCAGTCATTAGTTATTTGAAATTATATTAGAAAGTGATATAGACTTTTGATTCCAGACAGAGCTCAAGATACAAATCTCCTTAAATACTATCTATTGAGTTTGTTACTCAGACTCACATACCATACAAAAACCAATTATTAAAATGAATAAGAAAAATCAAAAGAAAACAAAAAAAGTCAAAACCATGATGAAAGCAGGTTTTTGGATGAAAACAGATCACATCTTGAGCCATTTATGTATACTCTTTAGGTCCAAATCCCAATACTCTTTTTTATGAATTTAAATTTATTTCGTACTTTAATATTTTATAGATATGGTTTGTGACTAGGTGGGATTAGGGGTGTTGTTTAAAACCGCTCAGGGTTTTTTTAATGGAAACTTCATATTTTCTTAATTCTGCTAAGATGTCAAGAGGCTCTGAGGTCTGGACACCTATAAATTAGAATTTGTTGAGATGATGATGATGACTAAAAATATTATGTTAAGCCTCAGGTCATGGCTGTAATATAACATTTGAGTAGAAAGGAAATCAGTCTTTTATATTGCCATTATGTGCAATGTAACAGGTATGAATACACCTTTTCATGTACAGGAAGAAAAATAATATTTTGGCCTTAAACAAATTTTCTAGTCTAGTTATCTCAAAGCATATCATTATCATGAAATAAATAATTTAGAAAAGATCTTCAGGTCTTGATCAGGATCTTGATCTAGAGTCAAATTTTTGCTTAATTCTCCAAAATGAATTGTGAGTAGTATTTAAAAAGTAAGGTTTTATGATATTTATTTATGTTGAATTTGCCTCTTACTTTCTCTGTTGTTTTATAGTAAACAAATGTCCCATTTTTCCACCTGGAAGCAAGTCAACAGGAAACACTGGAAATTAAAGAAAACTATAAAGAATATAATTGTGAATAACAACAAGAAAATGCTTTGTTGAAGGAGTGTTTTGTCAATGAATAAAAAAAAAAAAAGACTTTTCTCATTAAGTTTACCTAACATATGTAATTATTATGATTGGTAACACATGGTATTCACAAATCAATTCAATCTTGAAAATGTGTTTTTACAGTGGGTGGCTATTTTTTTGTGCATGTGTAAAGGATTTTATTCTTAACTGTATTCAAAAGTCTGTCGATAACACAGCTGGGCTTTTCCTATTGTTCTCAGGAACTATAACCCCAGCTCATACAATATTGTATTGCTCCAGTGACTTTACCAGAGCCGTGCCAAATTACTCCAGCTGGGTGCTGGGACCCTCTTAGTGAAAGGAAATCACTGTCATTACAAATCTGTAGTCTCAGCACTGAGGAAGATTTCATAACCATTTTGTTTTTTAGATTAAGAGCTACAGACATTGTTACAAAGACATTATCACCTAGGAAAGGTATTCTGTAATTCTTCTGATAATTTAACATGTAAAAATTTTTCTAGAATGACTAGTGGTGCATAGTTTATTATTAATAAATAAGAATGCTCTATTGATTTAACTCAGTACATTTACAGGAGAGATGCCAAAAACTTTGTCCATGTTCAACATGCTTGAATCACTACAATTCATATCCGAATTTACTCAAGACAAATGTAGTTTTCTATTGCTGAAGTAGAAGCACAAATTTAGCACTGGAGAAAAAAAAGCTGCATATTTTAAAATTGAAATGATAGTCATTTAGCCCAAATTATACAGCTCAAGATATTATATAGCTCATGTTTGCTTGCCATGCAGACTTTGAAGCACAGAATGAACAGGCACACAGATTTTTTTTAATCTCTATGTCAGGGACCAGTGCTTTTTACTGCTGGGATCTTATATAAAGAAGAAAAAAAAACCCCACATTATTATAACATAAGTAAATAAAAGTCACACATTTATTTGTAAAAACCATCATGATTATAAATAGGATACACATGAATACTCCTAGCAGTCTTATTCCTCTGTATTTAGGCAGGAGAATAATTTGTAGGGCTGCAAAACGATTGCTGCAAGGAGAGCTGGAGTGAGCTATTTCTGTGAAATTTCTCTCAGACACAATTTTATTCCATAAAGTGTATGAATATGCTTCCTTTAATTGGAAGTTAGGCTTTCTGCTGCTTACTGAAGAATTGGAGTATAAATATTCAGCTCTAGGAGGAAAACACAATACTAAGAAAATCCAACTCCCTTTAAAGCAGGATGCACAAGTAAATAGAACCCTCTTACTTTTCCACTTTTCAATCTGCAATCTCTAACACTCTGGTTTCCTCTTCACTAGTTTATTGCAGGTATGAATACACCTTTTCATGTACAGGAAGAAAAATAATATTTTGGCCTTAAACAAATTTTCTAGTCTAGTTATCTCAAAGCATATCATTATCATGAAATAAATAATTTAGAAAAGATCACTTTTAGCATTTTATTCCTCTCAACTTCTTTATAAGAGAAATAAAGTGCATGTTTGCGCCCAATTTCCACTAATGTCTGTCTTTGCTCATTGTGTTAACATAGACATGGCTGGCAGCAGTCTGGCTGAGATGCAACTTGTAAATGTGTGCATACTCTCATCAGCTCAGAACACATAACCAGGAAAAAAATCCATTTAATTAAAGTACCAATAAAAATAAATGGACATTTTAAAGCTGAACTGTAAAAGTGTAGAACCTTTACCTTTTTCTCTTCTACTTTTTTGAACTGGGGATTTCTGAGGGTAGGAGAAGAAAGGGAGTTTGCCAAAAATATTTTAATAGTACATAAAACTATAGGTAAGGACTAGTAATTAATCAAGAGCCATTGTCTGAGCTCATCAGCACATTCTTCAGCCTACATACATCCTTTCATGCAGATAATACTTCAGAAACTTGGGAAACTCTACCTGTCGAGATAACCTGACACAATTTTAGTTCCTATAGGCTTTTGCCTCAGAAAAATAATTGTAGGATCATTAATCCTAAATGATAGGGTGATTCAGGTCTGAAAAAACTTCAGCAGGCCTCAAGTCCAGCTGTGGCTTGGAGCAGGGTCAGCTTTAAGAATAGAGCAAGTTGCCAAGGCTTTGTCCAGTCAGGTCTTGAAAACTTCTGAGGAAAGAGGTCAGTCAGCCTCTCTGGGTAACCTGCTGCAGTGTCTGACAGTCCTCCTGGTGAAACAGATTTTCTTTTAATGTTAATGGAACTGAATCCATTGGCTATTAAAACTCAGAGGACTTCTTCTCTAGAATTTCTAGACACACACACAACCACAGACACAAAACCACGGAAAATCACATAAAGTGTACATATGGCCAGCTGTAAGACTAGCATAAGTATGCACACGCACAGGATCCCATCACAGGCTTGTAATTTTCACAATTAGACGAGCCCCCTCAAATATTCCCTAAGACATTTGTCAATTCACATGAGAGCCATGGTTGTCTTGTCTCATTTTACCAGTTATAAAGTCCTATATGAACCTCCTCAAGCCTTTCAATAGTTTCATCAGTATTTTGAGAGCTCTGGACCTTTCTGGTTTTGCTGCTATCTACTGATCCTGAGAAGATGTGTCAGGATGTTTAATGTATTACCTCCCCGTCTCTATTCCCAAACTGAATGCCCTTAAATTGCACATATCCATACATTTGTATTCAGGCACAAGGTTTCCTGTTTCAATTTGTGCTGTGCTGCACCTTCCTGTCTCACACCACTGTACGTCTCCACTTTCTTAATATATATTTCTCATAGAAACTGAGATCTGCTTTTGAGTCCTGCCAAAGACAGTTTTTCCTCCAGGCTGAGTGTTGGACCTTCAGACTCTTCTCACAGGGAAACTCCTCTGGTCATCTGGCCTCTCATCTATTTCCTGAAGTTTATCGATGACTTCCTTGTGTCTGGGATACCTAAGAATGCACAGTATTTTCAGCATGGTCTGAAAAGTGCTGAGTAGACAGGAATAATCCCCTTGCTCACTTAACTGGCTGTGCTTCTGGCCAAGGATGTTGTTGCCCATCTTTGCTGCCAGGTGCACTGCTGTCTCATACTGACGCACTGTCTACCAAGAGACTTACATATCCTTTTAGCCAAGCTTCTACCTCAGACAAGCCTCAGTCTGTATCATTGTTCTTCCTTCATGTGGCCAGGGTTTTGCCTTTGACCTTGTTTATCTTCATAAGGGTCCTCTCAGCTCTTTTCCTGACTGTTGTAGGTCCCCCTGGATGGCAGATTTTCATTTACACTTTATCAACTAGCTCCCCAGTCATGGTCTCATGATCTTAAAATTGGGACCTACTAGCTGCAGCAGATATAAAAGGACAGTAATATGGGGTTTTTAAAGAACATTACTTGTTTGAAACCACTCTATCATCCTCTTCCTTTCTAGATTGTAAGTAGCAAATGAATAGTTATCTGATGAGATGATGGTTCCTGAGGTGCATTGCTCTTTCACTGACTGGGATAAAAATTTCTATGGTGTTTGGAAAAAAAAACAAAAACCAAAAAACCAAATCAATACAAAACACAATCGTACTCCCAGAAAAAACAAATAAAGAAACAAATTAGTAAATTAGTCTAGAAATGCAGTTCCCTAATCATGTTCATTGAATGACTCCCCTTCTGATTCTTTTCTAGTTGAAGTGTTCTGAAGGTTATTTTTCTGGAGGGTTTCTTTAAAAAATGTGGCCTAAAACCTGGAAATCAAGGTTATACTGTATTAGCTTTCTAAAAATATAATGATCGGGAAATCAATGACAAATTATATTTTATTGTGTGAAGAATATCTATTGTGAATCTATTAAAGCTTTTACTGCAAGGTAAGGAGGAAGAAAGTGTATAACAGACAGTAAAGAAACATAACGATCACTAAATTTTAAGGATTGTTAAATAACTATACAGCAGAAAATGTGATTTAGATATTCTAAAACAACAATTCTGATTCTCAGATGGACACAACTCTCTGTGACTTCATGAGAAACTTGAAGATATAACCCTTAGAATATTTTATATTGATGAAAAAATCAAATAGAAAACATGCTTAAAAGTACTATGTGTGCTGGCATGGAAACCGGAGTGATTAATCACAAAAAAGTGAGGATGAGACAGCACAAGTGTCAGCTTCTCCTAAAATATACCTTCAGAATATAAGGCAAAAATTATACCAAAATAGTTATAAAAAAAATACTGAATATGCAATAAAAATACCTCCAGAAAGATTAGTATATATGAAGAAAGGGAGATATAGTGTCTTCAAGCAATTCTACCACTAACTAATAATTTTGGCTGCATGAGAGACAAATCATAAGGGCATGTCCATTGAGTATTGCTGCTAACTCTCTGGGAGATAAAAGGCTTTGTGAGTGAGTATTTAGTAAGGGCTCCTCTTGGCTTTCTATTGATGTTGGATAATCCCTTGGCTATCTTAAAGTAATCTCAGGAATTTGAGGTTTAAGGAATTTGACAGGAATGTTGAAGGCCAAATTCTCCTCTTCCCATGCAGCTGATAGACAATATAAAAGCCAAAGAGTGTCTGTGTTAAAGAGCACATGGACTCCTGACTACATCCCAGAGATTAGGATGCGGCTTGGCTCTGCAGAGAAGGCCGTGTGCTAGGGCTGGTATAATGCATGGCTTAATGGATCAGTTGTCTAAAATAATTTCTACAGACTTCATGAGCTGTCCCTCCAGGCTGAAGAGCTCATCTCCTGCTTTCTTTTGGCCTCCTCAACCTCATTCCTATTTCTTCCCTTCTGGTGAGTCCAATTTGATTGTGATACCCTCATTCGATTGTGATACCCTCATGTACTGCAAGTTTAATCAGATTTAAAATCCAGATGTTTCAAGTGAGGAAGTGCAATAAATGGTGAAATCAGGGGGAATGATGGCATTACTATGGCAATGTTGGATTATATACTAAAAGATTTACTCAACTCTGTCTGAATTCAACAAGAATATTTAATTCACTTTTGTATTAGTTTGCCTGAATTCTTCCTAATACAAGGGTTTTTTTGGGGTTTGGAGTTTTGTTTTGTTGTTTGTGTGTTTGGTTTGGTTTCTAAATAGCCAGTGACTGCAGATTTAATCTGGAGGCTTTTTACAGATATATGACCTGTAATCTTTTCTTTTTCCTAGTAAAGATGAAGATGCATGTTCATTGAGTTTTGATAGGAATCATGTGAAATTGCATCTGAATCTTCAGATCTTTAGATGAAATTCAGGGTTTTCAGTCATGTCTCCTGTGATCAAGCAGCAGAATCTACAGGAAATAGGAGGGGAAAAAAACCAAGACACCTTTAAGGTGTCTTAAAGAGAAATGCCATCATTTCCTTCATTATTTTTAGTGTCTTGATGTGCAAACAGCAGTAAATTACTTTGTTTCTTAGATTCTCTATCTGTAAAACTGAGGAGAAATCTCCCTAAATACCTTTGTCTGTGTGTAAAGACTTATTGGTTTATAAAAAAATAAAAGCTCTTTGAAGCATTTATACTCCATAGATATTGTGCATTACTTTTTTGGGATTTTTTTTCTTTTTGTAATCTTTTAGTTTGAGTTTCATTGGTTTTAGTTTTGCAAAGAACATGCTTGCCTTTGCAGCTCTGTGCCAGGATTATCTGTGTCATGTAGAAGCTGCATGTGCTTTCCTTTTGACACTCTGTATTAGCACAGCAAATTGTTTCATTAAGTGCCACTTGTTCAGTAAGTGCAACAAAATTAAAGCTGAAGAAGATGAATCATATATGAGGGCAGGGATCAAGGAGCTGTTTATTTTACAAATGTCTCTAATAGGCATATTTCTTCTTTAAATCAAGGAAATATTTGACTCATATCAATGGAAGAATCAGTATCATAAAAGGGCATCTGTACTTTTCCAGGCTTTGTGTGTATAATTAACTTTCAAAAAAATTTCATCACTTCTTCATGCACTACTTCTGCATTAAAATATTTCTTAAGTGTCAGATATTTGTAACTCTAATTGTCAAGGATATGATTCAAAATTGTGAATTATTTTAAAGGCAAAAAGATAGAAATAAGGGTCAACTGCTTATCTGCAGTTCAAGAAAACTTGTTAGGAGTGTTTTAAATTATCCAGTAAGTCTTATAATCCAAGTAGAAGTCTGCAAGTTAAATTTGAAAAGGTATTAAATAAACCACTAAGTGCTATCTCTTTTATATATGTACTTGAATTCACAGAATATTTAGTATGATCATCATACTGTGAATTCATAGGTACACTATACAGGAAATCTGTAAGAGTGCATTTGTAATGACTCTAAATGGCCATATTTGTGTATTTATAGATCATGCCTATCTTGCTTGATGTAGTAAAGTGAATCAAAGTAATGACTGCTGAGTCATAATCATCTGCTTTGGAAATCATTCTGGCCCCTTCAGCATACCTCATAGCGTATGGATATCTTAGAAGTTAAATTTGCCTGAGATACATATTATGAGTCAAGAAGGTGGAAGAAAGATATTTTTTGTTCTATTTTACACCTTGTTTAGGCTTGCAGCATCAGTGGCCACTTGTCTTTCAAGTTATCAATTTCTTTGACTTATCTTACCCTAAGTTTTATTCTACATTAGTGCAGGTAGGAATTAATTTCTGAATATGTCAAATGGTCAAAATTCCTTGAAAGTTTTAGGGAATGTGTATTATTTTGCTCTTTACTTTGTGAAATAGTACAATACATACTTCTTTAATACTGTAAAATCTTTTCACTGTGTTTGGAATCATAGAAAGCTCCCATAAATGTTCCCCTCATAGCAAGGTGCTTTCTCTGGATGCATTTTGTCTAGGTGCTTGGAGTGATGACTCAGCTGTAGAGCGTTTTTCATACAAACCTCGCTGAGCTGACTGGTCACCGAATTGTCCACTGTGCTAGATCTCCTTGGAATTAATCAGGGAATGATTTTGATAGTATGGAACATCTTGCTGTACCTGTGATCCAAGCTCTTTCAAAGCAGGAACAACAGGGCAGCAGATTTTCCTTTAGAGATAGATCATGGTCCATACACATTTTAACATGCCTTCCAAAGGAAACCATGGCACAGGGATGCACACTCAGGTCTCACAAATGCACAGATGAGTTGTGGGTATACAGGCATACAGGCATTAAGAGGGTAGGGACATTATTCAGCTCCAGTGGCTTGTGGCATAAATTATTTTTTTTATGCTGTTACTGAGCCACAGTTTCACTTTACTTGCAAGAATATGATGTATAGTAAAATGCACTGACTTTTTCTCAATTGAAGTGTGTGCTTGGCATTATCAGGGTGAAGATACAAAGGAAAGCTTGTCACTAACTTTAAAGAAATTACTGCACAAAAGTTTTAAAGCATATAAAATCCATTCCTGATTTATAACAATACAAAGAAATGAGAAAAAAAGTGAAGACTGGATTAGGAGGATGCTTAGTGCAGCCAGTTCTAAGACATGGCATTTCTTTCATTCCACTACTTCTATACTACTAGGAGTTTAATATCTGTGTGCAGCTCCAATGAACAAAAATTATTGTAATTAGCCACAGTGGTAACTGTGATCAATAAAAGAAAAATGCCAGAAAAATTGAGCTGAGTATAAGCTCAGTAATAATGAGCTGAGTATTAATAAACTCAGCAATAATGAATATTGATAATTCTGCCTATAATGGTTTGGTAATAACAATGTCCACCTGTAAACTTAAAACCAGGAAAAAAGTATCTGAAGTGTATCTTCTACTGAAGACCTACTGGCTTAAAGCAGGGCAAAAATATCTAAGGCAATAAAGTTTATTTTAAGGAAATATAATTTCTTTCCTAATTCTTTATCCTCCCCTTCTGCTAACCAAGGAGGAAACCATATTTAAGCACTATTTTAGAAAGGCATAGCTTCAAAATATTGCCAACAGAAAAACTGTAGTTTTGGGGAAGGCAGAAAATGATGTCTGCAAAAGATCTTGATTCCAACCAGATGACAGTAATAAAAGAAAAGTGAAATGGAAAGAATCCTGAGGCAGAGGCAAGAAGGTGTTACCAAGTTCAAAGTATTTTTAAAAGTATTTCAGTAGAGCTACATTTCAGAGGGCAATCAGACCATAGCCTGAAAGTCTGGGGAATCTGTAGAAATGATTCACCACAGCTGCTCTTCAGTTTATTGCATCTGAAAGTAAAGACCTCTGTTAAAATAAAATAAAAAATTAAAAATGAAATTAAAAAAAAAAAAAATGAGAGAGAGAAAGGAACGGTAATGAGGAAGATCCAGCACCTCAGGAAAAAAGCCTGAACAGGAAGGCAAAAGGGAATCTGTTATATTACTCAGGCAGCTGAACAGGCTGCTGAACTCTGGCCCAAAGATGGTGAATGTCAGAAGTCTGCCACACACATTTCCTGTTTTGCATTGTTTCATGAATCCCAAACAGCTGCTGTGCCACTGAAGTCAGGAAAAGCCTCACCCAGCTCATTGTTTTGGACAAGATGACAAAAAATATTAATGACGCAAAATTAGAATTTTTCATGCCAGGGCCACCAGTCTGTCCCATGGACTTTGACATGGCCAGGAATTTATGCTGATTTTTGGTTTACTTCTTATAACTTTAACCTTTGAGATACCAGAGAAAATTTTGTGTTATATCTACTATGTTATACTATACTATTTATTGTCATTTATTTTAATGTAATTGAAAAAAACAACATTAGGGACAGTATGAATTGATGTCTAAAGAGATATCATGATAGAAACAGAAAAACTGAAAGATAATTTAATTTCTTGGACAGGAAGCTTTCAAAGAAAACTGAACATTCACCTTGAAAATCTATTGTCACTAGAGAGTTTTAAATTATATCTATTTGAGGTTTTTTTCCTCAATATGATCACGTCAACATTTTATTAAAGTATAAGGATTACAGTTTATAGACATTTTCCTGAAGAAAAACTTATGTCTTACTAAAGACTTAATCCACCTTTTGAATTAATACAAGCATTCCTACCGATTTTACAAGAAGTTGCATTAAATTACGCAGTATTTGAATAAAGTGGTTAGTAGGATCTTTCATCTCTGCTTATTTTTGAGCAAATCAAAAACTCTTACATATGATCCCTTGTTTTTATAGAATAGCAGGATATTTTAGGCTGGGAGGCACTTGGAGATCTTTCAGTCTTAATGACAGCCATCCTGCTTAATGACAGTTTATCAAAGCAGATTTAAAAGATCAATTGCTTACCCCTGAATGGAAATTATTTCAGTTGAAAATGTTCTTTCAAGAGAGTATCTACAGATAGATTATTTAAAAACTGATGCCAACTAAAGATTTCAGCTGTAAAGATACAATACCTATCTCTTTACTAGCATGTAATTTTCTCGGATATCCCCTAGGACAAAATCACTTTTAAAATTTATTTATTTTTATTAAATGTGCAAACCTCCTCTCCTGCAAGAAAAAATGTATAGTTATCAATTACAACTAATGAGCATTTTTCTCTGAAGCTGTGAAACAGAAAATATTAAAATGTTCTTTAGATAAGTACAAATTTGTAATGTCTTAATGACAGACATTGTAAAAATCTTATCACACTGTATGAAACAAATTCTTGGCCAGACAAAAAGCCACCAAAGTTTTTCTTTCCTTTGTTAATCAACTTTGAGACTTCAGTCATTAGGAGGTTTGTATAACTCTGGTCCATTTGGCAGACTGTCAGGAAGGAGTCAATACTATTAATAGCAAAAGTTACAACAAAAGTTCAAAGGCAAAAAAAAAAAAAAAAAAATTAATAGACTGAGACTGCTTTGCTTATAATTGGTCCAGAACCTTTCAGAAGGAGAGCTCACACCACTGCAGTACTGGATATTAAATCTTTAAAGTCAATGTGGAAATCACCAATGAAAAGAGAAAGTGAGGAAAAAGGGTGAGGAAAAGACTGAAAATAATGACCATCAAGTTATCAAAGTTATCAAAGTACATAGTATCAGATTTTATAAACATGTACAGAAATTTAAAGGATTCCAGCATTTGTACATATTTATGGATGCAAAGCATTAGAATTTATCCTTTGTAGCCCTGCAGTATGAAAGGAAAACAACAGTCAGCAAAAGATGTGCAGAAGACAAAATTTAAAAGATCAACTTTTTCTGATTTTTTTGGCAGTTGAAAGGAGCAAACTAGGAGTAAAATATATCTGTAGCTCTTCTGAAGATTTTACTGAAATAATAAATACAAAAAGCAGTCAAATTTACATTATGTGAGTCTTTTGTATTAATAGCATATCATTACCCTTGTCAGAAACTTCCAGTCCAAACAGGAACCAAACAAACTAAAGACTTCATAATCACCTCTCTTTCAAGACTCTTAGCATTTCCTAATGGATCAGACTCCACAAAATATATAAATTCTTTTCTGAATTACCTCTGATTTATTTTGTTTTGGAAATTTGTCTTCAAAAAGGAGATGGAAGTAAGGCAATCATCCTGAAAGAATTCACAGAGGAATTACCCAGAAACTACAACCCTGTGGATGGGTTAGATGTCTTTATGACTTATTTTATACATGAGGTCAGCCAAAATAATCATTTTGGTCCTTTTGATATTAATAGCTACTGTCCTACTTCCTCTCCTTTGCTCTTTTATTACTTGTAAATGAACATGAAGTCTGATCTAAGAATCCCCATTTCTGAATGTTTGATAGTTACCCACCTGGGACAGACTGAGACGGCCTTCTAAAGGTGAAAGGCTCTGCACAGCAGGCTTGTTTTAGCAGTGTACCTCACCTGTACATCAGGGAAGGGCTAGCTCAATAGATCTCCGAACAATACGTAAAAAAAAATGCAGATGCTACAAATGTTTACTTTCATGAGCTTCTGATATCATGCTCTGTGTTATACTTACTCTATGGAATCGCTGTTCAGTCCTTTAAAAGCCTCGTGGGTTCACAGTCTTTAATTTTTATTTCTTACTTTCTCTCCATAGCATGGGAAGGCATTGCAGCACCCTTTCCCAGAACTGTACTGATTTGGAGAAAGGAACTACATTTTCTTCCCCTCCTCCAGTAACATGGCAAATTTTTCCTAGATATTAAATTCTATGTAGTTGGGCATATATTTTAATCCTATGCCGCCAACTTCAGTAGAAATTTTGACTTCTAGAATACCTAGGACCAAAAAGAGTTCTTTACACCACGCCATTAGAGATTTTTCAAATTAATGGGAGTCAAGGCCACAAACAACAACACCTAACATTCTCAGTGGTAAAAGTAAAAATTTGATTTACATACAATAGAGCTTCAGTTAAAGTCTCAGTTCTTGAGAAGCTGAAAATCAATGCTGTCATTGGGCCTATAAATTCCTAATGACTGGAAGTGCCAAGTTACAGCAGACAATATTATTATTTCATTTTAGAGGTTTGTACTTTAGGCATATCCAGCTGGGCTATTGTAATTTAGAATTCACACCTTTCTGTTAAAAAACTATCATAGGACTCCACTGCATACCTGGCATCACTGTATTTTATTTATTTGGAATAATGGAATGGCTGACTTGACTTTAAAAACAATTGTGCATTTTCTCAGGTTGATTCTTGCCTTTTAACTCTCCTGTCTTTCCCTTTTCCAGTGCCACAAGCCCTGAAATTGCCAAACTGGACCTTCGACCCGTGTTTTAAAAACAAGAGTAGGGATTTCCTCTAAGGAAGATGTCAGCAGCTGCATGTAAATCAGCCAGCCATTCAGGGAGTACTTGAGCAGGCAGCTTTCCCTCAAAGGCAGAGAGATATCATCTTAGCAATGTGACTCAAGGACAAAAGGACATGGCAAATGAAATAACTCCAAATATAATCTACCAGCAGCCTAAAACATTTTAATAGTTGGAAGTTGCTCCTTATCCTGGGGAAGCTTATTTCCTTTTTCTATTTGGCAAAATCTGTTGATAAGGCAGTCAGCTTTGCTATCACGGGTTCAAGCTAACCAAAAAACTTGCAATACAAGAGAGTGTTGAAATATTTCTTTGGGCTTGTTTGACTGTGTGTGACTGTGAATAGTGCATCATGACGTGTGTCCTTTTTTTTTCCATCCCCTGAAGGGAGAACAGGATAGTATTCCATTCACATAGATCACTGATTAATGTTCACAGCTCTCAGCATTCACTGGCTTCAGGAGTTGTTTATTGAAAATATGTAGCTGAGTCTCAAAGCCAACAACATTCCCCCAGGGTGCCCATTAAGCAGAAGGGCAGCACAGTTGTAAACAATCTACTTTGTAAAGTCAAAGAATTTGATAGAAAAGACATCTAAGTATTATTTAGTAAATATTTCATATTTTGCAATGTGTAGCTTGCAGGAAGAGAGAAAAAAATGGGAAAACAAAAATGTAAAAAGTTATTAAAGAGAAAAAAATCTAATATTAATCTAAAAATGTCTCTCTAATAGCAATCGAATAATATATTTTTTCTCTCAATGCATATATCATAAAATCCCCATCAGTGCCAGTGGATGAGAATGGGCTCCATAGATAAGCAAGGAGAAACAGAGCCCAGTAACAACGAGCCAAAAGAGGAAAAGTGTGCATTGGGAAGGTCCTGTGTAAGAGCTTCCCAAGGAGAGATAAAGCTGTGCTGAACCCAGTAGGACTGGTAAAGTCAGGACAAGAAGAACATGATGCCTCCATGGAAAATCGCAAGCACACATGGCACCCACTGCAGCTCTCTGCCCTGTGGCCAGTGGCTGCTGGCACAGCAGGGCCATGAAGCCTACAGGAGAGATTCTGCACCCACAGACCCTCAAGGGCCTCCCCTAACACCTCCCTAGAAAGGTCCTGGAACATCTCAGCCAGCCCCACTGCTTTAGGGGAGCACCCAAAAGGCATCACCTGCTGGGGCTGACCTCCCTGCTGCTTCTTCTTTCTGGTAGCTTGGAAGGAGTGGGAGAAGATGACAATAAACTATGTTAGTACTTAAGTGTGTGTCTGTTAAAAGCAACAGCTTGATTCTATTATTAATAATAGCTTAATACATAAAGATGTTCCAAGAAATACTGGCTGTAATCTGTGCCTCCCTTCTCTTCCAATTCCCTGTTACACAGAGGAATTTACAACAGATACACGCTAAGAGAAATAGAGCAAGGAGGAAATACAGCAACATTGTACCACTGCAGGTGCTACAGAGTCCAATAAACAAATGGTGGGTCTTTAAAATTTAGTCAAGAAAAGATGTTTGTATGGATAGACAATTATGCTTTGTATGTAAGAACAGTAAGCTGTCTGAAATTGGTATATTTCTTTCATATTTTGTATAATTGCAACAAGTTACCTAAGCACATTTATCTCCTTCACCCTTTGCACAATACTCTCTTAAAAAATTCTAGAGCAGAGAGCTTGTCTTTCAAGTGCTTGCAAAGAATTTATCTCCACACTGTAAAATAAGGCTGGGTATAAAATTAAATAAATATTAATAACAACTGATTGAAACAGATGAAAATGGAAAGTTTTAAACAGAAATGTGTGAGCATCCAGCCTCAATTTTGCATTGCCTTGAAGCATTAAAATTGAATTTTATAGAACCACTGTTCTCTCTATTCATTTTATCAGTCTTATCATATGTAGAGATCATCAATGTACGTGAAATGTTAATTAAGGAGAACAGCTTGTCTGAAGAATTGTAGCTTTAGAAATATCACTTTCTAAGAGTAATAATTACATCACAGAGACATTGTCTTCTCTCTATTTGTTTTTAAATGGTTCAACAACCAATTCTGATTTGGTGAAATATACTAAGAGAAAACTCCCATTTTATTAAAAGTACACTTGATTATTTTTTTTATTGCTGATCCATATTACATTTCTTCTAAGCTGAAAAATAATGAATTAAATTTTTTAAAAATCTGACTTTTTAAACTTTTAATAATATATTAGCAAACTTTAAACATCCATAGTACTAATTGTTTTATTTATTAGATCTGATAAAAATTAACACAAATCCACTGACCTTAACTTTGTATAATTGTTTGCTAAAATGTGCATGCAGCTTCTCTTTTATTCTGGGTTTTTTTCATAATGTTCGGTCTAAATAGCTTTATTTCATCCAATTATAAAAGAATAATTAAACCCCCCAAACAGCAAAAACAACAAAACACCTTAGCAGCAGAAAAAATTGAAAATTATCTGTATATTAATTGCCAAATTTATCATAAATTCTGAGAATTAGTTTATTTTAAATCTTGTATTGAAATCCAAAATCAGTGTCGTTTCTCAAAGCTTCAAATTTCATTGCAAATCCCTGATATTGCAAAATGTAATGCATATTAAAATTAACACTTGCTTTGAGGGTTCTATTAAACATTAATTTTGTATCTTAAATTTAGATACAGTTCTTAGAGTGTACATATTTAACCTGACAAGATTTTCATTCCAACTATATCAATTGAAACAGCCTATATTGAATTATTGTGAGGAAAATGTCAAACTAGTCACCCACTGCTGATGCTGATGTCACTCAGGCAGTACTACAAATTGGCTGAAGCATGAAATTTCATGTCCCAGATCTGTGCCAAATCTTACCTGGACCTGGTCTCAGATCAGAATTTTCATCCTGAACATGAGACTGTGTTTCTGTATTCATGAGGTAAAGATCTCAGTGCTAAGGGATAACCTCAAGGTCTCTTTACCCTACTAACCTGAAGAGCCAAGGCAGGGGGTGAGACACTGGCACCTGTGTCCTGCTGTTTTTCACAAGTTCTGCATGGTTATATTTCATGTGAACTTGGAGAATCCTGGGACACTCCTGAACACCAGGAACTGTTTTCACAAAAAGTGCAGATGAGGCAAGTGTGTCCAGGAGGCTGGTACCTGTGACACACATTCCTAGAGGTGACCTAAACCAAGACCTGGAACATTTAATCGACTCCCATAGACACAGCCTATGTGATACAAATTTGGTCCAGTTCATCAGGGCATTTCTAGCATATTACCAAGGGTGAGTTGAACAGAGCTAATGCCAGATTTCTGATTTTATGCCAGTTTTCTAACAGCTGGGAGAGGATATACAATACCTAATCCCATACAGGCTTTAAGTGAAAATGTTCTTAAAAAATGTTTGAAATGCAATCAAAAAAGCCAACTTGTACCAGTTAATGTTGTCTTACATGGAAAGATCATTCCTTATCCAGTAACAAATATCCTAAATTGAGGGGACTGTTTTATTTTGTTTTGTAAACTCATAGCCTGAAAACCTTTTTCCAAGTGAATATTTTGTGAACATAAATTCTGTGTTTTGTTTGTTCTCTTCCAGTCCTATTTCCAGGCTTTGTCCTGCAATCCAAAGAAGAATTTTTCAGCAGGAAAGATGAATGACCTGTGGAAATTATAACGTATTTTAACTTGTACAGTTAAAAAAACAAATTGTGGCAAACCAGGGTAATATGAATATTTTTATAAACAGAACTATTCTATACATAAAGATCGATTCTAAATTCATCACTATTCAGAAAACCAATTCATATATAATATAGACAGGTTTTGTTTATATTTTCCTATTCCAATTTACCCTCAAATAAATAACCCTCAAATAATAAATGTATTAATCTAGAGACCTTGAGGAGAGACTCCCCACCACTTCAAATTATAGTCACTGTGTCTTTTAGTCTCTAAATATATATTTTATTATAACATTCTAATAATAAACTAAAAGATAAATAATTATTTCAGCTGAGAAAAGCCAGCACTATTAAGCATTAAAAGTAAGTGAAAGTTCCCTCTTCTTCACCTCTGTCTTAAAAAAAAAAATGTTCTTTCATCAAACTTGGAAGAGCATCCAGGGTTAAACCAGAATGTATCCTGAGGAAGCAAGTGGGTTTCATCTGAGCACTTACCCCGCTTTTCATGCAAAGTTCTATATGGGCCATTCACACTCTACTTTGAAGGTACCAATATGATAAATATCACTGAGAAACCTCACATCTTTTGAGTTATTCTTGTTTCATGAATTCATGGGTCTCAGAGGTATGACTAATAGCCAAACATGCAAAGAATTCTTCAGGTGACTGTGGCTGCTAACTTTATGTTTAGAAGTTGGCAATGCTTCTCTTGAACCTACTGATAAAGATGCTGAAATGTCAAAGAGAAAGGATAAGCCAGATTTAGTATAATAATTATGATTTCAAATTATATTAACTCATCATTCAATATGTCTTCATTCAAGACAAAATATCTTTTATCTTGTTAGATTAAAATCCACACTGCAACAAATATTAATAACCTAAATGTAACATTTTTACCTGAAATTAAATTAATCACAGAAGACATAAGTACATAGAAATTATTAGAAGTCTTTATATAGGAAAACGTTACCATAGAACCCCTATTGTAAGGTGCAGTAAAGATGAGAAGTACTTGCCAGTACGTTTGGGCCTGTGAATAATAGTTGGACAAATTAATGTGTCAATTTCTACAAGAATCTCTTTGCTCTTTCTGCTGCTTCTCAGCTAGGGCAATGACCATGCTGGGCCTCTGGTGCTTGTTGACAGAAGTGTCAGTGTTCCATGAAAAGGTACAATTGCCATAGATGGTGATACACTGAAAAGATTTTAAGAGATGCAGTATAGCAGATGAGAGTAGAGAAAAAATATTCATAATTTCTGGTGTGTTTGTTCATGAGAATGGTTTGTGCTCTTAGTTAAGTAGGAATATATTTACCAGAGGTATAAATATCTAGATTTTTGCACCTAGTATAAATAACTAGATTTGACTATGGGAGAGATGAGTATGACTAAGGATGGGATAACTAGCTACTAAGATTTAAAAAAAAAACAAAAACAAAGAGTCACTGAAAACTAAAATGCAACATAACAAATCTTAAGAGTTACTCATAACAAATCTAAAGAGATATTAAATGGACAAACTTTGCTATTATTCTGCCTCGTAGATGCATTTCACATTTGCATGCAACTTTATTTTCACCTTGCTTAGTTGGGAAATGCAAAAACTGTATTGAAGAGAAAAATAAAACATAAAATTAAAAAAAAATTAATAACTGTTTATTCAAAAGCTGAGAGAAAACAGAAATGATGGATCTGTTGCCTCTTCTGTATTCTTACTGATTTCCTTTAATTTGTATGTAAAGAAAATAAATAATTTATAATTTAATTGTTGTACCTCAGAAAGAAATAACACAATGAAAATCATTATTCTGTCTAGCATGTTTTCAAGTTCCTTCTTCCCTCTACTTCTTCACCTTTTAAGCATCTAATTACTGTCATGTTCAGTATGAGTTGCATTGTTATTGTGATTCCTCTGTGTTTTCAAAAATGTGTGAAAGCACATGAGGGGCAAAAGTATCTGTGAACATGTCATTCCAGTTGATAACCTTTCAAAGGGAAAGCTGCATGTGGGGGAAGTATTTTTTCTGTTTTACCTCTGAGTGCTTGCACTAAAAATTGACACAACCTCACTGAGTCAATTTTCCTTGTAAAAACCTCTCAACGGAGTCTCAATTATGCTCTTTTGGCTAATATTTACTTGCTCCTCACCGCCATTTGAAACACTGGTAATGCATCTGTCTGCTGTAAGCAGACCTTTGTACACTTTATATTTATAGTTTTTTGCTGTGATTTTAGAATTTAAACAGAAGATGATATGCCCTGTTACTGAGGCTTTGATAGTGAGAAGATCTTTAGCTGCTTTTCCAAGGAATTCTGGACAGAAAAAATAAAGCAGTGTCATAATCAATATTCTTGATTGAAGACTGACTAGACCTTTGGCCTTCTGTCATAGTCTGCTCCTTTGCTTATCCCAGTGTAAAACCCTCCTTTCACAGCAGGGCCATGTTGAAGAAGCACTAAAGACCACACTGGGATGTGTACACTTTACTGCAGCAGCAGGCTATTTGGAGGCTGTCTCTCTGAAGCCACAATAAAAGCAATGGATAGGAGGAAGAGGTAAGTAGAGGTGAGGAGGAGATAACTGGGTCCAAAGATCTAATGAAGTCTCAGTCCTTTAAACTAGCTGAAATAATTTGTTTCTGGAAGAAGAAATCTGCCACTGCTTCTGAGTCAGACAGAAATTCCATCAGTAGCTGGAGAGGATTCCAGCCTGTTTTATCTCTGAGGTAGAGATTTGCTGTCCCTGTAATTTTGCCACTCTGTGTTACTGTCTGCTTTGTCAGTGATAATACTGACCTTGAATTTAAGCTTACACTTCTTGAGGCAGAATGGACAACTCAGGCTGCTCAGTCCTAAAAATTGCTCAGTCCTATTCTTCTATTGCAGATACAGTAACATGTAGCTGCTCTCAGGATTTTTGATGACTTCCCACTTGCAGGCACAACCAAGGACTGCAAAGGCATGAAAGACCCTGAGGGGAGTAGAGAGAGTTACAAGGACATTTTCTATCTCGATTCATTCATAACTTAAAACAAGCTCATATAACAATCCATGGATTTTGAAATAACCTTGTTACAAATTCATTCCTCATGTATTTTAATTCATTTTAGTAGTTATTAGAACAGTAATTATAAATATTCCTCTTTTCTGTTTCATTTAATATTCATTGATTTTATTGGGTTTTTTTTTAAAGCATTTTCCATGGAATATGTTTAACTGCTTTTTATGCTAATCAAGCTGGACCAAAGGTGAAAAACAGGAAGCAAAAACCTCTCTTAATTTCTTGCAGTAAAATTAAAGAAATGCAGGAAGGTAGACATCCTAATAAATAGTCTATGGAAAATAATAACATTCTATTGCCGATCTACATGATAACAAGGTTCTGATATCTTAATTTCGTGAAGAAAAACTTAAATCTCTAACTCATTAAATTACATCTATGATTTCAAACTGTATGTGTCTCTGTCAATAAGTGTGTGTACATCAGTTCTCTTACAACTCTTAATTGTTTCTGGCCAGGAATTCTTCAGAAGAAGTCCACTATTACTGAAAATAACATTGTTGTAATTCCCTCAAGTCAGGCAATGGCCCCTTGGGAAGAATAGCACAGAGTTCTAAAAGGCAGAAAAACAGTCAATATATTAAAAGCCACAATTTTTTTTCAGACATTTTAAATAGAAAAGCTGTGTCTGCACATAACCTATACCTGAAATGATAAGTGAACAAGCCTAGACTTATCTGAAGATTTTGGTAATGTCTTGAAGCATGTCTGCATAACACCACAAGACTTTTCTGTCAACTCTCCACCAAATCTTTTATTGCCAAAAGAAATAGTGAAAAATTGTACAACTATGTTTTCATAATTAATAGATTTTATTTCCCTCCAAAGATAAAATATCTTGAAGTTTTCCATGTGATGACTGATATTATGGTCTATAAAACAGAACTTGGCGTCTAAGTTAAAAGTGGTATCAAATTAAGAAAAATATGTAAAGCACAATAGAAAACAAAATGGATGAAAACTGTTGCTCATCTTCCTTAGAAAATAAACAACCAAACTGACTAGGTCAATCAGCATCTGAGAATAAGAGAATGGAACACTTTCTAGGTGCTGCACCATCTGAAAGCTGCTATCAGTAGTAAATGCTAACATCTCTTGGCAAGAATAACTTGCAACTTTGAAGCCATATAAATATGAAATTTGGATAAATGAGAATATGCAGAACTGTGCTAAGAAAGCCAAGGTAAATATCAGCTCCCCAACAACACTTCCAGGAAAAGGAGTAATAAATCTGTCTAAAACAAAGGACAAAAAAGAGGTAAAAAGCTGCATCACAAGACACAAGAGGGGATATGTGAGTAATATGACTAGAAACAGAAACAGCTGCTGTAAAAACATAGTAAAATACTTTATCAACTCAACAAGATCCTAAGTGGTTAATTTACATTAGCTAAAGGATATACTAGCAAAAAAAAATTAGAAACTCTACAAAAGACTACCATGACATAAATTTGTATACTTTTCTAAGCTTACTCTTCATTTTCATATGAAGTCCAAGTTTCTTGCCTTCACTTTCAAAGCTCTGTTCATAGCATAACCTCCTCTTGTTTCAGACTTTTAATCTATAAATACTCTGAAATTTCTCCAGTCAACCTCTCTTGTCTACACATGAGACAATTGAAAAAAACCCACCTTTATCTCAGCCCCATCCTTTACTCAAATATGGAGGAGTTCTGTGCAAGTGCTGTGAAAAAGAATTTTTCTTTTCCTCCTTATTGCCCAAGATGGGATTAAGCTCTATCAACAAAAATCTTTACAGACAGTAAACTACTTTTTCTTAAACACCTTTGATATTATCTTATTAAAAAACATTTATGTAATCACAAAAATTCCTTATTTACTTTACTACTTTGTGCCACAGGTAGAAAATGTACCATTCTTTTTTCTTTAGACTTTCTTTGCCCCTGAAGATTTTTCATTATTAACTGTTTTTTAAAAAAGTTAAAATATATTTTCAATCTTTCTACAAGTGTCATGTTTGCTAAATTTATCAATTTTTGTTGTTTTTATCCATATTAGCTCAGGCCAATGCACATCTTCTTGTAACGTAAGTCCCAAAAGTGGACATGATAACAATGTTCAACATTTTGGTTCTTACTTCTATTTTCTTGTTCTGCAGGGTTTTGTGGAGGTTTTTTGTTTGTTTTGTTGGTTTTTTTTTTTCTTTTTTATCCTCTTCCTTCCCCCTCCCCAAATTCTCAGTGAAGTTTACCTGCTTTGCAAGAGCACAGGCTTTCTGATTCTTTCTCAACTCATAGCCTAGTTCATAATGTAATTAACTGAAGAATTTCATTGGCTTTCTAATTACCTATTCCTTGAAAACTATTACCTCTGAACTTGATTTTTTTTTCAACCATTTTCAAACTGTTTTAATAAATATAGATTGGATTCTAATTCCACTCTTCATTGTTCTTACACTTGCTCACAGTTTCTTATCTGCAAAGGCAATAAGACTATTCATCATTTAATTCTTCATTGAAAATAGTGAATTCATCTAGACCCAGTGCTGACCTGGTATAGTATCCTATACATAACCGCTCTGGAATGAAATAACTTTTTACTCCTGCTTCTTTATTGTTGATTTGGCTACAGCTACATTATAGGCACCACATGGCTTATTAACAACAATAAACTAATATTAGATAGATTTTTCTGACAATAGAGACCAAAATAAGAGGTCAGAAAAACAAAGATGAAAATATTACCCAATAGTCTGCTTAACAGGATGGAAGTATGAAAATAAAGGAGGAATCCAATAAAATTTCACAGTTCTGATTTCAAATGTTAAATTAGAAAAAATATGAAGCAAGTGTATTCTCACACCCAGAATAACACGTATGCTGATAGGAATGTACAGAAAGAAATAAAATCAGAAAGCTGATATGAGCAGTTTAAGTAAAATCTGTGTAAGTACTTCAAGTCCTTTTACTTTCCTTCTCAAATAAATAAATTCAGCCTTATTGTATATTTCTGAAAGCTACAAGTTTTTCAAAGGTATGTAGATAGATGTCTAAATGGCTATGAAAATAGATACCTCCTAGAAAAGAGATACTAAAAGACATGAGATAATTACAGCTGCTGAGATATGTCAAAGAGTTTTTCAATACTTCTCTTTACTGTTATCCAGCATAAGAGATTGAAATATTTTGACTGTGTGTTTAAAGTAAATGTATGGAATCTGTTATAACAGGTGCAATTTTGGGCATCTGGAGGAAGAAACATAACTGCCATTTTAAAGTCTTTATTGTAACTCAGTTTTGTGTGGCTTAATGGCATATAGATATGCTATCTATACTCAGCTAGAAACAAACACAGCGGAATTTTGTTGGGAGCAGAAGAAACTTCCAAAAGAACAAAAGAAGAAACAAGCCTGAATTTTTCCCTTCCCAGCTGGGTCTTGCCAAGGGGCTGCCTTTGATCCTCCCATGAGCTTACAGCTCAGAACAATGAGCTCTTGTGTCTCACAAGGAAAGAAGGTGAAATTCCTCACTGTAACCACATGCCATCAGAGAAATGTAGGATGTAGTAGTAAGGTACTAACAGTCAAAGGGATGTTGAAACTGCTTCTCCTCTTTCTAATAAATTTATGGATTTTTTTTTTTTTGTCCTAGTTCAGCCTCTGTGTTTTCAGCTTTTTCAAATATACCCTACATATTGAATTAGAAGGTTGAACTGAACTAACTGCTGTGCATATTCTGGTTTAGCACTATACTAAAACATCTGTTTCTGTGGTTTAACTCTGCTTTGCCTAATAGGATCTCTTAATCATACTATTTGCTTTTTAAAGGTTTCTTATCAACAATAGGTTTTCACTCAGGACTCTCAGAACAATTCTGTCACACATCCACAGCAGCTGGTCAGATTACTCCAGGCAAGCTTTGCTCTTTGTAACTGTGTCTGGATTGCATTGCAATGGGCTTCACCATCCAGCTGGAATTAAATTAACTGTTGAGGTAATACTTGCATTATGGCATTGCATGATTGGCAGCTCACTTCTACAGCATAACACTTTGAAGCAATTCAGCTTTAGTAAAATTATTTTCCTCTTCAAAAGTGTTTTAGGCATTATTTCAAATGCCCCTTTTCTTAGTTAGACGTCTCTGGGTCCTAAGACTCTGTATATTGAAGTTTGTTTCCATTTGCCCTCTTGAAAGTAGGATTTGATTATATTCTCCATATAATTTATAAAATTTCTTGTGAACTAAGTGCACTTAATTTTACCTTTCCCATAGTTTCCTGACATTGTATATTATAAAGTGAAACTGGCAAGAGTTGTTTTTCATCTGTTATGTCTTTTGTCTGGACTTTCTTATTTTAATTATGCACATTTTCTCTAAGCACTGCTTTGAGCATTTTTCTGGACTTTTCAGCCATATTTGCTGTTTAAAGACATTTCTGTGGAGTTTCTTTCCAATCCACCTTGAAGATTTTAATCACATGTCCCACAAATAAGTCTGTCTCTAGTTAGCAAGTCTGATTGCAGTGCTGTGTGTGGATGCCAGAGTTCCCAGCTGCATAATGGTAATATTGGTTTAGGATGTAAAAACATGTTATCATATTCCAATTTCATTCATTAGTAGGTCATAATCCTCAGGAATTTTTATCTGCTATTCCAGTGTTTCAGGCACTGTCCTTAGTCACAGCATCTCACTCAGTTACACATTCTTTTCCCTTCCCAATGAGGTTTTAAGGAATTATTTTCATTTTCTTTTATTTTTTAATGGCCACCTTTTCACACATGATCAGTTTTAACTTTGCACTGACAGGTTTTTATTTGGAAACATAGTAGTCATGGTTTATGTTTGTGCTGACCATTCTGATTTCAGTCATACTTTGTATGTGACTTGGCTCTCACAGACATAAAAAAAACATACACTTTTCCCAGACCTATCCTGTTTTTTCAGGTGAATTATGGTTTCTCTATGAACATTTGCAGATGGGAACCTCCTACCCAGATATTGGACATTCAGAAATCCTGCTCTCAGAGATGTCTGGCAAAAATTGTATTCTATGTACACTCTACAACTACATGTCTATGTACAGTAAATTCAGTATAATTCAGGAATAAACAGAAAAACTGTGCTGTGTGTATTCTCTGGGTGTTTTCTGACACCTCCTGGAAGAAGAAAATATTCTTCTCCTTTCCACCTCCTTTCAAGGGCTGGTAAAGTTATTTCTCATATTCTCCTCAACTATTCTGAATATAGAGCAAATTCTATTCAAAATGGAAGTGTTGGTATTGAATAACTCTATGATGAAAACACACTTATGTTTTACAAAAAAAGTTATCCTTTATTAAGACAAGTATTTAAAAAGGTAAATAACTGAAACTGTAATCAACACTTTTTCTTGGTTTCTCAGGCTTCTCGAAGTTCTTCCTTGTGCAAGCTGGGATTTTGCAAAATTTCAGTGTATGCTGCTACTTGAAAGTAATTATTTGTTTTATTTTAATATGTTTAAAACAGTTGTAAGTCAAATAGTTGTACTGTATAAGCCTTGATTTATTAAAATACTTTTTAATCAGCCAGCTGTATTTGTATATATGTGTGTTTGCATATATGGTGGTTTTCAGTAATCTTAAATCTGAGAAGAATTAGAGAAAAAAAACTAAAAAGTAAAAACTTGCATTTGGCTGAGATCTATAAAATAAATTACTTTCAAGGAAGTGTCAATCAAATACTTAAAAATCCCTGATTCCTTAGGCACATCATCTCATTAAGTTTATTTGTAGGATGATAGCTTTGAAGTGGCCCTAGTTATTTAAGGTATTTCTAGTGCCTCTGGCTCTATTCTGTCAGCTCTGTCATTTCACAGTCTGCCTCGAACTCTAATACAAGATAATCAATGAAACTAAAGACCTCTTAGGAGCAAATGGCTAGACAAGAAAACAATCCCTTGTTTTGGCTTGCTGTTATAAACTGTTGTGCTCTACAATACAGCAAATCAGTCCCCCACTGCGAGTTAGAGGCTTTGTTAAAATAAATTCCTCTATGATGTGAATGTTATTTCAAGCAGAACATACAGACATATATGAAATTACAGACTTGAAGATAAGAAGCTCACTAGGAGAAAATACATGTCTCAGCTTAGCCTGATTTCAAGATAGCACCTTGGACATTTAGGATTAGATTTAAAGAGGAATTGTGCTCCAAACCTGGACCCTGCTTAAATGATTAGGTAGGAGGTATAAACTTATAAGTTTTGTTCAAGGTCAGTAGAATCAGTAGTTATATTTTTTCTTAAAATATCTGCAATGAACACTGAAGTTGACTTTAAAGACTGCATAAATTTTCTCCAGAAACAATAATACTGAAGGATAAAAAAAAAAAAAAAACTAAACTAAATAAAACAAAACAAAAAAAACAACGAAAAATCACACACAAAAAAAAAATCTACAAAAAAATCCCAGCCCATTACTTTTCTTGGAACAGATGTTGTAAATTTTTGTTGCTTTTTTTGATATTAACATATTCGTGCAAATGCTAACAAAATTATTAGCACTGAAAACTTCTCAGGCATTTCTTTTGACATGCACTTATTTGCTGCATATACTATGAACGGATCTCATTACTTGATTTCAAATAAAAATTTGGCTCAGCCTATGGGTTGCTTATCTTTAAGTACAGTTGTGCCAGCAATGTGAACTCTGAGAAAAAATTTTAGAAAGAAAGAGAAAGATAGATTTGTTTTCTTCCTAATAGAGTAATATTTCTTTGCAATGAGAGGTTACAGTTATATAGCACTTTTAATTTCTAAGAAATCTTTTGTGCTTGAAAAACTGTGTGCATGTATGAATCATTTCACAGAAAATTTTCACCCAACACTGAAATTAAATCTACATGGCAGGTGCTTCAACAGTATGGCATAATAATTTTGGAAAGGAAGAAGGAAGGAGAATGCTAAAATAAAGCTTTACAAAGAAAGAATGTGCCCAGCCATTCAAACTGGAATATAAAGATGGTTGACCTGTTTTTAGTTAAAGCTTTCCTTGTGAAGAAGTCACATGAAAAGATACCAAATAATTTTGATGAAAAGCATTCAAGCTATATATTTTAAGCTTTCCATCTAATCAGTCAAGCTGGTTCTTTTGGCACTTAACACTAAAAGAGGTAATATATATAGAGAGATAAAATTTATAAGCAGATAAAAACAAATGATTGTGAAGTACCCTGTCAGTTATTTGAAATGAGAAATTTGCCAACAGCATTTTAAGAAGAGATACATCTCCTCAGGTTTTCTGTGTATAGATCTCATGGTCAAATACTATGGCATAAATTTCTGACAGCCTGATCAAAATAGATTTTTCTTGGCATTTTCTATATCTGAAGCAAAAGAAAAACCATAAACAAGCCTTTAAGATTACACTGCTTCTCATCATGGTATTCAGCAAAGATGCAGAATCTTTGTTTGAGCTGTCACCAGGACATTCCTACTGCCAGAGCCTCATCTGCTGAACATGTGGATGCCAATGGCAGGGCTCCTACTCTCTCTCTGGCTCCAGGACAGCATCCCCTCAGGAAATCAGCAGAGTTTCTCTTTCATTTGCTGCGTGTTTGCTACTGAGTAAATAAACATACATTGATCAGTCAATAGAGAATATCTCCTTTTCAAGCATTAATTCTCATGATACACCTAAGACTGTAGCCAGTATTTAATATAGTGATTCCACACAGAAACAACAGCAGACACATAAAAGTGAAATTAGGCTGGAAATAGAGCACTTGCCACTGAGAACAAAATCTAAGAATGCTGTTTAGTTACAATTCCCTGTTGTAGCTAGCAGGCAAATTTCTTATTAAAACTACGTAAACCTGAAGTAACTTGATTTAAACATTTTCAGGACAATTCTATCCCAGTGAAAGCTGCTTAAATGTTAACTTGTTAAATTCCATTAAAGTTTCACTATATTACATTTTACATAGGTCAATTTAAATAATCTTTTTTTTAAAGAATGCTATGACTGTGCATACCACAGCACAATCAATAAAACATATCTTTTTTGCTTAAGACATACAAATAATTTATAATAGTAGCTGGCAATACAACTTCTGCAAAGCAGGAATCTTGATATTATTTTAGTTAAAGAAAAATATTTACATCATTTTTGTTTCTTTTCTGTAAATTCTTAGTCTTCTTTTAGTGGCAGAAAAAACAACAACAACAACAACAACAAAAAGATGCCATTACTGGAAATTTCTGTCTTACTGTGTAAAGCTACCTGTCTGAAAATAGACCAGGAAAAGTTTATAATACTGGTCTGGTAAACTAAAGATGCCAGTTGTTAATATGTATGATCAAGATAGATTATACAATAATAAAAATAGTTTGTACTTTGCAATTAGATTAAGCGTATTTGTATTTCAAACACAGATTCAGTTTTCATTGCTGAAGTGGGAACGAGAATTGCAGCAGCAGTTTGAACTTCAAATCTAATGGAAAACATTCACAGCTGACTACACACGCAGCCAGTTATACAAGATGAGCTTCCTAGTAGTGCAGGTAATAATGAGGTTTGGATCTACATGGAAAAAAGATGAGGGTTTCAGGTTGTGCTGTCACCAAAGTGCTTCTGCTCTTGAAGAGACAGAGACAACCTCTTGTAGTGCTGTAGCTGGATCTGTTAACACTAAAGTATCATGATGAGAGTATCCATAATATTTGAGATAGTAGGGACTGATTTCTCCGCCTGAAATCTTTGTTGACCATGAAAAGACTAATCTAATTGGCTGCAAAACATCTGAAAAGCTATTACGAATACACTTGTAACTTAGAGGAGAGAGTTCTACAAAGAGTTACTTAGAGAAAAAGGTCAAAGGTCACAGAATATTCTCCATTGAAAGGGACCCACAAGGATCATTGAGTCCAGCTCCTAGGTGAATGGTTGCGGGATCTAACCCACAGCCTTGGTCTTATTTGGACCATGCTATAACCAACCTAGCTAATCTCATTACATATCAGTATTTTTGATTAGACTCAAGTAAAACATTTTCCAAGGATGATTAAACAATTTTAAAATCCTTTTTCTCTCGGAAAGAGTTGGGAAAATTATGTCTTCAGGTTCTTGTTATTCTGTTCTGTGGTTTACTGGCAAGCCTTTTGCTATCATAAGAGTATTTAGATAAAATGCTCTTTCCTGATTGTTTGTTCAGGTAAATCAATGCAGTCTATAACTCATATTTTGACTCCACATGAAAAAAAAAAAAAATGTGCTTTGAAATACAGGTCATTATACTAATCTGAGGCATAAAGATAAATGTGCTAGTCTGTTATGTTACAGTTTGTCCTTCTGTAGCATGTTTTAATATTCCATGTTATAAATTCGTTCTATGTACCCCAATTAGCTTCCCTAATGGTTCAGTCCTGAGTTGTTTACCACAGTTTTCCCCACCAAAATGTATGTCAATCCACATGTCAATCCACATGTCAGTGTACATGTACACCTCCTTTGTCTCACCCCTGTCTGTCAAAGATAGCACACTACTTTGGTTCTGGAGAGTTCCCTGTCTTTCATCCCTTCCTTGGAGCAGAATTGGGTTGTGAGGTTTGCTCCCTCCCCGTGTTGGTTTCTATTGGGGAGCCCTTACCCTGCACCCCTCCCCTAATGCCCTCCTATTGCTCAAAGGTTGTGTCCTCCCCGTGTTCCCCCATCCCTTAAAAGCAGCTCCTTCAGGTTCAGATGTGTCACTTGCTCTGCCCCCCTTTGGGATTAAATCTCTGGAGACTCAGACAAGTGTCCTTCCCTTATTCCCGTGCCTCAGTTTCCCCGTGCTCTGTGCCCTGCTGCGCTCCCCACGCTGCAGCGATCACCGCACCCGCACCAGGCTGGGCACAGACTCGGCAGCCGCTCACGTGTGACCCTGCGGCCACAGCGGGACAGCGGCCGGGAACCTCCATCCTGTGGCTGCTGAAAGCCAGGAACAGATAAAGTGGAAGGGGAAATAAAAGGAAATATTCCTCTACAAGATTCTGAGATTGGTCTCTATTGAAGCATATTGAAGCAAGACTCTTTAGAACTTAATCTCTCAATCAAGTATACGTGAAATTGGAGAAAGTCCAGCTGACCTACATCATGCAGCAGATAGGTGCCTTTCTTGGAAAATGGAGACTAGATTAATGTGTGTCCATAGCAGGTTTTTGATCTATCTTAAGAAGGTGTGTAAATACCATTAAAATAAGTCTCCTGGCAGATGACGTGTCACTCACACATAATCATTTTCAGTGACACTCTCAGAAAAACGTCACCAAGAAATATTATTTTGTAAATCAAATTGTGTTAAACTTTCTGCTCACATTCAAGTGACATAAATAGAACTATGGGATTTACATAATCCCACTAATTTGCACAATTAAGCCTCATTTTTGATTCTTTTAAACTTTTTAAGCAACTCAAATTTCTGACATTTACAGAAAAATGGTGATTTGTTAGGTATAAGGCAGAGAGGTGCAGTGGAATCCACTTCACTGTGTGAGCCAGTGCACTGGTGTTCTACCCTTGAGTGTTCCGGGTATATATCACTGAAGGCCTCACCAAATGCCACAAAACAATCAGAGAGTTATACTTAAATCTTTGCCAATGAAATGGATAAGATAAAATCATCCTCAAGAAGATACTGCGTGATAATAAGTAACATTTAGTAGTATTTAATCTTGTACCTTGTTTTTCTTTTTAAAATCCATGCAAAAATTAAATCCATAATTTTCTGAAGATTCAAATGTATATTATAATCGTACATAACAAAGAGGTCTGCTAGAATTTGTCAAATTTTCCAGGAAGCAAATTCTCTGCTATCTATCCATCTAGTGCACAGTACATTGGGTAAGACATTACCCCCTTATTATTATCCAAGCCCCAAAAAAAGAAATGTTACATGAACAGTAGAAGCATCTCCTAGTGAAATGGGAAAAGCAAGGCCTTCCAAAAAATTTATATCTGGATTGCCTCTTTGCAGTGGCATTATGAAATATGGACAGGTATCATTCTGTGTGAAAAAAAACATGCTTCTTCCTTTCCAAGTGCCCTCATCATACCCAGACACTTAACTGTATTGTGTGATAAGAGAGGCTGACAAAGTTCCTGAAGTCAGGACTGTTCTGGTCACATGCTGAAGGAGATTTTCCTATTTCACTGTTTCATTGCTTCTGAAGAAAAATTAATCAGAGTGATAGCATAGAATAGCAAGCATCAAGTTTACAAAGGACTTCAGAAATAAAGCTTAACCAAATGAAACTTCAGGTCACTCTAGGCAGTTAATCAATCTGACTCCTAATAAAAATCCTGTTAAGTATTTGTTCAACTCTTTTCACAGCCCGTCTGTCATCACGACCCATGTACATTTATGCACGTATGTTTTCACTCATCATGATGCTCACAGGAAGAGTGATCCACTCCCACTGAAATCACTGGTAAGAACTCTCACTGATTTCCACTGGATAAGGCCCAATCCCCACACTTGAAGTCCTACACTGTAATCGCACACAGCAAATGTTAAACACTTACACGTGGAAGCAGTTGCATTGAAATTAACTATAGTAGTCAACATGGGATGCTGCTCAAAACAAAAGACATCTCCAAGATCTCTTTAAAAAAGTCACAGAACAGAAGGTATATGATGTAATTTATAAGATACAATCATCACTTAATATGGAAATATCAGAGTACAAAACACAGGTTTGCACTCCCTGAAATTTTTAATTATTGCTGCAGTTAAAAAATTAAATAATAATAAAAAAGAAATAAATACCTTTTCCAAAAGAAAAAATATGCATCTCTTTTGGTTCATGATGCGAAAGAAAAGAAAATGAACTTGTCAAATTAAATCCTGTGAATCATTCTCTCAGATCTGTTTGTTAAACCAAGGCTTTTATAAAACACATTGTTCTATAAGAAGAAATTATTTTTCTGCTTCTTCCCAGATCCATGAAGGTCTTCCATTCAAAATTTCACTTTATTCTTCTGATTAATTACACAAGCCATTGAAGTTCTAACTTTAAAATGTTATTCAAAAGGAACATGCTTTTGAATCAATATCAATCACATTGTTTTATTTTCTCAAGGGAAAAGACAGTGCTCAAAGGAAATTAATCTTATGTTGATACTGATTTGTTTCCCTATTGAATGTGCTTCTGGCATTTCGAAAAACTGTAGTATTGCTCAGTCTGTCTATAATAAATGTTCAAAATAACTTCTGTTTTTTTCATTTGATTGTTTTGTTTCAAGAAAGGTGGAGAGCAGAATGATGTCCTCATAATCACAGGACCGATACTGTAAGTTTTCTGTTGTTTGTCCCTGGCACGCTATTCTTGGTTACCCATATTGCTCTCAGCATTAAAACATAGGATGTCATGGAGTTCTCTAAATGATAAAAAGTGGTAAAGACCAGTCCTGTTGTTTCTGTTTCATATTGTCCTTCCCATATTGCTGCTAAAACCAAGATGTTTCAATGCATCCCTGTTGAGTTGTCCTCCTGTATGGACCTTTATATTGCTAATTCTGAAAATGTGATGTTTGTTATCATATTATATTACTTTTTCAAATACTATAAAATCAATAATGTGAAAAACTAATTTTTATTTTAGCCTTTTCAGAAATAGTTCCTATCCATGGGACAGGGCAAAAGCAAGACAAATTTCTTTTACCCAGCATGTCCACATACTGGTAGTATTGATAAATTGACACATGTACTGCATCCTATGAAAATTATATAGCAATCTGCATTGCATCTCTTAAAAATGAGCAATTGGGAAATACTACAAGCAGTACATTTCAAAGTAAATATTGCTAGCTTTACAAAGAAATCACAGAATCAATTATGTTGGAAAAGACCTCTGAGATCCTTCAGTCCAACTTATGAGCAAACACTACCATTTAAACTAGGCCATAGCACTGGGCACCAAACCCAGTGTTTTGGCACTGAGCACCAAATCCAGTCTTTCTTTAAACATCCCCGGGGATGGTACACCATCACCTCCCTGGGCCTGTTCTAATAATATACTCACCCTTTTTGTGAAGAGCTTCTTCCTCTGTGAAGAACTTCTTCCTAATGGCCAACTTGAACCTGCTCTGGTACAGATTGATGCTATTTCCTCTTGTCCTGTCACTTGTTGCCTAGGAGAAAAAGCCAACCTCCACCTGGCTACAACTTCCTTCCAGGCAGTTGTAGAGAATGATAAGATCCTCTCTGAGCCGCCTTCTCTCAAGGCTAAATTAGCAGCTCCCCCAGCTGCTCCTCATAAGGAATGTACTCCAGAACCTTCATTACTGATGAAATTTTAAGGCTTGGAAAGCCAAAACAATTTCCCCTGTATAAAATGCAAAATCTTGGATCAATAAGTTGACAGATTCCAAGCCAAAGAGCAAAGTTATACTTTTCAGGCAAGAATTCCACAGGTAAGCATGCTGCTCCCAGTTTTGCTTTTTTTTTTTTTCTTTGTTATTGCCATTATTAAATGCTATTTTCTATTAAAAAAAAAAAAAAAAAACCAACCTGTTGACAGGAAAAGCAATACAGCTCAAAGCAAAGCTTATTAAATGGCATAAAAATTCTATACATCACAGTATAGGAGAATTTTTTAAACTTTTGAACTCCAGATTCTTCAAAGCATCGCTCCCCAGAATCTATCAAAGCAATGTGTACAATTGCTGTGAAGAGGGTCTCATCCTTGATGCAGTGTATTTGATATCTTTTTGAAAGAAGAAAGTCAATTTGTTTTACAGAAATCTTTGAAGTTCATTCTAATGAGAAATGCCTCTTCTATTATTTCACTGCTTTTATTCACTGGTTCACTCTTCTTTTATTTTACCGGTTTTAGCCATTATTTTAATGCCTCAAAATTATTCCAAGAAAGCAGTCTTAGCAGTTGGCTGTTTTGCACTTCATCTGTTCCTGCTGTTTATTCCTCCCTTGAAGTCACACTCCTGTGTTAAAAGCACTGAACTTGGCCCCACAGCTATTGGTCCTTATGCAGTAAAACCACACACCACTGATGTCAGATGCAATCAGACTGGAAATCAAATCTGCAAGGGTAATGTAAGAAGTGGAATCACCATCTCTTCAGGACTGTCAATAAAACAAGCAGGGGGGATGCCAAAAGTGGAACTATCATCTATGTCTTCAGGATTGCACAAAATACAATAGCTTAATACCTTAAGTCAAAAACTAGTTTGAACAGCAAGATTTTCACGTGCTTCCATGACCTTATAGTTACACCTATACCAATATTAATACCAATATTGCAGCTGATATTAATAGTAAAAATAGCATATAAAAATTCAGGTAAACTCCCAGTATATCTTGAAGACTCCTCACTCGCTGCTGATAACAGGCTTAATCAATCTTCTTTCCCTTTTCCTTTAGGAGATTTTTGTGTTTAACATAGAGCCAGTAACACAACAACAATCTGACTGATGCAGAGTCCGAGTCTTAATATTGGCTCTTCATCACCAGTGAGTTAGAAACTGTTACAGACAGCTTGTGGGAGAACAAGTGCAGCTCCATGTATTTCCTTCTCTGTCAAATGCACAAGCACTAAAAAGGAAATTTATACAAATTTATACAATAATTTGGGATTTAAATCTTTATATGGCCAACCCATCACAGAAATAAATGAAGAACATTTACTTTATCTTAGACATATTCTGTGCTGTCAGAGGGGCTGACTTCTGTCTCTAACACACCAAAATCTCAGGTATTTGACTTTCTAAGTCTGTTTATTTTGCCCATATTTCTAAGATCATGGGAAGACTGGAAACTGAACTTTGTTAGTTCTCTAGAACTAGAGTCTCATGACTGTGTTCATAACATTTTGATGCCACTATTTTTTAGATTCATTGTTAATATTTGAACCATAGCCATGAAATATCTTTGCAAGAGTGCATCTCATATCAATCTCATGGGTCTCAGGTTTTGGTAAAATAGATTGTCTCTGAACCATTCTCAATTACACAAGAAAAAACAAATAATCAAAAAAAAAATCCTCTTCAATTGCTGTTAATTGCATGGATTAATTGGTGGTGGTCATAACTTAATTACAACTGATGTATCCATCTCACAATATTTTTTTGAGATGTGCAAATTTTTCACATGAAATTTATTTCATTAGGTTATTTTTCAGCTTGTGGATTTTTCCTTTCTTCAAACTTGAGTCATTCCAATGTGTTTTGTCTGGTCAAATCGTAAATATGAACCCAAGGACTTTCTGTGCTGCGATAACTTGCTTGTATTTTCCTGTGAGATATCTGTAAGTCAAGAACAACCAAACATGGGTTGAAGAAAGAGTATCTTTCAAAAGAATTTTGAATATGAATGGGATATTTGATTTTAAAAAGTGACTCAGTTAAACAAGAACATTGAGAATCTTGACCAAAACATGTCTCCTTAAAGATTGTTCTAAGTGTTCTGTTTTCCATACTTTAATTTTTCATGTGTCACTTTGCTTTGTTACTTCAAAAGATAAAGATTTCATTTCCTTGACATTCTACTGTTAGTTGACTTTATTGTCACCATAGGCCAGTGAAAATTTTTCTAAGTCTATCCTGCTCACCTTCTAATGCTAGCCTAAAATAGACACCATTTGGAGGATGATGAGGATGAGACAGACGTTTTCTTTCAGTTGTATTGTGTGTCTCTTGACAGCTTTTCCACCTGCAGATATGCTGTGGTGTCTTGTGGGTACAATGGAAATCTGACATGGGTAAAGCCAGCACTTGAGTTAAATTACAGAAAAAAATGCTCTGCATTTTCTTATGTACTTGTATAGTTACTCACTGTGCTTCCTTCTGAGCTAGATGTGGTGAACAAGTTTGTTATGATCTAGTCTACAATCACAGATTCAGTTCCCCAAAATGTCAAGGGCGGTTCTTCAGTCTTAGAAACACCAGTTTCTTTCTGCCCTTCATGCAGCTTTTAATAAAATGTACTCATTTTGTGTCCTTATGTTCAGTGCAGTACTTTTCAAAGTTCAGTCATAAAAGTTTTTAATCAACTTGTGATTGATTTAATGGGAACATTTACTCATAGAAGTACACATGGTTCAAAAATCAGAGATAACTTACAGACATCTGCTCCATTTGGTATCAGAGATATATTCCATCTATAGTAGACAGAAAAAGTCCTTATACAACCCAGACCTAGGGACTCACAGCCAGGTTCAAAATTATTTGGTTGACCACAGTTTTAATTTATACAGGCAATTATATCCTCCCATTTTACTTACACAATTTTAACTGCAATATTAATATATCTCCACATCTTGACTTTACCAATTAAAAAATGTCAAGAATTACAGAATTCTTAAGTTGTCTAAGCAATGTGTGCAACTCAGCAATCCACACTATAAATGAACCTTCTGCATTGAACTCACTTTCCATGCTTCACAAAAGTTTTTTATAAGAAATTCAAACTACTTCTGGCTTGAATCCAGAATATTGGAAAAATTTTCTGCATTCATAGGAACAAGACTGAGGCCAGCAGTTCTGCTATTTTCCACAATGAAACTCTTCAACAGAAGGATGTATTTTGAGTAAAGAGAAAGCAATGTTTTCTCCTGGATACATTGAAGACTATGTATTGAATTGTCATTATTGTGTATAAAGTAGGAACTAAGATATTTCACAGAAAGCATTGCATTCCAGATAAATGCAACACTGACTTGTAGCTTTATAAAAACACCAGGATTGAAGATCTCGCTCCTCCCTCCCTCACCTCACACACTGGAGCAAAATTGTTCAGAAATAACTTTTGAGTGATTAAATTCTAGCATTAATTTGTCCATTAGCATAATAGATTTACAGTTATGTTCAGTGTTTATTTCCAATATATTCAGAATAACTATGACTTTTAGAAAAATTTGAAAGATAAGTGAACTAGAAAAAATAAAAAGAAATTCCTTGGCTCTGCACTGGGAAGCAGACACTTTTATAAAGATGGAAAGTACTTGATAGAGACATAAGGAGTGGTTAAGCTAAACCACCAGCTTTATAACAAAGGGAGAAAAAACCCAAATACGTGATTTATATATTTGCATCACACTAATCATAGTTTGGGTCTAGGGAAACCTTCCTCTGTTCATCTTGACAGCCCAAATCAAAAGGACCTAGCATTTTATGCTGGGATGCCAGGCAAGTGATAACATTCACATTTTTATAAGAAAAAAAAAAGACTAAGTACTGAGCAAAAAATTTTTTGAATAAATTAGAAGAAAGGCTCACAGGAGAATTTTCTCACTATCTTGTGAGGTAAAGAATGAAGCTAGGTTCTAAACAATTAATACAAAGTAGAAGATGAGACGTGTAGTAAGAAATACAGGAAGGTACTACCTTAAATATATTTTTGGCCTTGCCAGACATAAGATTTAAACAATTTAGGGAGCATGTACATCATTTGAGTGCATGATTAAAATGATTATATATGCTGATGGGGTAATTGAATTTGCTAATGACAATTAACCATTTGCAAATACAATTATTTAATTAAGGTACACAATCCTAAATAAAAAATTGTGTCCTTCACAGGTTTTTAAAATTACTATCTATATTCTGCAAATTGGAAGTAATGATAGGATTTTAGCTTGCTACTCCACAGTGATCAGCAGTTTTATAATCCACGTATTTTAATCAGGCAAACATACTGTTCCACAGTTGTATCTAGTGGTGAAGAACAAGAGTGCAAACAATCTCTTCACTTTGTGACCTAAATGCAGAGAAAGTTGCTTCTGCAATTTTGTCATTCCTTAATGGAATATTAATTACACTCAAATAACAGAATAGAGGAGGTGACTGCTAGCTAATCCTGTTCTGCTTACAGTCATGATTACTTAAAATTTTCCTAAATATGTGTTTGATTTTGACCAGGTAAGCTCTGGAAATTCCTTGGTACAATTTAGTTCAGCAGGCATTTTCCATTCATCAACATCACAGTACCTTGAGCAGCAGACATACATCCCACCCATCCTTCAAAATAGCTCATCAGTCCTTTCTAGCTATCTTTTTTTTTTTTTTTTTCCATCTATCTGATTATGTGACAGCAGTCAAAAATTTGGACAATTCATTATTGTAAACTGTTCCAAGGAACACAGAATTAGCAGAACTATGAGCATGTCAGATAACAATACTAGGTGAGACTATGGAAATTCTGTATCACATTTTCTATTACAAATAATATGAATCAATTAGTAAGATAAAGAGATCTAAAAGCATTTTTCCAAAGTAGTAAAAATCATAAAATAATACAATATCAGCCAGAAGCTTTCACTGTGATCATGTATGACTTTCTACATAATACTTTCCTGAAGATTTTAACTAGCCATTTTTATCAATTCCTGATGAAGTAGGAGAGGGAAAATTTACTAATTTCCCATTTTTCAGTAATTCAGCAGCACACCTGCAAATACAGCTTAAACTCTGGACTTCTAGCACTGCACTTAGTCCTAGAAAAATTCTAATATGACAGGATATCTGAGAAAGAAAAGGATTGCACAAAATATTTTAATACTAAGTTATTTGCAGGGATTTAAAGTTGTATGCTAACTTCAGTAATAGAAAAAAAAAAAAGGGGGTTAGAAAATCCAAAACAATTTTAAAAATCCCCAACAAACCCAATTCATACAAACAAAACCAAAATGAAGAAGCAAGTGAAAAGAAAAAGAATGGGCAGCTAGGAAGAGCTGTGATAGGATCTCCACACATGCTTACTGCTCTAGGTGGAAAGATATTTGAACACGAGTAGAAGAAGCCCAAAAAGGTGAAACCTCCAGTTTTGGAGATATTCAAAACCCAACAGGGCATGATTCTGAGCAGTCTGCTATAGCTGATGTGCTTTGGGCAGGGGATTGGACTAGATGATCTCCACAAGGCTGCTTCCATCTCAGCTACTCTGAGATTCTGCTAAAAATGTCTGGGCATTGAAGGCCCTGTGCAAGAGATTTGGTGGTTTCAGAGCTACCAGAAAAAAAATCATCATCATTCTACTGTGAGTGCAGTGCAAATTAGCTATTTAATGAAATCTCCTAAAATTAATATTTTCTCCCAAGCTTGCTATTCATTTCATGACACAAAGAGGCACAAAAGATGACCAAAATGCACAGAATATTCCACTTTAGTAATAGGGATTTGGATTTCTATGCTTTATGTGAACCCAGCATCCTACTTTATTTTTTAGACCTCTTGCCATTGTTCCTCTGCCACTACATCCTGATATGCAGCATGTTCATGTTCATGATTGTTGACTAAGGCTCTGTTGCCACTATTTAGTGAAAACATCTGCTTAGCCTGCAATAGCACTTATCATAAATAACCATCACATACAAGCGCTTATGATATCATCTATACCTAGATTTTTAACTCACTAGCCAGGTGGTCCGAAATGTATTTAATTTCTGTATATTTTAAGGGCAGGGAAAAGTCATAGAGACACAGGAGAGGAGGATTCTGGTTTTCCCTTTTAGATTCCCTTTTTTATCTGCCATGACATTGTTATGTTTCTTATAGAACAGTAGAAATCTAAGAATATTAATATTCAATAATTACTTAATTAATATTTATCTATTTCACAAAGAAACTGGATAACTTAATTTCTAATATATGCAGAAGTCTTTAAGGTAATAGGGAGACATATTGATTTTGAGTCATATGAGAAAAACACAAAAGGATATTTTATTATTGAGGCTGTTACTTCTCACTACTTGCAAATTTATGTTGAATTCTGCCAACAACTGTCCTTTCCTCTGCTCTAAGAAAAGAAACCAGGGAGGACGCAGTTCAGAAAACTGATGGGCATTCTGCCATCACACACTATGTCAAGGGTGACAGCCTGCCCTTGGGCTTTGGTATTATATCAGTTTATTCTTCTGAAGGAGTAACTTCACACTCACTTCTCACCTCTCTGAAGTGTGTGTTGTCTCATTGTGACAAAGCACTGAGCATCAAAAATACAAGGTCTTATGTTATCTTGATAAGAATCTTATATTTTAAGTATGTAGTTGAACTTTCACTGGATTCATTAGAAAGTGATTAAGAAAGGGCAAAATAAGGGTTTTATGCAAATAGCTCTGCCTACAGGAGCTGAAAGTGACCTCAGTGTATTGCATCACCCCACTATTTAGATTTGTGTTTAATTCAGAAACTTTTTTTTAAACTGTACTTAAATGATGCAGACAATGGGTGAGAACTGGATATCACATCTTCCTGGTGAACATTCTGCTCATTACATGGTTCTCTGCAGACCTTTAAGCCCAAAGTAATCCTTTGAAACTCTGTCACTTTCCATAGGCACTGTGAGATGACTGAGAGTATGCTAAAATTTTTGCCATTTCTGTGAAGTGTTGCTCTTTATGTTGCAAAAACTTATACTTTCTGATTTCATATCATGTAGATGATTAGGTTTTGGGCTGATTTAAGGCTTTGAGTTCCTTTCAGTTCTTGCTCTCTGAAAATATATTCTTAATATATTCTTAATTTTCTTCAAGTCATATCTCTGTGACACCACATATAATCTCTTTTCAGTGACAAAAATCTTCAGATTTGTTTTTACCAGTTACAAACTATAGTTTGTGTTAATATAATCAAGAATCATTATATGATTTTGTTGATAATCTGAAGTTATGTAACACATACTACATATACCTGTCAAAATTGAGATACCTTCAGTCCTAATGGTTCTATTATCCTTTGAAAATGCCTCAAACCTGACTAATTCAGAAAAAGGGGGCTATTGTCTATACAGCAAGGCATCAGTTGTTTTTCCCAATGGCTGCCTGCAGTGTCCCAGTTCTCATAAATAGCAAACATCTCAAATCTTAGAAGATATGAAACCGCTCCAGGTGCAACTTTCTTTGCCAAATCACTGTTCAAATTGACAAACTACTTTAGGAGAGGGTAGTAATTATCTTTAGAAACACTGCAACATGGGAGAAGCTTGATTTAATTTAATCACTAGCACTATAATTTAAGTCATGTTGCATGCTTTAATTATTCAAAGTAAAATGCTCTTCTCAGAGGACTTTTATTAGGGATCCGCTATTTGGGAAAACCTAGTCATGTATGGATTTTTTTTCCATAACTGTAATAATCAGGTGGAATACAAAAGTACGAAGGGAATATTTTAACTAATTCTATTTAGCTAATTATTAAATCCAACTGCGTTAGAATTGTATGACTGATAGAATAGTCATATAAGTTATTTACAGTGAATTGTATATTAACTTTACTAATTCATATAATTATATCATTACGGTTTTTGCAACTACTTTTGGCCTAATTCCTATTATTCCTTCCAATCCAAATTACTAAATTTCATATTAATATAGACCTCCTTTTTCTGATACAGACCCAATAACTTACCCTTTACACATGAAGAGAGTCACACTGCATAAATTGCTCATGTCAAGAAATTAGAATAAAACTACCCTTGCAAGACTATTACTAAAAGCATGATTTTTGATTCCTAATCAAAGTAATTCCTAAAACTTGGCAAGATAAGTAGACTAACAACAGCACTAGATTACTGATCATTACAGTGCTTTACGTTCACATAACACTTCTAAATATTTCATTATATATACATGACTAAATTAAACCTCAAATGCTTCCAAGAGACAAAGGAATAAATTACACTTGCCTTGGAACTCTGTGTTCTAGGACAGAGAAATGTTTAATCACTGAATAAAGCTGATGTTTAAAGGGGTGGGGGTGGGAATCCCAGTCATACAGATAAGCCTTGATCAAACTTTTGTTCTAGTAGCGCTGCTAGAACAAAACTGAAAAGATACAAATTAACAGCCAGAGATTCTGGAAAGTTCTGCTTAACATCTATTACATTTATTAGCTTTCTTTAATGTTATATCATCCTACTCCTGGTAAACAACATTTCCATCCTAACCCACCCCATCCCCAATATAAAATACGGAGAAATAACCAGTCCTGAAGAAGCTTCCTTGTTTCAAATGCAGTCAGTTGTGATTATTATAATATCACTTGGCTGCTTTGAGGTTTCTTTGCTATTGATTTTTAGTGAATAACTAGAGTGGTTTTCATAATGTAAGATATATTGCCATTATCGTTAACAAGGACCCTAAGTCCTGCTCTGTTATATGAAAACAGTCTCAAATTCTGACAAAATAAATCAACTCAGAACACAATCTACATTGTTGATCTCTGTGTACATCTGTAGCTTACAATGTACTTATAGCTGCTTCTTACTGTAATAGGCCAGTTTCATGTACTTTTGGAAGAAATGAGTCCTCATTAAAAAGTGTAGCATAGTGATCAATGCATGCAGAGTGTCTTTGGTGCTCATTATTCAATCTCTCTGTAGCCATTGAACATGATATTTATTTCTCACAGCAATCAGTAAAGACAATATTTAGAAGTCATTACAAGATGCTGTCCTTTTGACTTGCTTCCCTTTGGATTTCACAAACATAACTAGACCCTATACATATCCCATATAGGCTGATTATACCCAGGGAAAACAGCACGTACTCTGAGCAGTCATTGCAAATACACTAAATCTGAATCTCAGGCAAATGAGTGTCCTTGTATGTCATTAGACCCCAGTTCTGGAATGACACTGGCTCTCACGTCTTAGGAGACACAAGGACTATATTTTAGCTGCTGGCTGAATAGGAACGAATTCAATATCCACCTGTAAGGCTGAAATACCTGGGGGCTTGAAGGGTAGCTCAGGTGGCCAGGGTTCCTATCATATTCAGTATCATCTTCCATTTTCAAAGCCTCCTGTGGTTCACATGTGTGAAGCATTCTGGTACACAGTGTTGCCAGAAAAAGAGTCCTGCATTCACAGGGGGATCAGAAATGCTCTCTGTTTCTGCAAAATGTGACAGTCTCTGGGGATGAAAAGCATTTCCTAAGTATCCTCTTTAACTCTATTTCTGAGTACTGGATAAAGAGGGGACATTTTGATATTCCTCCTAGCACTTTTGTGCAATCAAGTCCTCCTTCAATGCTTATTCTATAGTCACCTTCTAACAAGTGGAAATGCATAATCAGACCTCATAAATGAGGCATGCCACTACATCATCTATAATGAAATGTACTTTTTCTTACAGCAAAGCATCTTGCTTCTGTATTTTAGTATCAATCCAGCCACTGCATATTTAGTCCCTGATGATGAACATTCCTGTTAAACTGCATTTTTTTTAATTCCGTGGCAAATGATTACTGAAATGAACTCAATACATCTACAAATAATTTAAATAGATGACTACAAAAGGCATAGAATGTTATGTTAGCTAGAGGAAGTGCCATATACTAGAACAGACTGCTGTGTAAAATTTATTTAGTGTGTGTATGATGATCACATGAACCAGGATATTACAAAACTGAAATCAATTACTAATTATGATACACAAGATTCAAAAATTAAAAGCAATTTGAAATGCACAGAGGAGGATAAAGCAAGCTCGTAAACAAGCAGCTTTCCTAAAAATATTCTAATGTGAATCATAGTGGCTTTTACTGTCCCCTCCTCCAAATATTTCACTTTTGTATTCATGAAGGACATTATAAGTCATAAAATAATGAGTGGGACTAGATAGGTCAGGATACAAAGAATCAATTAAAATTCCTGAAGACAATTAACCAGATGTTTTGTTTTAAAGCTGTCATCTAGAAACTTGAATCATTGCTAAAAGCATCGTTCCTTTTTTTCCCCTCAACTTCTCTCTCTAGATAAGCAGTAGAAGTTATGTGTAATCAGATATTCAAATGATCTATTTCTACCTCCTGTCACAAGCAGAAGATTAGGTTTTAACATTTGATAAAACCAAATCTCACTTTGGGTTCATGTCACACTAGTAGAGGATGGTATCACCAGCTCTGACTTGCAGTATAGGAATTTGTGACACAATGAATCTGTAAATGGTTTGGAACAGGCTTACATAGAAATATGCAGTCACCTCATGTGAACCCATCCCTCAGTTCACACTAATTGTATAATACGATGACATAAGCACTTACATGTTATAGGTTCAGTCACCTCCAAGGAACAGATAGAAACAAGTCAGGTCTGTGCTACCTGCAGTGCAAGTGATCCACAAATGATATGCTGTGAAAATGAAATAAGAATTCAGTGTCTTGCCAGAATACATGAATGGAAAGTCCACCACAGTAGAACCATGCTGCATTTAAGGTAAAGCTGAGCAGTCTGTGGGCTAGCTGAACTCCAGAACTGAGTTATGTCTCCACTTGAAAAAGAGCACTACATGTCTTCATGAAGTATTATATAAAGCCACCTCACAAAAAAATTAAATAAGACCCAATAACGGCAGATTGACATTGTGTTGTCTCTTAACATTTCTGCTCCTTACCCTGGAAACATGTTGCTCAAATGCATAAACTTTTGATAAAGTACTGTAATGTGTCAGATGACTGAGGTGACAAGCACGTGATTTTACAATCTTCTCCACCAAAAAAAATGTGGCCTTCAGCCCTGTCTCTTTGTCTCTAAAGTACTGAGTATCCATTATATTTATGATTTCTTCTTTGCAGTTTTCTTCTCTCTTAATTTTACAGCTCAATTTCTTATTCTCACTGTTTCTGTCTGGTCAGAATGGTTCTAAGTGATTCTCTAACATGGCATCTCCTTTATTCATCTCCCCCAAATTCTCCTTGTGTTTATGAAATGAGTTTTCTGTGTTTATAGGATGAAATTCTTCAGATTTATAACCCCAAGTACAGTGAAGTAAGTAAGTGAAGTGAAGAAGATAAACAATCTGAATTTATGGATAAATGATTCTGTACACCAACAATTTTAGAATCCATCATAACCTGCCAGTCATATGCTCTCTGTGCATGAAATGTGTAAAGAATATAGAGCTAAAGAATTTTTCACATAAGCCTAAAAGGATCACAAACAAATTTTCTTCATAGTTACAATCATTTTAAATTCATGTTCTAGCAGAAAAAACAAGTCAAAACATTCTCAGTGAAATTTAAAAAGTTGATCTCTTTGCCTATGGTGTGCATTAAAACCCTTGGGTTTGTGTAGAAATAGGCTGGGAATCTATAGATAGTCAGCTCCTGCATCTGAGCTCACAGAATAGTGGCATGGGCCGAAATGTCAGCACCTTCAGAACCTCCCTGAACAGAATCAGCAGAGCGTGTCTGGCTGTGCTCTGAGCATATACGGGAGAGCAAAGTACTTAATGCCTCTAAATTGCAGGCAAAGCAGAGGCTGCTAGAGGTGCTGCAAGGTCATAATAAATCTAAGCTCTTTGAAATGTTAGATTTTAATTTGAATAAATAATGTTGTTTATTCTCCCTGTGAATTTTATTTTTAGTATTAGGGTGTCTGGTTGGTTTCAAGCTATTTGGACTTAATATCAAAGCCCTGAATACTATATACTCTAAGATATAATAGAAGGTGAATGATAAAATGAGGGGTTCTGTAAAGGATTTTTCACAAGGAGGGTGCTATTCTGTCAGAATTTTGTAGTTGTAATACATTTTTTACAACCTTTAAATTAAAAAAAATATATTTAAAACACAAATTATATAAATTTTTAGTTTCCCTCTACATGTGTTTTTTTTAGTTTATAAAACTATCTGAAATACTTCAATCTGAAAACATAAGGCCATTTAAAAAATATTTAATTATGTAAGTAATTAAAGCAATATTTCCACATCCTATCCATTCTTTTTTCACGTGTAAACCCACATTTTCATATATATTTTCAATGTATAAAATGAAAAATGAATCAGACCTTTTACCTAACATGCAAGCTTACTTGTAAAGGACACTAAAAAAAAAAGCTATGTAGAATAAACAGTTATTGCAAGTTTTTCTATTGCCCGATGAAAATAAAAACATTTTGTTTTGCTTAATCTATCCAAAACACATTGTGTTTTGTGTGTGGAACCTGGTTGTCCTGAACTCCTGAAAATTTGGCAACAATGTAAAAACGGTCATAAATAAATCAAATCCTTGCTGAAAATCCTCAGCAAGTGGACTTGCACATCCTTTGAGTCAGTTGCTATGAGATACACTCTGAAAGTTCTCTTTCATCAGGAATTATTTATCTGTATTCAGGGAAGTCGTACAAAACCAGGAGTATCACCCTGATTTCTGAGCTTGAACTTGCCTCTGCCATCTCTCTTTGTCCAGATGATCTGAAAACATCTGTCTTAAAATCTTTATCTTCTCCCCTTCTACTTCACTTATAAACAAAAATAAACAGAGGTGAGTGTTGAGATTTTCCATGCATCCCAGCAGGTGAGAGATTGGTTTTGCATAATTTTGTTTCATCTTTAGCATAATTGAAACACATTAAAAGCTGAATATTTATGTTCGATAATTGAAGAAAATAAAATATATCGGTCTTTAAATTACAAGAATGCTCACATTAAATTCCACTGCTGCCCAAATCAAGCATTCTTTAATTTTATCCCTGATAGAGAATGTTGCAGAAGGAATAACAGCTACAAGGGAAAATGTTAGAATAACAGAGAACAAATAAATTATGAAAAGACAGGAATTATAGGCAGTATAATAATGCATTTCAGTTTTCTCTCAGATGTAAAACAGCTTCTAGAAATAATACTGAAATCAGCATTTTTCTTATAGCAATAACAGCAGAAAAGCATCTCTCCTGACCTGTAGGTCATAGACAGAGGGTATTCCGGTTACTCTTTTGTCAAGAATATTTGCCCACAACTTTAAATACCCTCAAGTAAGATGATTTCTCATTCACACTCCCATCCATATTCCATGTTATATAGATTTTCTCTAGATTTTTAAAATTGATTTCATTATTTGAACTTGATCCACTTTGATAGTCAAGCAAAACAAACATACCAAGAATTGATATTTTCATAGAATCTGGTTTAATGTTAACAAAATAGTGCCATTTTATTCCATAGATACACCAATGTATGTAACTAAGTTTTTTTTTGTTGTTTTTTTTTTTTTGTCTTTTTGTGCTTCTCATCATGCTTTTTTTCATTAATAATTTAAATGAGTAGACATACACATCTGTTGTGGTAAGAAGCTCCTAGGGTTGGTGTTTGACAGCCCATAGAATAGAATTAGATCCTTATTCACTTTCTCCTGTTTCTCCAGGTGCCATTCTTACACTATTTTAGATTCATATAGCAAATTCTAGTGCTAAAGACCACAGTTTCTGTATGATAATTGTTAGAACCTCTAACCAGAGAAACAAAGTCTTCAAGATGTAATGAAGTGTCTTGTAGTTTAATTAAGTGCCCTTTTGTCCATACAAAATGACAGTATAATTGCAGCTGAAGATTTGGCTATATCGTAAGTCTTCTGGTTAGAGGCTTAGGAAAAATAAAACAAAAAAAATCACCACTAAATATTTTATTTTTTTAAACTTTTCTTTCTTTTTTTTTTTTTTTTTTTTTTTCTTCTAAATAGGTTTATTAGGTTTTCAGTGCTGTGGGGCACACAGATAATGGAGACTCTCCAGGTTCAATAAAGATGCAGAAGATACACCTCCAAGTGCTCAGGAAAAAGTCATAATTTAATATTAGTTCTATTTTCATACTACTTCTAAAATGAAAATTAAAAATAGTTGTAGTTTAATTTCTTGAGAGTGCAAGGCAAAAGATTTCATAAGGATGAAAGAACACTAGAAAACAAAAAGTAAAGAAACTGACACCTTCTGTGGATCTTTATTGAACTCTTTGTGGATGTCAAGATAAAAATGTGATATTTTCCAAGTCAGTGTCTTTGGTCATACAGTGTGCAGCTTCCTTCTTCTTTTTCCATATTTTTTTCCATTTGGCTGCAAAAAGAAGGAATTCACTGATTTAGGTGTGAGAGAATCCTAGATCTCCCTCAAACTTGATTAAATGTAATAACTGGTTCACCATAGTGCATTTGCTTAATGCACTTATGCACAGTCAATTGTTTTCACTTAGAATGCAACATTATAAGATTAAATTTAGCATGGAAAATATGTTCTGCCTGCTCTTTGGGTAAAATGTGCAACAGTGTCTTTGATAAGCTTACATCATGTATCTAGCAAGTAAAAACCTCAGTAATTTTTTCTGATAGGTATAGCTCTTGAATGAATTGTGTGCACAGTGCATCCTATCATGTAGGTAAGGAATGCCAGCATTATTTTCAATAAATCCATAAAACCACACTTGGAATTCTAGTACAGTGACTTAGACAAACATAGAGACTTTTAGATCACCTGGCTCAAATTTCACTGTGACTGGTTGTGGGTCCAAGTCACCACTGACCATTGTCAGTTTTCCAGCCCATTGGTAAACCATAATGGTCTGATCAGACACAGGTGGATGTGAGGCTCATGGCCTTCCAGCAGCCATTTATGTCATATCAAGTGGGAAATAAAAACCTGCAAAACCTAAGATGCAAGCATGTCGCAAGTTAGTGCTTAGTCCTTAGGATTTCTGTAGGTTGCTACAAGTTATACCAATAATGAATATATTTTCTCTTAGTTTTGAATAAAAGGGAGTAGGAAAGCCAGGTTTATCTTTCCAGTATTTCTCCCTCCTATTAAATGTCTTAAAGCTATGCCCTTTTAAAAAATTAATTCAACCAGTACTATTAATTAGCATTTGTAAGTGGATTATAAAAATACCACTAAGCATATTGTAATATCCCATTTAAAAAAAAGAAGGGAGAAATATGTTCTCATACATGTTCTCATCCATGCTTGAATTTCAGTAAGCAAATGTACAGTTGAATGTCATTAACATCAAGGAGCTACATGGCCACAAAATGTATGCCATTATTTGGCAACTCATTAGCAGAAACTAATGCAGATGTGATTAATTCAACAAGCATAATCATTTTGTACAGGTGCAGGCTTTGCAAATTTGACCTGCAGTCAGTGGCACATGAGATATGATAAGTCCAGGGGAAAAGGAGGTTGCTCTTTCAAATAGCTTAAGGGTACGTACTACAACATGAAATTGAAAATGTTGACACAAAATAATCAATTTAATCAGCAAAATCTTCTAAATTTATGTGGGACAAACACATATTCATGGAATATTCCTGGCTTCGCCTTTAAGCAAATGAAAATTGTTAATCCAATTGTGTATAATGGAGGCAAATGAAAAGCAAAGCAATACAAAAATTTGACTAACTGACCCAAACCATGTTCCAGTGTGTCATTGTGTACCTCCTGTAAATCTGAGTTGTGTGTTCAGATCAGTTTACCTACAAGGGTGAATGCAATAAAACTTGAAGTGGTATCTTAGTGAGGTTATGCATCTATAAGGAATTCTGACAGAAATTCCATAAAAGTCCACCAAGAAACAGTAGGAATAACAAGACAATCAGAAAAACAAATTTGGAATCCGTTCTGAAAGGAAATCAGCAAACCGTCCAGTTATGAAAGACTACGATGAAAATACAAAAAAAACAAAATAAAAAAATTAAAAAGCCTTGTGTTTGATTTCTACTTCACTGAAATGTGATCTATTGCCCAAAAACATCTCCCATCGTAAACTACTTCAGTCATAAATCTCAGCTACATGTTTAATTAAACTAAACTCAATTGTGAACACAAATGTAAATATTTGTATCTGTCTCATCTCAGAAGTATTTCAGAACTCTTCAGCTTCTGAAACAGGTGATGAGTTATTCCCTGTTCCATGCAATGGAGACTGCTTTGTGATTTCTTCTCACTGCTTCAGGTCAGAAAACGATAAAACCAGTCCAAATCTAAAATTAAGACAATTTTTATTGTAAAAAACTATTTACAATTTTTAATGAAAAACACAAAATGTGGTTTTGTATCCCAAAAAAGTTTTCTAAAGACTAATGAAAACAGAGGAAGTAATTTGTAGACAGAAGCTTGTATTTGCAAAATGAGTTGAAAAATAAAGAATCGATCGACCATTCTTGTTGTTAAAGAATTCATTTTTCTCTATTTGTAATGGGTTTTTTTAACATGAGAGAATTACTTCAACATGTTTCAATTCAGAAAAATTCATAAAGCAAATCAGAAAACAAATACATCAGCTTTATAAATGACAGTGTGACTAACTTGCACCTGGGGATAATTTTTTTTGTAAAAAACTTGAAAAGATATTTTTATCTTGTTCCTGTCACTCTTTCAAGAGTTTTCTAATCTGAGTGGTTATTAATGTCTCTCATTAATCTTGGATGAATTAGGGAGACAGGATCTTTGAGGCTCAAGTCAATTATGTATAAATAGAGTCCATTATTTACAGCACCATTATGTCCCCAGCTCATTTATTACATAAATCTTTTCCTATCATCTGTAATTTATTCATCCTTATTAACTAACATTTCTGGGTAAATTAAAAAATTGTGACTGAGGTAAATCACATCCCACTAAGCAGAACTAGATAAGAGTCTTGTTTATTTCATTTCTCATGCTTTTTACCAGTTTTAACTCTTTTTGACAGGAGATGATTTTCAAAAGCAAAATTTCTGTATATGCATAGCAAAAGTAGTTTCAAACATGCTTTCCTCCTGGAAAAGAAGAGGTTGTGTCCTTGAGACCCTTATTAGCCTATTATGTGATGTCATTGGAAATGTTAACAGCAAAATTTTAAGGAAGAGCCCGCCTAAAATTGTTTTTTTGATATTTTGAATAGTTACTCTGTTATTTTTGCCCCAGCTTGAATTGTAAAAAAACCAGGACACTGGTCAAAACAGGATAATAAACATCACAAGAGTGCTTAACAAATTACCCTTATTTTAATTAATCAGCATAATAAAGACAAGAATACCGAGCAATTATCTTGATCAGTCCTTTCTTTTATTTTCTCTTTTAGCACAATTTTACACTCCAATTTCTTAGTTTTTTTAGTTTTATCTTCCAGTAGTTGCAACTACAATTATCTGATTTTTATAACTATAAGAAGGTACAGTATGGAAATACAGGAAAAAAGTGAGAAGCAGAGATATGTATGTTCCAGACACTGTTCATCTTGGGTTGGATGAGGAGCAACAAATAGCAAGTTCTTTCCTTTAGTAGTTCTTAACCATAAAATGGGTTTATCTAGCATCAGAAAAACTCTAAGTGGGAAGTCTGTTGTGCATGGAAGATCATCATGCCCCTCATAGGTTTTGACAAGTTTCATATATGTACTTTAGCATAGGGTATTAACTGATGAAAATTAAATATTATGGTAAGTGATAAAACAGCATTACTTATCTTTACATTGTGTTCACTCTTTGCTTTATGTATCTTTTTAACCCTCTTATGTTCACTGATTAGCCTTTTTATCCATCATCAGTCAGAGGCTTCTCTAGCCACATGTTCTTGCCACAACCAATTAGATGAAATTTTGTTGCCTTCTCTTCTGTGTTCACTTGTGTCACAGGCTGTAAATCAAAATAGAGAAAATCTGCATTGTTCTGTCTTCAAGCAGAGCTTGAGAGATAGACAATGGTGTCTTAAGAATTTAATCTAGCTTCTTCTGAAAGGTTCTCAATCTCTGTAAATTTTGTATATTTATGATTTTAATGGTACAGTGCCAGCATTGTCTATCATTTATGAAAAACACAACTCAAGGATTCATTCATTGTGACTCTTGATGGGCAGCTCCTTGTGCATAATGCCAGTTTTTGCTCTTTAAATAGAAAGAGTTAATTTTAGGGAACAAGGGGAATTATATTACACGGTCTGAAGGCTGTATTTAATTTATAGTGAATTGTTCATGCAGAGGAATGGATTTTACAATGAAATGAGATTCCAAACCTTTCAGCTGCTTAATAAACCATATAAATAGAAGAAATGGGTTGGGATTGAACATCTCAGCCCACCTGCCTACTTGCACGTTTGGCTGAAGTACTCTTGGGTAATAGAGAATAAAATAACTTCTTTCCTATTCCTATAAACTAAGACACTCATGAGCAGCAGTGATAGACAGGTCAACCAACCAGGCAAATGAATTTTGCCGGTGGTGGGATATTTCAGGGGATATGTCTTTGGTCCACTTCACAATTTTTTTTGAGAGATGGACTACAAGGCTTAAAATTTTATATATATGGATTTTTATTCATTATTCTGACCATAATTTTGCATGGCTGTGTTCCAGTATTTATCCTATATTTGGTCTTCCGTTGATGACAAAAAATAAGATACTCACTAAAAATTTTAGTAATTAGATATAAGACAGTTATCTCTTCAACAAATATTCATACCTTCTCCTCTCCCTCACCTCTGAAAGAATTTTTTGTAAGATGACAAAACCAAAAGAATTTGACCAGAGCTATTTCAGTATTCAGGTTTTGTACCATGGGGTGAATGCAACTATCAGATAATCATAATAAATCTTGTTCATTATTAAACAGTCTTACTGAGCCATACACTCCTGAAGGTGAAAGTGCAGAGTTAGGTCCCCAAACAGTAATTGGAAAGGAATTATTAATTTACTTTCATCCTTTTTTGGACTGCGAAATTGTCTCCAAACCTTTTTAACTTTTCATTTCACAGTATTCAGATTACAAAATCAGATGCAGTAGGGAAAAATGTCAAAATGCAACAGTAATTTTCTTTTGTTTTCCTACTTTTTTCTATTTTGCCCAGGATTTTTTACTCTAAACCTTTTCAAGGTATCTGGGAGTTTCAGAAATATATTAGTATTTAGAACTATCTTAGGTAACCACCTGCTGTGAATGCTAAATATCAAAATTGTTATTAATGAAAATATTGTTGCTCAGTGTGTGGATTAGCACATACAGGTAACCAAGGGTAACCATCGAACCACAGCTGGAATGCGAACTGTGGGTTTATTTCATTACCTCTCTAACAACATCAGGTGGCAGAGAGACACGGGGACCCAGGTTCCATGTGGCTCAGCTCATCCTAGCAAGGGAGGGGGATCCAGGGGCTCACTGCTCACTGCCAGCCTCACTGTAACAAAAGTCTTTGGGCATGTCTGTGAACTCCCCACAGGAGTTCTACTTCTCAAAACAGGCAGAGGATGAACAACACGCAAGGCATAAAAAAATGTAGTTTGCACAGTCTCACCTGCAAGGTGACTTTGAGCAAGTTTATTCCCTCCTCCTTGCTGAATCTCATAGTTTTAACCCTTTGTTTCCAACAGTCAGTATTCATATTGATTTTTTTGTTAGCAGTATCATAAAATCATAGAATCATAGAATTGCTTGCATTGGAAGGGACTTTAAAGATCATCTGGTTCCAACATCTCCCCACTATGGGCAGGAACACCTTTCAGTACACCAGGTTGCTGAAAGCCTCATCCAACCTGGCCTTGAACACTGACAGGATGGGGCATGATTTGCTTTATTCTGCTGTACTGATGGCAGTGAGACAGGCTTCCCAAGCAGGTATATACTTGAGGAGTCCATTGAATTCTGCCATCCTATCTAGTACATTTGATGTTCTCTGATTTCCTCCATTATGAAGTTAGGGATTTGATATTAAACACAAATTTGAAAAATAAATTGCTGAAAATATGGAAATTGCTGATATGATATATTCTGGTCTGTATTTTTTCTACAGGCTTATTCTAATAAAGAAGAAAAATATCCAGTTTCCAAGAGGAAAAAATACTCTAAATTGTACATTCAGAGTGTGCATGTTTTTGTAAAGGGCAGCAAATTTTGAAGGAAAAAAGCTTAAGTAAATATGAACTCTGAAGCCATTGGACTTTGACCCAGTTTTTGTATTGGAGAAGAGCTATGTATGCTGTCTACCAGGATGTTAGCAAAGCCTTTAACACTGCTTCCCACATCATTCTTTTGGAAAAACTGGCTGCTCATGGCTTGGACAGGTGAACTGTCCACTGGGTTAAAAACTGGCTGAAATGCTGAGCCCAAAGAGTGGTGGTAAATGGAATTACTTCTAGCTGATGGCCTGTCACAAGTATTGTTTCCCAGGGCTCAGTACTGGGGCCCATTCTGTTTAATCTCTTTATTGATCATCTGAAGAAAGAGGTCAAGTTTACCCTCAATCACTTTGCAGATGACAGCAAGTTGAGCAGGAGTGTTGATCTGCTGGAGGGCAGGAAGACTCTGCAGAGGGATCTGGAGAGGCTGCATCTGAAGAGAATGAGGACAAAGTGTGAGGTTCAACAAGGCCAAGTGCTAGGTCCTTCTCTTTGGTCACAGAAGTGCTACAGGAAGAGTGGCTGGAAAGCTGCCCAGCAAGAAAGGACTCAGGGGTGTTGGTCTACAGTGACTGAACATAGGCCTGACCTGTATCAGTAACAGTGCGGCCAGCAGGACCAGGCCAGTGATTGTCCCCCTGTACTTGACACTGCTGAGGCCACACACACCTTGAATCCCATGTTCAGTTCTGGGATCCTCATCGCAAAAGGACATTGAGGTGCTGGACTGTGTCCGGAGAAGGACCATGAAGGTATGAAAGGCCTGGAGCACAAGTCTTATGAGGAGAAGCTGAGCAAGCTGGGAGTATTTTGACTGGGAAAAAAAGAAGCTCGGTGGAAACCTTACCTCTCTCTGCAGCTACTGCATTGCAGTGAGGTGGAGGTTGGTCTCTTCTCCCAAGGAATATGATATGAAGACAGGTTGTGCCAGGAGAGATTTAAATTGGATATTAGGAAAAAATTCTGAACAGAAATGGTGCAGGAACAAGATTCACTAGTACAGGCTGCCCAAGGAAGTGATTGAGTCATCATTTCTGAAGAGATTTAAAAGATGTGTAGATGTGGCACTTAGGGACATGGCAAGTTGGTGGACATGACATTGCAGGGTTGAGTTGGATTCAGCGGTTTCAGAGGTTTTTTTTCATTTAAATGAATCTATGTCTCTTCTCTCTGAAGTTTGTGATATAATGCTGACTCATCTGAAACTCACGTACTAGTTTTTCAAATGAAACAAAACCAATTTTCCTTATTTGCCATTATTAAAATAATTTTGCAAAAGTAAGATTAATTTTAATTGCCTTCATTTTGTTTCTATAACTTTTAATTAACAAATCCTGAAATGGTACAAAGTGTAAAGTAATAGTTGAATATCAACGGTAAGGTATTCTACTTGTCTATTTAAAAAAAGACAGATGATATTTTAAACTTTAAAACAACAATTAGTTTTAAAACTCTTAATATACAATACATATATAACATTGTGGCTTGGGAAGATTTTTGTGTCTTTTCCACCCAGCTACATTAGGGACTTTGGAAAGGAAAACATATGTGGTTTGGTTTAAAGGCCACAAACTTTTGAAGTTGTTGTTGCTTGTCGCTAGAAGCACAATCCTCTAAAAGTAAGGACTCACTGTATTGACCAGTGGCATGAGCATTGCATTATAGTGATCCACACAAAGAATAAGCATTGTGGCCAACTAACCTAGCAGAAGTTCACGACAACTTTCATTGTCTTTCTCTTGCTCTTCCACTTTTATTACTGATTATACAAAACAGCAAAAAAGGCGAGTCCTCCCTGACACACCATGTTCTTTCTATAATGTCTTCTGCCACGTAAAAAAAAGACAGGACCATATAAAGATATCAAAACCACATAGCTGTCATTGGGTGTTTTGGCATTAGGATTCTTTTACATCAAAAAACCCAGGGTAGTCCAAAAACCAAGAAAAGCTGACTCAGTAACTAAGTACTTTAGTTATGTCATAAATTAGTATTGAGCCTAAAATATACACAATCAAGTGTTCCTAGAAATAAATACCTAATGTTAAAGTTAGGTCAACTCATAATTGTTATTGTCTTGGAGATAATGCCACAAGAATGAGTTAGTGCCTTGATTTTCCCAGGCTCAGCATAAAATATATAAACTATGAGTTACTTCCTTCTTTAAAAGCTGTATTATCTTGACACCATACGGAAAAATCTTTATCTTATAAAGACTTCATACTAGTGTGATTGATATTTCTACTTCCTGTGAAGGGTGGGTATCTTTTGAATTTTACCAGTGATAAGAAGGTTTGTAAATATAGAATCTATTCTAGAATGTTATATTCAGGTTCATCTCAACTTCACCAGGTAAGAAACTAAAATACTAAGCAATTAAGCAGTTCACCACAACCTTCAAATGTCCTATTGAAAATTAAGGCAGTGTATATATTTTAAATACAAATCCAATAGTAATCAGTGGAATGGGTGATTCAATAGCGTTGTCTTGTCAGGGAGCTACACAAAAGACTCACACTAGCTATAGCAATTACTTCTCCACTGAAACCACTGGAGATTAGCTAATACATGAGAAAATGCTGTATAGTGATGGATAATATTTCATGTTTGTCACATTACTTGCATGAGAAAGAAGCATCTCATCCTGACTCACTTTGAATGTCCAGATAATGAGAAGTATACTAAGAATGTACTTTATTGAAAAAATGCTTTCTTTTGAGGTTGTAATTTCATCCTTTGTGCTTCAGCATCCGAGAGTGTGTTTTTCAGTATTGTGGTTTGTTGCAGTTTTTTTCTGGTTGTTTTGTTGGATTTCTTTTTCTTCTAATCTTCTGCTACAGAGCAATAATTTTAACCTTTGATATGTGACATTTCAAAAGATGTAGTTCTTAAAAGATGTGGCTGTTCTTTTTGTTAAAATCTGTGAAAGGCATTAGGAACCAATTCATTTATACTGAGGAAAAAAGTAGTGAAAGCACCGTCTTGTTTAAAAGGTGAAGGATTATGTTGTAGTAGAATATATTATCTGAACTGTGTTTTCTGAGGGTTGACTTAATTATCTTTATTTTGAATACCTGTACTTTTACCAAATCCCAACAACTTGAGTAAAGTATCTACATAAGCCACTTGGAAAAACTTACATGTAAACAAAACATTAAAAAGTGTTTTAAATATCTCCATTCAAAGTTCACAGCTATCTAGCTAAGAATTAATGGTAATCTCTGAAATACAGAAACACACTTCAGGTAGAGTTTCATCTTGCTCAATCATCACATCTTAAATGTGTTATTTTTCACCTTAGGAGGAGCAGAACCACATCTACCTCCTTTTCATTTCATGCCATTCTAGTCTTGAGTTCTCCAAACTACTTGCCTGTAATATTTAATTCTATTTTTTAGTTTAGTAAAGACAGTTATATAAGACAAACTTATAGTTTGTAGAATGTTAATTCTACTTTGACACCTATTGGCTGTGCCATAACAGTGAGGAAGAGTCCAGTTCAGGCGAAAATGTCACTCAAGTAATTTTATACTTATTTTCAAAAACTCACAAGATATTTTTTACTGTAGTATTTAAACCTAGTTCACAGAAAATGCCCAGCACAATCAAGAGGGTGCAAAGCAAAAGCAACCTTCAGGTAATCAGACCAAAAGCTATTATCAGCAAATAACGAAGATATATATAGACTAGCTTAAGAAAAGGTATCTAAGGTCTCAAATATATGTCCAGCTTCTCACAGGTAAACCAGGGCCAAAGTGTTGGAAAAAATTTGCATAGAATGAAATGAATGTAATATCTTACACAAATTTGTTTTCTTAGTTATTTGTCATTCTTTAGGACCATATATGTAATTTTTAGCCATAATAAACTGAATGTAGACATTCTCTTTCATCAGGCTCCAGACCTCCAAAACTAAGTATTTTAAAAAATTTTTTTAAAGTTTAAAGTTTTTAAAGATGTTCCAAATTTATTTTATAAAAACTTCCACTACACATTGCAAGAACATTCTTTCCATTCAGAGCTTTGACACTATACAAAACAAAGCACCACATGAGAGATATTTAGCACCTCCATTTTAAATTAAGTTCAAACAGAAAGGAGGGCACTCATAAACTCAGTAGACCCAAGGAGATGTTCCAAAATAACAGAGAAATGAATTTTCCAGGACATTTAGTTCCCGCAATGTCACAATAGCTGTTCCTCTCATGGCACGATTCCTAGTCAAATTATTCAGTGATTATTCTATTTCAGTTTCTCTATTGAATATTCAGTTTAATTGTGAAAGAGAATTGCTTTGCTATTGAATATAGAAAAAAAAAAAAGGAGAATAATTTTTGGCTGAATATATCTTGCTGCTCTGAAGCTGTAGGCTATAATTTTTAGTGTCCAGCTTAAAGAAGAAATATCTGGTTCCTGCCTTGATTGTAACCATGAGAGATTAAAAGCATTTAAGAAATGGATATATTGGATATATACTGAATATAGAAATGGATATATCAAAAGTATAGTCTCTTTTCATTTGAAGTATGATTGACCACCCCATGCTTCACTGCCTTTTCTTGATCATCATGGTATGTCAAGACAAATTCAAAGCTAATCCAATTTAATTTACTCCTGAATTATGGGACAGCCTGGGGACTAACACAAATCTGCCCAAAGAACTATCTGTTTTTAATCTGACTACCCTTTCTGTAAATGCTGTATTCTATGGAAACAGAGAAATGCCAGCTTTTAGGCCAATGATTTCCAAAGCCGTAGGGGAAAAGTCCATTGTCACACCTCAAACTTGTCACACCTCAAACAGCTAAAAAAGTAAATGGACGTTCTATAGTTTCATGCACTAGATGGGGAACACACTTTGGAAATAGTTTTTGGGGAACAGAATTTTTTATAGAAAATTGCTTTATTTTCAGTTGGTCAATGATATCTCTTCCAGAAGTAGAATTCTACAGAAGGCAAGAGAACAGGAAATGAGATACTAATGTATCAAACTGAAGGTGAAGAATATGAAAGGTAAGTAAAAAGTATTAACAATTATGAAAGTGTTACAGAACATATCAAACTAAAATGCAAAGTAGAGAGCACATTAAAGAAATTTGAAAGCTTACATGACACACAAACAATTAAAACTACTTTTTCCAGTTCAGCATTTCTGAACTGAATATTTCTTTAACCAAATGACTTCCTAATTTATGCTATAAATCCATTAAAGTATAAAACACCTCTCAGGTCTGTAGAGGGACCCAGACAGACTGGATAGGTTGGCTGAATCCAACACTATGAGGTTTAAGATGACCAAGTGCCATTTCTTCACTTTGGCCACAACAACCCCCTGCAGGGCTACAGGCTGGGCACAAAGTGGCTGGACAGTGCCCAGGTGGAAAGGGACCTGGGGGTGCTGGTCAACAGCCAGCTGAACATGAGCCAGGGTGTGCCCTGGTGGCCAAGAAGGCCAATGGCATCCTGGCTTGTATCAACAATAGTGTGGCCAGCAGGACCAGGGCAGTGATTGTCCCTCTGTATTCAGCACTGGTCAGTACCTAAATGGTTCAAAGGTAATTAAATTGTCTTTCTTATTGTGAATACTATTAAAGCTGTAGAGTTTCTAAATTATTTCCTCACTTATTACTGAGAAAAAAAAATATACAAATATCCCTTCAAGACAGATTAGTTATTGACATTAACAGTTATTGACATTAACAATAAGTAACCTTTAGCTTAGCCATCATTGTTGACTTAAAGGAAAATAAATTTCAGGAGACATCAGTGTTAGGGAAATTATTTTTAGCACAAATTTAAAAGGGAAAAAAAAGCTCCTCCTAAATTTCAGAAATCCTTTGAAGAGTAAAATGAGAAGACAGGACAGTGAAGATGGCACTGTTGGTTTCTAACTGATGTATGACAGTGATATGTGCCAGCCAGGTGCTGAAATCTTTTAACAAAAGACCAATTAGAAATGGATGTTTTTGTCAGCACTGTTCTGGATGAGTCAAACACAGACAGTGTCAACATTAACTTCCTTACAGACAGTCCTTCTGAGGAGGAATGAGGGCTGTCTGGGATTTCCTAAAAATGAAGATGATTGTACAGAGTTACTCATGTGCAGCAAGTTTGTGATGCCTGAAAGCCCCAGACATACCATACACATGCATCACAGCTGGTCTGTGCCTGTGCCATAAAACCAGTCTTCAAAACACACCAAATCTTTCAGGTATGTGATGTACCAGGGGGTCACACGTGCACAAAGCTATACCTGATACTTCCCCAGCTGTCAGGCATATTGTACAGGCACATGGAAGCTATGCAGCATAGGCTCATTAATCACTGCTTCCATAACACAGCAAATTCTCTGCACATAGCATGCTGTTAATCAACTCACAGTCAAAAGGATTGTTCAGAATTTCCTGGTTCTGGAATGTGTATGGCAGACCTGCTGCTTGTTATACCTGACTGATTTTTTTGGATCGCCAAGCAATTGTGAGAAATCTACATGAGTTTCCTGAATTGATATTTTAAAAGGAAAAAAAAAGTCATGACTTGCAACTAAAAGATGAGAACAGCTCAGGGAATGATCTTCCCAAGGGCTGAATGAAAGATCAGCTGGTTCAAATCAAATTGCATTTTAATTTTTTGCTAAGTCCTTATTATTTAAAGGTGTTCAAATAAAAATCCACATACATTTGCATTTACTTAGGCCAACTTATTTCTAGGTATTTTCTTTATGAATTTTAATTAAATGTGATTTAAAAAATGGGGCTTCTGAATGTATTAGACACCATGCTGGAAAAAAGAATTAGACCTTTTAAGTTATTGATGTGTTTAAGCCTCAAATAGATACTTCAAATTTCAAATTGTGTCTCCCCAAGTATTTATAATGAATTCACAGCCATGGTGAATTCCATCCGAGAAGCTCAATTCTCTCTAGAATTGACCAATTAAACTATGATCCTTTTAAGTAAAGTAATATGGTCAAAACCTGTTTTATGGATGGCCCATGCAAATTAGATTATTTAGTATTCTATAAAACAAAGAGTTTGACATCTTCCAATAAAAATATGAAGCTTAAACTATTCATAAGATGGTAGTCAATAGACTTTGTGATATATTTAATAAGTGTATTAGTGCTGCAAATACTCATTTTGTCATATTTGAGAAAAATCATCTGTTCTCCCTTAAGTGATGAGAGGGGATGTGTTTTTCGGGTTTAGTTTCCTTTTTTGTGCCCTGCAGATTAATGTTTCTGTGGCTTGAATATCATCATTAAACAATCTCATTATCTCTGTTTGAATGAATAAGCAATGTTGTAGAGCAGCAAATTTCTGCATACAGATGGTATATTAGCTTGTATCCACTATAATGGTGATCATTGGATGTATTTTGTATGAGCTTTGATGCTGAACTTCCAAATCTGAATTATTTTTCCTCTCCTACTCTCAATACTCAAGGGTTTCCAGCCCAAATTCCCACAGATGGAGTCACAAGAATGAGGGAATGTCCAAATCATCCTCTATCACCATGCTATCAAATGTACAACACAATTCTCTTACAAGCACCTCCCAGAATCAAGCACTGGCTCATTGACAGCATGAAATACTCTAGCACTTCAGCAATGTGCATTAAAAAAAGAAAAAACAACAAAACTGCTGGCAGCTATGTTGAGTTTGAAATGTCCCTACAATGATTATAAAAAGAACCTTGGGTAACAGGATCAGTTTTAGCTGTAGATCCCTGTGGACTGATAGATAAGATTTTGGTTGGATGATCGCATTCAGAGCACAGCGGTTAAACAGCTCAGACTCCCAATGGTTATCAGTGACAAGTGGTGTCCCTCAGGGGTTTGTATTGTCAGTGTTACTTAATATTTTCATGAATGACATAGATTAAGGAATTAAGTGCACCCTCAGCAGCTTTGCAGATGACACCAAGCTGAGTGGTATGGTGACACACCTAAAGGACAGGATGACATCCAGAGGCACCTGGACAAGCTTGAGATGTCGGCCCATGGGAATCTCATGAGTTTTAAAAAGACCAAGTGCAAGGTACTGCATCTGGATCAGATACACCTGGTATCAAAACATGCTGAGGACGAATAGACTGGAGCAGCCCTGTCAAGAAAGATTTGGGGGTATTGGCAGATGAGAGGCTGAACATGACCCAGCAATGTGCACTCACAGCTCAGAAAGCCAAAGCTCAGCATCAAAGCCAAACCTGGCCTGCATCAAAAGTAGCCTGATCAGGAGGCAGTGATTCTTCCTCTCTCTCCCTTCTGGTGAGATCCCTCCTGCAGTGCTGCATCCAGTTCTGGGGTCCCCAGCATAAGAAGGATGAGCACTTGTTGGAGCAAGTCCAGAGGAGGGCCACCAAGTTGATCAGAAGGTTGGACCATCTCTCCTATGAGGAAAGGCTGAGAGAATTAGAAAAGATAAGTCTCCAGGGTGATGTAATTGTGACCTTTCAATACCTTAAAGGAGCCTACAAGAAAGATGGAAACTTTTTACAAGAGCCTGTCGTGACAGGACAAGAGGGAATGGCTTCAAACTGAAGGAGAGTAGATTTAGATTAGGTATATGGAAGAAATTCTTTCCTGTGTGATGAGGCACTGGAACAAGTAGCTCAGAGAAGCCGTGGTTGCCCCATCCCTGGTAGTGTTCAAGGAGAGGTTGAACGGGGCTTTGAGCAACCCAGTCTAGAGGAAGTTGTCTCTGTCCCAGAGCAGAGAGATTGAAAACAGATGTTCTTTAAGGTGCCTTCCAACCCAACCCATTCTGTGATCCTGTAGATACTGAGGATGAATTTCCCTATAGGTGAAATACCTCACAGACTTAACATATTTTGATACAACACTACACAGACATTAATTAATGCTATATTTAGCAAATAGTTACTACAAGAATATGTCAATACTTTTGTGGTATCAAAGGTTCAGAATTAAATGCACATATTCAATGAGAAGAGAGTAAGAAACCCTGCAAAGTCCTCAACATTTCCTATGGCAAATAAATAATAACCTAGTTACTAAAGCTTCTGTATACATAAGCAATAATGACAAGTCTTAGAGTTGAAAAGAACTGCTTGCCTTAGGAAAAAAAATACCACAGCATGATGAAATCATCAGTCATCCAAAATAATGAGCAGTTAGAACAGTTAGAAAAACACATAAAAACTAAATTAAATAATTTTTCTTTCTTAATCAATTTAATAAAAGGCACCATCTACTCCTGGGAAATAAGATATCTCAGTTGTTGTCCAAAGCTGAATTCTGAAAGTTAGTTTTGAACTACAGGTAAGATTATGATTCTTTACCCTTTTCTTTTCTAATAAAGGAAGATGCCAAAGACTTAAGCAGAGACTGCTTACAAGTGAAGTCAGAAGCAACTCACCCTACTCTAATTAGGTTTATAATTTTTTGTTTTTCAAATCTGTGTTGACCTTTTCTGAGACTCTCTAGCAAGAAACATCAGCATGATGTGTATCTTAACAATGGATATGTTTGTGTTGGGAATCCTAAGAAAAAACAAAAGCTGCTATTCAGTAACGCAGTTTACAAGGGCACTTGGAGGAAATTTGTATTACTTTTTTGCTGGGGATCCATGAAGTTAAACTGACTTAAGGACAAAATCCTCTTGCATCAACAAAAAGGTCTTTTTTATGCTAAGGCATTTTAGCTTATATAATAACTTTATTTATCAGCAGTGGTCTGTTTACAGCAACAAGAACTCAAGCCTTAAAAAATGTCTTTTCAAGCTTCTGAAATATTTCTGATTTTTAAAATTACTTTTATGTTTTCCTATAATTAGAAATAATTTTGTATTGATACAAAATGGTCACATAAGATAAATACAATATTTATCACCAAATGGAATGGAGGCCATTAAACAGTGTGTTGTAGTAGTTCTTCCTAGGAGGGTTTAGTAGTCTTCCCAAACTAGCCGCTTCTAGAAAAAGTAGCTCCTTTGTGTATACATACTAGACTACAACAACACAGTCATGTCTATCAAAGCCCCAGAAAAAGTAAATGGACAGATTTTGTAATAGTGGGAGTAGAACATTAGGGGTTCCTCATGACAGGTGGGTAAGTGACTGGTTCTGCATGAATAAATTGTAATATTTTACTGCAAAAAGAAAATTTATACAAGTTCTGCACGTCACCTGTATATATATGTATATATGTATATATATGTGGGGGGAAGACAGAACACCTAAAGTGAAAATGATTATATTTTCTATGTGAATTGAAGACATCCAATTTCCAGTTGATGACAAATTTGCATTCAGCATGAATAATAGGTATTCTACCCTCAACAACAGGGGACAGTTTCAGTCTCATGCAAATGCTCACTGACTGCATTGTGTCAATTAAAACAGATGGGGTAAGGATGGAAGGGAGTTAATGAAATGGAAGGGAGTTAATGTATTAGGGAAAGCTTTTTTTTTTTTTTTGAGAAAATACTATCCCTTTTATGCTCTTTTATAATTTTTTTCCAGTTTATGAGACCATGATGCTTTAAACAGAAAGATCAAGTCTGTCATGTAAAAGCCTTTTGTATTGTTCCCATTGCTGTTTTCAAGATTTATGATACAAAATATAAGCTGGCTAATATTTTCCTCATCTAATGGTAATCCACAGCCTGCTTGGCATGGGTACAATTATTCACAGCTGTATGCAAGATGTTGTTAAATGCAGAACAGCATCTCTAGCTGCCTCCTGCATACTGTTAACAGAAAATATTCAGATGATTCCTCTCTCTAAATAATTACTCTAAATGACCAAAATTTTTCCTGAGATATTCATATATGGCAGAATTAAAAACCAAACTAAACCAAACAAAACCAAAATAAAATAAACAAACCAACAATAAGAAATCAATGGCAATCTGGTCCCATTTTTACTTTAGTTTGCCAGAAGTAAGGTGTTTCTATGGACCAGGTCTATTTTGTTCAGCATTCCACTATAATTTCATTTTTCATATAGATTCAGGTGAATATAACCTAGAGAGATTATTTAAATTGAGATGATTTTAATCATCCAGTTGCTCAGAATAAAATTCATATTCATTCACTCAGTCACTTCCCTCTATGCTCTCTTTTCTATAATCACAAGAAGATAATTCACAAAGGTCTCTCTGAATTATTGAATAGCAAAGGAATAACTTTACTAGAAACTTACCCCAACGTGAGTGCCTTTTTTTTCCAAAATTCAGGACATCAATTCTAAAAAATCAAAATAACACTGAAACAAAAAGCAACCCCAAATCCTTTCAGCAGAAATTACTTATCTTAAAAAAAAAAAAAAGAAAAAAAGAAAAAAAAGCTTGTGTTTTTTGTTTCAGTTTGGGGGTTTTTCTGTTTGTCTTTTTATTTCTTTTTCTTCTAAACATCTCTCCACATCCCTCAATGCAAATTGCAAAGGCTCTAACAAGAATTTACTCTAGAGGAAAGCCTGTTTTTAAGAGGGGATTGGGTTTGTTTGGCAAGGATTTGGTTGCGAGGGGCTACAAGGTTGGCTTCCATGAGAAGTTTCTGGAAGCTTCCTCTATGTCCAGCAGAGCCAATGCCAGCTGATTTCAAGGCAGACGTGCTGCTGGTGAAAGCCAGGCCAATCAGAAATGCTGGTAATTCCTCAGTGATGACATATTTAAGAAGGAAAAAAGAGTTATTTTGCAATTGTAATTGCAGATCTGGTCACAGAGAGCCCCATCCAGCCTGGCCTTGAATACCCCCAAAGCTGGGAATTCCACAGGCTCTCTGAGCAACCTCCTCCAGTGCCTCATCACCCTTACAGTAAAGCATTTCTTTCTAATATCTAATCTATTAGATAATACCTAATATGTTCCATTTAAGGTCATTCCCTCTTGTCCATCACTACATTCCCTTGTGAAAAGCTCCTCTTCCTTCTTTCTTGTAGGCTCCCTTTTATGTCCTAGGATTTGCTATAAGATCTTCCCAAAGCTATCTCTTCTCTAGGCTGAACTGTCCCAGCCCTCTCCCCAGGTCTTCAAAGAAGTGTTCCAGCCCTGTGATCAACTCTGTGGCTCTCCTCTAGAAGTCTTTCCCACAGGTCAGAATCTTTTTGTGTCAGGAAAGATGGGTATTGACAAAATGCATAGAAGTCTAAAACCCATCACCTTTGAATTTAAGACCTCAGAAAAAAAATGTATTGAGCATGCTGAAAAGCTGTTTCATTTTAGACAGCACTTGAACTGAAATAATATGGGACATAATAATGATATAGTGACAGCATATGTAACCTAGATTTTCTGAAAGCATCCTTGTAAATCCCTAATTAAATAGAATTTTGTTCCTGAATTTCTTGTCTCATAGAGATTACTTCTTTGCAGTTGGTAGGGGGTTTTTATGTATATACTGAATATTTTGGTTTGGGTATTTCAAAATTTCAACAGTGAAACTTCTAGACTCTGACTACAGGTTAGGCTAAATTAGTAAACAAGGTTAATGTCATAAAATTAACCAGGCATTCAATCTGGAAGTCATAAGGTTTAACAGCTGGTTAGAACTAGTTACATGTTCCCCAGACAGCTGTTCATTCAAATGCAAACATGAGGTAACTTCTTCAAAAGCAGTATCTTCTCCTAAAGGAAAATGGTTCAATCTGGATGTTTAGAAAAACAGAGGAATTTCTGGTCACACTGAGATATTTAGCTTCCAGTTGCCTCAAGTCAACTTTGAGGCAAAAATGTTCTCTTTCAGAAGCTCAAGTTGTCATCATTTATGAACATAAAGCAATTTGCATTGAATTCAGCAAAGCATTTAAATAAAAATTTACTAAAAAATATTGTTGAGTTTCATTATCCTTTTGTGCAAGAGATATGCTGCATCTGTGCTGGCATTACTTTAACTTACTCATTGACACTTATGGTGACTTTGGAGCATTGAAACGTGCAGTTTCACACAACTGCCAGAAGAGCTAAAATATTAGCTGTGGAATTGGCAAATCATACTAATTTAAAACAGATCTGATATAAATGATTGCAAAGGAACTTGTTCTTGTGCCTTTGGAACCAGTTTTTCAAATATATGTTAATTTCAGAAGAATTAATCTCACAATTAGGCATCAGGATCAAAAACTTTTTAAAAATTATCAAAGCTGAAGAGACTACCACTTATATTTTGGTAACATTTCACCGACTATACAGCACATGCAAAAACTTCAAACAAAGCTTAAGAAAGTTAACAAATAACATATTTGGATCTGAAAATATTTTTCAGGTGATTGTGCAGATATATCTATCTCTTTTTGTGCAAATATGTCTATCCCTTCAGCATTTATTTTGAGTGCAATAGCTCTTCATTTTATACTACAATATATAATATAGTTAGTTTACTACTGCCATACTCATTTAGTCTTGTGCTTATCAACTTCTTATTATTATCTTACTGTTAACTCCATTACTAGACTTTCAATAAAAAGCACTTCAGCTTTCACCAACTTTCATTTTGGATTCTCTCTTTTTTTTTTTTTTTCCTTCTTCCATTTAAATACCAAAAAAAAACCCCACAGCATTTATCAGTAAAATATTATACACACATAAAAGCAAATTTTACTTTCATTGCCATAAAAAAAGATTCTAAATGTGAAGGACCATTCTACAGATGGTGAATGTCAGTACACAAATCACTACAGCTGTGTGCAATGTTGTTCTCCACTTCTGTGGACTATACCAATTTGAGTATATTCCAGTATATTAATAGTACATTTTTAAAAGTAAATTAACACTCTTTAACACTCTTTAAAAATGTAGGTTCTATATATTATTCTTTTTTGTAATATAATTTTTTTACTGGATACAGGAGGACACTACATCATTGTTCAACAAGCAGAAGAATAAAACAGAAAATACCTTACAATAATTCTTTTTTTTCCCAATCTGTTTCTGGAGAGGTGTAATGGAGCCTGAAGTACCTTTTCAATAGAAAATTTTAGTTAAATGCCTCTTAAAAGAGGCAGCCAGATCAAAATCCTCTGAAATTCAAACGGTACATTTTAATTTTATGTAATTGTATTCAGAACAGAAAGCATAGAATAAAAATATTTTCCAACATGGATGAGAAATACCAAAAGCTCACAGTACTGTGAGATTTTCAAGTGCATTTTAATAGGTTTTTGACAATTTTTTAAAATTTTAAAAATAATTTCTTAATGATATTCAGCAGATTCACTCATTTAAGATACTTTCCAAAGTTACTCAATTTAGCCCGTAAAATTTTTCATCATAGTTTTTAAATAGTTTCTAGTGAGAACAATTCCAAGGTTGTTGTTATGATCTGCAAAAAAGGTCTATAATTCAAAGAGTAGGATTTATTTGCATTTGTGGGTTGATTATGCATGTTTCCACATATCCTGTATAAAGCAATTCTATTACATTTATTTCATGTTTTCCTTCCAAGTGCAAATATGGGATAAATCCAATCTCAGTGTTTTTAGGTCATGAAAGCTACCAATATTTAGAGAACAAAAATAGCAACTTTATAAAATTGCACAAAAAAACACTTTCCCAATGCAACAATCCGCAGTGAACGCAAAACAATTCTAATTTGTGCAGATTCATAAGAAGTTTCAAAGTACAACTTACAGAAAGCTAAGACAGGTACACAAGTAAGTGCACTGAAGTATGCACTCAGGGCTTGCCAGTCCCATTGCAATTATGAATTAATGTGTCATCTTTATTTTTATGTACTCTGCCTTTTGTAGAAAGTATAACACGATGAATACCTGGTTGAATATAATGTAACATTACTTCTTTACTCACTAAATCATGTTGGAGCTTTTTTTACATAAAAAGACACTCCAGCAGGGGCTTGGTATGCATTGACATTTTATGTACCACTAATGTCAAAAATCACACTTCTTCAAAAACACAACTCATCCAAGATTTTCAAAGCATACATTAGTGGAGTGGCATGGAAATTACAATAAGGATTTTGGTCCAGCTAAGACAGATGTTGGAGTAAAGAAAAGGGAGTGATAAAACTATGATTTTCTGAAAATACCACTTTATCAAATCTAGGAGATATGTGGATTGCCAAAATATTTTTTTTGTAGACAAGTTTCCTAGTGTTTTGGTTTCAGCTCTTATAATGTTAATTCATTTTGATCTTGACCATGGTGTTTTTTTGAAACATTTTGGAACTCAAAAGTTTGCTTTCAGACCTGAAATTTTAATTTTTTTTCCTCTCATTTTTATGAAAGGAATTTTGAACTAGTAGATTTTTCCAATATTTAACTGCCTGCTCAGTGAAGAAATTAGTCCTAATGTCCAGCCTGAACCTTCTCTGGCACAGCTTGAGGCCATTTCCTCCTGCCCTGTTGCTGTTTGCCTGGGAGAGGGGGCTGACCCTCACCTGGCTTCAGCCTCCTTTCACATAATTGTAGAGAGAGCTAAGGCCCCTCCTGAACGGCCTTTTCTCCAGGCTAAGGAACCCCAGCTCCCTCGGCCACTCCTCACAGGACCTGTACCCCAGACCTCTCAAATATTCTTTGTCCTTCTCTGGACATGCTCCAGCACCTCAGTGTATTTCTTGCATTATTTCTGAGGGGCCCAGACCTGGACATAGTACTCAAGGTGAGGACTCAGCAATGACAGATAGAGGGGGTCACATAAAGAAGGTTTTCAGTTTTAATCTTTCTGTGATATCATTCTTGAGACAATACTCTAGGTTCCACCAAATATTAAATATCAATGCAATGGCATGGCAGTTTTAACAAAGCAGAAGGGCTTCATACGAATACCTGAAAGAGAAAAACAGAACAAATCCCTAGAGCTAGTACTTGACAGATTCACAAAGATATTTGACACCTCTCCTCCCTTCCCCCTCCTCTCCTGTTTTGAACAAAATTTGTGTGTCACAGTCTTGGAAAATCTTGAGACTCAACAGAGCTCAGTAGCAGAGATGGTCTGCTGGGATTCAAAAGGTAACATTTGTTGGGACATTTAAGAGCCACTAATGTGTGCTCTAAGACTATAAGACACTTCCCTAAAGATTCATTGAGCAAGTATGGTTAACCATGCAGAAAAGCACTGAAGTACTCTGACTTCTGTAATTCCCATTTTTGCGGCGCCAAGTGCAGTGTCAAATCCTGTGGGAGCAGCCCTGCTCCCTTCAGCCTGAGCTGTCAATGCTCTCTGTATGTTTTATGTCACCAACCAGATTTCCTTAAGCAATACACCAAAGAGGTTAAAGCTGAATCCAAACTAAGAATCACTGAGGAAATAAATCTTCTAGATGAATGAACATTTGCCAATATCTGATTTATACAAATCCCCTCTAAATCTTTGAAGTCCTTTTCTTAACCTCTGGGAAGTGTGGTGCATTTGCAAGTTCATTTGGTTTTGGTATGGAAATATATGAATATCAGTGTATCAAATTGGTCAAGAAAAGACATAATTTGTGAATAACCTAATAAAACCCCAAAGCGTTAAAAATCAGCAGTCCCAGACTACCAAAGGACAAAATACAATGACCATCTAACCTGTTCAAAGAGTAATCCTGAAATGAGAATTGCAGCTTTTTCAGTATGAGGTGGATCCACTCTGTTGATTTCTAAAGACCTAATTTGCAAATACCAAAAAAGTGATTTTTGTGTGTTTCCTACCTATTTCAATAGTTTCTATAATTCCAACTGTGTGACAAAAGAAATACATTAAACATTTAACCATTTCTCCATTAAATTTCCAATCAGCATGAGTCAGTTGGAAATACTTTAATATCTGTTCTAACACTGCAACTGAAGTCTCAGATTACTATGTGAAAAGCTCATATTTCATTTTTTGTCCTGATTCATTTCTTGTCAAAAGAAAAATGTTTCCGGAAAAAAAAAAAAAAGCTGAAAGTTTTATTCTTAATTTATGGGGAAAGAAAAGTAAAATCAAATTCTGCTCTAAAATCTTATTACTTCATGATAATATTGTCACTTTTAAGGCTTTGAATTTATATTTACCATAGCAGTTATCAAGTTAAATGTTTGCTGAAGCCTACACAAGCTTTTATACATTTTAGTTCTGCACAAAGATATACTTGTCAATTTTCTAAGACATTTGTGCTATTCTGTTCATACTTATACAGTGTTATTGGAAAAACAATATAGGAAAGTCATGGGACTGCAGTGGTGCATTAAACAAGCTGTCATTGGTAGTGACAACAATAATGGACAGGATGAACTTTTAAGTTGGATTCTGTGTGATTTTCTTTCTCGTATGGAATGTATGACATGTGAAAGAGTGAATAGATGACATAGAAAGAAACATCTAAGAAAGTTGTCTAGGAAACAAAGAGCGAGGGCCCTTTCAACTCTGCCTTAGTTCTCAAGTTTTCAACAATGCTTTTGCCAAGCTGTATTGTCACACTAGTAGAGTACTATTTGTGTCCTCAGAAAGTTTTTGCAGTAGGGCTGCTTCTGAATTCAAAGAGCATATAAGCACTAGCACTTATATAAACTCTGTGTTCTCCAAACTTATTTTTATTTTTTTGGTTTTAGTTTGGTTTGGTTTTAGTTTTGTCATTTGTTTTTTTGTTTTGTTTTTTGATGTATTTTGGTCGGGGTGGGGTGGTGGTGGTGTTTTGTTTCATTCCACAGATTATAGACTTCCTGCATAGAGGAGAAAATATATTTTCTCTTGTATGTGGTTAACTTTTGATCAAATCTTTCTTAGACATTGGTAGGCTATCTAATTGAAAGGCAACAACATTAAACTCACAGAGCCTGGTTACAATCAGAAAAAAAACCCTATTGATTGGTGCAGGAATCAGTGAAACAGAGTGAGCCAGACCATCTACTCAGAATATCAGAGGAGACCAATCGCCCCTAGTGTAAAATCCACCAAGATGCATCAATGGGATGAACTGGAGTCAGAAGCCACACAAAGGGAGATCATTACCTAAATGTGAATAAGATTTATTATGAGGTCCAGGAATCAGAGAATTTTAATATTATATAAAATGTACAGCATATTTAGGGAAGGGCTAATGGCAGGGTGGAGGGGGTGCAAAAGTGAGGAACATGTCTCAGAAAAAAAGAGGTAAAAGGCAAGGAAAAAAGAGTGGTGTGTAAATAGGTTGCTGATCAGCATGCTTGTCTAACTGACCCCTGGTCCTGATCACCTCAGTTTGTTCTGTCTTAAACTCTGTTACTGCTGATTTTCCACAAGCGTCCTCTTTGCTCCACATAAGTGTGTATTTAATGATCTGCTAAATAATTTTGGGCTCGTTTCGGAGCTTGCACCTGCAAAACCCTGAAACTCTGTCTATGGTAGGTTCTGAACAGTGTAGTAATAGCATTGGCATCAGAATCACATTTCTTTCCATCTTTTCTTTATATCTTATCTTGACAAATTTAGCTTTACAGTGGAGAGAATTAGGCCTGGTGCACATCAAAGTAGATTGTAGTAATTTAAATTATTGATAAATAGAATACAGCAATACCTGTGTGCAGACTCAACTTCCAATCAATGTGCAGCTCCATTTAATATGTTGCAAACAATTCCAGAAGCTGGACCAACCAGTAGAGAATTTTCTCATGTTCCAAAGAAAACTGTATAGTACTACTGAAAAACTATGATCATCATCTTCACTGCCATCACCACCTGATCTACTGTTGATAACCACTCCCAGAGGAGGACACATCTGAGACTCCTGTTTAGCTATTGGAGAATTTTCCCTTTCTCCCTTCCTTTCTCACTTTGTCTCTCTCTTTATATTGCTCTTCCACAAAGACATTTCTTCCACAATAATTTCACTATTAGAGTTGAGGTGTGCCAGCAGCTATACAGTTCATTCTAGTAAATCTTTGTGAATATCAATTTTTCTCAATATCCCTTATGCAACAAGTGGTCTGCATGCCAGCTGTTAAAGTGGAATGATAATTGTGAAGGGCATGAAAGTCTATGGAGCAGCAGCTGAAGGAAAGCAAGGACTAGGGATCCAGATACAGAAGACATAACTGTTCTTTATGTATTCATATTCCACTTACTCCATTTGTTTATAATTCTGACTAGCAAGAGATAAAGAGCTAGACTGGGACACCAGTGCTGTGCATGTTTGTGTCTGTGGTGTTTGTGCTTGTGTGGACCAGGCTCATGTGGACCTCTGTCTGGGTGGGCCCATGTGGCTTTTTATAAGTGCTTTGTACAAGTGTGTGTACGTGTGATTGAACCAGCACGTATGGAGGGGGTCCCCAACATTGCTACCTGGTGGACCTGAGGACACAGAGCTGGAGCATCTTCCCCATCTATCAGACTGAGGAGGCATCACTGGGTAAGAGTGCACCGAAGCCAGTGAGAGTAGGCTGGGGAGAAAAAACTTCTTGGACCCTGAAGTCCACTAGATCTAGCAACTTTTTAACTAAATTTATATTTGTTAGAAAAGTCATTGTCATCTCCATCATCAAGTCAAAATTTTCTTTACCTTTAAAAAACATATTCAGCAGCATGCACAAATTATTACAATAAACCTCCTTTACATAGGACTGATTAACAAAATCATTGCAGCAGTAAGTGAAACAAAAGACAAGTGACAGAGGCTTCTCCTGGCATTAAAGGTATAATTGAAATGAATTTTACATGCTCCAATGAGTTGATGACCTGGCTACTCATCTTCTAACCATGCATATCTGAAACAAGTTTTGTACATTTTCAACCTTCTGTGCCCATTGGCTCCTCAATTTCAGTAAATGGGAAAAAATACTGTAAACATATGCTTTGTACACTTCTGAGCCAATTGTTTTCAATTGCTATTTCTTGGAAAGACTGTCAATTTGAATTGGAATTATTTGGAATCATTTAGCTGAGCTGGGATTAGTGAGATTCAAGAGGTTAGTCTGAAAAGGTGATGCAAGAGAGCTGAACAGCAGCATGGGTTGTTCAGTTTGGACCCAAGCAATACAAGCTCTGTCATGAAACAGTAAAATATTGATTTGGTAACATTTCTCACTGTGCTGTAATACTTAATTGAAGGGAAAAAATGAATAAAAACTACTTGAAATTTATAAAGCAATTAAATACAACAGTAATTAGAATAAAAAAAACCCTTTGAACAGTAAGTTTCCCCTCATCTGATGTGACTTTAGTACAAGATAAAGCATCGTACAACCTGTCACAGGCCTCGTATTCTGACAGTGAAAGTCTTCCACGCTCAACTGATAGCCATGTATTTTGAAGAAAGGGCAAGACTTTTCTGGTTTTAACTATGTGATTACAACAGGCAACCAAGTTAGACATTTTGCAGTCTACAAATTAGTAGAAAATAATAATATTATATAATTAAACATTATTATATTAGAGAGTTAATATAATTATGCTCCTGAAATAATGAAGTGACAATGGATCAAATAAGAAAACAGAAAGAACAAAACACTGTGATTGTAGAACACTATTTTCATGTCTAAAAATACTACTACTAATAAAATTCTCCCTTTGGTCAAGGTTTCTACACAAGCTAAGCTGATTCCAGTCATCCTTAAACAGAAATTAGAATGAACAACATTTTACAGACGTTCATGCTAAGTTGCTCAGAGTCTGCAAAGTAGATCAAAACTGGCAGACTACATTTGTCTCATGTCCAATATTAGTTTCTATGTCCAATAATAGTTTCTATGTACAATATTTTTGAAGCCAAGCTTCTTCTCAATGATTAAATGGATCTTTTACTCATTCTCAATGATCTATACCAGACTTACACTTCTGGGGGGTAAAATTCAAACTCAGTTTCAGATAACATAAACTTTAAATTCCTTATATTAATTTCCTGTCTGAAAGCTCATCATTATTTCTAGTAGGATGTGTGGTATTTATCGACCCTTGACCAGACAAGGAATAGAGCAAGATCAGTATAACCAGTATTTTGTCAATAAGCAACTGAAACAAGTGAAGCTGGCACTCAGAGGAAAACATGCCCTGATGCTTTTGAAACCTTGAGACATTGAGCTGGGACCAAAGCTTGGTGCTGTTGCTGCTGCAACAGCTCCCTAGCATAGCACAACCTTTAGTCAAGCTAGCCAAGATTGACACAATAGATATGTCAGGAAATAGTGAAAACTTGACAATGGCTATCTATAAGGTTTTTGTACATAGATTTTAGCATGAAAAGAGGTAGGTGCAATCCTGGCTATAAATACACAGGAAGTTTATCCTCTTTAGAAACTAAAGAAAAATTTTTAATGCAACAGGTATCTGTCCATCAGTGTCTTGAAATTGACTTCGAATAAGGAATAAAAGGACTCTGTGTTAGTATTACATAATATTAGTCTTAGCATTTGCGAGTTTTATTTTAATCAAAAGGAAAACAGATACTTTTTTTTTTCTACCTGGCTATTGGATAGCTTAAAACATTTCCCTCTCATACAAGTTTTCAGGTGAAACGTTCTAGTTTTAACATTAGAGTACTGACAAACAGTCTGCCCTGCTACCTCTAAGTTTGACTGCGATTCTTATGGTTCCAATGTAGTTTTGCCCCAGAACCTTGGCTAGAAATATTTTTCTCTGTAATTTTACAGACTGGAAAAAAACGGGACAACCTACACAATGATCTACACATGGCTAGTTCAGCACTTGCATAATGTACAAAAATACTTAACATATGTGTAAGCCCATAGCATTTCAGAGTGTTTTACTAATATGCTTTAACTGCTTTCCCACTCTCTTGAAAAAATAAATCACAAGTAAACAGTGTTTGAGCCATTTAAGCAAAGAAAATAAATATTCTCCTTCTTTCTAAATAAGTATATATAAATAAGTATATATAATGTTTACAAAATCATTTTAGAATGTCATGCTAGGCACTTACGTAAAATGGTTTTAATAATGAAGTCTTAATATGAAAGGAAATAGCCCCTTGATTTCAGAAAAACTAGAGATTTTTGACTGTGTAATTCATCCAAAAAAAGTTAAAGCTTCCAAATACCAAAACCTAAGCTGACTATGAACACAATAGAAAATCAGAAATCTTCATCAATGTCTGTTATAAAATTCTCTAGAAAATCAGTTTAAACTGTGAGCATTACATTCCCTTCAGATAAGACAGGCTCACTATGGGAAAGAAAAAAAAAAGGTTATTCTAAAATAGAAAATATAGAAAAAATATTACTGAGAGTCAATATTTATATTTTCAAGATAAACAAATGAGGGGGAAAGAGATGTGAATGTACTATTAGTGACTTTGCTTAGATAAAATAAGAGCAAATTGTTTCACAGTCAGACTGTGCTGAAGCAAATGCAGAAATAAGTCTACTAAAAATCTACCAGTTGGATTATAAAAATTCTGATTAATTTGACTGAAAAGGGAAAAGTATAAGATGTCTATATCCAGCTCCGGGAAAGGATAGATCTTGCATCTGTTTAGTTTTGTGTATTGCCACATTCTTCCCTCCTGCTCCTTGGAGGGACTCACAGAACATGTTTCCATAGAACACTTTATTTTTGCTTCTGAAAATGCTGATGGTGTAAACCAAATCTTTTTTAATATTTATGCCATCATTAGTTTTGCCCCTTATCAATATGATCTGTCTTAGAGGTAGAAGTAAGAAAATAATTGGCCTCCAATTATAAGTGGTAATGCTGAATTAATAACTAGATTTGAAAGTTGCAGGTCATTTGTGATTCTTTTTAATGAAAGGTTTTGAATGCTCAACATATATGAAGACATCATGACATCTAAATAATAGAAATGTGGATTTAAGAATGTAATTCCTACTTTTCTTTTAGGAAACTGTATGGACTAAAACCCAAATATATTTATTTTGTTGACCAGATTAAAAGGAAGATATATACATCTGTGGCAGCAAAAATATTAACAAAATTCAAGTATTTAAATATTTTTAGGATTTTTGTTGGTTTTTTTTTTCCAAAATATCACTTTTTAAAAGTGCTTTCAAATAGTGCCTTATGCAGTTTTAAAGTCTAATCTTTAACATAGATAGGCTCTAAATTTTAAAACAAAGTCTAAAATCAAAATTAGCATCGTTCTTATTGAAGTACAATTTCAGAGAATTCTCAGTTCATTTTCTTTTGTGTAGTCATAGACTTCATCCTACATTGGGCTGGTGAATTCCTTTCCCTTGGCTTTCCTGGTGAGGCAGATAAGAAAGGTACCAATTACCTCCTTTGCAGAGTTCATACAATAACCACTACAGTTCAACTGGTACTGACAGCCTCACATGCCCTCATGAGATGGAAATTCTTTGTTGCTGTTTTTAGGCAAAAAATCTATGACTGTTTCAGGGAGCACAGAAATAGATATTTCCCAAATTTTCAGATATTCAAATCTTCAAATTTGAAGAAGTCCTGGGGCAGAAGGGCAATTCTTGCTTTGCATTCTTTGCCTGTGTCATGCTTTGACACTGGCACAATGCCAGTGCCCCCATGAAAATGCAATCTCTCAATTGAATGCTGTGAAATGCAATCGAGAACAGAGCAAAGCAGGCCCAAGCTTAATAACAAGGAAAAAAACTTTATTAAGCTACTACTACTATACTACTATAAAAGGAAAAAGAGGAAAAAAAAACACACACAAAAATCAAAATGAAAACCTTCCAAAGCATTCTTCCTCCCACCACCCAACTACAACAAACCACAGTGAGACACAACCTGGACCCCAGTCAGGTTTCCACCCTCCAGACAATTGATTCTCAGTCCACCAAGGGAGAGAGGAGCCCCTCCTGTGCCACAGACCCCCCAAGAAACACAGCTACCACACCCTGTGCTTCCATGTCACACATGGCACCGCCCGGAGAAAAAGGTTTGCCAATGGTGATCCTCTCCTTTCCATGCACAGTGCTCTCACCACCAATGCATGGATGGACAGACTGCTCTTAGGATTTTTTTCCTTTCAAGGATGCCCTGCCAAGAGGGGAAAAAACAACAGTTCAGTTTTTCATTTTTGGGACCACATTCCCCCCCATTTTCCCCTGGGGCCAAGGATCCAAGAACAGAGATCTTCTCTTCTTCTCTGAAGACAGGGGGCACCACCACAAACCTCCCTAACTTTTCTCTGTTCGCTCCACTTCTGTCTTTTCCCAGCTGAAGCAGGACTCTTTGGCTCACCGGCATCCTCCTAAAATACAATCTCTCTTGGAGGAGAAGATCGGTTCAATCTGTGGCTACCAAGAAAAAGTCCAGCCAAAAGCCACTCCATCATCTCCTCCCACTTAGAATTTCTCCTTCCAACATCCCAGGTTCCAGGCTGTCTCTCTTCCTCTCTTTTCAAACCAAGGAGGAGAAAAATTTCACAAAGCTTTAATTTCCCAAGGAAGGGTTAAAGGTCCCAACTCCCAAGGATGGCTCGCTGCCCAGGCTCCAGCTCCCACAGGCGGCCGGGCACCTTGCGGCCCCCCCCGCTCTTCTCCTTTCCACGGTGAACTGCTGGCAAAACCACCACTGACTCTTTTGAGAGAGAGAGAGAGAGAGAGAGAGAGAGAGAGAGACACTCTGGGGGGGGGTGGGGGAACGGAGACATCCCAGATTTCTCCACCCTTCCATCTGCACAGGGCCAGCCTGGCTCCAGTCCCTCCACCCTTGGGCCTACCTCCGATGGCCACATGGCTTTCCCCTCCCCCACCCAGCCATTGGCTGGGTAGGGGAGAGGCTGCACTGCACGCTGACCGGAACCAAAGAGCGCGAGTTCTCCTGGGAATTCTGCTTTTAAGCCCTCTGTGTTCTCAGAGGCGTGTCCACCTTCAATTGGTCAATATCCATATTGACCTCTTCGTTCTGAGAAAATTCTTTTTTCCGTGTCAAAACACGACAGCCTGTTTTGTCACAATGACATTGTTGTGGGCAAGATGAATTACACAGTATGATCAAGGATATGGTAATATTTGCAGGTGTTTCAAGAGGTTTTGCACATTGATAGAATGTGCAAGAATGCTTTTACAGATAACAGGAAATAGATAGCAACATTTCATTGAAGCAGACATTGACAGTGATGCGTGCATTAGTTTGGAAGGATGTCACAAGTGAGACAGATATACTGGCTGTTTTCAGTGCTCTTGTATTCCTGTCTTAAACAGTGTTCTTGCATGATAAATGCCCTAACCAGAGCTTCCTTGAAAAACTAAATACCTAAATGCAATTGATATGGTAGTTTAAAACCACTCCCAATTTGAATCTCATCCTAGAAACCACCCTCAAACTAAATGAAACAAAGCCAAAAGACAGAATCATCAAGTTATATACTTTTCTTTTCACAAGGGTCTTCCTTTATAAGAACTCTAGGCTGCATAAAATTTTACTGTTTCACAGGCAGTTTATTTTGTAGCTTTACTCAGCTGCCTTAGACTGCTGAAACTGAGACTTCGTGTTGGAACTTGTTGCCCTACTATTGTAGATTATTGATCGTCTGTGTGAATACTGAAGCAAAAAAGTCCTAGCTGAATCCTTTTGTCTTTTTTGTTACTGTCCTCCTTTCTGACCATGAAGGGGCTTATCCTGTGATTCCCCTTGCAGGATTTTTAGGAAACTTTACCATCATTTGTTTCAAGTGCAAAAGAATATTCTCAGCACATGGGAGAGGAGAAATCAGTTGTGAAAGGTGTTATAGAGGTGTCTGTATTTCAATGATTTATCTGTTGTCTTCTCTGGAAGGCAAAAGCCTAAACTCAAAGCAGAAGTCATGATTTTCCTCACATTTTTTCTGAAAAAATAATGTTGTCTTAAAACAATTCCAGACTTTAATGAGAAATATTTATTAATAAACAATGGTGGTATACTGCAATTTGCCACTCCAGATAACAGGTATCAGCTAATTCTAAGAAAAAATATATCCTATTATACAAGAAATATACACATTAAAATGAATCCTCTATGGGCTCATATGTGTCTATATATGCATATTATATTTAATGTAATTTAAGATATTTTAAGACCTATTACTTAGAAAATTGAAGTATGAAAACTAGATCAGGACCGGTGCAAAGTGTATTGAAACATTATAAAGTGTAAGCTAGTGGATCTAGAAACATGAAAGATGTGTTTCATCATGAGCAGGGTAGGAAAGTAACCTTCCTTATTTGATATCTAGTACAGTATGAATTAATGCTTGCACATTAAACTGCATTGAGAAAGGAAAACAAAGACAGATGCTAAATAAGAATTCTTCCATGTCCTTAGATCAAACCACTAACTGGATATTTCACACTCCCAAGCAATCTGTGCCCTGTTTGGATTGCACTCTGTAGCAACATCTCCCATGCAGTAAGAAGAAGGACTCAACTACCTATCCCAGGAACCAAAATACCTTGCTTCAGTTCACTACTGACAGCTTCAGGTCTAAAACAGGAACAAGACAATACTATCCACATATGAAAATTAAACAGGAAAAAGAATTATTGAGGAAATGGAGAAGAAAGGGTATTTTAAAGACACGAAACCTAAGAAATCTTTCTAAATGAAGTCACAGGTACATGAAGAGTACATGAAGAAAACTTAGTTGTTATGTGTACTTCAGCTTATATACTGTAGGTATAAGTATAAATGGTCAAGGGTTAGTGAGAATGGAAGACCCAAATTCTCCTAGCTGCTTGACCAACAAGTCACTTCTTTTCATATCAAGTACAGATGGCCCTAAATCTATATTTTTTCATTATCGGCCTTTACTTGATCTACTCAAAAATTAAGGAGTGGGTTCATAAAAAATGACAGATTTTAAGTAATTGAAAAAAAAATAATAGCTTTAGTACTTGGAATCATTTACAGTCATGGACACAGTTAACACCTCTGCTGCTTAACGACAAGTTTGTATTCTTTACCACCAGGAAAATGCAATTTCAAACCAGAGCAATAAAATATGCTAAAAGACTTTCCCACCCAATACATATGAGAGAGAATTTATATCATCAGCTTGTGGGCATTTTGGAAATATTAGGTCTTATTAAATGAGATATAGCACCGGCAGTGGTTTTATAGCTATAAACCCTTGCAAATACCTAAAATCTTGGGTAATCTGCTGTGGCGAAATGTTCTCTAACTCCTTGTAGGTAGGTCTGTATTTCTGGTCAGAGGTCAAAAAGAATATCTGTTTAACATCTCAAATTTTGATCAATTCTATGTTAGGAGAAATGTGGCAACAAGGTGTTGGGGTATGGGATGTGGTGTGACCGCAGCTTGAAAGATGTAGGAAGCATCACTCATCATCCTGGTACTTGTGAATGAAGTCCAGGTGTTATGCGTACGTTGCTACGAATTGCTTCAAAATCTGAAAGGCAGCTTTTATTTGCTTTCTTATTACTAAAAGTGGGACTTACTAACTTAGCTGAACTTTGAAATATTTTATCTGTGAAGGCTATATTGTACTTCTAAATCAAACATATTTAGGTTATGAATTTTATGGTCCAAGTATTAAAAGCTATGCTTTGGAAAAAATTCAGAAACAGTTAAATGCTTAATGTGTCATTTGTTCATTTTGCAGCTCAAATCCAACACAAAAATCTTTTAAATCACAAATATGAATTCTGATGCCTATAATTTGAGATTTCATAGTGACCAGAAGAAGAAATTCTCTTCCATTTTCAACAAATCAATATTCCAATTGAACAGAATCAATGGGTCTTACTTTAAAAGCTTGAATACTGTAGATTTGATTATCAGCTCTCACACAAAAAAGAAATAAACAAAATAGTGGAGTAAGACAAAAAAAAGCACCAGAAAATCCACTTGATATCTGGATATTTCATTAAGCAGCTCAGTGTTCAGGAGATTCTGAAGTGATGGAAAAGCTAGAGTTGTATAAAAATTAATTTAACAATCATTCTAAACATCATTGCTGTCATGATAAAAGGTGGAAAATCTAGACTGTGTGAGGGCTGCAGATGAAGCAGCCATGAAGGGAAGAGTAGTGAGTGTTGAAAATAGGTGAAATGAGGTGATAAATGAGATATTCAGCAGAATGGGCCCCCAAAGTATCTTGGCTATATCATCGTTGTGAAACAGTGGCAGAGGTTGCCCAGAGAGGTGCTGGTGGTGGGTGTTCGATCCCTGGAACTCAAGGTCGTCTTGGGGAGTGCTCTGAGGACCTGGTCTAGCTGAAGTTGACCATGCTTGTTACAGGAGTGTTGGACAAGATGAATATTAAAAATCCCTTTCAATCTACACTATTCCATGATTTTGTGATTTAACCTGTAGTTTAAGAGTTAATATTAAATAAAAGTCAAAAGGAATGAATAGAGTAGTTCCCCACACTGTCCTTCTAGCACCAGGCTTCCTCTATCTGTTTTTACTTCTCAAAGAGAGAAATCCTAGAGATAGTTTTATACAGGATTGATGGCATGCATGAGGCAAGTATCTGTTACAGACAGTAAGGAAGTATTTCAAGAATCTTTTTTCACTAATAGCAAAAAGAGATTAGGTGGAAGTTTGCAGTAACAGATAAGTGTATCCCAAGAGATTAAAAAAAAAAAAAAGGAAAACAGAATTCATGACCAATTAAATGTAAAAATATAGCAAAAAATATTATTACTTAAAGATAACACTTTACCAAACTGAACTTTAGGTGCAAGGCTGCATTAATGATCTGGGTGTGGGGGACTAAACAAAATGTGATTACATTATGTTTTCCAGTCTATGGATAAACACAATTGACATTTACAGGGCAAATTTTTGAGACAAGAGCTTACAACTCCATGTTTCTTTGTCTGAGGATAATGAGCACAAAGTGACATTTTAGTAAAAAGGAAATATTTTTGGGAAGAAAAAAATCTAGGAAACCTCCCTGACTACAAAATTTGCATTTAACTATTAATATGATTCTTAACTGTGCAATAATTTCTTTATAGTCAAATTTAGTTTTTAAATAGTTACATTCACTGTAACTATAGTTTTCTATTAAAAACATGAATGTTTGCAGTATTTGTATTTTTGATTTCATAATGATTTTATTATTTGTATTCTGTTAAGAAATTTCTCCCAAAATCAGAGTCAAGAACACTGGGTTCATAGGGTCTGGTTAATCATAATATCTTTGCTTCATTCACTATTGAACTCAGACCTTACATTTTATGAGTAATATTCCTGTCTCAAAGGTTATGTCCTTGAACTAAAGATAAGCATATTTTTGAAGATCATATAAACAGAATATTGTATAGGTGAAAATTTACAGTCAGTTTGAATTTGAATTCAGTGCCTTCAAACTAAAAACTTCATCCTCTTAAGGGCTTAGAACAGTTCAAGTTTTTTTGATGGCACCATTAATACACATTAAATATCCATATTTTCTCAGCACATGGAAAAGGCCATATAGCTCAAAATTATTTTCTCTTTAGGTCACTTGAGAACTCTGAATAGAAATTTAAGTAAATAAAAAACAGATTAAATAACACTTGAGTTATACTCCCATTTATGTAATTTAGTCTGTCTAGCCTGATAGTCACCCAGGCTGCTTTTACAGCAAATAGAGAGAAACCCAGAAATGCATCTCAAAAGGGAAATTCATTCAAGCCTAAAGGATGGGTTAGGTTATCTTGAATAGACTCCTAATACAGACCAGAGTAATTGCCTCTTGGGAACACTTTCAGTTTACTAGAGAGGTAGTTGATGTGCTCAGGTTAGAACAGAGACATATTTGAAGATTTCCTTTATAAATCCACTTTTAGACAGTTTCTGATGAGAATCCACTGCGACACTGTCCAATTGTACTTCACTTATTGTTATAAATAATTGATTTGGAATATATTATTAAGTACATTTGCCCTCTCTCTTTAAACTTGGCTTAGTAATTCTTGCTTTGTTTTTCTACAAAAGAAAGATTTATATAATTTTTTTTCCCAATTGTAATTAAAGTTTGAATAATAATGCTCTTATTTCTTTAAGGTTTTGATCCATCAGTTAAAAACATGATTATGTTTTGTAAAGAAAAAAAATTGCTTAGATGTGTTTTCTGATATTTATTATTAATAACAAAATAAGAGACGTAATTTCTAACACTATCAGAACTGCACAGACGACATTAAAAAACCCCAAGAAATATTTTGTTTTCAATCCGCAGATTATGGGAACAGCCAGTTATATTTAGTAAACCTCTAAAATTCCATTTCAATAAATTAATTTTCTAATTTCTGTTTCTATGAGAACCATTTTCTATTAATTCTAAGCTCCAAAGATAATTATTTGACTCTTAAAATCTACAAAGTGGATTATTTCTTTAAAAATAAAGCAAATTAACGTATTCTGATTTGGTCTTTTCAATTTCTTATTATGACATTGAACAAAAAAGCCCAAAATGTAATAAGCTAGGTAATGCATTTGAGATTATTTTCTAGTCTTTCCCCAAAGAGGTTGCTGGATCCATTCGGTGTAGCAGCAGAAAATATAAATGAAGTTATTTATGAACTGCTGTAGCTCAAATCCTGTTCCAGGCCAGTGCTGAAATTGAGACCTAGTCTCATGTTTTCCTCATATTGAGGAACATAAATAACATTGTTTTCCAGCACATCGGCAAAATATTACTAGTTCAAACGAAAAAATAAAGGAGAAAAAAGTATTGAGCTATTTGTAAAGGTTATATTAAAATACAAAATCATCCTGAATGCCTTTCCCCTCTAACAGCCTATGGCTGTTTACAGTAACTACACGCTATGAAAGCGAAAATTTTTCTCTCTTGGAGAAAATAGTCTGAACTTAGGTTAGATAAATCATGAATGCTACAGAATCTAGATACCAAATTCTCTTCAGAAGGATTTATACTGAGATGCAGAAAAGAAGAAAGAGGTAATTGGACCTTGTTTTTACCAAGGTCTTTAAAAAGTAGAAATTTAGAATAATGATGTAACTTTTTTATTTTGATATTATTTTCATGAGACATCCAAGCGAAGTCCTCATTTGAAGAACTAGAAGAAGTTACAAATTCAGAAATCCTCTTGGCATTCAGAGTTCAACTAAAAATTATATTTAATACAGTAGCCCTTGTTTTAATTTGTATTGAAAATACTATCTGCCTCAGTGCAGTGGCATTGTAAGAAAAAATCATCCTTTGTTTTTCTTTTTTCCCCTGTATTTCATTTATATTTATCTTACATTGGCAGAAAGTCTTTGACATTGCCCAGTCTACTTACTATAAGTCTGATACCTTAGAATGATAGTTTCAATAAAATTACCATTACAATCCAAAAAATAAAAAAAAAAAGCCTTATGCTTCTGTTGAAGAGATATATAGGTATCTGCTGTGAACATCATTTTAAAGGGAAAATGGGAAAGGAAAGGAGTCCTTAAATAATGGAATACTGGTCCAGACCAGATTATTGGAAATCATCCAATCCATTTTGTCAGAGGACGACTATATGCTAAATCAAGCATAAGAAAATAGATCAGTTTGCATTTCCAGTAAAGTTCTGAAGGTCTCCAAATATGGACACTCCTCAGCCTCTGAACAACCTATGCTAGTGTGTTACCACACATACGAGGAAGAAATATTCTGATTTTGTTTTATGCAACCTGAATTTACTTTATTGCATTATGTGGTCATCGCTTTTTAGGTTTTTGATGTAGATCATCAAGTAAAGTCTTTTCTTTATCCTCCAGTTAGTCAAGTGAAAACAGACATTAGATCTTCCCTTAATCTGTTCTTCAGACTGAACAAATTCTATTTATATATCAGGTGCTCTGACCCTTTAAACATCTTGATGGTCTTCCACTGACTTGTTCTAGTCTGTCAATGTCTTACTTGTAGTGACAACCCTAAAATTTTATATGATGTTCTAAATTAGGTCTCTAAGTGTCAAAGAAGAAATAAACACTCTTTTGACCTACTGACTACACTCTTGAGGTTAGCCTTCTCTGATGCAAGGGTACATTGCTGATCTATGCACAATTTTTGTCTACTGAGACTACTATGTCCTTTATAGAAAACTACTTTCCTGCCACTCATCCCCAAGCATGCACTGTTGCATGGAGTAACTCTGCCTCTGGTGAAACAATGCATTCGTTTTTGCTGAGCTATGTGAGCTCATCTTAATGTCACCCATGAAACTGCTGAGGATACAGTCTATCCTACTGTCTAAGTTGCTAATGATGATTTTAAACAGCATTGATGCGACCACAGTCCCCATGAGAAATGTCCTCATTACTGGATACCTGTCCAGATTTGAACCCTTAACCTCTACCATTAGCTGCATCATGCAGATATTCCCCCCCCACCTCCCGCAGCTGATAGTTCAACCATACAGATCATAACTCTTCAGTCCTGTGTCCCTGTCACATGAAAATGGGACGTTTTGTTTATTCTTAGTGTGGGGAAATTTTCTCAACCCTTAGTGTTTGATTTTTTGTCAATTCCCAGGAAAGCCAAGACTTGTGCTGACCAGTCTGTCAGAGTCTTGTTAGGGGGACCCTCCCGTGAGCAATCCTACTGGATCAGAGGCTGGTTCCACTTAGGGACATACATCAACAGTGTAAGGGAGACCCCTCCATGGGTCTTTCACTTTATTTGATAATGCTGCCAGTGACTGCCAGCACTTAGGAAGGACTCACTCCAACAGTTTACAGAATAACACTCTATTAATATAAAATTGTGACAGGTTAAGTTTAGAGGATTGTCAGTGATAGTGTCTGAAGTGTGGTTCGTCTCCAGTAGGTGTCCATATGGAGAAAACAGTTTCAGCCTGCTGACTGACACAAGCAGTTGCAAGGGAGTCCTCCTTATCTTCTCCCCATTCCAAATAAGTATATTATTTACATACTACTTCTCTATGCTTAGGTGGAGTATGAGTGACTATAGTCATAAACACCTTTGTCACTGATTAGTATAAATTATTTTCATTTCACTTTTAAAGATACAGTCAAAAAATACAGAGCACATGCCCAGTGAGGGGTGGGCATACCCTGAGTGTGGGTGGTGTGGAGGTGTGTGTTAATATTATAATTAGGCTATAATGAACCAAGTTCATCCAAGGAGAATGATTTCACTACAGCTGTTGGTTCAGCAGCAGGACATCTTCTGTCTCTCTTGGCTGACAGGTTTCATGCAGTTTCTCAGCTGCAAAGTGCTATCAAGGTCTCCTGCTTGCAAGGATTTCAGCAGAACCTGGCTGAGGAGTTTCTGCTCCACTCCACCCTTTGTTCCATTGCTCTTAGCAGGTGCTGTGGTTGGAGATTGTTGCTGTGGGGAATCACAGTTTCAGGGAATGGTTTGTGAGCATGCCAATTGCATTCCATACAGGAAGTAGCAGCTGCATTTTACTCTATAATTTCACTCCATAATTTCCGTACCTTTATAAATTTGTTAGGATGTGAATATAACCTCTTTCTTTCCTCTAATTTTATCCCCCAGCAATTTTTCCACACAGTCCCCAGCCATCTTTCCACAGTTTCTTAATCAGTAGTCTTTCAAATTTCATTTCTAATCCATAACGACTCACAGAGGAGGAAGTTTAGGTTTTTATCCAAAGGGAATATTTGTTTAGTCACTGGATGAATTAGAATACCTCTTTGCTGTAATCCAATCCCTTGAATATGTGATACAAGAAAGGCAGAACTGTTTAACATGTGATAGTAATAGTCTTCTATTTCTTCCTCTGTCTATCCATTTGGCTTTCAAAGGAAAATACATGAGGCATACTGAAAGCAAATGGGGCACCATGATTAATAAGGACATCACACAGAGAAACATAAAACTGCCCTGTCTCCTTCATCTGTTCTTTTGGTGCAGTGATTAACCTTTGAGTTTATGAGTATTTTTGCACTTGTCTGAGATAAAATATTTTATGACTTCTTACCTCCCAGGCAACTCGGATTAAACTTATCAGGTCTGGGAAGATAGTAGCCCATAATGACTGTTCCCTCAGAAATCATATCTACCTCCCTACCACATTATCAGATCATTTTTTGTGGAAAACAGATGGAAACATCAAGACAAGAGACAAGACAACTTGTTAAGGTCACATTCCACCTTCCTATACATCATTCATGCTTAATTGATTCCCAACCCTTCTTGAGATAAATTGCCATACATTATGAGAGCAGAGAATATGAAAAGATCATTTTCTTTTCCCCATTAATTTTCATTTAGAAAGGATTTTGTCTTTGCTAAAGTTGCTTTGACAGTGTGCTTGCTAATGACTTATCACTGCCTGTCAACAAAGAAATACGGCAGAGGCAAGTAGACTTATTTTTTGACAAAATATTTCTCTCTGATGCAGTATTTTGTGTCTTCTGCTCTCAGTGTCAGAAAGTAAAAAAAAAAAAAAGTTACAAACAGAACAAAACAAAAACATTACCCCCTAAAAAACTCCAGAGAAGCCAAAGAGATTCAAAATAAGTGACAAGACAGAATCCAAAAAATTATACAGGTGAGCGGTTTAAAATATACTTAGAAAAAGTCTAATCACTGTTTAAAGAAAGCTGCTTAGCTTCTCCCTCACATCTACATGACACTTCCCTTTCTACAGTGTACAATAATTTTGATGCATATTTCCTGAACATTGTGGATGAAAAATTGAATATCAAACCTAGACTTGCTCTAGACCTCCTAATCATTTAGGGATATTTAAGAAACATCAGGGACAACAAAAACAAAAACAGAGCAAGCTGTGATCATTGTTACCAAGGTTCTTGGACTATTCTATCTTTTCTGAATATGTTTTTTCTTCTCATTTCAAACAAATATAATGTTTAGGAGTTGCTGTCTATAAAGCTGTAATATACTGATAAAGGAATAGGCATATCAGGGCAGAATGATAGATTCAGTCTGTACACAGGATTGCAAAGTTATCTTCAAGGATCTTAAAGTCTAAGTTTCCTCTAGCTGCAACATTCAAAACTATAAATGTTAACCCAAAAATTTCAGGTAGCAGCCTGAACATAGAATATCTTATTTGAAATCCATACTAGTATAAAAAACTGCATTCTTGGAGTGGAAAACTGGTGCCTGGAAGTGAATTACTCATTCCATTTCTCTTCTGCTCAAGCTCTTCTGCTCTAAGAGCTATAAGAAAATAAGTAGATAGAAATATCTGCTGGCTTTATAGTGCTTCAGTTTACATAAAACATAGAAAAGCACTGCAAGTGTTCCTGGCCTTTATAATATTGTCAGGCTCTATTCAATAGGAATCATGAGTATGTTAAATTTGAAAATGTTCCCACATATGAATGGCCCTGCATCCCAATTTGCCATCAGCTGCATTTTGAATTATTGGGCCTTGAGCTATCATTTAATGATATCACTATCATACTTGTGTTTTCAACTCGTACATTTAAAATTGCATCAGTAAATAAGACTATACCAAAAATCACACATAAGGATTACTCCCTATATTGTGCATTTCCTCTTTTGGAACAGAAACCAGATGTTCCTTGGTGGGGTAATTTGGAAGTAGAATGAAGTGGAGACAAGGATCTTTTTTGGTTACTGTTACTAACACCTGCTTCATTTCCTTCAGCAGTCTCAGGACCCTTTCATGTGCACTAAAAAGAAGGAAGGAGGACAAGGAGGAAAACCAGGTTCTCTGTTTGCTCTATTCATTTCAAAGAGCAGCTTCACATATCAGTTTGCTGTGAAGAGAAGTATCATCTTTGTACTTCTGTTTCTGGCAGAAATATAAAGCATAAGCCGTGAAAGCCTTCTTGTATTTTCCCTAGAGTACAGCAATTTAGATGCAAACTCTTACAGCTTCATTGCAAGACACTCCATGCAGAGGAACTGTCAGGTCAGAAGAGGAGAAAAAAATGAAACAGATGAATTTTCTTTGCAGTTTCTCTGTGGGAGAGCTCTGCTGAAATGCTAGTCCGGCTCCACTGGTTTCTGCATCAACAGATGGCAGACAACATTCCTTGTGTTTGCGTCCCATTTGGTAAATCACAGGTCACATCTGGTCTGGCCTTGTTCTTTCTGAACAGATGGAAGTACACATTAGTTATCGATTGCAACAAGGAAATGGGGAGATGATAGGTAGGAGTGTACGTGGTGGGGGGAAGAAAGGTGAGAAGGAGTTAGAAATAGGAAAGGGTAAATGAAAGAAGGTTTAATAAAGGAGAGAAGAATTTAAAGCATCCAGTACCAACAAATAACACAGCTGGTGATAACTAAACATGGTAAAGCAGCAATATATAGATAAATGGCTATTAGAAATTATTTAAAGATGTAATGTGTTAGAGATTTTTTATGTCGCTTCCTACCGAAGGCTATTAAATGAGAAATTAAAAACCTGTTTTCAGGCATAATCTCTTTCCACATGAGGTATAAAATAAAAATCAGAAAACAGACAGAGAAATTCTCTAAGACACTGTCAATCATAAACTATATTTTAGGAAGAGAAATAAATAAAAACTCTTTTTGTAACTCTCTTGTAATACATAAATATATCAAAACTTTTTAGATACTCTCAACTGCCTATTAAAATTGTGTTATTTCTCATTTTATTAGTGGTTTATGAAAGTGTGTGAATTTTTCAACTTTTGTTGCTACATTTAAGCAATCACAACTACATGCAAAATTAAATATTTCTAGTGATTTTGAGTAGATATTTTAAAAATAATTTTTAATTATATTTTTAATTTTAAATTTAAAAATCTCATTATTTTAATATATTTGACTTTCAAAGATTGTGAGCAACATAAAGCTTGAAAGTAAATTTGCCTCAAAACAAGACAGAATAAACCTTTATAAATACAGAAAATTTCATGTTGGTAGGTAAATGTACACATGAAGCACAGAATTTGTAAATGTGCATACAAAATACAATTACTGTTGATCCTTGGTCTAGGTACAAATATATTTCACATTTGCCAAATATTACTATTCTAATATAAACTATTTTTTGGTGTCAAGAAGTGAGGTAGGCATTAATAACTTGGTGCAAAACATCGTTCTTCAGACATTCAACTCTCTAATTTGAGTTATGTATTAAGAGCTCCGTGTCCTCATAGAATGCAGCAACTTTAATTTAGATCATTCTATTTGAATGGGGTCTTTTGAATCTGATCTCTAGTTGATTTACATATTTATACAGTCTTAAGGTATATTTTGACATGAGGCATTAATTGATCACACTATCTAACACTACTGCTACTGATGGAAATTTAAGCATATTTTAAATAAACTGTTCAAGAATTTTCCCATTTGGCCATTCATGTGTTTCTGTTTTCCTTCAACTCAAATAAAGCATGGTTTAGGGTATCTTTATAAAGAATAAGCTGTGTTGAAAAGCCTAGAAGCTTTTTAAGCTAGGCTAAGCCACAACAGAACCCATATACAAGCTGCCTTTTTCTTTTTTTGTTTTTTTCTCTTTCTTTTTGTTTCATGTCAATGTGAAATTCAGCATGGATTTTTTTACCTAAACTTCATCTTAGCAGCAATTCCAAAAGAAAAACTTTTTCTGGACAAATGGCACATATTTAACACTTACTGTTTCTATCATCCTAGAAATTCCTATTCTTGTAGAAATCCCCAAAAGAGACAGAAGGTTGTTTTTTTTTTTGTCAGACTGTTCTGTTGAGAACAAACACTTTTGTATGCTTATACAAAATCAGAAATAAGCTTAAAAAAACCTGACTTTTTCTAAACAAAATGATTGTTTTTAATTTTTTTCATAAATTCATATTATCAAGAGCTGGTGTAGAATCTAATTTATAAAAAAAAAATTAAAAGCTTTTGTTTTGAGCACAGGAGAATCCTTTTCTCTTACTTGATCTAAAAAAGGAAACACATAATGACAAGTTTGAAAGTCTCCACTGCTGCAGGTGTAGTTACAATGCATAAACCAGTCACATATCAAGAACTGACCTTACAGATCACAATAGACTTGAGGTGCCACTAATCCAAATGTGCACTATTAAATTCCTGGAAAATTCTATCTGCAAACAATTTAATTATGATTTCTGTTTTCTTTTTAGAAAACCATAGTAACTCAAATATACTTTATGGCTTCTCAATTGCAGACAAATGGATACCTTTTTATCCCTACAGCCTTTCAACTGTTGAAAACCTTTCCTGCTCTTAATAAAAACTTACTCTTTATAAAACATAATTTATCAAAGTTTTAAAATACAATGGACTGATTGTTTCTGCATATGTTACTTGTTTTTTCCACCCTAACCATATTAAATATTTTTTTTCTTTCACACAGAATGACACACACAAATTTTTTCCTAAAATTCATAATTATTCCTACTGTAACAGGAGATTGCATAAGGAATAAACCCTGAAATTTTCATTTTGTTATGAGATTTATCACATTAATGTCTGAATTTTGTGTCCCTCTTGCATGCTGATGATAGAATACAAAATGATCCAAACGGCAATTATGACTTAGTTGTACATGACATTTATTCTATAATATTGTCATTTGAGAGTTAGCTACGGGTCCCTGCTCTGAGAAGTGACAAGTGTGGTATCCATTAAAACCTGAAATGAATAAATTCTGTTAAAATATGTTTCTGATATTTCTATAATAACTGATGGCAAGGAGACCAAAAGTGAAGGTCAACCACTCTAGTGCTGGCAATTTAGATAATCACAGTTTTTGGGACTAGAAAAAAAAATGGTTCCATACAGCTTACTCTATACTCATTTAAATCTATCACATAAATGTTAACAGAAGCATCCAGAAGGATTTTGAGTTCTAAAAAAATTGGTATGATCTTTAGACAAAAGTGTAGCACACATACCTAGTGACTAAATACTGCAGTTCCCAAGTTTCACTTCCTATGCCATTTAACATTAATACTGACATGCTTAGACTTAATAGCTTTGATTACAAATCAGTGGGCACTCTTTGCTGAATCAAAATGCTTCTTTATTCCTTTTCTTTCTGAATTAAGACCTTGATGTAGACTGAAGTATGTTGGGGTTCTTGTATTTGTAACAGGAATTACACACAGGGAATTGAAAGATATAGATTACTTTGGAACTACAAAAAGTCTATGTGACGAAGAGGCAGGCATATTTCAGCCACCCTGGAATAGGAAAACAATAATTAGGAATGATTAGAGCATATTATTTTTCTTCTCTTGTGAGTAAGAGTACAACTCAATTCAAATAGGCAATTTGAATCAATTTCTGATCAAAGTGCCTACAACTTCTTTCCTGTATGGCATTCAATACCTTTACCTGTTTCTAAGCCATTTTAGACATTTTTACCACCAGTTTTTTTAGCATAGGCTTTATGATTTATATACTGTGCATGACTCAACCCTTTACCCCTTACAGCCCTCTTGTTTTCCTTATCAAGGTCTCTATGAGGCTGTAGTTTCCTTCATAGAACCCTGTATTTCCTCAGCATCTCTTTCACCTTATGCATTTGATATCCATGTGAAAAATAGACTAGGAATAGAGAAGGAATTTGGTGTACAGAGAGATCATAGTCAAAATTTTCTAGGTACAGATGTTTAGATATTCCTTGCCTTTGTAAAGTAAAAATTCACTATATAGAAAGTGTTCAGAGCACAGTGTTGTTAATTTGTGGCACTACAAGACTGTCACTGCAGCAAATTGGACTTCCAAGTGCTCTTCTGAAGAAATGAGGTACTTGATTCTGAGGTTAAACACCAAGGAGAGGTTCCATTCCCGTTATCCATGACAACCAAAGAAATAGAATACCATTTTCCAAGATTCTTGTCAATTGCTCAGATTAGAGGTGTTAATTGGATGCTTCTAATTTCATTTTCCTAAATTCAAATCCTGATTAATTTTCCTCAGTTTTTAAACTTTTGTCTTGAATGAGCTATTAAACTGTTAAAAACAAACTCTTTTACTCCGTGAACCTTATTTATCTCCAGTATGGTTTTATATTTTGCAGTAAATGAGTCAAAGCATCAGTGAAAAAAATATTATATAACTAGATAGTTTGAAAAGGAAAGGTATATTGCATTTAAAATATCTCTGTATTAAGTAATATATATTAAAGTGGTTTAGAATAACATATATTTGTTACTGTTTATAGTTGCAGTCATTCTTGCAGGTTTCTTTTTGGGTCAGGATTTCAAACACCATCAAGAGTAATTAATTGATCTTATATTTTGTGATTAGTAGAGATGAATGACGTGTCAAAAATATTGATGTGTGGTAAAACAAAGATTACAGACTAATATACTTTCTGATTGCAGGCCATAGCAGTCAATCTTGAAAACTTGTTAGATTTACTGCTAGAAAGTTTGAGCTCTATAGCGTAGGCTGAGGATTTATATAATGGAGGTGGTATCTAGAATATGTTTGCTTCAGTGTTCATGGTGAGCAGATGGAAATTATTTAAGTGGAAGTTAAAGACAGTTTTCCAGGGGGAAAAGATTACTTGTCTATGCAAAACAAAAGACAAGGAGAAGACTGTGGATGAAGGGCTCAGGTATACCCTGTGGACAACATGACTTATTTTGCTAGCCACTGTGTTAGACTTAGATTTGAGTAAAATATCATGGAAACCCATCCTCATTCATGGACCTTGTTTGCCCTGTGCAGGTACAATGAAGGCTCGTGATATTACAGTTAAATGCCTTTAGCTTTGGACCAAGCAAAAAATTCTGGCAAAGGATCAAGGACAAGGGACAAAACAGGCTGGTTCACTGGAAGATCATAATTTGTCACCATACTTTGCTAGTAATTTCGTAAGTTCATCTTTACTTTACAATTTTCTTTCAGGACTGTGAAAGGTAAAAGCTCCACTCTATTTTATGGTACTGTCCTAAATTATTCAAGTTAACCTATATAGGTTTTATTTCTGCAGATATATACATAAGCCATATATGAAATTGCAAACTGGCAACAGTCTAATTTACAAATCTGCTTTAAATCTGTACCAGTTTAGTATATAAACTTAGTATTACCTTGGATTGCATGATCAATTACTACTACTTGACTCTTTGTCACTTTAGAGAGAGTAGTTGGTGGACCCATTGAGAAGACAGAGAGTCTTCATGGATCTCATTGAAAAATTTTAGAAGACCATGAATTCAAAACCACGTGACCTGAGAAACTGGATATCTTTTCAGCTGCTATGAAAAATATGTTTAAGCGTAAACAGTAGATCTTTCTAAAACTGATCATAGGGTTGGAATGTTATAGCACAGCAATCAAGCCATGAACTTCTTCATTTAAGGAATCACTAAAATACAGGTCTTTCTCCTCCCATATTTGATTTATAATCTAATAGGACTTTGTCTGTTTCTGTTCATCATCTTGTGTATCATCTTTAGGTCAGTAATTTTGGCTTAGTTTCCATTTTTGGTTTGATATACCACAGACAGCTGTAAGTGCTCCAGGTAATGATATACTTAACCCAGGTTTTACCTCACTGCATGATTCCTGACTTAAGTCACCCCTTAATGGTAAGTAATATCAAAGCCAGCTGAATCATTCCATGAAGCTACTGTCTAAACAACCACAACTCTTAAGCACACATATTAATACTGCTTAACACAGTTCTACTCCTTCAAGTCTGTATTTTGTCCTGGTTCAAAGATCTTTATTCAAACACGTTTAATGAATTTAAAATGCCAAATTAAATTGCACAAAGTACCATTTGACAACTCTAGTGTACATAATTTCCTAGGAAGATTTCATACATGTACACGCACCTTATTTACACAAAAATTGCTGTGTAAAACAGCATATAAGGAAACGTGTAAAATAAAAGCACTTAAAATACAATTGTATCCCTCGGGATAGTAAATGGCCATGTCTGTGAAGATATATCATCTTATATATAATGGGGCAGATAGACAATCAGTAAATAATTTAGGAATAAAGTTATTGACTTAACTATAAAACTGTATTGTTCCCTTAACTTCCAGAGAAGAATCAGATTTCCTGTTAGTGTAATGTTTTCAGAAAGATGTCAGTTTGGGTGGGATTCAATACAGGTATCCACATGTGAGCAAGGCATCTCAGGACCACTTAAGGTCTGAGAATATCCAAACAGTACATTCAGTAGCAACTAAGAAGTGCCTTGGCTCATTCTAAACCAGCTCTCTAATTCTGGCTAACTAAACAGCACTCCAGCTCCATTGAATATATGGGTTGTGACAGAGCCTAGACACTAAAATCTCCCCTAGACAACTACAAAGATATGACTTAATCTGGAACTGATTTTCTTCTTTTGTGTGAACAAAAGTCTTACACAATGTCTATGCCTGTTGAAGTGATTCAGACTTAAGAAATTCTGATCCTTTGTCTAAACACTAATATAATTAGAGTGAAAAAAGTATTTATATCACTCACCCTCTTACTTAAAAAAAATTCCAGAATAAAATCTATACTGTTTATGCACCCAGTAGAATTTGAGCTGTTTATGCATCCAGTAGAATTTGAGCTGGAAAAACAGAATCATTCTTGTCTTTGTTGAAAATCCAAAATTCTACTACTCTTGGGATGAGAAGCAGGAAGGATACTAATTAATATTTAATATTCAAAAGGAAAATTCAGAAAGAAAGGAAACATTCCCGCCATGAAGAAACAAAGGAAAGAGGAAAAGTCAATTTCTAGGAAGACTTTCAATTAAGACCAATAAAAAGGCAAATTTTGAAAGTTGAAGAGAAAAAGCCACCCTGAAGAAGAATATATTTACTAGTTCTCATCAGGTTTATTTTCACAGTCTGTTTCTGAAAAAACCCTATATGGTGAAGGACAAAAGACTTGGTCTTGTGGATATGTCTGAGTGAGCCACAGAGAGGTCTGAAAACCTCTTAAAGCAGAGCTTTGAAGACAAGCTGTCATAGGAGAATTCAGGCTGGAAGGGACCTCAGGAGCTCTCTAGATCTTTTTATTGCTGAAAACACAATCAGCTATGAGACCAGACCAAATTCTTGAGGGATTTGTCTAGCGAAATCTTCAAAATCTCTAAGTATGGACACTTCTTTGAGTAACTTGCTCTACTACTTGACTGTTCTCCTGCCAAAAAACATTTTTTTTTTCTATCAAGCCAGTTTCCCTTTATTCCTGTTGTTTCTCATCTTGCAGCCATACACCACCATTCCAGGTCATGGGTAAAGATGTTAAAATATCCTATAAAAAAGATACTGCAGATGCACAGGTGGAAAAGCAGGTTTTATAGGCCACCCTGTCCCTTTTTAATTTAAGTTCGCTCTTGACAAAAGCCCATTTCTCTGCTAAGATGACAGAATGTCAAGCAGAGAAGGCAACCCGATTTGTACAAGATTTCTGAGTGAGAGATATAAGACACTATATAAGCTTTATAAGCTTTCCTTGTGATGCCAAAAATGGCAAGAGCTTATTTCTTTGCTCTTTACTCACTCTGCCTCTCAGGTCCAGTTCCTGCCTCTCCCTGTCATATATTACTCTTAGTTCTCCAATTATAGCATATGTTACCATACCTACATCAAAATCAAGGATCTACATTACTGCTGGTGATTTTCCTTATTTCATGGTTTTTTTTTTTTTCTGTGCTCTCTTTTTGTTAACAATGTGTAACTAACATTCTCTTTCATAATTTCTCTCTTCCTTGTATTTCTCAATCTGATTTCCACTGATCTGCAGCCTGAAATGCATTGAGGCATTTAAAGTAGGGTATTTCCATCAATGAATAACAGTTTGTTTGAAAGCACTCCCCAAAACTCATGAACAGGGGCTTGAGAAATAATCAAATAATTTGTAATTTTATTGCTGTTGATAAAATCACACAAATAAGACACAGCTGCTGAAGAAGTCATTTTATCTCATTTAAAATACTTACACAATAGCTACCCCTTAAAAAAAAAAAAAACAAAACAAAAAAAACACTCCCATGTCCCTCAGCTGTGTGGTCTGATTTTGATTCTCATATGTTTTTAAAATCAAGTGCTGTTTACACTTCAGAGATAGATGTTCCCTCTTTTTCTTTTCTGTCTATAAGGTTTTCTGAAACAGCAGCCTGGCCTTTCAGCCTGTGGAATGGAGCACACTAATTATGTTTTACCTATTAAGTGAGTAACTAAAGAGTTTTGGTGTCAAAGGGTGCTAATCTGGCAGCTTTCACCAGTGGTACAGTTAGCTGAGAAAATATATGCCTATGAACAAAATAGTATTAAAGTTTTCCATGAAGGTTTGTCACCTCCTTTGAACACTTGAAGAACTATGTGGGGAAACTATTTAAAATCAGATTGAGTAAAAAGATGCATATATTAAATTTCAGGAAATAATTTTCCCCTGTACAACAGAACTATTGTTTCTCACTTTTTGTGGTGGTGCTGATGTTTGTTCACAGTTTTCTTGTCAGAAAATCCTCATTCCAGCTTCAAAATTGAAACAGAATCATTCCTTTTAATAAGAAAAATATATCCAGGCTTGCAATCCAGCTGCCTTTTATAAAATGTTTGTTACAATTATTTTAAACTTAAATCATTTTGCCTTTGTCCCTGCGGGCCTTTGTATCATTTCTGCATTATCTTCCCACACCACACCACAATCCCTTCTATTGTAAGTCTGCCCACAGCACCACAGGCTTGGTCTTGATCATGCTGATAATATGCAAACATTCCTGTTGCTAATTCTGATTTCAATTAAGTGATACAGAAGGAGACTCCAGGGCCTCAGACAAAGGTCTCCTCAGAGCTGTTTTTAGCACACAGACTTTTATCCCACCAAGGTATTTTATTATTTTTGCAATGGTCTCCTCTGGACCCAGTTGCTTTTCATTTCTGGCTTCTCCTCTCTCCTCCTGAAATTTTGAACAGTTCAATGAGAGTCTAAGGGAAAAAAAAAAAAAAAAAAAACCTGAAAAAACCCATCCAGATAAAATAGGGATTAGAAAGCTCAGCAATTCACACAACAATCAAATTCTGTAAAATAGGGATTAGAAGCACAGCAATTAAGTTGATGTTATGACCATTAATAACATCCACATAACACAAGAAAAGCCAAACATATATTAAGGCATAAAGTATGATAAGATTAATAATTGGAATATGATAGATTCTCAATCCAACCCACAACACCAGACAAAAGCCTAGAGGTAAGGAGCTTTAACTTAAAATAACTTTGTTTCACAGGAATTACCATGGGCAGGACAAATACAACTGTAAGCAAGTTACACAATCATCTCTAAATTATTAGGAACAATGACCACTTATTTGCCATGGTTATGTCACGTCCTTGTAACCTGCAGATTTTCAAAAACTTAATATTGATGAACTTAATTATATCTGTTGTTCAGATAAATAAACTAACACTTGGAGTATGCAATAACCCCCAAAAAACTCATAGACCTTAACTATCAGTCTTAGCTTTTGTTCATAGTCTCAGGATGCCTTCCTTTTGTGTTATCTACATTTTCTGTACTACTCAAGTACTGAACAATGATACAATGAAGGATTTAATTTTAAGATTTTTGGAAGCTTTATGATAGGAACTTTAGACTGGTTGCTTTACTCTTTAAATAACTTGCCTGAGCATGATTAATAAAATTCCTCCTAAGAATCAGATACCTTTGTCAAATTTCTGTTTGTGTCTAAAATGACTCATCTGCACATTAATTCTACAGTGCTTTGCCATCCAATTCTAAAAGCTAGCACACACAGTCTCACATAAAGCTGAAAGTGGAACAATTCCTCTTTCCTGTTTATAGGTAAAATGTGATTTTCATCACATACTTCAAGGCAATTTTCTTGTACATTTTTCTGAGAGTAAAATCCAATATGTATTTATTAATACTTTATACACTTCCTGTGGGAGAATACTAATCATAGCAAAATCAAGTCTTTCCTCCCACCACCTGCTGAAAGTAGAAAAAGAAAGTCAAGCAAAATGGAACTCCATAACTGCTGCTGGGGAGTAGTTCTTTCCCTACGATCAATAAGGAAGGCTTCCAGTCACGCTTTCTTACAATGTAAGAACATTTCTTTGGTTTCTGTTTTTTTTTTTTTTTTTCTCCACATCTTTCTTGCACTTTTTTCTTTTACTTTTTCTTTTTAACTAACATTCAAATTCCTTGGACCTTAACCCTATGGACTGAAATGGCTCAAACTGATTGCAACAAACTGATGGACTTTGTGTCATTATTTTTTAAAAGACACAGACAGTATTAGGAGTTGTTTACTAGTGTCAATTCTTTAGATTTTACTGAGGAGATTAGAATCAGTTCTCTGTATTGCTGAACTTCCAATTTAACATTGTATATGTCTGTACTTTGCTGCTTTCTCAATCTAAGCTGGTAAACTGACTAGCATTGTAAAAATTCACGTGACATTCACTTGAGCCGAGTGACATTCAATTGTGCATATATAATTTTCAGATATAACTACAATTTTGAAAATTTGTTGCCTGTACTCACTGGTATTGGCATTTTCTTTAAAATTATTTTCTAACAATTCTGAAAACCTCATTTTTTATCACACTTTCTATTCTGACTCCTTTTGTTGAATCACTAAGAACAGAAATCAGGAATTTTCAGGATTTTAAAGCTAAATCTAGACACTCAACAATATTTAATTCTCAGTGGTGCCACTACACCACTATACATCGCATCTGTGTGTAACTGTATGTTTTGAACATATGTCTTTTGAAATCTATGATTTGCTTGTCCCTATTTTTTTTCCCATCCAGATAAACTGGCTACTAAAAAGTCTGCTGCTTGTAACAGGAGGCAAATGACACCCTAGAAACGGTAATTCCTAAAACTCGTTAATCTAAGATGACCTGAAAATTAGATTATTATCCTCTGATATAAACACCATAGTTTATAACTGGGAAAGTATTTCACTCTCCATCCATGACTTTGATGTTCAGATTTCTTTTCATATTCCTTTCAAGAATTCTATGCACTTACACATACAAGTTTCTTTGTTTTCACACTGAAGTACAACAGAAGCTCATTCTGGGCAATGATAAAGAGAATTTCAATGTCCCAGATTCCTAATGAAGCTATAAAGGACAAACCACTCCACAGCATATGCTGGAATCAAGGTCAGCCGTATAGGACAAATAGGGGGACAAAGGGAGGAATATAATACTCTTCTTCCAATTTTGTAAAGTTGTCTTATGTTTAATTATATTAAAGTAGTGACATACAATGAAAATTAGGTGCTCAGATCCTATGAACCATGTTTTCTCTTTCCCAGGTTTCATCCAATGAGAACACAGAAGTGATCCTGTGAGGTTTGTGTTATGGTAGAATTTTACTGGTCTAGGAAGAGATGCCATCATGAAAATATTATATACATAGTGTATATGGATTTAAGAACATTAAATCCCTTTGTTGGTATGTTCAATAACCCATATTTCATTTTCTCACTGGTCCTTTTCACAATGATAATGTATCCTGTAACGGTAATGAGTTATTTATTATATGAAGAGGTTCTGCATGTAGTGAAGGCCTTATTTGTTTTGATTATAAAATTACAATATGTTTTATATTTGCCTGAGCAGTTATTCCTAGAATTCAGAAATGTTCATTAAATTTGTTGAATATTTTCTGTAAGGTTTTGCAAAGACTATTTCTGCAGCAAACGAAGAGATCTAGTCCTAGAAGACAAAAAAAAGGCTAAACAAAGAAACCATTTCCCATACTACTTTTTGCATTCTTTTATCATTCCTATATCTTCCCCACAATGCTATTTCCTCTATCTTTTCTTTTCCTTCATAGTATTTGTTTTTCAAAGAACAGTCCTTGCAGATCTGGTAAGGTTCAGATAATGAAAGAGTAAAGAGAAAGCAAGCAAGAACTTGTAGGAAATTAGTACAGCCTGGTTTATTGCTAAATATATAGGATTAACCTTCTTACAAGTGTTCTAGAAATCCCCACCAGCACCACCAGAAATAAATGTATGAATGACAGACTGCTCCATAAAATCCTGTAACTAAGCTTACAATCTTTGGCACCAACCATAAATTCTAAGTGTGAAATGGGATTAGTTCATTCCCAGTGAATTAGTGTCTGTGTTAATAGAGTTCTAAATATATAATCATATAAATGCCAGTAAGAAAAATCTTAAACAGGCTTTCATTGTGCAGTTATTTCCAGTGTGGACTCGGGAAACCAGCCAGGTTCATTCACCTTTGGGAGCAATGCTTCAGAATTCTCCACTGTTAGACTTTCTTTCTAACATTCCAGGCAGAAAAACAGTCAGGTCATGGGTTTTATCTAGCTTTGTCAGATCTTTAAAGCATCAGAACTTCCTTAATTTTTTCTGTCTCACTCTTGGATTTTTATAGAGTGTAGATGCCGAAAAGAGAGCCTACAGAGAGTGTTTGATTTGGATTACAGCCAACTTCTCAAACTTGGTAGGACAACATTTCATCCAGAGGCTGATACAGCTCTCTACAGGTAGCGAAAACAAGCTTCAGCATTCTTGGCTTCTTGAACTTGAGCCCATGTCTATGACTATCTTGGTCAGCAGAATGGAGTTTAATTTAAACAATGCACTTCAGAAAATCACTGACTCTGTTTGGAGAGTTCAAAACCACTGTTTTCCCTTGAAAGATCGTCTGAAACCTTAAGTTTTCAGTTTATGTGAGGCAGTCAGATGAGCTCTTTTGAGCTACTTGAGGAGCTAGTGTACATTGAATTTTGAAATGTTGTGTCCCAAAATAGTAAAGCATCAGATTTTAGCCATAAAATGCACTGCAGTTCAGACAGAGCTAGTGTTCTATCTATGGCTTCCTCCTCTTTGTTATATTTTATCTCATAAATATAGATACAAACTCATCTGTATTTATACATTCAAATCAACATTAGAAAGTCTTCAGAAAGGAAATTCTTAATTACTAACTATTAATTACCCAATTATAATTAGTCGGGGAGGAATCTAGATTATATATGTTATCTCAGAGACAATGAAAGTAAGTGTGTAAATAGCTATCTGAAGTACCTGATTTTTATTTCTGTTTGAATTAGTAAATTATATCTTTACAAGGCAAATATTTTATTGAACATTAAGCAAGTAAGATTTGTGACTTAACATTAGGGGGAAAAATAACTACTAGAATTACAAGCAAAATGACTAGGCTAGAAGTTAAAAATTATTTACATTATTTTCTAACTAAAATTTCTGAAAATTTTGTATACACATGATTCAGCTCCATATCCGGTTTACAGTCATTTACTATGTGAATATTTAAACACATATATTGATGTCTGGAAAACAGTCTAACGAGAAAAACTTTAACAAATACTTCGAGTTTTACAAGATAGAAATTTGAAATCACTAAGTCCTTGATTATACGTATTAGGGGGACAATCAGATTCTAAGTCTTTTCTCCCCTAGAAACATACTACATGCATACACAGCTTTATATATCTAGATGCAGATATAAAAACCAGTCCTAACCTCTGAGAAATTACATCTGAAAGTCCTTATTTCTGTCCTCTGGCTGAAAAGGAAGTCTACTCTGCGTAGTTCTGGTACTGAAATCAACAGTGTTAGGTGACATGAACAAATCTGATTCTTTACTTGGTTTCAAAATCAAGGAAAGTATAAACACATTTTGGGTAAATGTTTCTTTTACCAACAAAGTCTTATGATGGCTGTATTCAATTGTTCCTCTTTTTAAATTTAAGATATGAGGTATGTCACCAATAAGATAAAAATTAGCCAGTAAAGAAAAATTTTACTGGGAAAATATTAAATGCTTTCTATCAAATACAGTTTTTCACTTTAAAACTTTCTTCTAATTAGGTTATCATAATTACACATCTTTTTTTGAGAAGTTAGAAGAAAAAATTTGCTTTCCAGTCATGGAAAGGCTAGCAGTCTTCACCAGTTCTTCTAGCAGATATGATATAACAGAAATTCAGAAGCAATCTTGTCAAAGTAATAACGCTTTTGTAAGTGAAATTCTGGATCTCAATCAGTCCTAACAAGAACTTTTTTTTAATGAAAATTTAATTTATCACACATTTCTCAATGGAATAATCCTTCATTATCCTGAATTCCACTATTAGTCAAAACATTCAATGTCCACATAAATTTTTTACATATTTTCTGATTCAGTCTGCTCCAAACAAATCCTTCTGTTTATTTCTGAATTCCCAGCTTCCACCAGCTGTTTCTACAGCTCATATCCAACAGATGATAGATGGATAAACTAATAGTATGTCACAAAGAACAAGGAGCTTTTTAAAGCTGTATTTTCTTTTCTTGTGTACAGAAACACTATGGAGCTTCCTTAGGCTACAAAATGAATAAATCAAAATAATCAAGCAAGGAAGGAATTAAGTGTACGTGAAAGCTCATGGAAAGGGAGCTCCTATGAGATTTCCCAACCAGTCTTGACCTCAGGAGTTTTCAGATGTCTCACTGTCTCTTTAATACCAATCTCTGAGTCTTTACCTATTTTTCTAGCGTTAGTCAAACTCTGTTTTACCTTTAGTCAGAAAATGAGATGATGAGATATATTACAATTAAATTCTCAAGGTAAATAATTTTTTATCCAGTTAATTTATCCTTTGGAAATTTTTCATATTAATACCTCTAAATTATAATCTCCTATCAAAATTTCAGTGTGTAGAGAATCATTTATTTTGAGAAGTTTAGCGATATCTGCAGTGATATGGCAGATTGAAATTTTCACAAATATAATTATTTTTAGAGAACTGCAAAGATATATCATGCTCAAAAATCTGCAAAACTGCTGGAAAATAAAAAAAAAGGAAATGGAAAATGAAATTATAGAATAATTGGGTCATAGAAGTAGATATAAAAATTTACAGGTTATGCTAGTACACTAGCATAACCGTGATCAATTATTGTAATATTAGGTGGCTTTCAGTGGCTTGTCTTACAGGCTTTAAAGACTTGTCTTACCTGTGTAGCTATTGCTTAATTGCTTTCAAGAAATATTTGAGAGGATACAACTATCCCTTTAAAGACAAGAAAAAAATCAAGGATTAATTAGCATAAAAATATTGCTTATGGACCAAGGGAAATTCTCTCTATTGTAAGCAAATCAATTCCATTTGTTTTCCTTTCAACCCATGTATTTTGAATCAAGGTGTGCTGCATCATTACAGTTATTAAGTGATGGATAGCATTTGGTGCTACATTTAGCTATGAAACAAGTCAGATGCTTCAAATGAAACCAGAGAGCCAGCAGGCTGAATTACAGACGACACAGAAACAAGCTATGGTATTAAAAAATAAGAAAGAAATCATAAATGCTTTTCCATATGTTTTGTCATTTATTTAGATCAGATCACAGTCCCCTCCAGTGAATTTAAGAAGTCTGAAAATGGTTGAGATAGAACATAATGCTGAAGGGTTTCACTAATAAACTAAAAAAAATATATATGTGAAAGGATAGAGAATACAAAATGTGAGAGAGCTGTGGAGGAAGGGAAAATGTTCTTCCTCAGGCAACACATAACACAGTGAATAAAAGCTGAAGAGGACACAGAAATGACAGGAAAAAAGAAGGAAATATCAGGTCACTGATATTTCTGTTACAAAATGCAACAGACAACATCTGGAGAATATCACAGATCAAAAAAAGTAAAATTGAGTCATAAATTGATTTGATCCTATTGGTTTTCCTTTAGTACTAAACCCATGAAGAGACCAAAACCTTACCTAGCATAAATCAGTGATGGTTGGCTTGGATTCAGATATCTCCAACTTTCACTAGGGACATTCTGAGTATAAGGTTTTAGAAAAGAATTAAGGATTCGAAAATAAATAGAGATGCAGCCAATTTGGATTTTTCACTGTAACCATAATTTGAAAATAGTGATACCTTAGTACTGTCCATGACTTTGAATGTGAAAAAATACTCAGTGGTTCCAGTTTTTAAAAAGACAAAAAACTAATTCCTGAGAGGAGAGGGCAGGACGCATATGAAGAAGCCCTTGAAGACAGGCTTCTTTAAAGTAATTATTTTGGTGACTTCTGATGTAACTGTGGGAATCACTGGAGATACCTTGACTCCAATCTCTCACTCTCCAGAACTGGCAGTGCTCCTTAGCACTGAAAGGGTGATTCTGATTGTAGCTGCTCTGTAGCTCTACTGATATCAAACCAGAGCAACAGCACAGCAAACAGCACTATTACACTAGTGCACCAAATTCAGTCACAGAACAAGATGTAATAAAGAGCAGCTATTGAGAGTGAAGGGCCAACTCTTAGGATAAGTTTTCTGATGTTTTGTTCAGTCTTCACTTTTGTTCAGTTTTCAGGTTTTTTTCAAGCAGTGGTATTTCCTGTCGTTCTTGTGATAGCTGCTCTTCAATCTACTAAGTCTCACCAGGACACTTTATTTTGCAGACTGGTTGTATGGAAAGGTTCAAGTGCAGCATTTTGTCCACTCATAACAGTAACTCCACATGTGCAATCTTTCAGTGCTGTATTGATGCAATCTGTGGTTTAGTCTGGAGCATGAACAGCCACACAATAAAATTATTGCAATGCAAACTGACTGCAGTCCAGTCTTCAGCAGCCCTCCCACACACAGCTGAAAGATTCTTCTATCCAGCAACTGTCCAGAAAAGTTATTGGCATCCTACTCTGCCTAGTATGAAAACACAGAATTATATTCTTATCAGACAGAGTTCTTCCTAACCTGTTATCCCAGAGTGCCTTTTAGAAAGCTTTTAACACTTATTAACTGTATGTCACTAGCTTTTTAATCAAATTTGGATGAAAACCATGATATCTGCAAACAGGTAACCAGGTATTTTACAGTTAAAATTGTAAAAATAAAATTTTTAAAAAGTTAAAAGCAAACTCATTATAATAATTTAAAAATTTGCCTTACTTATATCTCTGTAAAACCCTACTCTTTCTTTTTAATAATAAGCTCATTTGTAAAATCCATCCCTTTTTTGCTACTATTGACACCATTTTACTGAAGTTCCTAAATATGAAAGATGTCTTGGTATTTATTTCCACTTTTTGCAGTGCATTTCAAACACTGTTTTTTAGATCCAGGAATAAAAGATAAACATGAATGAAATTGTAGCAATTTCATCTTGAATCACATTCTTGATTCAAGATATTTTGATCTACTGTTTTAAACTTTCAGGTGTTTAACTGAATAACTGTGAAGGTTTATAATTTGGAAGCGAAGGATGCCTGTGTAAAGCTCTTGAATCTCTTCCAAAGCAATATGTTAAACTGACTTTTTTCCTAGCACAGGGTCTTTGATCACTTACTGGTGAGGATATACAAGGTAATAAATGTATCTTCCATCTGTTGCTACTGCCTGCCTACCACAAAAAAAAAAAAAAAAAAAAAAACCAAAAAACAAACAAAAAAAAAACCAAACAAAAAACCCCATAGAATTCTAGTATTGTTTCCCCCTGTGTGATAATATAGGTCAAGATTTTATGGAGAGTAAAGTATTCACAAATGCAGGATACGGATCCTTTCATCACTTAGACCTTTCAAGGCAGTCTTGGACTGAATAAATGAATGATGAGGAAAACATGATTTTTATGAGTTTATGGGACAATAAAAGTTAAATAATGAGCTCTCATAAAATAAAATCTCATTTTATTTGCCTGCTTGCCCTATGCTTAAGTAGGTTTTTATGTTTAGACACTGAAGGGGTATTCAGAATAGTTTCATTGTGAGGAGGACCAAGCAGTGAAGCAGGTTGCTCAGCGAGGTGGTCCAGTTCCAATCTTTGAAAGTTTTTAAGACATGATTGGACAAAACTCTGAGCGATGTGTTCTGCCATCCTAGCTGGTCCTGCTTAAAGCAGGAAGGTGAGATGGAGCGATCCTGAGCTTCCTTGGAACCTGAATTGTCCATAAGGCAGTGCACACAATAATTTCAACATCTTTGCCTTTAGGTCAAATCTCCTAATCCTTGTTTAAACAACTGAGTTAACTGAAGTCAGAATAAGTTATCTTTTAGCATCCTGCATGACTGAAAAAAGAACAGTCAAGATTCAGAACTACCTATAAGATTCAATTCATGTTGGCTTACTGAGGCACCTAGCCTCACTTCATTTTTTAGCTTTTTGTGTTACATTGGTAACATGGTACTTGCTTCAGATGGGAGAATCTTTGATGGACCCTTTCCATTATGTTAGGGTTTTTTTGTCTCTCCTTTTTGCTATATGCTCAAGTTGTACTGTTTTAGCTTTTCTCATCTTGTCCACATAATTCAGTAAGATTCAACTGATTAGAATTATATATATTTGAGTTCACGTAATTGACATATTTCAGGTTCTTATGTTGTTCCTCAAAAGGCTTGTGTGATTTGGGGTTTTTGTTTGGTTTCGTTTTGTTTGGTTTTGTTTTGTTTGGTTTTTTTTACATTCAAAGAAACAATTTGAGACAGGATGTCTAGAAAAAGAACCAACTTTAGTAAGTCAGCCTATGTCTTGATGCTGCAACTCATCTTTCTAATTATACCAAAGTCCAAATGGTTGGTCCTGGTTCATTGATACCTTTTGTTTCAATACCACACCTTAACAATATTCTGGTATATTGGTTCACTTCCTCCCTACCACAAAGAAAATCAGTGGGCATCACACTGAAATAGTATACTAAAGCAGTTTGTAATGAAATATTCCTGTGGTGTGCAATCAGATACTTCTGCAAATAGGTAGAACTACAATATAAGAACAGACACTATACCAATTAAAATTCAGCTCATGCTAAATCTCTTCTCCCCTCTGAAGTTTACTTGGTTCAGAGTATTTCAGCAGAGACAGTACTGGATGATTAATATATCAACCTCACAGTATGAGAGCTGATTTAGTTATGAAATACATGAAAGCTATACAAATGTTGCTGCCTTAAACTCTTCATTTAACATTTCTCCATATGGCAGATAAGCCACAAAATCTGGTGCAAAGATTCTGATTTATTGATATATTTCATTCCACATATGGAATTTGTAGCAGGTGTGCTTGAAAGTCAAGGAAGCATGAGGAAAGCAAGTTAAATCTGTATGCTGCATGTCACATAATGCCAGTTTCCAGTGCTTACACTGGAGCAAATTTCAAAAGCTTGTAGAAGAAATATATTGGAAAAATAAGGGCAGATACTCTATTCTTTTTGAAGAAATACTAGTTAAAAACAAAACAAAACAAAACAAACAAACAAACAAAAAAAAAAACCAAACCAAACCAAACCAAAACAAAACAAAACAAAACAAAACAGCAGAGAAGATTCAATTAATAGAACATCTGGTAACTTTTGGAAGACATTGAAATATCTCCTCTATAATAGGAAAAAATAATTGGAAGTGTCAAAGCTCTGTCATTTCTTTAATACCAAAGATGTGTTCAGACAGGCCAGGCTGGATGGGCTTCTGAGCAATCCGGTCTAGTAGAGGGTGCCCCTGTCCATGGTAGGTGTTGAACTAGATGCTCTTTAAGATCTCTTCTAACTTAAACCATTATATGATTCTATGGTTCTATACTTGAAATAACTTTACGTTCACAAAGCAAAATACAAATCTTCTAAGTATTAAAACCACAAAATATAGTGAAACAGATATCATAAGGTTAATTTACACCTCTCATATTGGTGACATCACACACTAGGATCAATCTGAAACTTTTAGATGATTTTTCATGGGGCCCAAGTTTATTGCTGTGATTTGTCCTCCTGAGCAAACTTTTTTCTGATTATTCATAGAACCTTCAAAAACTAGCTAAGCCAGTTGATATTTTAAGCGTGCAGCACTTATCATTCCAGCACCAAAGATAGGCTTGAGTGAGAACACAAGTTGTATTTGTAGCTTCATTATCACTCCAGAATTTTGCTATCTTCAAATCTAGTTTCACACAAAGAAAAATATGCATTGATCTCACATGTGAATTGTGATTGCAAAAATGTGCTTTAAGAGTGGAATGTATGGTTCAACATGGCTAGAAGATTCATGCTGAAGCAATTCTTTTTCATATATTGTAGCTGGAGTCAGCTTTGCAAGAGAAAGTGAGTTGATTGAGTGGCCAGTCAGACCTGAAAAATCTGTGCCTGTCAGCCTATATATAAGAGTCAAAAAAACCAGTACAACTGAGTTTAAAAACAGGGGAAAAAGTTATGAGAAAACTTTGTTTTCATTATGTCCAACCTCCTGCTACCCACTAGTGTCCTATTTGACCTCTGATAGCAGCACTGATGTGGCTTTCACAGCCTCCCTCAGGAGTTTAGTCATTTGGACCATACAGCGCAAAATCTTTTCTTAATGTCTAGCCTAAACATTTCCTTCCTTAGCCTCAGGTCACTGATCCTTGTCCTGCATCTTCTGAGACTGTGAATAATTTCCTGCATTCAATTTCCACTGCTGTATTGAAGTCATGAGACTGAGAACAAGAAAAGAGAGAAAAAAGAGGAAAAAAAAGGTCTCTCTAGTCTAAACCTGCCTCTACTTCAGCTTTACCACAGACTGTGAGTTACAACAGAATTATCAAGTTTTTCATACTTTCAGTTTTATCAGGAAGTTGTAAAGATCAGCCTATAATATAGCACTATAAAATTAACACTACCCTGGATTAAACAAAAACAATCAATAGATGAGGCCCATCAAGCACTGACAAGGAGCCTTTTCCTTTTTTCCTCTTTCCATTTACTGGAGGAAAGCCAGCCAGCCAAATATACTCTAGTCTAAAAGAGTTTTAAATGAAAAATCTTTGCAATGTAAGCTTGAACACTGCTGTTAAGGCTAAAAAAAAAAGAAGATAAAGTACTCTGTCATGAATTTATGTGAGGCAATTAAAATTCATTTCCATGTTGTATAAACAGAAGACAAACTGTTTTAAAAAATAACAGAGGGATGAATTGAACTACAAAGCTTAAAGAATTAACCATTTGCATTAGGATGCCAAGGGCTATGGAAATCTGAGTCAGATCACAGAGGTAATGAACCACTGGGCATATTTCATTATTCATGACAGTAGACTCACAGCTGGGGAAATACTGTAAAACATAGATCACTATTACCTGACATCGCTATCTCCTACTCCCCTTCCCCACCAAAAAAAAAAAAAAAAAATTTACAAAAGAGCATTCAAAAAATCACATGCAGTGATTCTGTGATTCTATGAATTGCAATTAATGAATGTTGGTTATTTATCTAACATTTTACTTGAAATATTGAATCTGTTACAAAACTATATAGTCTATTTGAAGCAGCAAAGAAACTAACCATACCTCAGTGGAAAACAAGTTTTCATAGATAGTTTGGCTTCTTATGTTCATGTGATATTGCCTGAGCCCATCCCATGTAGGATCAAGTGCAGTTGTATAATTAAAAAAAAAAAAAGAATGAAAAGTGTAAAGTTTTGGATGTAGTGCACAAATCTTCACTGTATTCTGGGGCTGTAGTGCTAATATAATTTTATGACACATCTATTTTTTATTACTTTGGTTTATTATGGTAGATAGCCACTACAGCTGAACAGGGCAAAAAACATCACAATTTAAATTTTCATGAAGTGAAGAAGCACTTACACTTCATGCCTAATATTTTAGTTGATATGACAGATAATCTTCCTCCATAAACATCTGTTATGGAGGATCCAATTCAGAAATTTCAACTGGACTTTCCTCATGCATCTCCATCAAGATCTGGGGCATAAGTTTACTTCAGCCTGTTTCTAAACTTGTTAAAAAGTTGATATTTGTGGAGATGTACCCTGAGAGAAAAATCCTGCTGAATTTATGTGGTTATGGTGATGAGACAGTTGTTTAAATCTATTAATCTATGATTATCTATTTCCATTCATTCAAAATGACAGTGTTCATTATTAAAAAAAAAGAAAGAAAGAAAATCCAAACCTTTCCCAGCAAACTTGAAACTTGAATGGAGAGAAATTCACATTTAACAATGACAAATAATTTTGAGTCTATGTAGTATACTGTATTTTACATTAAGATTTTGACAGGATTAGATTTATAAGTGTTTATGTGAATCAGGAAAAACAAAAGAGGAAGCATATCAATGCAAACATATTTTGTCTCTGATGAGAAAAAGGACTGAGATGTTTGAGACATTGTCTTGATACTGAATAAAATTGTATCTTTTAGAATGTCTAGGTTCTTCAATTTAATAGACTTAATAGCTTTCCATGACACCTGAAATCTTACCACAGAAGAGTTGAACAGAACGGTTTCAGATCTTATAGAAGAGGTTTACCATTTTAATATGGATCATATCTGCTTTCATATATACCACTGACACCAAAAAGAAAAACATCTTTATTTCTTACTAAGATGAAATTTGGTAAATTAACCATATTGAAACTGCTTTTGGATGCATTCTCAGTTAAGCTGTGAGCAGGATAGTGTCTGTAGTGCACAAATTAAGCCTGTATGTTAAAGACTTTGTCTTTCCTGTAGCTATTCAGAGATAGTTTTATTTTGTTTTCTTTGTTGCTGCTTTTTTGCAAGTGCTTAAGTTTGAAGAGATAAAACTTTTTTTTAAATCTATCATTTATACTGAATGTATGGGAACATGTTCTGTAAAACTCTGTAAAGCTCTGTATTGAGCTTTTCTCATGCACCTCTGCCTCAAATTAACAATGAGAGACAGCTGGATGTTGTTCACTGTGTTCTTTAGCAAGAAAGGATGGAAGCAATATTGCTCAAGAAATCAACTTTCTTCTGATTCCTGAAGAGCAAAGAAGAAACCTTACACAGATTGCAAATGGAGTGTCTTCAGAAATTTCTTTCCCCTCATGTTATGCCCAGCCTATAATAACTGTCCACAATAACATCATCAGGAGTGAAAAATAATGAAGCAGCTAAGATAACATTCCCTAAAACATTTTAGACATTCATGGATACTCCAAATAATGTTTTAGATTTGTAGTCTGAGATCGGCCTTACCACACTTACAAGGGTGACCTTTAAAATAACTTATTTGCTACCAAAAGCCAGAAAAAAAAAAAAAAAAAAAAAAAAAAGGGAAGAGAATTTTTTATAACCTGAATTTATTGCCTATAAAGTCACTTTCCAGCAAGAATCCTGATTACAATCAAATAAACCACTAAAATCAAATAGTTTACCTGTGATCAAGTTAGCATGGTAGTAACAACTTAATAATGGGAAAAAACACATTCAAGGTTTGTGATATTATCAGGAAATTCTGCATGGAAATTCAATGACACATAACACATAGGGATAAATTAATAAATTACTTATAAAATCAAAATTTTCCAATGTCTACTTTTTTGGAGAGCAGTCATGTCTTCTATTATAAATCTTCAATCTGAGATACAACAAGTGTAATCTCAGTCCAGATATTCATGCAAGAACATGATTGCAGACCCTAGAGATTTGTAACAATAGGAGTTAGGCAATCAAATACTGTTTGGACCCTCATTTTGTCCCACATCACAAAGCAGAAATAGACACATACAACTTTAAGAAGAAATCCTTGTAGAGGGAACTGGTTTTACATTTATGGATATTGCATAGATACATATAGAAACAAAGAGAATCTGCGCTGGATGATAACCTAAAATAAAGCTTCAGGGGCAGAGTAGTAGACTGAGGAAACAATCTACAATCTGCCCTTCACATCAATATTATCCCTTCCTATGTTTTCATTGTCCATTTTGGAAAGGCCTATTTCATTTCCTTCTAACTGTTATTCTGTTGTATTTTTGAATGATATTTTATTTCTGGTATTTCAATTTTTATTCATAATATTTTTCTACTGTTTTATTATCCATTAATAATTGCAGAAGTCTTTGGTAACATTGGTTTTATAGCAGTACAACACAACTTTTCACAAAAGCTCCAGTGGAGCCTGTAAATTAAACTGTATTATATTATCTATTTCAGATTCTACTTGTGTTGGAGAAAGGGTCTTTCAGGATCTACCTGATGCCTGCTGCTGAATAGTGCTAACTGCAATTTGATTTTCCTGCAGCAGTTCCATCCTTTTTACCTTAAATTTTATCCCTATCTGTCTATAACACATGCATTTTTTCCACTATGTGCCAGTATAACTTGTTGAAAGAGTAAGTGTAATTTACTTTGTAGGGACAAATAAAATCAAATTGCTTTGCTCAACCTGCTCCAAAATTAAGATCATCCCACACTCCTCATGCAGCAGAGCTGAGAATAACTAAATTCTAATTTTAGCATTTCCATACACTGAGAGGAACAAGCACATGAAACTGTGATGCCTTTGACAGCACAGTCCATTCACGAATCCACAGCCTTCCCACTCCACATCAGCAGCCCCATCAGAGAAGCTGCTGTTTCAGGAGATGGAGGAGTATAAATGGATGAAGAAGGATGCTGGTGTCAGCCCAGAGAGCTCATGGAAGACTGGGGTCAACATTTCTGTTCTGAGCTGCTTCTCCCACTTTATTCCAGTTGTGTAATACAACACCAGCATTCTGGCTCCTCTTTGCCAAGCTGTGGGCAGGCACAGATGGAAGCACTTGACCACTTCAGTGGCATTTAGACATAGATTTTACTCCAAGGTCAAAGTTTCATTGGGGACTCTTCTAATTTATTAAGACATTAATGAAATTAATCATGCTTTGTGTAAAGATTCCTAGCTGCATTACTAAATTAATTTCCAGTACTAATGTTCTTCAATTTTACTTGTTAAAAAAAATGTAAGGAAGAAAAAAGATAACCTCAAACAGTAAGAAAAAACATATAGTATGCTATGGACAAAAATTTAGTGGCAGAGATTTATTTTTAGTCTGCATTTCAAGCAGGTTTTTTTTTTCCCATTCTTCACGTTTCTTCCATGTTGCTTGCATTTAACAATCATACTTTCCATAAACTTTGATATTTAATAAATTTTAAATGAGAGTGATATATTGCAGAATCTGATGTTAAATTCCTGGATTTTGTGCTTTTTGTGCTGCAAATATAACTCTGTAGACACACAGTGCTCTCAATGATCATGCCCATGCAAGATGGACCTGGACAGCTCTCAGTCCTTCCAGATCAACCAGGTCAGCTCAGGTCGATTTTAAGTGCAACACATCTTTGAAGTTAGCTCAGTATACTCGACAGTGCACTTAATACACATCACAGATGAGAAGTTCCTGGTGGAAAAAAAATAGCCTGAAAAACAACAAAGCAAGCTGGAAATATGACATCAATAAACCATGGCCTAACTGGGATATTTGCAGACAAATAAACATGTTTCATTCTGAACCACGTGACTGTTCATATCTTCACAATTTTTGCATGTTTTTAGCCCACAACCTCTATTTTTGTGCATGGCATGGTAATCCAGATATCTCATATTTCCCATATTGTCCAACACAGAATCTGCTTATTTTTGAACATACCATGGAAATGTTATTTTCTTTGTTTAGTTTCCATTTTTCCTGGTTTCCATCTCCTTCTGTTCCTAAAATGTAAGTTAGTTTCTTATCTAGATTCTCCTGTTAAATTATTGATTTCATGAAGTGGCACAGGGAGCAATAATGTAATCCAGTGGATAGAGGAAAAAAAAAATCAAGCTGGTCTCAGCTATACTAGGAGGCAAAAAGGAAAATATGTTGAAATCCAAAGCATTCATATCTGTCATTCCTCAGGCCAGGTTTCCAAAGAGCAGGGAACTTAATATATTTCAAAACAATTGTCTGCCAGTGTGGCTACTCACTGTTCTTCTTGCTCCCCAAACGTGTCAAGTACAAACTGCTCTGTAAGTTTTTTTGATATTACACTTCTAGATTGTTTTTGTTATTAGTTACAGGAGGTGTAGCAGCCCCGAGTTTTACAATAAAAATTAATTATTATTAATAATAGCATAAAAGAGATGACTGAAATAATAATCCATGCCTAAGGGAGGACTGGCTTGACTTCATTTTGATCATGAAGTTGGGATTTATGAAATGAATAGGTATAATTTTTGTGAAGTCAGCTAAAAAAGCTAATCTTTATTTTACTCAGAAGGTACATTTAAGAAAAGTCAAAAAAAAAAGCATGTTCTCACTTGAAGTTTACTCCCCTGCAGTGACATTCAAGGGAGAAAAAGGCTTAATCACCAAGAAAGAAAAGCTTTAAAGAATTCAGTTATGTATGCATTATTCACAAAAACTCAGTCAGTGATTTCATAAGCTACTAGGCAATTAAGGAGTTCAACAAAAACTCAATAGGGACCTTTAACAGGGTCAAAGATTGGATTTCTAAAAAGGTTCCGAGTCACGACTTCCTCAGCTGCTTTCTTTGTGGGAAAGAAAGGGAAGGAGAAAGAGAGAGGGTGAGAGACTGAGAAACGAAGGCAATAAGAAAGAGTGAGGGGGGAATAAAAATATATATAAAAAAGCAAAATTTCCTTACTGGAAGATTTATATTATGGAAATTAAAAAAAAATATCCTAATATGAGACTAATTGTGATGTTCTGCACCTTTAGTTATATAGCTGACTGAACTAGAAAATTAAATATTGCATAAATTTAAATTATTTACTAGTTTCTTGGAAACAATTTAAATGTTAAAAAGAAAATTGAGAGAAAAAAAACACTCATCTTTTTACATTTGCATTATATTTCCCTCTTTCTTATAAAATATACGTCAGAAAGAAACTCATTCCAAGGGATATAATCCTTTCATTTCTTCTAGCTCTGATAATAAAACCAATAGCAGTCTGTGATTCAAGATTGCAAATTGTAACTGAAAATGTCCTCCAGGCTGAGGGTTTGTGTCTCTGTCGAGGCAGGACAGGAATGAGAAGACTCTGATTCAGAAGGCTGTGACAGTGAAACTTCGATTTATTCAAAATACACTGCTCTTTTATACAGAGCTTCGCAAAGGTTAAATCCATTGGCCCTAAAGTGAAAACAACCTACAACATTGGTTCAGAGTGCTTGACGCACAGTGATAGAACTTAACTATAAACAGTGTGAGAACAAGAGAGATAAAGAATTATTTACATTCTTTCCCAGCTCTTTCCCAGGCTTCTGCCTGGCTAGAAACTCTCAATTTCTTTCTTTGACTGAATCTGAGACCCACAGGTTTGTAACTATTCTTTCTGGACTGTTCAGGTTATTGGTGACACGTGCACTTTGAATCTTACAGAGCACAGTGTAGTAGTCCTTTCCTCCCTGGAGATAACTCCAAAGTAACTGGAATTGCTGCACATGGCCTGATGCTGCTAACACCAGCTGGAGGAATAGAGCTCTGCCTTAGAGATTAGAACACCAGGAGTACAAACTAGATAGAAGAATCAAAACAACTATGAGAAAGGAAACAGGTGAGTAAAATCTGCAATAGGAAAAAAAAAAAAAAAAAAAAGAGAGACAAAAGGTGCAGCTGTCCTCTAATGGATACTCCAAAACAACTCTTCCCCTGAAGACCTGCAGTCTAGCAGAGTCTATGTAATGCACAATTACATAGTTGGGGGGGGGGGGGGGGGTTGTTGTTTTATTATTTTTAAAACTCACTTTTAAATGCCTAGTTTCAATTATCTATTACTATGACTACTGTATCTTATTTTGATGGGTTGATCTAGGTATTTAACACAAACTCTTGGATAAAATTGGCATGAATTTTTTAGGATATTCTGCCCATTTGCTGATTCTGATGACTTGCTAATTCTAATGACTTTATCATTCTTTTGCCAGAACAGGTTCTCTTAACTTATGGTTTCACCAGGAAAACCTTTAATTTTATTATTTAGGTGCCTCACACTGAAGGTAGTTGCTTTAGTTTTCATTATGGGATATGGATGAAGATTAATGGGTTACTAGAGGGATAATGTTTCTACTTTCGAGTATTGACTGTCTGTCAAATCTGTTGTTGAAGGATATTACTCTCTTATCAACATCATTTTACCTTTTTGAAAGGGAAAATTTAAAGCAGCCATCAAGGTGGTTCAAAAGACATCTCTAAACCCTCTGCTGGTATAAACTAGGTGTGTAGGAAAAAAAAGAAGCATTGCCGTGCAACCAAGGGAAATGTATCCCCACGCCCTCCATACACAGCCTTAATCAACCCTTCTTGAGGGAGCCCCTGCATTGTCTCATAACACTGGTCATGACACCTCACATGCACACAGTCTGTCATGTGTTATGATTTCTAGTACCTCTGGAGACTCAGAGGAGAGCACCAGGAATGGTACATCTTCCAAACTGAGGAATTAATTTGTGTTGCTTTCTCTGCGTGGCTGTGTTTCATAATTTTGACAAGTGGTTATCACTGGTAATAACAACTGCTTGCTGACATTCATCTCAGAAAAATTACACCACATTGTATTTTCTTCATAACTTTATGGTATCAGGCTGGCTGGTGAAACTGTTTAGCTAGCTACTGGTTTTTCTTCCCAGGCCTGTTCCAGACAGTATTTCATTGCAAATTTGTGAAGGTGAGTGATTTAAACTGGTGGCTGAGAAGCTGGTATTCTTAAAGCTATTCACTACAAACCTGTTGTTTAATTATTTTTACAAGGACCTGATGGAGTACAGACTTCTGTACTCCTACAGCCATAATGCAAGCAGTATCCAAAAGAGTTTAATTAGGTGAAAAGGAAAAAAAAAAAGAAATAAAACAAAGAATCTGAGAATGGCATAAGAATCTGGAACGGTTACCAAAATGGTCATCAGAGCTCTAAACAAACAATTTTACAGAGACAGATTTAAGTTGAAGTGCCAAGAAGTAAAATAGCTCAGACACACATTTATTCAGTTCATTTTCTCTTATTAGGACAGAATCTGGGAAGTGGTGAATGAATTCCTTGTATTGCTTTGCTTCTGTGCATGACTTTTGCTTTATCTATTAAACTGTCCTTATCTCAACCCATGAGATTTTTTTACTTCTACTCTTCTGATTGTCTTCTACAATGTTACAATCTGGTTTAAACCCAGAAAAGCAAAGTAAGCTAAGTCTCTGTGTATAAACTGGAAAGAACTTTGAAGGTTCAAAATATACCCAAAAATGAGATTAAAACCAAATGAGGTTAGATGGTGGTGCCATAAAATTGACGTATTTTATTTACAGTAAAAGAGGCATAGAGAAAGATTGAGAAAAGAAAAAGAGAAAGAGATAGAGAAAGAAGTTTGTGATGGGAAGACAGAGAGAGAGTGACAGGGATTGGGTGTAAGCATATCACCTATCTGAGGGTCCCAGCAATGTCTCATTCCTCCACTCTGGTCTTCTTGGAAGTAAGCGAGCAGCTGTGTGGTTCTCAGTTATGGGGTGGGGTTAAACCATGAGTGTCTTATAAGTTTTTTTATAGTTAGAATTATTTTTATGAGTCACAAAATCTACATTTTAAGATCCTGTTTCAGAACAATTCTTTTAAATCTGTGAGAAGTTCTGTGACATTAACTTTGAAGTAAAATATTCATTATATTTCTCATTTAAACTGCCACAGTATCACCACCTGATAACCATATTATCTGCTTTAAAACTACATATTTCTACCACAATTGCTAAACAGTGAAATAGTGAAATCAAATAAGTTCCTCAGGCATTCCAATATAGCTCTTTGTCTGTATATAGAGAAAACCTTTCTGCCTCCACACTTTCAGAAAAGCACCACAATATTAGGAAGCCATTTATTCAAATTGCAGAGTTTAGTCACAAATGTTATGAAAATTAGTGGGGTCAACAAAGAACTAAATTCTGTATTTCCCTTCATTTAAAAAAACCAATATTAAGTCTACCAATATAAAAGAAATTACATAATTCATAAAGCAATTCTTAATACAATACTTTTGAAACTGTTACAGAATAAAATGACTGTGTGTAATTTTGGTAGCAGAAAATACCACAGGAAAAACCCTGTTTGTGTAGCAAATCACTTGACATAACATTTGTTTAATATTTTTAATGGCAGTATTGTAGTGTTGAATCAGGTATTGGCCAAGAAGTAAAAATTTAATAAATTAGTACTTGGGGATTGTAAGACTCAGCATCAGTTTCTCCTATGAAGGTTAGAAGAGGGAAAGATCATGGGAAATAGTATTGGATATGTTCAATTATTTTTTGTTGCAGTCCTATAATTGTAGCCAACCATTGAGTAGTTATAGGTTGTCCAGAATATCTGCACCCCCATAGGACTCATAATCAACATTTTCCAGTAAGCTTACTAAAGTAAATCTAACAAATGTAAACCACCATAAAACACCAAGTGTGGTAGTTATGCTGTCCCACAGAAAGACTGCAGAAATTTTCATGGTCATCATTTCCATGTCAATAGTAAATGAGAATTTGCTAAACCAGTACAGCTGCCCCCTCCTCCCCACCCCATTTGGATTAGATTAATACAGAACAAATCACAAACATCAATCCAGTCCTTTGTGTCTTAAACGTGAACCTCCATAATAGCCAATGTAGCCACTAGTATCACATATTCAGTGAAAATGAACATAAAATCAATTTACTCCTGCAACACTTGAATCTTAAAACATCTTTTATCTTTTTTCAAGTCAAGTTTGAAAGACCTTTGAAGTTCCAGATGGTTAGAGATCTTCTAATTTCCAATTCTAACTCTATACCTGGGCCTCTCATATACTTTGCTTTGGTCAGGTATCTGTACTGACTTTTAGGTTTAAGTAGTTCTATTCCTTCCTTCAAATCTACCCCTTCACATCTGAATGAATAAGTCAACCTCAAATTTGTTACCATTTTTTTCTAGCTGAGGCTGTGTAAGCCAAGTTCTAAACCTCTCTTGCACAGACAAATATTGCATTCCCCTAATTACCATAACAGCTGTTTCTTACACCTATTCCTTTATTATGGTAATCTTTCTTGAAAACAGGTGACCAGAACTGTATGTGGCATTGTGAACATGGTCTTAATCAGTGCCTTGTAATGTGAAATTTGTATTAACCTGGCTCTGCTTAAAATATTGTTTCATCTTTTCTAGAACTTCTTAATCCTCTTTTACTACTTAAGCACCACAGCTATTTGGTAACTTGTTAGGTCCTCAGTTAAAAAGAAAAGAAAAAAGTATTGTTCTTAAATCTCTCTTTTATGTAAACTCATTGAATTTTCATTACTTAAGGGATAATGTTCAAAGAATTTAATGTATAATATAAATAGTACTTGTTCTGTTTTATTCACAGGTTACTTGTCTATAAAATATGAAAACGAAAACTTTTACATATGAAAATGAAAACTTACTCTCAATGTCAAGGAAGCAGCATTTTGAAGCTATTCCAGTCTATTTCCTGATGAGAGTGTAATTGCATCCATTCTCACAGAGTAAGATTTTTTTTCAGAAGAAACAGTGAACAAGAAAAATGGTGAGGTATCTTCAAAATAATAGACAAATAATAAGCTATTAAATACACCATATAACTCTTGATGCATTCCTAGATTGCAGAATCACCTTAAAGGGACTGCAAATATACTACTGTTTTTGGTGAAATATAGATGACTTCATTGCCTAAGGGTTTGGAAAGCCTGTTAAAAGCTGGTGACATCCCAGCAATGACTTTTCTCACTTTCAGAGATCATGAAGGACAGCTATATCTTGCTCCACAAGGAAGAGGAGTACAAGCTTGACACTGTATAAACTTCTGAGCTAGAGTATCTGTCAACTTAATGCTCTTTATGACACTAATGAGCCAAAAGAAGTAATTGATTCATTAAAGGACAGTGTACATTAAAGTATGGCAAGATTTGAAATCAGAAAATAAATTGTTCTGGAAAATTTGAAATTTTCTGGTCCAGAATGCTTTATGCTTTCCTTTTTCTTGTTTCAAGGTTTCTTTTTTTTTTTTTTTTTTTTCTCTTAGCCAGCAGGTTTTAGTCTTTCCTCCTCAAAACCAGACTGTATCAAACAGTGAAGGACTTATGCATTTTCTTCTTCCATTCCTACCTACTCTTCCTCCTTCACATTAGAAGTTTATGGATCTAACTCTTTTGAAGACTGATTCTTACAAGCTGGTACAGACTGATTTTTAGTTCACTTCCTACTTGTAATCTTTCTTCCAATGCAGGATGTGAGGCCACAGCTGAAACACTAGAGAAACCATAGTCTGGTAGTTAGTTTCTAATTTCTTCCTCATGCTTTGTTTAGTTTTTTTCCAACTGGCTTGTGGCTGTGCTACCTAGAAATTCATCACACAGTAAATCTGGGCAAACAAAACCAAACTCAATCTTTTGACAGAAAATACAAACCTACTCAGGAATATCTGCAAGGGAAGTAGCTGCAGGGCCTTAACCGTCTTTGTTCCTTTTATTTACTCTGATGAAGAAGCAGTATTTGCATAGGTGTTGTGTTCCTACCTGTTCAAGATAACTATGACTATTTTTCCAATGGCATCATCCAAAACTGCTATTGAGGTCCAGGTTAGCACATTATTTCCCTACAGCATTATGAACAAGAATAATTATATTTGATGTTATAAAAATCTGAATGATAGATCCAAATAATGTCTCACAATAAAAGATAATTACAACCTAATGACAAGTTCAGGATGTATGTAACACTCAGGATGCCTTCAGGTTATTTCTTATTCCCAGCTATAGTCAAGGAGCATTTTCATTTCACTGGTATTTTCTATGAAAGCTAATGATTTGTCATAATTGATAAATGTGTGCTGCGAAGAGCCACCTAAAGAATTTATGCTTATTCTTGGACCAAGGTAAAAAACTCTTTACCATTTCAAACACTCAGCTCAAAATAAAGTATAGCTGGCATGAAACTTACTCAAACACTTTTATTTATCCTGTGTCTTCCATAGCTCTACTATGCAAAAACATTAACACTGATGAAAAAGTTTAGTTTTCACCATGACTTTTTAGTACAAAAAGAAAAAAAGAACTTAAGTGTCCTCTTTCATTTCCTTCCTTCCTTCCTTCCTTCCTTCCTTCCTTCCTTCCTTCCTTCCTTCCTTCCTTCCTTCCTTCCTTCCTTCCTTCCTTCCTTCCTTCCTTCCTTCCTTCCTTCCTTCCTTCCTTCCTTCCTTCCTTCCTTCCTTCCTTCCTTCCTTCCTTCCTTCCTTCCTTCCTTCCTTCCTTCCTTCCTTCCTTCCTTCCTTCCTTCCTTCCTTCCTTCCTTCCTTCCTTCCTTCCTTTTTTCCTCCCTCTCTCCCTTCATCCCTTCCTCCCTTCCTTCTGTTTCCTTGTATTTCTACCACCATGTCTGTTGCTATCAGTTGGGAAGAAATGTCTACCCTTCCCTAAATAAAAATCTAAAGCGCTTGGGCCGTTTTAGAGGTATTATTCTGAGACAAATCTGCTTATCTGCTGAACAAATAACTCATGTTCTCTTGAAGTGTAGAACTCTGTAGCACCCTGTAAACTGTTTCTGAAATATTCATCTTTTACTCACATACCATACTGTAGGCTACATATTACAGTGAAATCTTAGTGACTATTTATAGCCAATAACTACATGATTAGAATTAATGTTTATGTATTTAATTTAAATATACAGGCTGTTGATTTTTTTTTTTTTTTTTTGAGGAAAAAGTAGTAGGAAACCAGGGCTAGAATTTCAGCTGAATTAGAAATCTTTAAAATTACAGATGTTATTTCCTTCCTTATCACTTAAACCAGTGAAAGTTAGGTTCCAGGACTAGCTGAATTGTTCACCATTATTTTACATTCCACAAAAACTGAAAAGCTTCTCTACAGGATGACTCAATCATCTATCCTCACAATCTGGATAGCATAAAACATTTTTAAAAGTGTGTGTTTTTTCACTGAATATAGAATGGCCTTAGACTAACTATTAAAGTTCCAAATTTTTTTTCGGATTAATCATCCTTTTTACGTTTATTTAACTCTTTCTGCATTTTCAACCACATCAACCACATGTACAGGGATAGTGGCACAACCCCCACAAAATTTCTGATTGAGCATTTCAACACTACCTATTCCCTGTCTCTGCACAGAGATAAGGACACCATATGTTGGTTTTGTTGATGCCCAGCAAAGTTTGTTCGTGTGTCAGTGCTCCAGAACTGATTTAATATACCCAAAAAAACCTGGTGTTTCTATACATGCAACAATTGAAAAAGATGGCAGGAGAGTCTATCATTCGGGTTCATGTAATTCCTTGTCAATAACATACTGAATAAATACAAATATATTTTTCATCTCTTTTGCCAATTATTTAACTGCTGTAAAATTTTGTGTGTAATGCAGCATTTCAAGAATGCCACAGTGGCTGGCAAATGTGGCCTTCTACATGAATAGCTGAAAAATTATTTTAAGAGGTTACAGAGCTGTCATTTTTTACTCTAGATTGGACAAGAGTTTTTCTGCAATAAGAATTCCTTCAATACATGAAGTATGGTACCACCCTTAAATTCAACTTGAAATAAATACATTAGCTCAGCACAACCACTAAGTTTGACACAGATTTTCATCCAGAATGTAAATTTTAACTCTAATTGCATTACAGCTTTATTAATTTCCCAATGTTTCCAGTATGGTTTTATTGGCATACTTTGCAAGTCATTAATTGTGCATTCTGCCACTCTAGTTTTAATGGCATTGTAATTTATTCCAAGACTGCTAAAGAAATTAACTGTATATTTTCATTAAGTGGCCTGAAAAAAACTAATAAACACACAAATAAATGCTTACTAATAAACAGATTATTTACAATCATTTCAAAACATTTGAAATATCTCTTGAGACAACAACAAAAGAAGAAGAAAAAATACAAGTCAAAGTTTGAAGTCCAAAATTTTTTTATGGGCAAAATAAAACATCATAAATCTTATCAGAGCTTTCCATCAAACTATTTATCTCTTACTTTAAAACTATGTTACCGATGTTAAAATTCTATTTTTTTTTAACTATTTTTTCATATTATAACAATGTTCCTGGATGTATAAATACAAATGACCCTTGAAAATCTCTCATTATTACCTCTAGATGTTATTCCTTTCTCATGGCCTCTGAAATTTTAAATAACTGTAATAGTAATTTCAGCCTTTTTTCTGAGTGTGGAAGTCATTTGATAGGAATGTTCAACAGAAGTCCAATTATAAAAGCAAATTTTCAATGGTGCATGGAATAACCGAGGAAAACATAATAAGGTGCATCTCAAGACCTAGTAAGAATAAAAAAATGTGATTAAAAAGACCCAAAAGAAACCTTTCAGGCTACAATAAAGGCAAACTGAAGAGTTGGATTGGGAGAAATACACTTAAGTGAGCAAATACAGTCAAGCATCTGCCACCATTTAACAGAATGGAGAGGGCAGGAAAAGTTAAAGGACTTGAAAGCCTTAAAAGATTTATTTGTTTAAGGGATTTTAAATGAAAGTTTACCTAAGAATTTCAGCCTGAATAGTGTTTTATTAATTATTTTATTTAGTTATAATCCCTCCTTCTTTTTTTTCCTTCCTCCCATCCTTCCTTTATTCTTTTCCTCTTTTCTTTGATATGGCTTTGATCTGGAATAGATCCTCTTGTTTCAAAGTGTCTCTTCGCAACATAAACTTGTGTCTGAATAAAATCAAACTGGACAGCACTATAACCATTCTGAGGGCTGAGCACATTTGGTGTAAGAAAAGTGACTATCCATGTCAGCAAACTTCCCAGAGTCAGTGTAGCAAAGTAATTTTGTGATTATTGCCTTCTCTGAATCCATTTAATCCTCTACAGAAAGGAGGTTTCCAAATTGTCGTGGTTTGACACGGAAAAAAAATTTTTCTGGAAGAAAAAAGTTTATTTGGACATTAACTAATTGAAAGTGGACACGCTTTTGAGAACACAGAAGAGTTAAAAGCAAAATTCTCAGGGGAACTCGCTCTTTTAAATTTCGGTCAGTGGTCAGTGCAGACTCTCCCCTGCCCGGCCACGAGCTGGGTGGGGGAGGGGAGAAGCCATGTAGCTTTTAGAAGTAGGCTCAAGGGTGGAGAGACTGGAACCCGGGTTGGCCCTCTGCAGATAGAAGGGTGGACAAAATCTGAGATGTTTTCATTCTCTCCAGAGTCTCTCTCTCTCTCTCAAGAGAGAGAAAAGAGACAGCGGTGGTTTTTGCCAGCAGTTCACCGCAGGGAAGGAAAAGAGCGGGGGGGCCGCAAGGTGCCCAGCCGCTTGTGGGAGCTGGAACCTGGGCAACGAGCCATTTCTGGGAGTCAGGACTTTTAACCCTTCTTGAGAAATAAAAGCTTTGTGAAATTTTTCTCCTCCTTGGTTTGAAAAAAAGAAAAAGAGAGACAGCCTGGGACCTGGGATGTTGGAAGGAGAAATTCTAAGTAAGAAGAGATGATGGAGTAGCTGTTTAGCTAGACTTTTTCTTGATAGCCACAGATTGAACTGATCTTCTCCTCCAAGAGAGACTGTATTTTAGGAAGATGCTGGTGAGCCAAGAGACCTGCTTCAGCTGAGAAAAAATAAAAATAAAGCAAACAGTGAAAAGTTAAGGAGATTTGTGGTGGTGCCCCCTGTCTTCAGAGAGGAAGAAGAGAAGAAGAGCTCTGTTCGTAGATCCTCGGCCCCAGGGGAAAATGGGGGGGACTGTTGGTCCCAAAAATAAAAAACTGAACTGTTGTTTTTTCCCCTCTTGGCAGGGCATCCTTGAAAGGAAAAAAATCCTAAAAACAGTCTGTCCATCCATGCATTGGTGGTGAGAGCACTGTGCATAGAAAGGAGAGGGTCACCACTGGCAAATTTTTTCTCCGGGCGGTGCCATGTGGTGACATGGAAGCGCAAGGTGTAGCAGCTGTGTTTCTTGGGGGGTCTGTAGCACAAGAGAGACTCCTCTCTCCCTGCAGATGGACTGGGTGTTGATTATCTGAAAGGTAGAAACCTGATTGGGGTCCAGATTGTGTCTCACTGTAGTTTGTTAGAGTTGAGTGGTGAAAAGAAGAATGCTTTAAAAAGTTTTCATTTTAAATTGTGTGTATTTCTTTCTTCTTCCCCCCCCCCCCCCCTTTTATAGTAGCATAGTGGTAGTAGTTTAATAAAGTTTTTTTCTTGTTATTAAGCTTAAGCCTGCTTTACTCTGTTCTCGATCACATTTCACAGCATTCAGTTGAAAGATTGCATTTTCATAAAAGGCACTGGCATTGTGCCAGTGTCAAACCATAACATTTTTGGTGGAGAATGCGGGCAAATCGAAAGATAAAATGATGATAAAATAAAAGTTGTGAAATGAAATCAAAGAAAATTAAGAGCAAAGCATGTGTTAGATAGAAAGGTAAATTGGGGTAGAAGTTTTAGTATATGATGCTGTTTTATCTAGAAGTGTGTTGAATGTAATTTTAGTAATGATTTTTATAATCTGTGTTCTCAGAAGCGAAGAGTAGAGTGTCGTGGTTTGACACGGAAAAAAAATTTTTCCGGAAGAAAAAAGTCCATTTGGACATTAACCAATTGAAAGTGGACACGCCTCTGAGAACACAGAAGAGTTAAAAGCAAAATTCCCAGGGGAACTCGCTCTCTTAAATTCCGGTCAGCGGTCAGTGCAGACTCTCCCCTGCCCGGCCACGAGCTGGGTGGGGGAGGGGAGAAGCCATGTAGCCTTTAGAAGTAGGCCCAAGGGTGGAGAGACTGGAACCCGGGTTGGCCCCCTGCAGATAGAAGGGTGGACAAAATCTGAGATGTCTCCATTCCCCCCAGAGTCTCTCTCTCTCTCTCAAGAGAGAGAAAAGAGACAGCGGTGGTTTTTGCCAGCAGTTCACCGCAGGGAAGGAAAAGAGCGGGGGGGCCGCAAGGTGCCCAGCCGCCTGTGGGAGCTGGAACCTGGGCAACGAGCCATCTCTGGGAGTCGGGACTTTTAACCCTTCCTGAGAAATAAAAGCTTTGTGAAATTTTTCTCCTCCTTGGTTTGAAAAAAAGAAAAAGAGAGACAGCCTGGGACCTGGGATGTTGGAAGGAGAAATTCTAAGTAAGAAGAGATGATAGAGTAGCTGTTTAGCTAGACTTTTTCTTGATAGCCACAGATTGAACTGATCTTCTCCTCCAAGAGAAACTGTATTTTAAGAAGATGCTGGTGAGCCAAGAGACCTGCTTCAGCTGAGAAAAAATAAAAATAAAGCAAACAGTGAAAAGTTAAGGAGATTTGTGGTGGTGCCCCCTGTCTTCAGAGAAGAAGAAGAGAAGAAGAGCTCTGTTCGTAGATCCTCGGCCCCAGGGGAAAATGGGGGGGACTGTTGGTCCCAAAAATAAAAAACTGAACTGTTGTTTTTTCCCCTCTTGGCAGGGCATCCTTGAAAAGAAAAAAATCCTAAAAACAGTCTGTCCATCCATGCATTGGTGGTGAGAGCACTGTGCATAGAAAGGAGAGGGTCACCACTGGCAAATTTTTTCTCCAGGCGGTGCCATGTGGTAACATAGAAGCGCAAGGTGTAGCAGCTGTGTTTCTTGGGGAGTCTGTAGCACAAGAGAAACTCCTCTCTCCCTGCAAATAGACTGGGTGTTGATTATCTGAAAAGTAGAAACCTGATTGGGGTCCAGATTGTGTCTCACTGTAGTTTGTTAGAGTTGAGTGGTGAAAAGAAGAATGCTTTAAAAAGTTTTCATTTTAAATTGTGTGTATTTCTTTCTTCTTCCCCCCCCCCCCCTTTTATAGTAGCATAGTAGTAGTAGTTTAATAAAGTTTTTTTCTTGTTATTAAGCTTAAGCCTGCTTTACTCTGTTCTCGATCACATTTCACAGCATTCAGTTGAAAAATTGCATTTTCATAAAAGGCACTGGCATTGTGCCAGTGTCAAACCATAACACAAATGCCTTCAGAGAAAGCAAAATACAAGTTCCAGGTTTTTAAATGAGATAGCTATTTTTGATGAGTGGAGAAAGAACAGGCGGCAAGATGTAATAAGTTCATGGCATCTATTTTCTCTTGATTACAGAAAGTTCTTTTATAATCTCCCTATATATTTAAGAAAAAAAAAAAGCCCCTGAAGTATACATTTTGCATGTACCTCTATTCCAGATGTCTGCCTAAATTTGGCATTGGCACTGTACTGGTCTGTAGGCTACCTATTGCTACACATTTATATGATTATGTTAATATTGCACGTCCCTTCTATGCCCTCATTGTTTTCATAGGCACAACACAGTATCTGACTCCAATAAGATTTTAGAAATATAGAATTATTTATGTTGGAAAATATCTCCAAGTTCATTGTGTCCCAACATAAAGTTAACACTGCCAAGTCCACCACTCAACCATGTGTCTAAGCACCACATCTACATGTCTTTTAAATACCTGCATGGGTGGTGACTTAGTCACTTCCCTGGGAAGCATGTTACAATTCCTGACCACCCTTTCAGTGAAGAAGATTTTACTAATATTCAATCTCAACCTCCCCTGGTTCAACTTGAGCCCATTTCATGTTTTCCTGTGTATTGTTACTTGGTAGAAGCGATTGGTCAGCCCCCTTTCAGACACTTGTAGAGTGATAAGGTTTCCCCTGAGATGCCTTTTCTCCAGACTAAACCCCCCCAGCTCCCTCAGCTGCTTCTCATAAGATTTGTGCTCCAGACCCTTCACCAGCTCCATTGTCCTTCTCTGGACACACTCCAGTACCTCAGTGTCCTTATAATGAGGGACCCAGAACAGAACACAGGATTCCAAGTGAGGCCTCACCAGTGCCCAGTTCAGGGGGACAATCCCTGCCCTGGTCCTGCTGTGTTGCTGATGCCAGGATGCCTGCTGTCCACATGGGAACACTGTCGACCAACACCCCTGGTTTTTAAAAAGTGTATTTTAAAGAAGACTTAGGAGCCTGTTTCTGGCCTAGAACTTCTTAGGTGACATAATTTTGACACCACAATGATTTTTCACAAAAATTAACTGTCACTATCTTCAGATAACAAATTGGAAGGACTTTTATTTCTTCTGAATTCTGAAATACTGTGCATTAAATCCATGAGTTTATATGACCATTTCTACCATTTCTACCTTCACCTTTATTCCCAGTTTAATGCCTGAGATTTTTTTTGTAAATGTCCTTCTAAAGCCCTGAAGTCTAGCAACAGTAGCATATTGTAAAGTTTTTTCTTGATACAACACGTAATATCACATTATATCTTTATTCTATTTCCTTTGGGGTTTTTCTGATAATGTCTGAATTGCCTTTGAGGCATTTGATCATATCGTTAAAAAAACTTTATTGTCCATTTTTAACATTTTGTGATCCTTCAAGAAAAGGCTAATTTTTGCTTATCGAGCACCCATTGAGCAGTAGAGTCTCTTCTGTCACTTGCATGACTTCACACATCAAAATTTCAAAATCCCTTAATTATTTCCCATTAGGCTACATCTTATATTTCCTTTAATACTGTTCTCAAATTTCCATTTCCTTAATTTTTTTCCAATTATTTTATTTTTGTTTATTGTGGCCCTGATTCACTTTTCCTTATCTATTGTCACCAGTATTATCAACCCACTGCTATTGTAATTTATTCATTTAACTGTTCATCCCTTCTTTCTTTTTTTTTCCTTAGACATATTTTGGTAATCTGCAAAATCCTGCAAATCACTTTGGAAGGCACCTACTTCTCACTAGAATGCATTTTAAAAGAGTTTGTAAAAAGAATGCATTATAAATAAAATGCAACATTATTTATATTCTTTTTCCTAATTTAGTGCGGGCACCAGCTGCTGTTCTTGTGAATAGAGTTATTAGGAAGTTAGAAGTGTCAGCATATAAAAAAGCAAGAAATGTCAATAGGAAGATATTTTTAAATCATCTAAGAGACCCAGGCATAAAAAAAACCAACCAAAAACCCCAAAAACTGAAATAGATTTCCAGCTATCCTAAATAATAGACATTCAAGCCACTATCTAAATTTTTAGAATTTTGGGGAATAATTAATTATTTAAAGGAAGCCTGTACTTGATGAGTTATCTAATAACATGCTAAAATAATTTCTAAAGGAGTTGTTTTTCACCTCCTATCATTAATTTAGTTGCAGCTGTCTCCCTCCTTTATAATATTCAAACACTAATGCTTTTCCTCTAAGTTCTATGTTTATAGGGATGACTTTTGTTTTCAGGAATATTGTCTCATTTGTGACAAGAAAAGAGAATATATCCAAGAATATTCTGTTCATGCATAGCACATCAATCTTTCCTTGTTTTATGGTTACTACTTGTGCTTCTAGAAAGTAAACCATTACCAGACATTTCAGAATAAAAATATAATTTCTATTTTAAATCATTGCCAAAATGTCTTTCAGTCATCAAGTTTTGTCTTCATAAAAGGCTTGCAGGTTTACTGAAAACCTAAAATTTCACGCTATTCATTGAAGTGCTTTTGAGAAAGACAATATCCTGAAGGTATAAATCCAATTACATAGTTTCCATGATATTAGCATAGTTAAAGTTATTTTTATTCCCGAGGGGATAATTTTTTACATTTCTGGAAAAGGAAAATCATGAAACAGTAAAATTTAAAATGAAGTAAGAAGGCAGCCAATTTCAGATACTTCTATTCTGGAAAATCTCATAGCTCTAGCCAAAATCTGTGATAGTTTCAATAGGATCAGATGGAATTTCTGATTGTTCCAAATTTGTATTTAACTGCTTTTTCATATGTAATTTTTACTTCCTTAGCACAAATTGATCAGTGCATTAGGTATAAAGTAGAACATGATAATATGTTATTCCAAAGGGAAATTTTCTAGGAATTAGGAAAAACTAAACACCAGGACAGATCAATTGTAAGAGATCAAACAAACCATTCTGATCTAAAAAAATGCTCATTAAGCTCTCCAAGATTCAAACATAATTCTCTTTCATATAGTTTTTTTGCATTCATATCTGGAAGGCCAGGTATTGGGATCCTACTGAAAGGCATGTGATGGAGAAGACTTTGAAAGGAAAAATTTAAAAAAACATACCAAGCTAAACTGATACCTGATTAATTTTTGATAAGTATCAAAATACAACTCCTCTTTCAATGCAGAGAAAAGAGTACATAATATAGAAAATTGATAACTATTCTTTAAGCTTACTGTAGATAACAGTGTGGTTCCATCTGAGCGTCCTCTTCCACTGGCTAAACAGCTGCAATTCATTTGACTTTTCCTCATAAGACATGTTTTCTACAACCTTCACAGTCTTTGCTGCCCTTCTCTGGCATGAGAATACATGAGTTTTTTTACAGAAATGCAGAATAAAACCCCAAGATTCAGCTGGACAATAAGAGCTTAATATCTTTTGAAGAAAAATAAATGCAAGAGATGAAAACAAGCCATATAGGCCATTTATATTTTAGACACAGAAAATGAGAATAACTTAAGATAAACTTCATATACATGCAATGCAAATTCCAATATCTAGTCTAGTCTATATTGTTTTTTATTTAATTTAATGGCGTGAATAAGGCTTTTCAGGATTAATTCTATAAATGCTATCTGAGGTATCTTAAGATGAAGCACATTACGGCTAGATCCAATTACAGCTCATGTGGTAGCTGATTATGATTATTGTACGAGACAGTACAACTGACCATTGTCCAAATAGCTTTAGGAATGGACCATTACCATAGTAATCTTTGTGTAAGAATATCTCCATTCTTAACAATACATCCGTGAAATCTATTATAGACACATATGGTAGGTTTTGAACATATTATCAGTTCAAAATTAGACTACAGATATTTCTGAGGCTGTGTTGAGAGAATGCTATCAGTCACCAATAAGTTTTTGGAAAAAAAAAAGCTATAGAAATTCTCTGTGTACAAAACATTTTATTGTTTGTTAACAAAAACCTCATCTTTGGATCTGAAACACATCAAAATGCAGGGTTTTTTGCAAGATCCGATTTTGGATTAATTTTATTGTTTTTACAAATCAACCAAAACTATTATTCATGCACTAAAATTGATAATTTATGATTTATTTTTCTGTAAAAGGGAGAAAAAAGCAAGGAAAAACTGTACTTCTTTGGAATCTCTGAAAAACTCAAGAGGAATAGTTTTAGATGAAAGTAATTTCAAGAATTTTTTTTTTTTTCAGAAATTAAACTTGAGATAGAACAGACAATGTTTCATTTTATCCTACAAAATTGTGACATTTTAATAATTATGAGAACATGCTGACTATGACTCATTGTGAGGGTTTTCTTTATGTGCTAAAGCTCTTTCTTTCCTCACAGTTTATAAAGCCATTAATCAGCTCTTGAGCCGCTGCTTTTAAGTTTAGTCCGTCTCAGAAAAATATGTCATATAATTTAAAAGAACATGATGGCTACAGATATGTAAATGAGTAACCTGGACATTGTATATTAGGACAGACAGAAATTATTGCCTCCAGGCAATTTTAAACAAAGATGCGACCAAATCCAGACATGAGAGGAAAGGAGAGAAACCCTCAACTTTTCTAAAAGGTATTTAAACTCCAGATCTACAGATCAACCAATTGATCAGAGATCAGCACACATCTAAATTTCTCCATGAAGTACATCAAATTTACTCATTTTTCATATACATATCTATTCAATTTCTCTTAAGTGTAATCTTAATTTTTTTGCAGTACTTAGTTATTTTTAAGGGAAAATATTCTGTAATAAAATTTGGACCCCTATTGAATCATAGGGGTTAACACAACTATTTAATGATGCAAATGTTCTCAAACAAATTTGATGCCCTACTTAAATGTAGATTTTAATATCAGTGTTTAAATCAAAATCTATCTCAAAATACCTGTAGAAGCAGCAGAAATTATAATGCAGTGGTTTATAACAGATAATATAGAAGTTTATAATTTAGAAAGCCAGGAGAGAAATTCATTTGTTAGTGTCCTTTGCCCTACTTTAAGGAACACATATTACAGTCTCCTTCATGCAAACTTATCAAGATCCATATTTAAGCTGACTTCCCTGTTAGAAGAATGTTTTAAAATCTCACTTTTCCTATAGTCAAAAATTTCAAATAATTTTTCATTCTGAACTGATTTGTATGTAATTTACTTGCCTTTGCTATACATGTACACAAAATAAGCAGGTACTTTGGTCAGTACATTCTCAGGGGAAATAAAAACTCAGACAAATCTGCCTACACCAAAACCCTAGAAAGTCTTTTTGATGCTGAAGGAGAGGCATGAAGAACAAATTATCAAGTTAGCATGCATGTTTCCATGCAGCCTTTTCGTACCATCTCATCTGCTTTGTGTCACTGGCAGCCAGAAACTAAGACAAGCTATCCCTTTTTCTGAGAGAATGTTAAGCATAATAATATGTTCTTTCTGTAGGAATATGTGACTCCTGCTGCAGCAAATGTTGCCAATGCATGAGACAATATGTTGAGATTATTATTTATTTTATCATATGATTGCCATATTCAGAAAAAATCCCGACGAGGTACTATATTACTTTTCTTTAGTTCACTTGGATGAATAGTTCACTAATCATGTATCACAAATTATTATTGGCAGCGTGATGACCAATTTTGCAAAGTTAATTTATACAATACTATATTTGCTTTTGTAGTGCTGCTCTAGTTCTTTCCTTTTCTCTCAGAGAAAGCTCTTTTGAAATGAAGTTTTAGTAACATCAAAGCACCTTGTTCATCATGAAATAATTTTGCAAATTAATAAATCATTCAGCGGTAATCACTGTCTTTATAATGGGTTTTCTTAAAAATGGACAATTGAAACACATTTCAAAGTATTGAGTGTGAGTCTCAGAACATATTACTATTTTGATTGTTCCAAATGTTCTTAATTTTAAACTTAATGAGGATAGAACTGAATCACTAAAGTAACAAATTAATCAGCTGATAACTTGTTCAGTTAGAATGATCTTCCTTAGAGAAAAAGTGTCAAAAATTTCAATCAACTGAATATATGTTTTGTAGATTGAAGGTTAGTAACTCCAGGAAATATGACAGGTTTTATAGTCTGCTATTTGCATTGGCTTCCTAAATGTCCAGAACTTTTGGCAATAAAATGTAGAGTTATTCTGTGATAGATACAGTTTTGTAACATCACTGTCACATTAACATTACAGCTCTTCTGAACCACCAATTCTTAAGGACAAGTCTCAGTCAATACGTAAAGAGTTAATTGGAATTGGGAGTGTTTGGAGTGTAAATTTCATCCTGAAAGTTAGGTTGCAGATTATGTAAAGCTATAGAGACTTAAAAACCAAAAAACTATTTTTGTTTTTAACTCTGCTTTTCCAGAGGCATACTTGTTTGTCATCCCAAAATTTTTCTGAACATAGTGGAAGGAAGCAAAGTGGAGACCACCCCAGCCACTCCCAAAGTATGGACTCAGGCTTCAGAGAGAACACATGTTCAAGAGGCCAAATCAAATTAGACAACTTTCCCAGAGTCAAGGAAGAAGAACAGAAATCAAAGTTAAGTACTCCCCTTAAGGGTACAGAAGAACAGTGTGCTCTGAGCACTGGTGAAAAGAATGAAAAGAATAAATGTTTTAAGTCTGAGGGAAGTTTAGATTTAATAGATTTGAAACACTGAAATCTTGTGACACTCTAGAAGTGAAATATGACAAAATTTTCTCACTGGGTATACAGTTTTCAAAGGTCAGCTGACGGTAAGCTCTTGACACTCAATTGTCTGCTTTTTTTTGTCATGCAGTAGAAAATCAAAATTTTCAGTGATGTAGAGGTTAAATTACTTAGTAATCAAAGTACATGAAAATGTTCACTGAGAGAATGTTGGAAAAAAAGGTAATATATATGACTGAACCATCTTGATAACAAGAGACCCTTGATCCTGAAAAAAATATTCCAGAAATAATATCCTTGAAAGGAGGAAAGGACAGTGAAAATGGGTTCTGATTAATGTAATAGAAGAGATGTCTGCCTACTACTTGGTTTATTGTAGTAGAACTAGCTCCAGATATTGGGAACATCTAAAGCACATGCCAATTCAGTATAGTAAAAAAAGACTGATCCAGAAACACAGGAAAGACAAACATGTCTTTTTTTCTGTCAACCCCCATTGTGATATCACTCCCTAGAATGTAACTACTCAAGAATAAATGAAGTGTGTCCCTGAACTTTTACTGGTAAGATTAAAATAAAATAAAATAAAATAAAATAATAAAATAGCAAGTTGCTGTAGCTTAAATGTAATTATACTGCATAATAATTATAATATATACAATTTATTATTTGTAATAATTTGATAATTACATATAATATATGTGTGTATAATATACATATTATTGTAATAGATATACACAATAGTGTCACATGATATATAAAATACATATTATTTACATATAGTCATATGTATTTTATAATAATGTATAATGATGTGTTATATTTTTATGCAAAATCATGTTACAAACTAATTTTTTATAACCAAATGACTATATCATGAGAAACTTAAATTATATTTAAAGTGCTTATATCCTGATTAGAATAACAGAGGTATATCATGGAATACAAGTTTCACTAAAGTGGGTAAGGGTAAAATATTGCACTTGAAAAAATTTCCAGTGGACCTGGAAATAATCTAGGAAAAACAAGCAACCAAAATTCTTGAGGATACTGTGAACTAAGGTTAGCAATCCCTGCTAGGCTTACTCAGTTTTAATTTCCACAGAAATGCCACATGCTGCATTTTGGAACACAATCTCTCGTCCCTGAATTATCTGGTTTCTTTGCTCTTCATTTATTTTGGCTTAGACTAGTCCAGTGTATGGTTCTTGATAAATTAGAGGTCTGGGCAATCACCAACAGTATGAACTCCTTCACCCAGAGGGTGGCTGGGCACTGGAACAGGGTCCCCAGGGAAGTGGTCACAGCACCAAGCCTGACACAGTTCAGGAAGCTTTTGGACAATGCTGTTAGGCACATGGTGTGAGTATTGTGGCTGTTCTGTGCAGGGCCAGGAGTTGGAGTCAATGATCTTTTTGAGTCCCTTCCAACCCAGGATATTCTGTGATTCTATAATTATATGATTCCTCTAAAGTTTAGTTTTCATTTCAAAGAAGAACAGCTGAAGGAGTCCCCTGTTACAAATACCAGAGCTAATAAAACTGCCTGCCTTATAAATGAATTGTCAGTTTCAAAAAGACCTTTAATATTCTGTGCATCTTGACAGGAACTGACTGCTACCTTATTCTCCCTTCAATTTCTGACAGAGTCATAAAAGGAATTTCAATGAACATGATTGTGGGCACTAGGATAAATATTTATGTTTTAAATGTAAGAGTTTGGTCAATTGGTTTTATTCTATTTGGGGCTTTTAATGCTCAAATTGGATACTAATATCACTGTTGACTTTTCCTTTTTGATATGTTATTCTATACTTGATTTACTAGTGTCCTGTTACTCTTGATCCATAACAGTAAAGCTGGATGTGACAGCAATAAAGAGCAGCCAGAGGAAAAACTGGTTCATATTTCAAGCAAATTTAATTGCCACTAACAGCTGGAAACCAGAAAATGCACATATTTCTAATAATGAATTAAAAATTAAATAAATTTAAAAATTTCCTTATATTTTGAGGCTATAAGCAATTCATTATCTTAAAAAGAATAAATTAAGAGAATTCTCTATGGATACTTTATGAATACTTTGAAAATCTTTTTAGTATGGATACTATATGAATACTTTTGAAAATCTTTTTTAGTCTATGGGTTTTAAATAGGGCTGAAGTTAACAGAGTGCATGGAAACCATTTTAGAGTGATTTTTTTTTTTTTTAGTTCATTGCCACTGCTTTCTCCACTAGTGAGAGTACTTCCGTTTTTCAGGGCTATAAGGACAGAACTATAGTGAAAATGCAGAAAGAAATGAAGAACCTCTTCAAAAAAGAAGGAAGCATATGAGAGGTTTTTCTCAAAGAGTGATTCTCTGCAATGTTACATACTATAGCGCAACTACACAGCTCATACTGAGCAGCTGTCATCCCTACTGAGGAAGAAACAGAGAAAGAAAAAAGAAAACGTAATGAAAATTAATATGATCAGAAATTAAAATTAGATCTATGAACTACTAAGTTGCAGAAAAAATTCCATATACATAAAAGACTCTATTTTAATTGACCCTTGTTAGATGTAATTGTTCATAAAAGTAGATACATGTGTAACAGCTTTAACTCCTGACCACATCAAGTGTTTATGGAGACAGTAGATGCTCACAGATGGTCTCAGCTCATGAGTAACTGCATAAACTCTTTGGGGATCCATTCTCTCCAAGGTATTAGAAATTAATATGGAAAAGAACGTGGATTGCTATTCTTAACTTGTGGTCTTTGCAAACTAAATACACCAAAAATTTTACATCTTTCTTACCATTTTACTTCTGCTTTTTACTGATCTTGAGTTTACAAATTCATGCCTAGTATGTGAGAACTTTGTTGCTAGCTTTCTTTTTTCCTTTTTTCTTTTTATTTTTTTCACTTGAAAATTCATTTATCACTCAGTGCACTGGACCATCATAAAAGTATACTGAATTACAATGTAAAAAGGTTTGATTAACACCAACCTTCTTACCAGCTGTAGCAGGCAGCTGATTAATATCTACAGTTGTTGCATACCATAGTTTTTTCAGTGCAAACCTATATGAACCACAAGCTAGAGCATTTCTCCCATGCTTTGTAATACTAAAATAAATTAAATTAAAAGTGAAATATAGTAAGCATACCAGTATTTAAAAAGTAGTACCAGTTTCCTTATTAGTGACCTGGTTGCTTACAGAAATGACAGATAATAATTTGAAAAAAAAATCCACTCAAAGATTATTTTCATACCCTGAATGAATATGCAAAAGTGCAATCAGAACATTTCTTGTGTGCCTCTAAATATAAGAATGCTTCCCATAGAGGTGGGAATACAGTCTTACAAAATATCCTTGAGGTCTGATTTTTTGCAAATAAAACACAAATTGTCTCTCAGCATAGAGAAGAGCCAATTAGCTGTATTTTAGAGATGCTTTCAAGATATTTTAATTTTTGCTAACTTTGTCAAATGCTCTTTTTGTAAAACAGCCTGATTGCAGTTCCAGCTAAGGTTGAGATAGATGTTTCCTTCAAGACATTTTTGACAGACATTTTGAAGAAGAAATCTTCTTTATTTATCACTATAACTAATCACAGATTAGTAAGAAGTTAGGACACTTACAGGAGAACACAAGTGTTACTGGTGAGAGTTTTTATTTGGAATCTTACATATAGTAACCAAAGAAGTGTCCATTTCACAACTAAAAATCCTTAACATGGAAAGCTGCTCTGATACTCCACATGATTCCAGGATACCAATACAAGCTTTGCTACCTGCACCCACTGGATCTCTCTGATTTTCTGTGCCTGGTACAGCTCATCCCTTTCTTTTCCCCATTCACAGATAAGATGTATAATGATACAACATTCATTATATACCCTTCACCATGTTTGTGGCCCTCTTTTGGAGGGCCACTCTCCAACAGATGGATTTTTTTTTTTTTAATATTGTGGTGCCAAACACTACACACAATACTCGAGGTGAGGCAGCATGAGTGTGGAGTAGAGCAGAACAATCCTCTCCTTCACCCAGCCAACAACGACACCAGGACATGGTCAGCCCTTGCTGCCACGGCACACTGCTGACTTACATTCCACATTCCTCAGTCTGTAAATACTTTCAGGATAACCCCACCCCAGGTGCAAAATCTGGCACTTGTCTTTGGTAATTGCCAAGCCCTCTAATTTTCTTGATATTAGGCTCAGCCATTCTGACAGGCTAGATCATGAGCTGATTGGGTCTGTGCTCTAACGTGGTAGTGTTATTCTTATGATCTGTGATAAAATATTCAAGATACAACCCAAGCTTGGTCAAAATATCTTTGTTCTGTTTCTCAGGAAGTGTTTTTATAGACTTCAATTGTCGCATACAAAATTCCTTATTCTTTTGTGATGTTTTCTTCTGCTTTAAGTGTTTTTGTCTATATATTTTTTTTTAATCTAGATTTTTCTCTGTTAATTCAATACTGCTAAATTATTGATGGCTTTATCTTTCTGATTCATTATCTGCAACAGAGTCAGAGAACAGTAGTGTCCAAGTGAATTAACTATGGTCAGCTTAATTTTAAAAGACTGTAGAGCTCTCCTACAACTCTATTTCAAGAATTAAGACAAAACACTGATTCACAGTAAGTGGCTGTTGAACACACAGAAAAGAACCTGTACCAGGAATACAAAAAAGGAAAAACTGTAAAGTATTGACAAGTTTCACAGCCAGAGCTCAACTGAAAAGTTTTTTTGAGACATCTAAAATTCCTACATTACTTTTATTAAATTATTACTTCACTTATATTTTTAGATCTTTAGTGTTGCAACAGAGTCCCACACTTAAGACACTTTCCCTGCAGTAGTAATATTTGTTTTTTAATTGACTTCTGCTTTTCTCAAGGATATTCCACTTTTGAAAACTGGACTGGCTCAGGATTTCTACAGACAGCTTGTAGAGTACCTTTGCCTTTATGACTGTGAACATCTAAGTAATGACCACATATTTATTTTATGTAGATGGCACCATTTTCTTTATATATGTCATTTTTAAAAAGGTTAGAAATGGTTCTCTGAAAACAGAGGCAGAACATCTATCCAAGTAAGTTAGTTGGTAGATGGTATGAAGGATGACAAATCTTCAAGGATCTTCCATCTTGGACTTCTCAGTCTATGTCCATGTCAGCAAAATAGGGTAAATGTCATTTACTCAGTGCTAAGCCTATTAATGGCTATCTCTAAGTGGCAAAATACTTGTTATCTTGAAATAGAACATGTTTTACTTTCAAGAGAGAATCCTTTGTAGCACTAAAAAAAAAAAAAAAAAAAAAAGCAGGTAAATGCACAAAAGCATTAAGATACACTCTAAAAATTCACCTTTTCAAGAGCAATAGAAAGAAGTGAGCCCAGAGACAAACTTCCATGAAACAGAAGAATGCTTCATTTAAGAATCAAAGCTTAGCAAATGCCATGCAAGGAGCCTATTACTGCCGTTCCAAGTGGTTTGTGCAACAGGAAGCATCCTTGATTTCATAGAATATTCTTAGCTGGAAGGGACCCACAAAAATCATTGAGTACCACTCAAACTAAATAGCCCTTAAAAGGGGCTATCCCTAAAAACGATCTAACCCACAACTTTGGTGTTGTCAACAACATACTGTAACCAACTGAGCTAATCTCAGGGTATGTAGTCCTTCCTTATGCATTATTTAACATCTATCAAGTCATTGCAAACATCATACTGCCTTTGTCATCACAGGTATGCCTGTGTGTATGCAACTTTCTTCAGAGGTGAAGATACAATACTAGCTATAAATCAATGCCCAGTGTCAGGAAAAAAAAACCCCACAAACAAAACAATTGGTTGAAATTAATTTAGAAATTAATTGGCACCTTCTAAGTCATTACAGCTTCCTAATAGGTCAGTGCAGTTGAGTCTGTTATGGCCTGTGATGGCCCATCAGCAGAGATGACCATCTTCAGGCTAGTGTGAGTGTACTTCCCCATCAGGGGAATTATCACAGTTGAGTTCACCTGTGTAAGGACAGGGAAGCAGTTCCCACAGCTTGCAGGGTTTGCCTCTATTATCATTTTTGTATATTTGAATTTACTTGGTTCTTTTCTGTATTTTTTAAAACTATTTTTTTACTTTGTCTTTTTTGGATTGTTTTCCCATTAAAGTTTGACTGTTTACCCTGCATTACAGTACACCTTCATAACAAGCTCCCATGGCTCCAATCTGCACAAAAAGGTTAAAATATTAAAGATGTTCTCTATTTGCTTCTGACAAGATTCTGAGTTTAAACTTATTTCAGGGTTAAGTGCTTAAGACTGGTAAATAATAAACCTTTCTGAATGCTTACTATCTTCTCCCCATGTACCCCTGCCCCTTTTCCCAAGAAAGAGCAAAAAGGTATGAGGATGTCCAGTACTAAATTTTAACTTCTCCCTTGATATTTTTGGATGATATTAATGTACGATGAAACAGATGTAAATGGCTCAGGAATTATATTAAGGGGAAAACTGGGAAAATATTCCAAGCTGTAACACTCAAGTCCGTAACAGTTTTCTAAGTAAGGGAGTTAGGACAAAGAACTAAAAGTTTTAAAGATTGTTCCCCAAAAATTTATCAAACTGATTATTTGTCAATGCAGAAGTGATACTGCAGATACTATATTCAGCTTGTAATGGGTGATTGACTTTTCTTAATTCTGAGGGCATAATGAAGGAAGAGTTGAATTATGGTTTTGTATCAATATTTTTAATATTATATTTCTATCTCAAAATGTATACTTCAGGGTCTCCCAAATGTAAAATAACGATTTTCCTTCCTGACTACCAACACCCTACCACCTTCAAATTTAAAATGGGGAAAATATGAAAAGGAAAATTGTCTTTTGAAGTATTAGAGTTTTCCACAGCTGAACCCCAGAGAAACCATGTTAATGATTCCAGCAGAATTACAGTTCTGTTGTTGTTTAGAAATGTGTTTTATTCAGCTGTAAATGAGAGTATGAGAAAGACATTAAGGAACAAATTTTATTCAGTTCAAGTTGTCAAGAAAATAAGATATGTTTTGATTTTGTGATTTGCCATTATCACACAATGTAGTCTATTCTAGAAGGAATGAAGAACAAGGAAAATGTTTTAATGTCTTCTAGTTTATAGTATGAAACTAGAATTTTCTCCATAAAGAATGAAGGAAGTCCTGGCTTCAGGAAAGAAATTCCTTATGAACCTGGATGGGAAACCCTAGCAGCTCTAGAATTCCAAGTTTTCTTGATACATCATTGAGAAATGTAATGTCTAAAATAGCACACTGACTAGGGGAAGTTACTTTTGTGAAGTAAGTGTTACACACGTTTGGCTCAGACCCAAACACCTCAAAACATGTAATGAATGCAAACTTCTGCTAAAACTACCTGTTGTTATCCATTGTGCCTCAGAGTAAGAGTTCAACTTTTCTGGATCATGTGGAAACAAGCAACACCCCGCTGTTTGAATACTCTTTAAATGACTGGATGCAATAATGGTGGTTTTGTTCCTTCTTCATTGTGTGGTTTATTAATAAGAACCAAGTAGCAGAGGCAAGGTATTGGGATAGATGGACCTTGATTCTCCCTCCATGCTCCTAAAACTAATTTTCAGCAGAGATTTTTTTGTAGGGCTTACTTACTGTTTCAAATAATGTGTACCAAATGGCATAAACACACCAGTTCAGTGCCTTTTCTTGTTCAAAATAAAGATATTGGCAATTTTTGACAGTATTGAAGCTCGTGCAACAAGGAACTCTCTAGTGTTGAATTAGAATCTCAAAAAATAAAAACTGTAGGGTATTTTTGTAAAATTTGGATTAAAGAATCAGTATAGAGCTTCATTTATCAGCAATATTGTAAAACTTTTAGATACCTAAACTTCTCTCTGTAAATTTGGATTCTCTTAGGAAGAGTTGCTTAAATAGCTTGTGCCTATTCACACAAAGGAGCAGACAGTGGTAATTACAATTAAGCCTGTTCTAGTAACATGCAGATACTTGTCACAAAGCTCATGTAAAAATGGACAGTAAAAAAAACAGGCTGGAATTAATAATTAATTGCATAGGGCTCAGAAGACTTACTGTGAATTCTTCTCTTTGTGCCAAATAGCTACTAAAAGTCCTGCATGCTGTTATTAGTAATCTGCAAGCTGTTCTGGTGTTTTCCAAATGTTTGTGATTCCCAGATATGTTTCTGATCTGCAAAGTCCAGTGAAATTGATACTTTTTAAAAATGTCAAATTTGAAATAACTCAGAAACCTCTTTCTTTAATATGTTGCAACTCCATTCCCAAACCTACAAGCAGTATGCCTATGTAGTTACCTTTTCCCCTACACTTTTTTTTTTTTACTTCAAGGGTTTTTTTTTTTTTGTGAATTTTGAAAAATGTTGATGTTAACTCTCCTGTCTCTATACTTTAGTACCTCAAACTACCATAATTTGGTGTATCTTCTCAGATGTCGGTTTTCTTCCTATGTTGACTTGTACAAAATTTTAGTCACTGAATCAAATCCACTTTATATGTGTGGCTAGAGGATTGCATGACAGTCAAGAAAACTGAGCCAGTAAAATAAAAAACTTTTCAGTAATCCATTAATATTTTAAAATTTCAATTTTATTGGAATAATTTTTATATATGCCTCTATTTTATTTTTTAACTGAACTTCAGAATGATTAAAAAAAAATTGTAGATGATGAAATCTAAAAATAAATATTTTCATAAACTTTCTGTATTGTATGGTGCTTCTTCCTGCCTGAAACAGTTCCTGTAAATCAATTATTATTTTAATGACTGGATAATTGGAAGATAAGTATTAATGAATTGTTGCACGTTATCAAAACTGTATTATTAGTACATTCTTAAGTTTATTCATAAATCTCTGCCAGAGACCCAAGTTCTGAACCATGGAACTATCTATATTTTCTAGTTGCACTATTACCAATTTGTTACTGTTTATTAGAAACATTCATATATGGAAAAACCTAAATCATTTGCTATGTCTGAAGATACGGCTGTTTCCAATGAACAAATAATTTTCATCTCACCAAATTTTTCATTGCTCTATCAATTTACTGCAGCATTCATTGTGAATAATAGACTAGTTTTTTTCAGATTCTTTGCTAAATTGGGCAAGATTGGCTTAAATTAATCTCCCTAGTCAAATTATTATGTCTGTATCTTAAGTCTTAGCAGAGTGGCTGCCGAAGAAATTACTGTTCCAGACCCATTTCATGTGACAAACTAAGCAAAAGAATGGCAAATAAGTAGTCTGATGCATTGGTCTTTTTTTTTTTTTTCCCAGATGTATTATAATACACTAAAAAAGGACCTTTAGATAATGATTGTCAAATAAAGTATCTGCCATTTATGATAACCTACCATGATTAACAGTTGTAGTTAAAACATTACACATTAAAATGCAGAAAAGAACTTCAATAACAGTTATAAATCCAAATTACCAGAACTCTTGAAGATCATCTTCAGTCAAGGTTGTTTTTTATTTTAGGAATAGAAGATATATCACTGCGTCTGTTTCATGAATACACCACATCAGTTCTTCTACTGAAAAAAAAAAAAATCTGTTTAAAAAATATTAAATTAATGAAAATACCAAAAATTATTCAAACTTCCATTTAAAACTTAAACCAGTCACAAGCCAATTAGTTCAGTCAATGAGAAACAAAACTCCTTTTTTAATACTTTTAGCATTATAAAGTTCCAGATAAACCAGCCAGTTATCATTAAAATATCAGCCAAAACATGTAACAGCTGGAGCTCATTTCACACTAACATTACTCAGGCATTTTGCTTAAAGCAGTTTCCTAAACTCCCTAATAACAGAGATATTGGCAGATAACAACTTAGGTCATGACTTAGGTGTTTATATCTTTCCAGTGATTACAGAGGAAAGCAAATAAGCAAAGTAGCTTAGACGAGAGGTTTAACTTTTGCTGGTTAATGCTAGGCAAGATTAATATTTTTTCCATTATCTACCATTTTTTTCCTCAGATATTTCTTTCTAGCAAACGTATTACATTAGATATGACTTTGTACTTTCTATGTGCTTGAGGTATTGGCACAGTGATATAGAGTGGTACATTGTCTTCTGCTGCCTTCTGAAAATTATAAATTCTTTCACAAAACAGTCTAGAGTAAGATGCTGGAGTAGCTACTCCCAATGGAGTTATATCAGTTTCAAATATCAAGGGATTTTTTTAGTATTAAACTAATTTGGAAACATATTAGCCATTCCAGAACAAGCCAAGCAGCATGGTAAAAAGCTTCTCAAAGCCAAATTAGCTAATGCCTGAATTAACAGTTATAGAGCACTCTCAGCATGGTACTAATTAGTGCTGCCTAAATCACCCACATACATCTATTGTAATTTTAACTGATGCTACACTAGCAAGAGCTACAGTTCCTTCAAAGCTATTTGAATGGTGTCTATTCTGCATTTTTCAGTACAGAAATGCCCACAGGCACACATATTAGAATCTAGATTGAACCTAAAAGAGGGGTGAGCTCAGAAGCTTTCTACTGAACTAAGCAAACTCCTTCTTTAGTTTCTATTCTGAAAGGCTGTGCAGCCTTGCTATGCTGGTCTGTCACTAGGAGATCTTTCTGCTTTGAAAACACTGTTTACATTTAAGTCAATTTTATCCCTTCCAGAGTTTTCCCAGACAAAGGTACTGCAACACTTCAGATGCCCTCGGGGATCTCCAATTCTAATTATTTACGTGAGAGAGATTTTAAGACTCTAAGAAAGATTTTACATCTCTAAGGAAAGTATATTGTAAGGATATTAAATGCAATGCTGAGAGACTTCAAAAGAGTTCCCATCAAGCGAGACTTGTTTCAGTCAAACTAAAGTGGAAAAAGCTGGAATTTTAACTTTAACTCTGGGAGCTCTTGCTTTTGCCTATTTTTGCTTGGATCCTTAATTTTACTTGTATCCCATGATTTAGTATTTTATTCAGGCTCCAAGTAATGAAAAGCATTTGGACCTTAAATCTCATCAACATATCCAGTAAAAAGCTATTAAATTCTGAATATTTCAAATATCAAATAATTTAGGAGACTTAAGTGCTTTTAAATATTTAAATGTGAATAGCTAAAAATACATTTTTTAGGTTTAAGGCAAACTGTCCCACAACTGAATTATTTTCCATGTCTAACTCTTAATCCACTTGTTCTTTTTTTACAAAATATTTCATTTTGGCTATTGTATAGACATAAGCATATAGTTCTGAAACTTGTTAGAGAAATTAATTTGTTTATCAAGCTTCTTTGGGGTGGGATGACCAGGGGGTAAACCATTTGCAATATACTCAGACTAGATGTATTTTTAAAATATTGAGAAAAAAAAAATAAAGCTGTTTGAATAATTTTTTTAAAATAAAAATTGTCAGGGTTCAACAGCAAGATGTTTTTCTAAATAGCTGTATTCCAGACCTATCTTCACAGACTTGAACCTTTAATTGCAAAAAATCCACAAACAAGCCCCCATCCAACCAAACAGTATCCCACAATCCACACACACACAAAACCAAAAAAACCCAGACAAACAAACCAATCAACCAAACAAAATAAAAGAGGACAAAACCAAACCAAAACCAACAAAATACAAAGCAAAGGAAAGCACCCTTTTCAAGGCCATGTAAACATATTTTTGATGTCAACTGTCTTAATGAAATTGCTGATTCTGGGTCTGCAGACAAAATATGTACTTCAGAGTCACTGAGATAAGTATCTATAGATATCAAAAGTGAAGAATAGATGTTCGAGCACAGGAAATTCCCGCTTATGTTGACGCAATACATGAATGTATAAAAATACTGTTAGCACTTTTTGAGTCCATAACAGGTTACAGTGCTCCCTCTGTAATGTCATTCTGGGAATTTTGTAGATAAATGGGGGAGAACAACTTGGAGATTAAATTCATACCAAGAGCTCTAGCAACATCAGTAGGTCTCCTGTAGTGTGTTGTGTAAGAAATACATAGGTACTTCAGTCTACTCATCTTAAAATGACATGCATTATTAATTCTTATTCTCCAGACAGTTTATAAAGGTGATTTAACAATCTTGCCATGCTATGCATCATAATTTTTAGTTTACCAAATAATTGCATTAAATATAACAGGGACAAAAACGTTAATTTTTATGTATGTTCTCATTGTGTCTGTCAAATACTATTCCAGAAATTTTCACTGTATCAGACTGAGATTCTTTGCAATGTGTTTGTTAGTGGATAGTCAGACAAAAATTTTCAAAGGTCACCATTATCTTTCCACATATTTTTACTGCATTTTTCCTCTGTTAATTTGTTAGAGGTCATATTTTTAAAAGTACATTTACATTCCCTTCTTTTCAGAAAGTAAGATTTTTTTTTCTGCAGTAAACCAGGGGAAGAAAAGAGATTTTCCTTCATGGCTACATTTAATTTCTTTTTTCTTTTTTCTTTTTTTTTTTTTTTTTCTCAAGTAATAAGAGAAAAAGGATTTATTTAATGGAGGGTAATATCAGCATCATATCAGTGGAGATGTTCCCAGAGATATCAAAGCTGGGGGTGGGTAGCACAGACTGAGGAGACTCATTCCTTAGTATGACTGCATACCACTGACAAATCAGAGCCATTTACCAGTCAGGAATATTACATACCAGCTTTTGTTACTCACAGATTATAAGATTTCAATGTCTCTGAACCTGTATTTTCAGTACTTTTAGTCACTTTGTGATTTCTACATAAAGATATTTACTTCTATTCTGTTTGTCTTTCTTTTATGTAGAAATTATATATAGTGGATCAGAGGACAGTAGGCAGTTTTAATAATGCCTCAGATAATACATCTCTGAGTGATGAAATGAAATAGCAGCCATGTGAGGCATCTGAATGAACATCATGGCCACATGCACCACCCTATAAGGTTTTCTCAGTGTTGTTCTCACAGTCTTGAGTGAACCTTTCAGAGTCTATATGGACAATAGTATAATGATGGTTTCTACTTCTATTCAGTACTCTTTAAAGGCCAAACTAGCAAAATTTTAATGTAGCAAAAATGTATTTGTTTTTAATTGAAGAAAAATAATTTCCTGCCTTTAAATGTGATGTTAGTTTCTCCAAGTATGGTACAATAAAAGGACATTTCATAAAGGTAAGAATACAGCTTAATCTGATAAAAGACTTTAGATAACAGGCTCTTCAACTCACGCTTCAACTCTACAATCTTACTGCTATTCAGGCAAACCTAGCCTTTCAGTCAATGAACTAGTCAGAATTTTTTAATGCAGATGAAGTTTTGCAGATTTTCAGTAAAACTCTTCCCAAGCAAGTGTAAACAGTTTCTCATTCCTTGTTTTCACTTGCAAGCAAGTTGCCCTTTGAGCACCAGCAGAGGAAAATCCAAGTTTCTTTTAGGCTTTAGAAAATGAAGTAAGTTGGTTTCACTTAATTTCATTTTTGTTACCTTAAACTGAGATACCTATTCTGACTGAGATACTATAACCTCTCTCTGCAATCAGTGGTAGCTGATAAACTTTCCCATGCTGTCCTGGAAAAGAGTCTATGAAAGCCTTAGACTTTCCGCTTATAAAGACATGTCAAAATCTTAGTTCAATCTGCTTGAAGAATAAATTTATGCTTCTGTTTGGTCTTTATTAATCTTTAACTATATTTCAGTAACCTTTGGTGCTTATTTATGTTCCTAAATAAGAATACTTTCTTTAGGCAGTATTAAAAAAAATTACATGTATAGTTTAACCACTGAAAATTATTTCCCAAAATGCTACACTCTCTTCATGCACAGTAAAGTATGTGTTAAAGTTCATGTACTTCATTAAAAATGACCAGGAGCATAACTTTGTTCCTTTTTTCTGAAAACTGCTTTTAATGTGATGCAGATTCTTTTCCTTATTATCTCTTTCAGAGTGGGCACTTCAGGATACATACAAAATGTGCTATTCCAGAGGGGCAGATGTCCTGCTTTTCTCAAGCCTTCCTTATGAAAACAACACTTAATGATAGCTAAAGGTTTTCATTAGTGGGTAAACCACATTAATGAGGTCATTTTCTTCCCTGCATTTAACCCTGAAATAACAACACTGAGAACAGAATCAATTTGACTAAGGCTATCAGTTCAGTGACGGAAGAAGAAAACATGTTTGTCCTGAATCTCATTCTAAGTCTCTAAACTAGGCTGATTCCAAAAAGGAAAATGTAGGACAGTCACAAATACTATTTGAGTCTCTGTCTTACTTTCAAATATTTCTTTACAGAATAGTGGTCATTTTTGCAATAAGAATCACATGCCAACAGAGATACAAAGTGAGAAAAATATCTGTAATTGTTGCAAGCACATATCCTGAGCAGTTCCCTGAATGGGGCTTTTTTGAGAGGTTTGCCTCTTGCCTTAAGAACTGCTGATATGTAATAGAATTTTCTAAGGAAGAGGCTACAGGAGATGTAAGATTTTAAGTAATTCTCTCATGTATATCAAACTTTTTTCTGTAATTCTAAGGTCTTTTTGGGGTTCATTCCTCATAAAAATGCATACTTTCCCAATGCGTTTGAGTTTGTTGTTTTGTTGGGGGTTGGGTGGTTTTTTTTGGTTTATGCAGTCTGCAGTTGCAATGTAATATAGACAAAACAGAAGCTGAAGAAAAGTTCCAATTTTCTGTTAAACTGCTATGTCCTAATGCTTTGTGGTTAACCATACACCTCTAAAGTATCTTGAAGAAAGTATCTCTTTCATAGTTTCCTAACAATTCTGTGCACAAAGTAACAAAAATAAACTCTGGTTTCTGCTTCTTTAATAACCTTTCAGCTCTGAATTCAAGCTAAGTTTAAAGATAAGTACTTTCAATACTTGAGAATTTCACCAGCAGAAGTTGAAGAGTGAGTGGCTATAACTAAGTCAAGGGAAGACTATTTCATATGTATCAATTCCACATACTGTGTTGATGAAAGGTATTTTTTCATACCATTTTCTTTCTTCGAAGAATCTTTCTGTCTGTTTAATCAAAGGATAGAGGTGGTGTTTTCCCAGATCTTACAAAAGATTTACCAAGAGTTCTCCAACCTCACATTTCTCATGGGAGCCCTCAGACTTCTCATATATCTCTAGGTAAATATCTGTCCATGTTTGTTTTGTCATTATGAGGCTTTTAAGTTTAAAAGTTTCCATTAATGACTTGATTTATATGTTCCCAAAATTTTTTTAACAATTACACATCTGAGAACTGTGGCCTGTATAAGTATTTTCTTAAAAAAACAAAGAAGTCTCTAACCTCATGATTTTCTTGGAAATATCTTGAGATGTAGTGTAACTAACAGAGATGGTACCACTTCTCAAAGAATCCCATTAATCTTTTATAATTAAAAGTGTTGAGAAGTTAAATGCAGTTGTCGTTTTCATATGTTTCTTAAATAATTCTTTTCACCTCAAAGTGCTTCACAATCTGAGCCTACTTCATTCATCACAAAATAAGGATATTTCAAAATCAACTTCTATTTTAAACAAATAGAAATATCAGACATACTTGAAGATAGAACTTGAAACAACCTTTTTAAAAGAACATAAATTTCTGCAATACTTTTGCAACAGAAAAAGGATATTCACTTGTAAAATGATAAGAGATGTGAAAAAGTATGCTAAGTATCAGTATCTTTCAATTATTTCCTATAAACTAGAAAGCATTGATAGGTGTATCTTTACCATTTATTGATTACTTGGTATAACAAAGCTGTTCTATGTCTAGATAAACTGTATTATTTTTTTCTATGGATTAACATACGGTGCTGCAAAATGACCACCAAAGAGAAAAAAAATTCTGATCTATGAGTTCTTCATGTTTCAGGGATTTTCTCCCCAAACTGTGTATGAGGAGAGAGAACTGCTCTAATTCAAGTTCTAGTTATCAAAGAGGGGATAGTATGCTAGAAAGTTAATATGCCTACTTCCCTACAGTTGTCAGGGAAATTAATTAATTTTAAAATAAATTAAAAAATTAAACCCAAGCTTTTATGATGGTATTTAACTACATGTAGTAGGTCAACAAGTAGCAGGTTGTCTTTTAAATTTACTTTTGCTCCAAACCAGTTTACAATATTTATTAGGGAGAGGATTACATCAGTACTGCATAAGATTTAGCCTAAAGATTCACATAGATTTTCAGCCTAATTGGGGTTTTTTTTGTGTTGTCTCTCTTTCATATTTACTCATACACAACACTATACAGACAAATATTTAATATTGTGAATTCTGGAAATTACCTGCTACGTAAAACTGATTTGGTTTTTCAGGTGGTATCTAAGAGAAACAATTAGTTCATGACTAGAAAAGACTATCTGGGGGTTCTTTGCTTGGTTTTGGTTTTTAAAGTCAATTCTGCATATTTTATACTTGCAAAAAGTGCTGTCATCATGTATTTCATAGCAGTTCCCATGGAAACTCTGTTGCATTCCTTTGTGTTTCTGTTTTGGTTTTTGATTAAATGTAGTAACAGCTGGTGGTCATCCCTCAAGTTAAATTAAATTAAGAGTTCATTGATTTTACTGCCCTCATAGTATTTTTCTCTCTCAAACATTGACCTTCTATCCGTATATTGGCTAAGAAGCACATCATACTGAAGGACATCTGTATAATCCCCTAGGCAGTCTTTTTTGCCATCTGAGCAAGATACACAAAGGAACATTAAATTATTTGTGGGACATGTGGAAATAAACTGAGCATTGACAATTTCATTGTGAGAGGGGTGAACTGGTACCTAAGAAAAAGATATGGGCTTTTCATGTGGCCAAGCATAAATCAATCAGCTTGGGTACAACATGAACTTCAACAAATGCTTAGATATATGTTATTTTTGCTCAAATAATATTACAAAAACTTATTTAAGTTGCCATGGGAAAAACAGTCTTTATACCAGGATTATCACTTCATTTCATTTATTTCCAACTGACATAAATGTTTATTTATGATCTCAGGTACTGAAAAATGAAAGAAAACAACCCTAGGAAAAAACCCTACCTTTTGTGCTTGTTTCTTAGGGTTTCTCCAGTCCACCACATTCCTTCCCTCTTTTCTAGCTTCAATTTCCCTTGCTTTTGTAGCACAATACATGCAATCTTTCCCACACATTTTTGGAGAGGCATTGGGCAATGCAAGAGATTGAGGTCAGTGCACAGCACTTTTCTTTCTGGTGCCCTTTGCATCTTACTCTTTTCCTCCACTGTTCATCACTTCTTAATTATTTTCTGTGCTCCAGTGTGGAGCACTCATGGGGTGCTGTACACTTCAGGTTACCCTGCCTTGGTAAGGTATGGGCCCCAGTCCCTCTGGGCTTGTCAGTACCCCAGTCCCTCCACAAGCTGCATTCTCTGTAGGTCTGTTTCTTCCCTGCTGTGGGATCATTCCTGGACCCAGTCCTCCAGGGCCATCTGTGATCCAGCATGGGTTCCCATGGACAGTGCCTCCTCTGCCAAACATCAACTCCTTCCAAGAGTGTATTTTCCAGCATGTCTCCATCGATGTCCCCTTCATATTCCTCTTCCATTTCATTTCTGCAGACAGGCCTTTTCACATTTCTCCTCACATGTCCTGTTTTTGTATCTTCCTGTGTCTTCTCTCACATCTCCTACTGCTTCCCCCTTTCTGTGGTCTCATGTGCATCCTGCACCCGCGTTTACCACCCTTTCTCATACGTGTCTGAGCCAGTGTACTGTGTACTTCTCTAACAGGCTGATTTTGCTGCATCCAGTGGGACAATATGTGTCACTGGGATTCCCTTGCTTTCTAAAATAATTTGTGGTAACATTTTTGTCCCTCTTCAGATGCTCTCCTAAAAATAAGAAACTCAATGGGTAAAAAAGCTGAAGACCTTGGAATCTGGAAATGAGCAGAAGTCTGGGCATTTCTAAGTCATAACCATGCCAGTCTAAATAAAATTCATAGTGAAGCAAACTTCATTTTCATACATATGGTCAATATTGGTTCCAGATGCCTTCTACAATCTCCTGTGACACCTCTAAAACAACATCTTGCAGTATTCTTTGCTACTTGGCCCTTATCTTCTCGCCCTTTCAACTCAGAGGTAGAACTCGAGTAGATAGAGCAGCCTGCAAAAATTAGGGATCCTAATTTTGAACTATTATGAATTAATTTATTTATGATACAGATATTTTTTCTGTCATTCCTGACACATATCTGTGCACATGGATTTGCAAAAAGTGTAGTTTGTAAGGAAATACCTGCAAGAACCTGGTAAAACTGAAAAATAAATGCTATTTATTTTTTTATTTAAATGCTATCGGTGCCATTTTGGCAAGTGAGGAGTTTGCACGATGTCTCCCACACTCCAAGCAATGGAAATTTTTTTTAATGTAAAATTATATAAACTTTCATTTGCTAATCCCCAACTGACTTTCTATCAATCACTCATATAGTGAGTATAATAACTTCTATTATTTTTTTTCTTGGTCTAATTATGCTATTTTGAATCCCACTGTCAAACATTTTAGGCATAATTCAGGGCATAATTCATTTCTATCTCTCTTCTCTCACCCCCATCTTTCCTGCAGATTAACACCAAAGCAAAAAATCAGTGGGAACAAGAAGAGCTAGGCAATTTTGTTAGGCGTGTTATAACTTCTTTACAGGCATCACGACACTCCAGAGGAATGAACTCATGACCTTTTACTCTGCTTATTAAAGGAACATCTTTATTACTGGCCGTAATATCAGACTATAAAGTAAGGGTATAAATTCCATACACCAAGAGATAATATCAGGTCTTATATTCACAGAAGACTAGATTAAGCTGAGGGTGACATTATTTACTACAGTGAGGTCTGAAGATCTTTTACAGAAAAAAAAGTGTACTTTCACTCTCTCCCCTCTTGCACGTAAGCGCTCCATGCACACATGACACGACAGGCGGAAATTACTTGTGGATGTTCATTTGCATGTTCACAATTTATTATTTACTGTGTCTCTGGCTGACTCAGGTAAAAATATTACTAAAATTATAATAATATTCATTGCAACCATTGCTTAATTGTAGTCAACTAGCTTTTTGCAAAGGTATGCTTATTGACTATGAGAATCAATCAGAAAAGATGCTTTTTTTCTCTCCAAATTTTACCTGGTTTCTAAAAATCTAGTAGGATTACATGGGTAACATATACTATGAAAAGAAAATTTTAAAAGTAGATATATAATCTGAAAAAAAAGCTTAAGTTTAATTTGCAGTAATGATGTTTTATTCTTTTCAGATAATCTTTCTCTTTCAAGGTGATATGTTAAAAACAGTTTTACCCTGTTGGAAACAAAAACAAAATTTTATTCTATTTTCTGTACAGGAAAACAGGCCAGACACATGCTAAGTACCAAGATCATTGCTGCCCTAAAATTTATTTTTTGAAATTATATTTATATTCAAACAGATTATATAATTTTTTACATGAAAGAGAGATCCTTCTGCAGACATGTCTTTGATATATTTGACTTCCTTGGATTATAAGGGTGTAGATGTACTTTTAGAAGTGGAGAGCAATAATAAAGGTAAGGTGTCTGTTCTGAATTCTCTACTTTGAAGTTTTACTTATTAAACCAGAGAATTTACACACCTATCCTATTATCAGTGGAGAGATAAGTGGCAACATACACAGGTTTAAAAATTATATTAATAATATTTAAATATTATTAATATTTAAATGAATATGTATGGAAATGTTGCTTGTGTGGATATGCATGTTTGATTTTTTAAAAATAATCAACTATGTCAGTATATCAATATAAAAAGCATAAAAGCCTTAAACCTATTATTGTCACTGCTTCTTTCCTTGGCAACTACAGCCATGAGAACTAAACCTCCCTCCACTCTATCACAATTTTTCTCCAGAATTTTTTCTCTTCCATTTCAATGATTTATTTTTCCCCAAAATAGCTTAAATGGAATTAAAAAAAAAAAAAAGACTTATTGTTGCATGTGGTGAAAAGACTCTGCCACTCACTCTCCTCAAAATATTGAGGATTCTGTACTATAGTTGTCAGTGAGGATTGTATAAAGCTTCTTAATTTAATCTTTGCTCTTTGTCCATGAAAATGCTTAGAAAACTCCTACTGATGCTACAGATATAACAGTCTACCTGTGCAAGTCACATAAAAAAGGACCGGGAGTCCCAGAACTATTGGTGATTACATCTATCTCATGTCCCTTTCAAATAGATTTCCATGCTATTTTTCATAGTTACCAGATACTGTTTTAGATGCACAGATGCCCAAGCTTCTGCATGTCTTCTACATGTAAGCAGTTACTAGACACCCACAGGTAGACTGGAGGTGAGCACTCGATTCAATTGTGTCACCATGATCCTGTCCACTGGATATCTGTCAGGGTTTTGGTGTCTTTCTCTAATAGAGAGACTAATAATTTCTCTCTTTCTCTCTTTTTCTTTTTTCTTTATTCTACTTCTCTAATAATTTCTCATCTTGATCTCACTCTAGTCTATGTGAATATTTCTTCAGTATCTATAATCTGCAGCTGTATAAACCACACATGGGACAAGCAAGCTTTAGGAACACTATGCTATATTCGTCCATGAATGCTGCCATTGTGCTCTGAAAACATCATAGCCTGAGACTTAGAGATGCTGTGTATTTATCTTTCTAATTTGAAAAAATAGTCTTATATTGTAATAGCTGGTTTTGCATCTGTTAAAGAGCACAGAAACAGAACAAAAAGGATTTATCCCTATACCAAGGAAATGTTAAGAAAAAAAGTAAACAAAAGAAAAGAAAGAATTCTTAAATAATAAATATATTTAATATAAACATCTTATCAGCAATTTAGGTGTTTGTGAATCTCTATGCATGCACTGGACAAATGAAATTATATCTTTCTGCTGAGCAGGTATGACATGGTTTATTCTATCTTTTAATCAAGATCATGATTTCTTGATAAGAGACAATGTTTAACAACTGGAAAACCTGACTAGAATCAGCTAGTCACATTTTATAATAAATTTTAATTTGGATCATAAATTGCAATGGGAGATCATTGCCTAAAGATATGAAGAGGTTGAGAAGACAAAACGTTGTTTTTTCTCTCTGAAAAAGGCATCTCATTCTATTACTGTTTATTTTAAAATGCCTATTTCTATACTACTCAAAAATTAATGTAAGTATCTTTTGAATGCTGTAATGTGATCCACGGGCAAGAACTTTGAAATACTTTTGAAATCATTCATGTCAAGTGATTCTACAAAGATTTACAGGTTTCAAAGCAAGGTTGGAGTAATGCTTTCCTTTATAAATAGGTTTAATTCAATAAACCTAGGTAATTTCAAATACACAATGACTGCTCTCTGGGCCGGCATAAATCTCTGTAGTTCAGCTGAAATCAGTACATCCACAATAGAGCAATCAGGGCTTTACAATGCATTAACTGAAATCCCTACTACAAACTCTATAGAGACTAGAAAACAGTGCTAGAGAAAGTAGTTACTTGGGAGTTAATAATGTGGTGAGAGAAGTAACAGAGGCAGCCTGAAAATGTAGAACATCAGAAAGGATGTGAAAGAAAAGCACAAGTAATTGTTTAATGTAGATCAGAAATGTCTTTTAGAATGAAAGACAGGAGGCTAGAATCTCACAGCCAACAATACAAGAAAGACAGACTAGGAATAAACGGAAATACAGGGGGCACAGGAGTTAATGGAGGAGCATTAGAAAATTAGGTAAAATACAGTAAATAATGGTATGCTTTTAATCAGCCATAATCTCATAGTTTTATGATGTGTTTGAGGTTTTTCTATTTCTTGCAGAAATTATGTGGAAATATCCTTAAGCCATCCTATAAATATTCACTAAGACGGCTTTTGACTCAGATACTCTCTTTTGAAGTTATATGAAAATGACAAGGTTTTGTTGCTTGAATTAATCTATTTCCCCTTTTATGCTCATATATAGTTTTTAGTTCCAAGGTTTCTGTCTGCCCAGATTAAACAGAACTCCATATGGAAATCTGACCATGAGCTGGCTCCCTTTTTATACCTTGGAGCTTTATGTTTTGGCCAAACTTTCCTTTTATGCTATGTGATAAGATTTAATTCCATATCTGGATCTTTTTGTATTCCCAAATCTAGTTATGTTCTATGGCTAATAAGACAATCATTTACCTAATTGATTCAATTACCTAAAAGAAGTCTGTCAAACCAATATTCTTATAATAGCTTTATTGGTGATAAACTGTAGAATAAATCTAGCTGCAGGAATCTTGCTGTGGCCTTTCCTGTAGGTATTTGTAAATGTAATATCCATTACCTCACTTTGATCTCATACTCTTACTGACAGTATCTCCACCATACTCCTGTTTAGGGAACCCTCTCTACAGAAACATAAAGATTTTTTTTTCCATACATGTCAATTAATGTACCATATTTTGCCTTGAAAGAAAATTGTCTAAACCCCCAAAACTTAAAATAGAAAGCAGTATCATGTTAATTTCTGGTGTTTCATTTAAACTAAATCTTTCAAAGATCTCCTTGGTACAGTAGAAACACAGTCCAAAAAATATCCCTCCAATAAAGCACTACACATTCTCTCTGACATCCCCTAAAAGCATTTAGAGTAATTTGTTTCCACATCTTATGTGGTGGAAACAAATTTTTAGGGGAAAGTGCATTTACAGATTGAATTTTGGGATGATAAAAAGGCACTAAATTAATTTTTTAAGAAAAAAAAAAAGGATTAAATTAAAATTTTAGGAGAAAAATAAAATCTGAAGCAACTCCCAGCAAAGCACTTAACCACTATTCAGACTTAGCATTTATTACAATTGCCAGAACATTTGAGTTCCTTGTTAGACAATCAAAACTTTATGCTTTCAATTTTTATGTAACCATTTGCTATACATAAATAAAGAGATACTGGGATTCATGGTTGTGGAGAGGCAAATAGAACATATGAATTACTAAATAATACTTTTCCCCAGCTACTTACTATAATAGCCCTACTCACTCCTTGTATATAATCTGACAGCTTTGCATGTTATTAATATTTTCCAGAAATATTTGCCATGGCTTTGATTTTTTCAGTACTCCAAAGGCACACAGCAAAAGCAAAAACATTTGGCTTCTTAGATAGTAGTTATATTCGCCATAAGAGTGCAGATGAAGCACAGAACTGAATCTCTTGTAAGAAATATGCATCTTTAAGAAACTGTCAGTAGGAAGGTCATACAACTTACATACTATTTACAAAATTGAGAACAGCATCTTTCTCTTTCTTTCTTCAAATTGTGTGCAGATGATGTCTATCTACCTTAGATTTTACAGAACCTTTCCACAGAAAATAGAAGTGACTGAAAGTGGAAATGCAGTGAAAATGTGAAAAGACAAGCTCATTGCAGAGAAGAGAGGAAAAAGACAGGGGTTCTTTTTTTTTTTTTTTGTCATAATCTAGGTGTTTAAATCTCTTTTTGGGTAAAATGTTGCTGTAGCAGCCATCAAAAGTATGTGTATTCTACTGTCACTACCCACTCGTAGTGACAAACTGTAGGTGCCTGCACTTAGCTAACAATTGCAGAATGTATGCAGCACACGCATGCAATCCTACAGTCCAGGATGTTAAAATGTCTTATTATCAAATAACTCCTACTTCCAGATATTCAACACTTCTTTCTAACAAGGACTTTATTTTTGGTTTGTATCCATGCTAAATTACCTTGTGTTTTAATAGTAAGGTTTGTAAAACAGCAAAGCCAATCTTAGTAATTGAGAACTAAGAATACCCTATGCAAACTCTTCAAGATCTTCATTTGTGTGGACTAATTGAATTGAAAAATCCAGGAGGTATTGTGAAATTGGATTTTTTTTTTTTGGTTAAGGGGGACTTCTGGTTGGTTTCTTGGTTCTCCTGTTAGATCGTGTTTGGCTTTTCTCAGTCACTCTTTCATGACCATTGTTTTCTCTTCTACAGATTCCATTCACTTTGGTACCTAAGGAAAATGTGCAGGAATATATACAGAAGCAACAGATTTCTTTCTTCTTACATGTGTTCTAAAACAACGGTATCTACAGAAATGGTCTCCGAGTCCAATGCTTTGGCCATACTTTTCATAAAATATTGCTACTACTAATAACGTAAAGGTTCAAGTGCTCTGAGACCACCTTGTGGGAGTAAGGGTACTGATGATCTCACTGGTCGTTATTTTAAGGCCTTCAGTCTTTTTTACTGGGTACACAGTACAGTGTCCTATTCACAGTAGCTACCTTGATATATCTTGAAATATCCCAAGGTATCAAGAGGTATCAGGTTAGGAATTTTTTATGGTTTCATAGCTGAAATAAAAATGAAGTGGAAAATAACAAATATATGTGGGTATACAGGCTGTAAGAGAGTAGTGGATGTTTCTTTAAAAGTCAGTCCCTCCGGTGGAAATGTTTGCTTAGGTGAAAAATTGTTTGCATATTTGTAAATATTTCAACAGGATTTTCCTCACACTTAAACTGTTACAGCAATTTACACCTGCAATTCTTAGGGAGAGGAAGCAATAAAGGCCTTGAAAGGTATTTTCTAAATATTCCTCTGCAACAAGAATGATTTATAGCGTGCTCATACATCATTTTTTCAGAGGCAGCATGTCAAATGAAGATGTTACTGTCTCACCCACTGCCAGCTGTGTGTTGTTGCCTCCTGCCAGAGGTTGCCATGCCTGGGGTCTGCTTCTCAGCTCGTCCCTACCCCACTGCAGTCAGAATAAGACAGCAGCAGTTCCCTGTTTAAGCTGCCTATTGCAGCCCATATGGCAGGCTCTGATTTGAAAATGCTGAGCAATGCAGCTCGAAGGAAATCATTGGCCTTCAACTGGGAAGTGCTTCAAGGACCTAATCAGTTGTGATGGGCAAATAAAACTGATTTACATAAGACCTCAGAGGTCCCTTTGAGCTTGATTTTCTACAAAAATGCAGTTCTCAGATGCAGCAAAACAGAAAAGGATTTGAAGTTTAGGTTGATAAGTTCAGTGCATAAAGAAATTTAAAAAATTTCCTAGCTATATATTAAATGAATTGTGTAAATTTTTCCATATAAGAATAACCATATAAGAATATTTAAAAGAAAATAAAGCAGAACATTCTGCAATTATTGAAGATTTCTATAAATAATTATGATTGAAAAATCATAATTTTTCCAATGTTTCTGTTGCAGGTAATACATACACAAGGTGGTATGTGCATGTATATATATAGGTCACAATTCTGTGAAATAATATTTATCAGCACTTACAAAAAATGAAAAAGCAAAATTACGGTAAATGAAAAAATATACTCCAATACTCGAGACATAGTTGAAAACAATGAAACAAATTCTTAGTGCTAGAAAAATCGACATTTCTTTTTAAGAAAGGGACTTTTTCCTTCTTTTCATTTATAAGTAGCATTCTAAACTATCTATTTTTTTATTTAGAAATTCATGTAGCTTTTTTTTTAAGAGGTAAAATCAGATAAGCTAAGATATGATGCATTTGGTTTTGATTAATGAATTTAATAATTAATATTAATGGAGATATTACAACAAATTGGAATGTGAAACTGAAAATTAACCTACATGTTTTTCAAATTATAGCAAAAAGCCTTTGCAAACACATTGAGCAATGGGATTAGAACTCAAACTGACTCTGATGACTGGAGAAGTGAACAAAATATTAACCAAAAGAACTTTATTATACAGAAATACAAAGAACTACACCCAGGAGAATCAGATGAATCAATACAAAACAGAATACTTGAGAGTCAGACAAAAATATGCATATTGCAGTGGAGAAGGGCCAAGCAGAGAATAGCAGTATAATGGGAAAAGTATCTTTTTGGATTGTATTAGAAGGATAAAGAACAAGAAGAGAAATTGTTTTGTTCTACTCATTAATGTGAAGACCTCTGTCAGAGTATTGCAGCCATATATGGCAGAGACTATTCTAAAATATTTCATCATGAACACACAGAAAGTCATGTAGAGTTTGTAAAATAAGCTCTTTCTCTATTTCTGGATAGATTATCTTCTTTGAATTCCACTATGCATGAAGAATATGCAAATTAATATCCTTGCTAATTCATTCCTTTAATTTTGCCATTAGGAATGCTTGGAAATCAAACATGAAACTCCCCCACGATTGCTACATTACAAGAATAAAACATGAAGAAAAACACGAAAACATTTTTAAAATTTTTAGAGGCTGTTATAAAAAAAAAGAATCATTTCCTGTAGTCTCTGCTTAAGGAGATAAGAATTTTTTTTTTATTTTTATTTTTTAGATAACATTTAGGATACAAAAAACCTTTTACTTAAAAGGTCAAAGAATGGAAATGAACCAAGGAGAGAGAATGAAGAATTTCCTTTATAGTTTCAACTGCATAGTGATAAGTACCTACCTTAGGCAATCCTAAACCATCTTTGAACAGGAGGGAGGTTGGATGTTCTTTTGAGTTTCTTCATAGTCCTCTGTTTTGGTTTTTTTTCCCATTAACTATCTGAATCTGATACAAAATTTAAGAGATTTAAACATCTTTCAGATTCTTTCAGTAAGGCCACAAAAATTATCAAAATTTTGATGAGTTTATGTGACTATAACTTGAGAATTGCCCAAGGCTTAGTTGAGGTTATTACAAACAAGCTATTGTTTAGCTTCAGAAACAAAAATTATAAGTGGGGTTTTCAAATGTAACTTTAGTAATTTCTGCCTTGAGTGGTGCCTAGAAGAGCAAAGAAAATGAAATTAAAAGAAAGTGCAAAGAAACTCTCTGCAAGTCCAAACAGAAAAGTAAGAGAGTTTTAACATAGTTGAAGTCTATGTGTATTATATAAACCCTTAAAAATGGGTATAAATTTAGGATGTTAGTATCTCATAAATAATTACATAAGAAGACCAAAAGAATGCCAAAATAATGTATGCATTTAATGTAGGGCATAATAGATATGTTATATACTAGTGTTCTAGAATGATAACAAAAACTATAGTGTCAAGACAAACAAACAAACAAAAAAAAAATAGACCATCCACATCTATTGTAAATAAGACTTTGACCCAAATGCAGTGATCATGCAAGATGCATTCTGTTTGAAAATAGTTTCTTACAAAGGTTTTGCTTTGCTTATAGTACATGGGTACCCAGTGATTTGTCAGCAGCAAAGTACTTAATAAAGGAAGTATTTTTCATTTAACATGTTAAACAAAAAGACTGCATTAAGTTTTACGGCAGAAGAGTTACTAGAGTAGGATTCATATTTCATGAAGAGTTCTCGACTAGAACTTCATATTTTATGAATATAACAGTACCTAGATAGGAAGTTATTTTGATATTTCCCATCCTCTTCTTAGTCCTTGTAATTAATAGGAGTAGGATCATATACTGTCCTTAAGGAAAAAGAAAATATTAGTGTCAGGGATTGGTTTAACTCCTTCAAACTAAAAACAGAAATGCATTTTTGTTAGTTCTGGGATATGCAGCTTAACAAATCTAAAACACAAAATATATCCTTGTCAAAAAAACACGTCAACTGCTTATACACATTAAAAAAATATTGTTCTCAGATAAAATGATCTCTTTTTTGTCTTTTAAAAATTTATATTACTAAAATTACTAAAAAATTTAAATTACTAAAGTTACATTTGAATCACAGAATTGCCTGGGCTGGAAAGAACCTCTGCTTCGTCTCTTCCCTGCAGAAAATCATATGGTTCCAACTCCATTGCATTGCCATGTGCAGGGACAGTTTCTGCTAGACCAGGTTGCTCATAGTCCTATCCAGCCTCACCCTGAACACTTCCAGGGATGGGGCACTGAAATTTTCTCTGGGCAACCTCTTCCTGTACTACACCACCTTCATCATAAATAATGTCTTTCTAATATTTAATCTAAAACTATTCTTTTTCAGTTTGAAACCACTCACTCTTGTCCTGTCTTTACAAAATGTCTCTCTCCATCTATGTTGTTGCAGACTCACATTGAATATTGTGTGCAGTTTTGTTCATCACAATATGAGAAAGATGCAAACCTATTAGAGAATATCCAGAGGAAGGCAACAAAGATGGTGCAGGGCCTTGAGGGGAAGCCATATAAGAAGTGACTGAGGTCAGTTGATCCGTTCAGCCTGAGGAAGAGGAGTCCGAGGGGAGACTTCATTGAGATCTTCAATAGCCTCACAAGTGGAAGAGGAGGGACAGAAACTGATCTCTTCTCTGGTGATAGATGACATGACCCAAGAGAATGAACCAGGCATGAACCTGAGTCAGGAGAAGTTTAGGTTGCATATTAGAAAAAGTTTTTTCACCCAGAGGGTGGCTGGGCACTGGAACTGGCTTCCCAGGGAAGTGGTCACAGCACCAGCCTGACAGAGTTCAAGATACATTTGGACAGTGCTCTTGGGGATGGTGCAGTGCAGGGCCAGGAGTTAAACCCCATCATCCTTGTGGGTCCCTTCCAACACAACTCTCAAATTCTTTTTTTCTAGGCTTCTCTGTGTACTGGAAGGCCACCAGTAAGTCAGCCTGCTCTTTTCCAAGCTGAATAAACACAATTCTCTTAGCCTTTCCTCACACGAGAGGTGCTCGATCCCTCTACTGAGAGCTACTAAACCAAGCTAGTTACTTAGTGTGAAAATACTTTTTTTCCCACTCAGTAAGGACTTAATTGCAATCAATGCAACTGTGTAAGGCTCATACTATCTGAGAAGTTAATTCATCAATTCTTTGATAACTAAAAATCCCAGATGAGATTTTTAAGGGACTGGTAGAGGTCTATAAAGGATAATTACTTAATTTATTAATGAAAGTCACAAAACCTTTGGATAGATTTTGTGGCATATGGCAGAACTACCACTGGAATGCAATTTCTAGATAAAAAATAGGAAAATTAACATAACCAGAGCAGCTTATCACAAGCTGAAATGAGGGAAAAGTCCTACAAGCATTCAACACTCTTTCAGAAATTGACTTGTGATATTTATTAATTCATAAACACTGTCAGCTATGTCGAAATCAAAAAGCATCATCTGGCTTTTCTTGATGTTTGCTGTGACAGCAGTGTTTACTGCATCTTTCTGCACTCTTTCCTTCCTTTCTACTGTTATTCTCTGCTTCATCTCTTCCCTGTGACCAAATATTACATTTTTCTATTGCAGGATCTCAAAATTCCAGCTTTCCAGAAATACATTTACCACTAGTTAAAAATTTTATACAATCATAAGTTTTTACTTTTTAAACATGAAATTTTGATAATTCATAACATCAAGAATAAATTAAGTGGAAGATTGCATTGGCATCAATGTTGTAAAGTAAGTCAGATTAATACATTAACATATAAAAAGACTTATGTCTTTGAAATATTAATATTGTAATTGCAATAAGTAATGTAAATATCTTTAATATTAAAATTTTTTATTCACAGATTTTTGCAGACTGATTTTTCTCTCATGTGTATATAGTGCCTCCAAATCAGAAGTCTGAAAGAAGAAGTAGAAAAAAAAAATCAAGAAATATGTTTATGCAACTATGTAATTGACTAAGCCAGTGAATCTAGTCATACCTCACAGTTCCAGTCCACTCTTCTCCCCTAAAGCCAACCACATCCAAAGCAGCATGGCCAGCAGGGCGAGGGATGTGGTTCTGCCCCGACTCTGCTCTTTTGAAACTCCACTTAGAGTGCTGTGCCCAACTCTAGGATGCCCAACATAATGATGGTGACCTGTTGGAGCAAGTTCAGAGAAAGGCTACAAAAATAATCAGACCACTCTCCTTTAAAGACAGGCAGGGAGATCTGGAGTTCTTCAGCCTGGAGAACAGGAGGCTCCAGAAACACCTTGCACCTGAAGAGAGCAACAGGAAAGGTGAAAAGGAAATGTATGGACTTACAGGTCAAGGGGGAAATGGCTTCAAACTGAAAGAGGAGATAGATTTTTAGATTAGATACTAGAAATAAATTCTTTAAGGTGAGGGTAGTGAGGCACTGGGAGAGGTCCCAGAGAAACTGTGGATGCCCACAACTGGAGGTGTTCAAGAACAGGTTAGATGGGGCTCTGAGCAATGTGGTCCATTGGAAGGTGTCCTTGCCCATGACAGGGATATTGGAACTAGATGTTTTTTAAGTCCAACCCAAACAATGAAATGATTCTCTGATAAATTCTCCAAAAAGTGAATTTCAAAAGGAACAATAAAGGTTGTATAGATTTTAAGGGAGAGTAAAGTCTGCAAAAACAGTCACAGCTAATAAAATATCACAGAACATAAATCTTTGCTTCCAATTATTATATATACCATTTAATACAGCAGAGAGGATTTTTGCTGTTCTATTCACTGAAAAAAATGTTTTTTGCACTAAGCAGCCATCTAATTTCATGTTGTCTTTGTGATGTTCTTCATTGAATTTGCAATCAGTGTGGAAACAATGTTCCCCTCAATTTGTTATAGCAATTATCTTACTAAGAGAAATAAAATGACCCTAAAGCGAATCCAACACAAAAAGAGTGTGAAACATCTGTGTACAGTATGTTTGTGTTCTTCTGTGAGTTAGAGTCCCTTTAGATATATAGACAGTATCAGGACTGCATCCCTCTCAGCTCCTTAAAGGAAAAGTAAGCAATGAATCAATGATATTCCAAAGCAGGGGAAGGCTGTTACACATCTGAACGTTTCACAGCATGCCAGATGATTAACAGCATGTTAGGTAATGATGTAAGTGCCATAAATTAGTTTATATTGTACAATGTAAATACTCAGCACAACTGATGTCTGAACAAAGAAATCAAGACAGAAAATGAGAATTTGGACCAAATCCAGTGTGCTCTCCAATTACTTGGGTTTTGTTTTGTTTTGATGAGTAAGTCCAGAATAATTTCTTGTATGTATATATGAAATATATAGTGAATATTCTTTTATATCTGTATATATTCTTTTTTCTAATCCAAATCTCTCACTCTCTCTGAAAAGTTCCTCTCCCTCTCTGTAGATGAATAAAATTTATAATTATTTTTACCATTTTTTAAATACAAGCCTTGGAAATTAATTTTGATCAAATACCAGGTTTATCTTTATAGCTTGAATAATTAAAAAATAAAATATAGTGTGGTAGTCTGTTGTTTTCAGTTTGTTCTTTTGTAGTAGGTTTTAAATATTTCTTGTTGAAGTTTGTAAGGGTTCATTCCATGTACCCCATTTGGCTTCCCTGATGGTTCAGTCCTGAGTTGTTTACCCCAAGATTCTCCCGCTAAGTGCATGTCAATCCACCTGTCAATCTCCTTGTGTCGCCTTTGTTCCCTTCTGGAATGTTCCCTGCCCTTCATCCCTTCCTTAAAGCAAGATTGGGCTGCAGGGCTTGCTCCTTCCCCTTGGTGGCTTCTATTGGATAGCCCTGACCCTGCACCCCTCCCCTAATGCCTTCCTATTGGGAAAAGGGTGTGTCCTCCCCTTAGTCCTGCCTTAAAAGCAGCTTTTTGGCCTAATAATCGTCATTTGTCCCTGAATCCTCTGGGGAAATAAACCTTCCTTGGAACTCAAACAAGTGACCCCCTCTATTCCTTTGCCTGGTTCCTGGTGCTGTGCTGCTGCCGTGTTCCCCACACCAGCTGCGGGCCCCTGCACCACCAGCCGGGGGGACTCCGCAGAGATTTGGGGGCGGCCGCTCCCGTGACTGCACAGCGGTCTGGGGGCTGAGCTGGCCAGGGAACATCTTCCTGTGACTGCAGCGCGCAGCTATGATATAGCATATGTAAATGTTTTCTGTGAATGTATGTTCATAAGTAGCACTGAATGAAGTCAAAAGGTCAGAAAATAATTATTTAAATAGTGCATGATTAAGCTACTGACCGTACTGAAACCAAGGATTCTAACAAGGTTTAGATATCGTGTGGGATAATGAAAATGCTTACAGAAAAATAACATAATTGCATAATGTAAAAAAATGGAGAAAAGTATACACACACTTCTGTTCATAATTCAAATGCTATTTAATAGGTGTTAGGAGGACATGTCTATAATTGCTCACTCTGAGGGTTTTGGAATGTTTTTTTTTTTTCAGATGAGGGAGAGTAGAGAACTGGTAGAGAATCCAGCTAGATGCATTTCTGGCGTGGAATACTTTTGTTACACTTCTCTTGAGATTTAGTCTTATAAATTTACACCTCAGAGTGTGACAGGCTTGTAAGCATTGACACTGTATATAAAAAAACAGTCTAGCAGACTTACAAATACGGTACCAATGTGCAATAGCAACAAATATGCAACCAGGGAAAATTTCTGGTTATGACAGTGGCTGCTGAATTAATTTTTTGGTATCTATATTTAATTTCTTTTCAATTTGGTAGCCTGCAAATTCCATGACTTGAGCATGTTTTGCAGGAGTTGAAAGAGGGTCATAAGCCTTTTTCAGTACTGTTCACAAGAGCTGGAAAGGAATTACTTTTTTCTGAGTAATTCTCATACACATCTCGATGAAGGGTCTCCAAGTAATCTTTGTTTCCATGTCCACGATTTAAAGTTAAACCAAGGAAATTCCACATTTGAATAATGTAACATTAGTGAAGGAAACTTATTCTGCTGTGAAAAAGCTCATACAAATCTATTATTTGCTTCACTTAATGGTCCAGTGTTCTAAAATCTTGAAATATTCTGCCTCTAGAAATATGAAACCTAATTCCAGTTCTTCCAAACCCTGGTTCTAACCCTGGAACTATGAATTCTCTTACATCTTTCAAGACCACAAAACACTGATTGCAAACAACTTAAGTCATTTCAGTGACTCAAATTGCTATTAAAAAATAAAGGTTATAACTATCTGCAAAAGCAAAAGATGACCTCGGGTGTAGGTATTGTCACTTTCAAAAATAGCACTGACATTTTTCCTCACCTTGCTCCAATATTTTTTAAAAATGGACTTTTCTTCATTGAAATATGTCACTATTGTTATTAACTATGCTGCTACTTTACATATTTTATTCTGCCGTCTATGTACAAAGTAGCTTTATTTGTAAAGTTGCTTAAGAAAAAAATTTAAAAATTAAAGCAATTTTATTCTCCTTAGCATAAATTTCAAGTCTATCTTTCAAACATAAAATAGGCACTGTTTGTTAAATTTCACCAGTGATGTAGGAATAGATTCAGAAAAGGTCATTCCATAAAAATATGACATTCATACTAATAGAACAAGAGAAATGAGATGGCAGGAGACAACCACTATTATAATGAGAACAACTCAAACATAGAATAAAACCCATATATTCATGTGATGGAAGCCCAACTTGTACATGTGTACAGGGGTTGAATAGGTTTTCAGTGACCAAAATTACTTATTAAAATAGAAATCTGTCTGAACATATGAACCTGAACTCTGTCAACCATAGTACTTCTGCCAAAGCTGAATAAAGGAATAAACCCATTTGCAAACTGGTTAAGAAAACAGTAATTTTTGTTTTGAACATCTTTACACTGGAGCTGCTACAAAGCCATGCTTAGATCCCTTTGTTGAGAAACCCTCATCAGGTTAATCTAGGGATTTGATTTTATCAGAGGATCTGCAGTTTCACATAGGAATAGAAGGAGCTTTTTCAATAAAATAAAGATTCCAAGAATGGCAAGATAAACAAATAAAAATAACCTTAACATTAACTTGGAGACAAATAAGACACCAAATATTCAGAGTAATTAAAGAAATCCAATAATATATTTCTAACATATTACTGTTCAGTAGGTGACTCATTTTACAATTCCTGGAGTTTCCAAATCCTCTTATTTTTAATTATTTAAATCAAGGAATGTGTTTATCTTTATTCCTCACTGTCTTCTACCTATTCCATCATCTTCTTTTTCTTTCATCTAGAGTATATTATACAGGGTGGTTTTTTCCTTTTTTCTTCTTTCTTGCTCCTTCCCTCTTTACTCTCTCTCTTTCTCTTGTCAGATAATTTAGTTACATTTTATTAGTGCTTGTTGAATTGAACTATGCTCTTGTCCTTTTGCTAGAATACAAAGAGGTCATTCTTAAAAAAGAGTACAAATGGATAAAGCTTAATTCTCAGAGTATCACTTCCTAATAGCCTTTTGCAGTGTTATATATAGAAAATTTTGACTATGGCAGTGGAAGAAAGAGGAAATTAATAAAACTTAGTACTCGGTGAAGTTTTTCAACAGTGAAGACAAAATAAACAGCAAAAGGCTTAGCCCTGTGAAAAAATAATTATTGATAAAAGTTGTTCAGAGATTCCCTTGTAACAGTATTTGCTTTTTTGAGAGGGTCTCTGTCTGTAAGTAAAACACTCCTCAGTTGTAAGAAACAACATGGCTGGTGAAATCAACCATTCCAAAGGAGTTTGCATAGCCTCTGTCATAGATTAGCCCCATTAATTTTACGTCTCTCTTTCCCATAATCAGGAAATATCATGACATCAAATTTCCTTTTATATAGCTTTTACTTTCTTTTTATTTTAATGTCATCAATCCATTATAAAACAGTATTAAAAAGCAACAAAGCTGAATGCTGTCATATCTGGGGGGTAATTCATGTTTGTACCAAATACTGGCATGGAAAATCTGTTCTTTTTCTGGTTTTAGAAGACTTTTTTAATGAGTGTTTTATGATGTTTCTGTTTACACAGTATTTTTACAACTGTTGCAAATAGACACAAATATCATAAATTACAGGAAAAATCATCCTCAGCTTCCTTCAGGCTTAATATAAAACAGTTACTAAAAGGGGAAATATGTAAGTGCTGCTAAAGCCTGTTTGATGAAATCCACATGGAGATTCAAGTTGAGATCTCAAGTCATTAGAAAAATATGAAATTTCATACCCTATCTTCACATCTTATTTTCAAAATAAACAAAATCCAACTATAATTATTAACATATGCTCATTAATTAATCTGGATCATAATTTTTAGGGAGACTTTGATGCTACCAAAATTTTGTGATACATGGGGATTTAAAAAAAGCCTGCTGATTTCTTTGGTCCATAATACCTGATTATTCTTACTTGGGAGTATAAGACCACAAACATTACTTCTGAAGAATGGAGAGGCCTGAACCTCATGGAGGTAGAAACACATCTCATATGCACTAACTGAATTTAATATATTTATGTCCAAGTAAAATTTCAGGTAAAAACAGTGATTCATATATAATTGAAAAGGTAACTAGATAATAATCAGTAAATGTTGCTGAATTAGATTGTATGGAGGAAATAGAAGATAATGCATCAAGGAGCATTGAAATTCTGATCTCAGATGAGCACTACCCAGAAGCTGTTCAGAAAGCAAGATGAAAAGTCTTTACAGGAGGATTCAATACTTCAAGTAGTTTCATTGCAGTTCCTTTGAAGCTATTAATCACTCTCTGTTCATACAAATGGCATAACAAGGCATATTTTTGCAACATGATTGTAGCATGAGGTTTTTTCCGAAGATCTTTTATTAGCACAATTTTCCTCCTTATGTCCGTCAATTATTTTTCCAATGTGATTGACAAAACAGCCCTCTGGAAATGCAAGCTCTTATTTCTAATATTCAAACTCTTGTTGCTGAATAAGGGTTTATTCAAGCTAAGCTGAAAATCCCAGCTGTGATCCATAGAGCAATTCTAAATCAGGAAGTCCTTCCTATTTCTGTTATTTGATAAACACAAAAGTCTTTAAAAATATAATTTTCTGTGGCATGTTTTCATTGCCAAAAATTCAATGTCTGTGAGAAATATAGTTGTAATATCTTCTATACCAAGTATAATTGTCCCTAAAATATTCAGATTCAAGTAATCTTAAATCCCAAAAACTCAACAGATTTTACCACTTAAATCTGAACATCTTATGCACATTCATCCTGTATCGTTACAAGCCACTAGAATTTGATCATTGTTGCTGTGGGCAGAGAAAAGAGATGCAATTATAATCATCCTTTCTCCTTAGTAATCTTAAAACTTTCCATATAATGAGCTCTACAACTGTCCCAACAGGAGTGTGTGATCAGAGAGGTGAGATTGTCCACAGTAGAAATGTCAGTTTAAGGAGTGGTGCAGAACAGGACAGGAAGTTAAAAGTCATTGACTAGCATAGCCACAGCTATATCAAAGAGCACTCATCATTCATTCTCATTCATCTCAGAGAAAGCATTAATGCATTTGTCAGTGCATCTTTTTTTCCCCACTGGCTGCAACCTTATTTTCTTTGATCTCTATCTTTGGAAGACTCAGTTTTACAAAATAAATGCCCAGATTCAATTCATCACTTTGATAGAAAAGTCAACCATAAACCTGCAGAAAATTCATAGAAAGCTGAATAACAACATGTTTGCCAACAAATTACTGGTATCTTCAAACATTTCTCACCAGTTTGGTCAGAAATTAATTTAAAAAAGAAAATAAAAAAATAAAAATCAAAACCAACCTACAAACCAACTGCAAAAGAGGATAACCTCACTCATTCAAATAACAAGAAAACAGAAATAAAAGCATCCATTTAACTAGTTTCCCTTAGTGTAACAAAACTTCTTTAAATGTTATATGGCTTACATTATAGGCCACTATTAGCAGGATTCTTCCAACCACAACTACTGTAAATAATATAAAAAGATTTGCCTTTCTGCAATATATTTAGTATATTCACATCAGTTTGTTTTCCTTCTGAACATGAGAAACATTTCTGGCACTGCAAATGTCATTAATACTTCAGCATACATTAAGGTCCATTACTCACATTCCTGACTATTTGCACAAGATAGACCAGTATCTGATTCTAAATCATATAGAAAAGTCAAGAAAATAAGAAAAGAAATATGTAACTAAACGCTCCATAAGTCAATGAAGTAAATTCTGCACGTTAATTTGTTTATGGAAAACAAGGTTTTGCCTAGAGGCAAATTTCAGTTTGTGTCTTTTTTCAGTGCACTGTTATTTTTTTGCTTTATCACTGTATGAATTACCATTATAAACTACTGTATATTTGATGCTTGCCTATGGCTATCCAGAGATCTCTGCTGATGGAAGGCTGAACAGCATTAGGACTACATTAGAAATAGCATGTTTTATTTAGGGACTATGTTGGTAACTTAGCACCATATTTCCTTTTGCAATTTGCTTACCCTAATTGTCAAAACATTTCCTTCTTTTACAAAAGTGCAGCTGTTACAAATGCTTACAGATGAGGCAGAACAGGCCCTACTAATAATATCACATTGTTGACTCATTGATAGCTTTTGCAACTTTTTGTTATGTAGTCCAATTTATTTCTTTGGTCCAAAAAGTTTCAAGTATCAACTCTAAGACTGTATTATTTGTGAATAGACAAAGCATTCTGAAACAAGCAGAATTGCTTAGATCTCTTAATTTTAACAACTGAGGACATTCAACTGACAAAGATAGAAGCAAGCCTTTGGAAAACATAACTTCTTATGTGACCTGCTTGAAACTGAATTACATAAATGAAGGAAAGAATACATTTTCTGGAATTTAAAATGTTCTTAGGTTGTTTGTTTGTTTGGAGTTTTATGTTTGGGGTGTTTTTGTTTTTTTTTTTTGGGCGGGGGTTGAGTCGCAAATCCTTTCAGTTGTCTTTAGAGACCCTATACGAACTCCTATCTGACACATTTACTAGGATTAAATATTTATTCTTCAACAGACACTATAATTGAAGTCTGTTTTGGCCTGAATGCTCTACCTTGCAGTCATTGGAGGCAACTTCATCCCTTTCAAAACCTGTCTTTAGCTGACTTTAATTCCAGCGATTTTTAATCTGACAGCCTGTGAGAATTATGACAAAGCAAGTTTTTAAATTTGAATGCATGTTGGCAAAAGTTTGGATATTTACCCATTGCCAGAAACTTTACTGATGTATTAACATTAGCCTTGATACAAAGTGACATCTTAAGGAAAAAATTAATTCTAAATACAGTTTTTGCCTGAACAGTGAAAAGAAAAACTCAATGAAATTATGAACTCATTGGCATGAGATGCACTTTTATATGGCTCGAGATCAATGGCAAGATGTCGAGGAACATTCCACAATTATCTACTTGAAAATTGCTGAAACTTCCACTTGTTTGCATGATTCAAAAATGGATTATACAAATCTCTAGGAAGCATACTCCTTGGAGCAATCCAGTGTATGATGAATGTAAAAAGGAGACCAGGACCAAGTAATTTCATAGTTATAAGATATTAAACCATTTTGCTAGAAATTGAGAGAAGAAAACCCCCCAAAAATACACAGACAAAACCCAACCATTCATGCTAGAAAAATTTCACATTAGATGTTAGCTGCATATTCAAAGAATCATAATTTTTGCACTTCAGATAAACTTAATGTAATAAATGGAAATACAAATAAAAGACTATGCTTATTTTTTTTTGTTTAAAAATCTCATTTTCATTTCTGCTTCCCGACTATCAGCAATGTGATACCTCAGTATGCAGTGGAAGTCCATCACTCTCAGATTATTTTCAGCTCAAAATTATCTTCTGCTGGTATAAGTTGCTATAGTATGCTTTAAAAATCAATAGCTGCCAGCAAGAATTTGCTGCACATTAAGTTAATGACCTACTTGTGTGAGCTGCACAGTGTATATGACAGTGTTGTATCAAAGACAAAATAGAACTTTTGCTACAAATATAAAGACAGGAGTCATTCACCTCCATAAAACAAGGACACATTCTATTGGCAGAGGGTATAGATTTCTTTCCTCATCACAAACTATGTAATAACGGTAATATATTGTCTTTATCACTATGTTGGTTTTCATTCACCACAAAAAATTATTCTATACCACCTGAATGGACTAGTATACCATCTGAGACCAGAAAAAAAGATGGAGCATTTCAACTAGTTATTTGCTTTGCATTCAGCTGCTCTAATGTGAATCAGAGAAATTATAAGCTAGGTGATGTGAGATTTTACAGTAAAGAATATTATAGGTGCAAGTAAGCATAGGCATTTTTTTTCCAGATTGTGAGTCAAGAACAAAGCCAATGAGGAATGTCACCTATATTTATATAATTTTCTAAATGAAGAAAATATATACGCTTGCAGTATTATTAAATGGCTATGAGAATTGCATGATGTGCAGCAGAGACAGCCTTCACCATGACAGCTTTAAAGACAAATGCTTTGTTCTAGGTCATATGGGCATCGGCTTCACTGACAGCACTTGAGGCGATAACATACTAGGTAAATGTGTCATGGACCAATCTGCTAATACCTACACAGATCCTCTGCAGTGTATTTGGTATTAAAAAAGAAGGAAATATTGTTCTCAGAAAGGTAGCTCAAGGAACACCTCACCAAGTTGCTTATATACAGATATAGGCTGTTTCAAGGAAAAACAGCATGGGCTTGGACAGGAGAACATGAGAAACGTACACCAAAACATCACAAGCATTAGCAGCCCAGGAGCAGGTCACCTGCTGAGTGATACTAAAATTTTTACAATGTGTAAGCACCGATTCTACCTCACCCAAAAAAGTAGAAATCCCAGTTTCCATATTCTTTCCTCCTTACTCTTATCTTTTACTACAACTGGCTCAGGGTTAAAAGGGTTGACCACCTGAAAAGTGGTTACATTTTAGAACACTGAAAGAATGGGCAAAAGTTAAGAGAAGTGAATCTATAAAATAGAAGTGAATGTATAAAATAGAAAGGAAACATCATAATAATAAATATTACAAAATAGGGAAAGTATCCAAGAGTAGAGAGACTATCCTATTTTCTGAGTTGTTTTCAGTTACACTGTTATCTGAAAATTCAGTAGAAATGCTCAGAAAATGTATTATTTTATTTGTTGGTAAAAAATACATATTTATTATTACTTTTAAGGTATATATTATTTTTAGCTGCTCTTTGTCACAGAGAATCAAAAGTAAATATTTAGTAAAAGCTGAAAAAATTCAGTGATGATATTTCTCTGTTCTTTAGCTTCATTGTTTCATTATTATACAAGAGAGTTAGGATTGTCCTACTAGTTGAATAAGAAAAAAAAAATCTAAAGAATTTCCAAAATCAAGAAAATATTTGACATAGTGCTATCATTGAATTTTTATTCTTTAAACGATGTAAAGAATAATTTCTACAGGCAAAACATTTTCTCAAGTATCTCTTGAGAGTAAGTAAAATTTAAGTTGTGCTGCTCACAGTAATAGACTATACCCCTTTTTTCCCTAATATGATGCAAATAGTCAAGACTCCATTTTTTCCTCTGAGCTACTTGACATTTCCTTGCAAATTGCTTCCAGCAGTGTTTCTCCAATAGCTATTAGTGCTGGGTGTTGTCTTTATTTTTTGGTGTGCAATTTTATAACTGACAAAGGTATTGTCAGTTATGAAAATAGGGAAGATATGTGCGCTAAAAAGTCAAACTAAATTAATCAATGTGTTTGCTGAGAAATGGGTAGGATTATTTTCCTTATTTAGATATCTCTTTCTTTTCTTGGTTCATGATTTACACAATCAATAGAAAGCACCTTTGCAGCTTTGCTTAGAGAAAGATAGCTTACTGCAAAAAAAAAAATTGTAAAAAATGTATATGTACTTGTACACGTAAGAATAAAAAAAAAGTCACCACTGAGTACATTTCATGAAGAGATGTGCTTTGAAACTGAAAGTCAAACCATAAATGCCAGATGTCTGAAGGTTTACCTCTGTGGAAATTTGAAAGATAAATGATTTATATATTTTCATTTTATAACCATCTTTATGATGGGAACAGAGTGAGGTGAACTGTTCTGTAAGTAATAAGTTATGAGATGTTGAAACATATGCTGAAAAGCTCACTATTTTGAATTCCAAACTCAGTTTTTCTGGCTTAATCTTTACAGCTGGGCTCACATAACTTCTGTTTAATATATTTTACATTATCAAATATTCTTATTAAACCCTTAAGAAGATATTCAGAAACAAAATCTTTTACAACTTCTATATAAAGACAGAAACAAAGCTGCACAAACTTTCTTAGCTCTATTTCAAAGAAACCTGGTGACATAAGGAAATATTAAGTGCTAGTGAAAGTAAAAACTGGCTAGAAGGTTTTTCACAGAAATATGTAGAATTTTGCACACATCCAAAATCTTACAAACTTTAAAATCTCCATATGAATAGACTTTATATTGCAAATGATGCCAAGCCAGATGACTGCAGTGTCAAAAGAGCTGCCAGTAGCATTAGAATATTTTCATTTTCTGGTAGATCAATAAGTTAGTGTAAGGTGACCATGTTGCCAAACCTGTGTCATTACTCTGATTTGAAAACTAGAATAAATTATATAACCTGCTTCATTAGAAAGACCAGCTATTTCTGTCTTCTATTACTGAACATGAACTTTGTCTTTACACTTTTCTTTCTTTTTTTTTCTTTTGCCAGTCATTTCTCCTTTTTTTTTCTCTGCAAACCCCAGACTTACACTCTACTTCAGTAATGACCATTTATCTGTGGAAACAAAGAATATAATTTTGCCATTTTTTAATATCTTTGACATTTTATGCTAATTTTACAAGTATTTCTTTCAAAAGTTAATGGAAAAAAACATTTCTTTCTGTTTTCTAATAGATTAATACATGTATATGTCCCCCAATTATAAGGACAATAAACATGGAACAGGACAAGCCTTCTGCTAAAAGCCAGTAGGATAACTCCAAGACCAGTCATGTCTGGTAAATACTTAAAATTCTGTACTTAGGAAACTCTTTCAGTTTACTGAAGTAGGGAGAATTCCCAGAGAAGGGAAAGCACCATAAAAGCACAAAAAATAGTTAAACCTGACTTAGAGGCATTTTGCTATATGCTTGATGTCCTCCCCAGAAATTATATAGTACTTTGAAAATTTACCAGAAAATAACAGTCTTTCAAATGGAACCAACCATGTAAGTTCTTCCCAGACCTATTTTTCTCCAAGGAGAAAAAAATTTGGTTTCCACATGAGGGGCAAACATTCACAAATAAGTGAAGCAATGTGTGACTGGGATGTTTTCTGTTTTGATAAAGTGTAATATCTATACACAGGTTTCACTCCACAATCTGTGGAGATATGGTCCTCTAGAAGGACTTCTTCATTTAAAAGGAAAGCAAAATTAGTGTATGGTTTCAGAAGTATGAAACACTGATGTCTCATAGGGATCTTTCCATAAGATTCCTAAGATGATCTGCTCGGTGGATGCAGGAAAGGCTGTGGATATTATCTACCTAGACTCCAGCAAGGTCTCCGACACTGTGTCCCACAGCACGCTGCTGGAAAAGCTGCAGCCCACGGCTTGGACAGGAGCACTCTGTGCTGGGTTAGGGACTGGCTGGATGGCCGGCCCAGAGAGTGGTGGTGAACAGTGCTGCATCCAGCTGGGGACAGTCACCAGTGGTGTCCCTCAGGGCTCTGTGCTGAGGCCAATCCTGTTCAATATATTCATTGATGATTTGAATGAGGGAATTGAGTCCACGATCAGTAAATTTGCAGGTGACATCAAGCTGGGAGCATGTGCCAATCTGTTGGAGGATAGGAGGGCAGGGTGGTGAAGGGCTAGGAACTCAAGCCCTGTGAAGAACAGCTGAGGTAGCTGCGGTTGTTTAGCCTGGAAAAAAGGAGGCTCAGGGGACTTTATCACTCTCTACAACTACCTGAACTGTGGTTGTAATCAGGTGGGGTCGGTCTCTTCTCCCAGGCAACCACTGTCAGAGCTAGAGGACACAGCTTTAAGCTGTGCCAGAGGAAGTTTAGGTTAGATGTCAGAAAAAAAAAAATCTTCACTGGAGGAGTGATTGGGCACTGGAATAATCTGCCAAGGGAGGTTGTATAGTCACTGTCCCTGGATGTGTTTAAAAAAAGATTGGATATGGCACTCAGTGCCATGTTTTAGTTGATGGGGAAGTGTAGGTTAGGTCATGGACTTTATGATCTCAAAAGCTCTTTTCCTACCTAGATCATTCTGTGATTCTGTGATAAGAGGATGGTGTCCAAGTGTCACTAAATGTGGCATATTAATTCTATGGAAAAGGTACTAAAATGGGACAAAGGCAGGCATAAATGGTGCTGGGTGATGCTGGAAGCTCAAAGAGACCCTCAGAGCTTGAATTTGACATGATGGGGAAGGGAATTCAGTGAAAACAATATAAAGATCAGAGTGATGGTCTCAGCACAAGCAATAAGAAAGATAATTTGACTGCAGTTTGTCTTTAGGTTCTTGAAGAAAAGTGAATATAAGACAAAAGAAGTAACTCAGTGGAATGAAACAGAATATTCTGGGGATTCTTAGGGAGAATGAACAATATATATCAATATGGCTTTGACAGACTGGTCAAGAGAAGTGCAAAAGATGGGCAGAAGAATTCTTTGCTGTAGACAAAAACAACCATAAGAAAATCCCTATTAACTCTTTCTCACACATTAAAGTGTTTCTGAATCAGTTTTAAGTGAGAGTTATAAATATGCTAAGCTAAAAATAAAAATCTCTACAAAAGAAAAACTAATTAGGTGAGCATTTGAATAGATAGTCTCAAGACTATGAGTTATTGTATTCCTCTTACAGATGAAATATCAGAACTGGAATGGCAATTTCTATTGCTAATTATTCAGGTAGTCATAACATTTAAGCAAAAAAAGGAGGTAAAGAGTCTTAGTGGACTCAATGTCATAAAATTTAATATAAAAGTGACAAAATCATAACACTCTTGTTCATAAGTTTATTTGTCATATTTATTTTTTTTAAAAAGAGAGCAAAACTTCCTCAGCAATTGCCAAAATATGATGCTCTGATACCTCTCGGTTTGACTTGAAACATAAAATGTGAATTTAACTAAGTTTGGGGACGATTTTGTTCGGGTATTGATTTGAAGGTAAAGAGATAAGGTAGATCCTTCGCCTCAAAGAACATCTTCAACATGTGGGGTAGTGTGAGGGATAAAGAAAAGCTTTAAACTAGATTGCTGAAAGAAGGACAAAAACGACAACACTTGTGAAAAAAGAGAGCATGTAGGGCAAAACAGGTGAATATAAGCTCATTTTACTTGTCCACATGACCAGGCTAAGACCTGGGGACAGTCCCATCATCTTCAGATTGTATAGGATGTATAAAACTTCCATGTTTTTCACAATTTCTCAATGAAGTGAGGTAAGAAAAGTGTCACAGAATAAAAAGATAATTACTCTGAACAGCAATCAGGCACATCAGGCTTTTAGGCCAATTCTGTCAATGTGATTTTTAGAACTGATTTTGTTTTTAAGTGGCTCAAGAAAGACTATTTCTTCTTTTCCTAACAATAGTGATATTTGTTTTTAGAAAAGGCAAATAGATTAAATGAAATAGAACTCTATTACAAAAGTGAAGGTAATTACCAGTAAAAATTTGCTCCCACAGAAGACTAAGAACAATCATGGGTTGCTCATAAAACTAATAATTTATATTATGAATTGTTCTAATGATAAATGAAAAACTCTTCATCTCATACCTGTGCTGATAACAACCTAATTTCCAATATAAGGCTCTCTCTCCTTTCCCTAAAACTTTTATATTATCATCAAGATTCATCAGTCCCAGGTGACTAAATGCCTCTCTCTGTAGTGGAATAATCTTTTCAGTATGACTGAAGATATCTGATTATGATTCACCAAAGAAAACTCTCAGCTGAACCCAGGCAACTATCAAATTTTTGTCCAATATTTATATATATTATTAAGGTACAATTTTAAGTGAACTTAGCTTTTTTATATTTTTCCAGCAGAAGAGTTAAAGGATTAATTTTGGCTCTAGCTTTACCTATTGCTTTCTTTATACACATAGATTTGAGGAGAAAAGTCTTTCTGCGCAAGATGAACCTAAAGTGAAATTTAGACACATGAAAAATATTCAGAGAGCTGGAGAAATAGAAATAAGTGGATGGAGAAAGAGAATTAACAAGCTGCCCCAATACAGAGTGGAAACCATTCAAGCTTGTTGCTGACTCTTATGTAAATCCTTCCACTGTGACCGGACTGACTGCTTCAAGAAAGTAATTTCCTGCAGCCACAGAAACTTGATTAAAGAGACCAAAACACAAATTAAGATCAATGCCTTATGGTCCTCTCCTAAAGGGAAGACTGCAGGGAAAGGAAACTTAGAAACTGTGGAGCAGGTTGGGGCTAAACTGTCTGACTTCATTCTTGAATTTGCCAAGAGTGTGTTGACCAGTCCACTGCAGCTTTTCATAATTGCAATGTCTCCATGTAATCTAGATGACTCAATTCCATGTCAAGTTTTATTTCCCTACATAACTTAAAAAAAGCTATTTTCTAACTCAGGAGTTACAAATGTATGCCAGCTAATCATTATCTGAAAAGCTACCACTTGAACAAGAAAAGGAGTATGATTTTTTAAAAAGAGGAATTATTGAGTTATTCATGGAAATGTCTCCACTTTGATTAGAACCAAAATGAAAAAAAAATTCTTTTTTCTTTGAAGAAGCCATCTCCCTCTACATAATAACCACATAGTGCTCTATGGACATTAAAATTTACAACTTCCTTTTTCAAGCTACAAACTCTAATTACATAATTTCTCAGGTGATAAATATAGAAACTAGATTCCAAACCACAGACCAATCTACTGGCATGTTTCTGTTGACTGGAACTTCAGACAGGTAGAACCAGGGTAAATTTAAGAGAGAGGAAGGGAAGATTTAGCTCAAAGAATGTCAGCAGAACACTTTCCACTAAGAAACATATTCTTGCAAGTCAATCCTATCTCCCAAGGCATGACAGAACTGTCCTGCTGTCCTGATTTTGCAAAAAACTGCATGAGATACATACATATATATATATATATATATATATATATATATGTATAAGGTCCAGCTATTTATGTAAAATGTAGACATGTAAATGTATGTACAACATAAATTAATGAAGATTATAGCTTACCAAACATATGTGCCAATCTCTATTGGAGGGAAAACAGAGCAGGGCATAAGCAATCCCAGACATTCCTAGAATATGTTGATGATAACTTCCTTCTCCAAGTCACAGAGGATCCAGAGAGGAGGTGCTATGCTGGACCTTGTTCTCAGCAACAAGTAGGAGCTAGTGGGGAATGTGACATTCAATGGCAGCCTGGGCTGCAGTGACCATGAAATCATGGAATTTGATATTCTTGCAGCAATGAAAAGGGCCCAACAGCAATCTCACTACCCTGGACTTCAAAAAGTCACATTTTGGCCTTTGGAATCTACTTGAATAGTTGCCAAGAAAGTTGGCTGATATATCCAGGAACCCAGCCTCCAAGCTCAGAAGCTTGGAGCATACCAACAAAGAGGAAGTCAGAAAAAATGCCAGGAGATCTTCATGGAAAGTTTGATGACAATGGTAAATTGGGAGGACGTGCTGACACCCTTCAGGGCAGAGGGGCCCTGAAGAGACACCTTTAAAAATTAGAGGTCTGGGAAATCACCAACCTTATGAAGCTTAACAAGGGTAAGTGCTGGATTCTGCACCTGGAATAGGGCAACCTTGGTGGTGTGTATAGACTGGGGAAAATAAGAGGGTGGAGAGCAGTGCTGTAGAAAGGGACCTGGGGGCCCTGGTCAATGGAAAATTTATGGAACAGTTTACACACTAGAGGGAAGCGGTGCCATCCAGTGGGACCTTGACAGTCTTGAGAAGTGGGACCATGCAAACCTCACAAAGTTCAACAAGTGCAAGGTCCTGCAGCTGGGCTGGGGGTATCCCAGACACAGATACAGACTGGGCAGAGAATGGATTGAGAGAAGCCCTGAGAAGATGGGCTTGGGACACTGGTTGATGAGCAGCTGAACATGAGCTGTTTCTTTCACAGCCCAGAAAGCCAAACATATCCTGGGCTGCATTAAAAGCAGGGTGGCCAGCAGGTGAAATGGGGTGATTCTTCCCCTCTACTCCATTCTGTGTGACCCCACCTGGAGTGATGCTTTAAACTCTGGGGCTCCCCAGCTTAAGAACACTAAGTTGTTAGGGTGGGTCCAGAGAAGAGACACAGATAATCAGAGAGCTGGAGCACCTCTACTATGCAGACAGGCTGAAAAGGATGGATTTGTTGAGCCTGGAGAAGAGAAGGCTCTAAGGAGACTTTATAGCGTACCAAGAGGGACCCTACAAGATATATCTGAAGCAGTAATTTTCATGTTAGGTAAGCCCTGATGTTTACACGTATTTCATATTTTTTTCCCCTACAAATGTCTACAGGTAAGCTCTGCATTTTGCTAGATATTTGAAGATTATTTTGTTTTCTAAAAGATAAGAAGACATACCTCAAGCTGTGCCAGTAGAGATGCAGGGTTCAGGAGGAATTTCTTCACTGAAAGAGCTGTCAGCCATTGGAACAGGCTGCCCAAGGAAGTAGTGGAATCACCTTCCCTAAAAGTGTTCCAGGAAAAAGTAAACATGGCACTTAGTGCTCTGGTTTAGTTGATCAGTCAAAATTTTAACTCAATGGACTTGGAGGTCTTTTCCACCCTTAATGATTCTATGATTCTATAAGTCTATAATTTAGGGACCTTATTGCATAATTCTGATTTTTTTTTTTCATGAAATTTCCTCTTCTGGGAAAATGGATGCCTTGTATGAGTTGTATGGCTTACCTGGTTATGAATATCAAAATGATAGCTTTTGATCATATGTATAAAATGACATGTAACATAAGGAACTAGTGAAGACAAACCTTTCTTTTTAAGGTTTTTCAGATGTAAAAGTGATGTAGTAATTCAATATTTATAGAAAAATAGAAAAAGTAGCAAATTAATATTTGCTTCCAAATGCAAATAACATTTAAAAATGTTTTTAATTTGGTGATTCACATACTTACGGTCTAATTTCACAGGATGATTTGTATCAGTTTATAAACTGCAGAATAAAATTTTAATATGGTTGTATACAAATTACTGGAATATAAATATTTGGAGAAATAAACAGCCAACACACTTGGCTTGATTTTACAAATAATAAAATATTTTTGAGCACAAAAGCTTGAGGAAGTTGCTTTTTAAAATGTCCCATCATAGAGTGGAAACTGGCCTATACTTAAAAATATCACAATACTTTTGAAAAATCAAAGGAATAGGCTGTTTTCCTTTTAAAGTACTGATTTTTAAATTATTTGCTGCCACTATCTGTCACGGTGCCTTCCCAAAGTCTCCAGCAGCCCAGTACCTTTGGCACTGCAAGCAGCAAGGGTCACGTTCACATGCCGCTGTGGTGAAGAACTATGGCCTGTGGGCCCGAAGCCGCCAGACAGGGGGAGGCGCGTGACGACAATGACAAAAGCGAGGAGTTGTCCTTTAGGGGGTATCAGCATTCCGAGTTTATTGGAGGTCTGAGGAGATGACCTTGGCTCGAAGGGAGATGTGCCCCAAAAGGCCCCGAGCACTGTGTGCATGGCCTTTTATATGGGGGAGGTAACAACGGGAGGGAACAACAGTCAACCAATGAGATAAAAACTGGGGGTGGCAACTGAGGTGACAAGCAGGGGAAACATCCAATGGAGTGAGAGGGAGGGAGGGGACCCCGGGGACCAGCCTATCACCCGAGGCCCTGGGTAGAACTTTCTAGGTGAAAGGGAGGGGCCTCAGAGTAACGGACAGGCCCTGGGGAAGGGTCAGGGGAGTGACTCAGCATAAATGAACCAATTGGGTAGAGGGAGGGATGACTGGCAGACGGAGGGGGGAGGAGAAGAAGGGAGGCAGGACCATTTAACATAAAGATGGGGAGAGGGAGCAACCATAAGTGGGGGAAACTTAAAACACACCCCAACAACTATCTCTCTCTGGTCCCAACTTGAATGTGCATCATACTACTGCTTAGAAAAATCAATAAGGGCTTTTACAAACATATAAAAAAACATTTTTTCTTTGTTTTGTCCTAAAGGCTTTAACCTGGAAATAATGGAATGGCTCACAGTCTGAACCAAGGACCCAGCTTCCACTAAATGTGTACAATCAAGTCTTTGCCATGATTACCTTAAATGATTGTTGCTAGAGATGGAGATCATAGCTCTAGAAGACTTTACACATTCACAGCCTATACTGAAGGAAAATCATACAAGAATAATTAGATCTGTTTGTATTATCCGCAGAATTTCCTAAACAATTAGTAAAAGAGTCACACAAAATTAACTTTGGCTAGATCAGAATAGCCTTAGCTGCCATTCCAATGAAGTGCAGTTGGCTAAAACCAGGAAACTAGTCAGGAATTGATGAGGCAATTAAATAGAGCAATTGGTCTAAAAAAAATATCAAACAACAACAAAAATAAGGTGCATCAGATGCATCAGATGTTGGAGAAGTTACCCAATGCTTTGAATACAGATACAGAAACACGGTTTTTCTTTCATGAGAAAGTGAATTTAATTAGGTCACAAACTCCATGTTTAAGGCAAAGACAGTGTTTCAATTTCAGTTTGGACTTACCAGCAGAATTTGTACAAAGGTTTCTCACAATGGTGACAGGAGATGCATGGGCATCTGGAATTGATCTTTCTCTAATTGCAGATCCCAGATTTTAGTGAGGGTAGAAAACAATAGTAAGTAGCAACTTGCATAACATGCATTTTATCCAAAGCTATCCTAGAATTAAAAATTATCAACTCAGAAAATTTGTTTTCAGCCTAGAAATAGAAGCTAGTCCTAAAGTTTTACAGTTTGAGGGGTTCATATAACAAATATCATGCTGGGTTGAACATGCCACACTAGCACAGCACTTAAAAAGTGCAGTGAGTCTAAAAAGGACTAAAGCTGGCCTAGAACAAAGGAGACACAAATTTCCATTTAGATTCATTGATGCAGTTGTATCTCAGGCCAAGGAAAATGCAAGCAGAGAAGGGATCGTGTTTGTGAGTGGGGTGTATTTGACAAGTAACAGGAATCATGTCTGGCTAGTGGAAAGCTTGTTTGCTAAAGTCATTATCCCTTCTTTCTCTTACTCCTGTATCTAAGCTTTTTGCCATTCTTCCTCTTAAAACCAAAACACATGCCTTAATACAGAATATTCTTTTCTCTTTCAAATCTTTCCTATCAGATGCAATTAAATAGATTGCACATATTTTAGGGCAAACACCAGAGGAAAATTAGTCTCAGACATGCAAAAATTACATATTAACTTTCTGCACTCACTTCTCCAATAAGTTTTTATAATACTATGAAGTGCTACCCAAAGAACTAACAATATGGTCCCCGTCACAGATTTTAAGAGTGAAAGCAATGAGGTGAAGGAAAAAAAGAAACATGCCAACCCACATTTTCTCCAAGTGTCTCTGTACTTCAGGTTAAATGCATTTCATATGGACAAAACTAATATTTTTATTTCCTAATCTAGATAAGTTTTAGAGAGAGAATTTAAGTTGATTCCTTGTCTTTCCATCAAGAGCCGATTTTTGTTATAAAATCTTCAATTAAAAATCTTTTGGTGTTGCAGAAAATATTGCTTAATAATTGAATGACACTCAGCAGGTAAAGAAAGCCTCCTTGTGCAGATGGGTGGCTTAAGAGTGGCTCTTTTCATATCTACCTGTAAATTCTCTTCTAGCTCTATGTCTCCATACAGGTGAGAATAATCCAAAGCACTACACATTCAGCTTCCTCCAACAAATACTGTGACATCTTGAAAACTGGTTGAAATCTCCTAGTGGGCAGAAACTTTACAAAAAACTTCCATTGTAGTCCTGGCTAGCAGATTTCAAAATTAGAAAATACCTGATTGGGTGCAGTTATACCTCACTTTATATCAGGCTCTTTGGTAGCATGAGTAATTTCTGTTGTAGAACTGTGTTAACAGGTAATTCATTCTGTTGAAAAATGTCAAGTCAGCTTTCATACTAAAGGATATGTAAATATACTTCTCCAGAAACCTTGGATGCAAATGACTTTTGCCTTATTAGTTACAATAATGTGATTGTATCTTTTGTCTGAACTGCTACCGTATCTGAAAACTGTGTTTTCAGAAAAGTAATATCCACTAAGTTAAAAGAATAAAGGAGCTCCAAGTCCTTCATTAGTACTGGTGTTTGGATAAAAAGCAGGGGAAATGACCAAATCTACAACAAGTAATAACATAAAACTAATATGCTTAAGAGTTTTTAGGAATATTGCTAATTCAGTGATGCAGTATAAAATTTGACCCAGTGTTACTTTACCTCCATTTGCAATGAAATAATTTTTACACAGCTGACTCAATGTCGTCTGAAATTCACTCAGCAAATGGCTTTTGTTCAATGACCTCAGTGAACCCTAGAGAAAGAAAAAAGAATCTAAATAGTTTAATAACTACTTCTTGATCTGCCAATTGATGTTGGTGTCAAGAAGCTGAACAAACACTCTTCATTCAAATGAATAGAAAAGGACAAACTTGTATGATATTTTCTGAGAAGTATCTTAGTGTCTCTTTTAGGTCCCTATTTTGTTCTGTTAAGGTTATGAGTGGCTGATCTTAAATGGAAATCTGGATTTATTATAGATAGAAGAAAATTTAGATCCATGAAGATAGAAAGGTTCCAAACATCACCTGAAATCAATGAGATTGAAGTGTTAAATATTTCTTGTCTCCAGTTTAGATTACCACATGATTTTGTTACTTTATTAATAAATATGCCAACAGATTTATAAATAATAGCATTGTTAAAATGAGACAAAAGAAACATTTTAAATAAAAATATTAGATTTATTTTTATAGAAGAAAAGTTAGGGGTTTAGAATGGCATTTCTTCTGCAGAGAAAAAAAAAAAATTAGGATGTAGCAAGATGGAGGTCAGCCTTTTCCCCCAGGCAACTAATGACAGGATGAGAGGAAATGGCATCAAGCTGTACTAGGGGAGGTTCAAGCTGGACATCAGGAAGAATTTCATCATGGAAGGGATTGTTAAACATTGGAACAGGTTGCCCAGGATGGTGGTGAGGTGCTCAAGAAAAAACTGAATGTGGCATTTTCTTCTTGGCTCAAAATTCCTTACATTTCTGTGCGCACATCTATATGTTATTCCAAATCAGTCTGTTTGCTAGGAAGATTTAGGGCTGACACCTACCTCTCTGAGCATTAAGCAGTATGCTATCAATGAAGTCAACCAAACTTAGAACACCTGAAAATACTCTCTCACCAATAATTTGAATTCACATTTGTATGTAGCTTGAAATACAAAAGCAAAGAAACAAAAGTCCAGTTAACAAAAAAGGAGAGAGGGGATTAAGTCATTAAATATGGCAGCATTGTAAGTTTTTGAGCATGGTTTTTGTCACTGCCAGAAAAACGCACAAACCCAAGAACATACCACAACACCAAGAGGCTGCCTGTGCATATTTCACACAGTATTATCTAACTTCCAAAGATTAAATACCCCAAATTAACTTACTTCCTGGTGACCACAGAGGTATACATACCTTTCTGTATGTGTAAGTAAACCACATATCTAAATGAATAGTCAAAATATGTGTAAATTTACATTTGTTTTAAGTGAGGGCCAAAGATGTCTGTTTTGTTGTTCCTGTCCTCCCCTCATGGCTATTGAGTGAGTCACCTCAAATTTCTCCTCTTATAGAAAATATAACTTCTAGCAAGTAAAAAGACTAACTTATCATTAGGCTGGAAAAGATCCATTGATTCTTACAGCCTGAACAATGCTACTAGCTCCAGCATGGAAGAGGCAACAGCAACAAAAACAGAGAAGAATGGAGAATGTAAGAACACAGATGCTATTGTTGACAAGACCTGGATATCTTTCAGCAGTAGGTTCTGACTTCTGACTAGGAAGGCAGCAGGAGTCTGGTCAAGGTAAGGAAACATGATGGGAAAAAAATGCAACTTGACAGGCTTATCAGCACACACCTAAGACAAACCATTCATCTGTTGTTGATTTCAGAGAATACAGTATTCTCCTAAACTTTTTGTACATATTTCAACATAGTAAGGACATTGATAAAACCAGAAACTCCCAGTAAATATTTTGAACAAAACCAGTTCTATTACTATCACCACCCCATTAATTTACCGAAGCCACCCTTCTGATCCCATATTAGTCGCCAAGCTCAATACATCTTAAATTTCCTTTGTATAATCATGTAATATGTAATTAGAAATTCTATTTCATCTGTGAATTTGCCATTATATTTAAATCATTGAATCCATAATATACCATTCTTATCCTTTACAGTAATTTACAGAATTTCAAAGAACTAATTTAATTTAATTGCAGTTTCTCACGGCAGTGTGGAATGCACTATGGACCTTGATTCTGTGTAAGTGCGGCTCAGCAATAATGAAAACATCTTTGTGTTAGCAGCACTGTTTTCAGCACAAATACAAAACATACTAAGAAAATTAAATCTATCCCAGAGAAAACCAGCACACAGTTTAAAGTATGAAACACATTAACCACCAGAGTGTTTTTTGAGGCTTTTTAGTTGTAAAGAGGATTTCTTTTTCTACTGTAAAAAGGCTACACTTTGAAGCAGAAGCACTTAAGCCTTAGTGGATCTATTGAGTGCTACAGAATACACTTACTATGCCTGATTACAGCACGTTTTAGAAGTACTCTAATAGATAGTGAGATTACTTTGGGCATTGCTGTCAACTTGTATCGCAGAGTGCATCTACCATAGGCAACACAGGAAAACTGGGTAGAGGAAAACAGAGCAGGTGTCGTGTCAGTAGCACATTACCATGCTCACTTCTGGGGCCAGGGATGACTGAGGAATTTTAAAAAGGGTATTTAGTCTTTTAGAGCAATAAGAAGAAGACTGGAAATTTCTATCTTCTTGACTTGCAATTCTTCTTGACTTGAAATATAAAAGGGACTGTGCCATGATGCATATATTTATGCATCTTTTTATGCATGTTCCTTTAGAAGAAAAAATCAAATTCATGAAACACCAATCTTTACAGTTGTCTGATATTGCAGAAAGAGAGGATCATACAAAAATATTCTTGTATTTCTCTTGTTGAAATGGGAGGGTTCCTTGTTTTATGGGAGGTAGATTAAGTAGGGGACCTAAATCCAGCTCAGTGACCAAAGGTCTAGGAAAAGATATTGCTGATTTTTGTCATATTTAGATTAGATGTCATAAATAGGGTGGTATATAAGGGAAAGAAAAAACAAAGACACATAGAAGGAGAAGAGAGGTAAGGCTTTGGCATTTTTAGAGCCAGTTTTTCAAGGTTTTAACATAAAAAAATTTAGCAGCATATAATCTTAATGTCTGCTCAATCCTGGATATTCTACTAATTCTTTAGGTCAAAATAGAGAAGTATTATTCATACAGGTTGTGCATTCATTGGCATCATTTTCCTTGTTGTTCCTGAGGTAGTCAGATCCAAGTAAGACTAATTATAACCAAATCCAGAAGAACAACAGAACAATAAGCAGTCAGTCATGTAACTGGAGCCAAACACTCTTGGATTTTAAATATTGAATGCAGGGGATATTCCACTGATACAAAGGAAAAACTATGGCTTTGGATTATTGCAAAAGCATTTTCCTACATAAAACAAGTTACTCAATGTTTATGCAATATTTTGTCACCCAAAGACATCTAAAATAAGGAATAACCGCCTAACTTGCCTCTTGAACAATACTGACAGAGATCACAGAATCACATAATATGCCAACTTGGAAGGGACCCGCAAGATTACTAAAGAGTTGTGTGTGGTCTAGATAGCCTGCACTTTGGGAAACATTGCATTGCTCTGCTGTGCTGCCCTGCGTGTTCAACCAGCCGTCCTGCCCTCCTCTGCAGTCCCCTTGTCACTCCAGGACACTCCAGTGTTTCTCCAGGACACTGCAGAGTTGGGGCCTTCCCCATGCAGGACTGAGGATGAAGTGTGGCAGAGGGAAGCAGCCACTTCAGAGCTTCCCTCTGGTCCCTGAGATGTGCAGATCCTTCTCCTCCTGCATGGGCTAAGCCCCTGAAGTCCCCAGGTGGAAAGACTGTGTACGGGGTTTTGAGAGCAACTAATGGCTGCTCCCTGGTTTCTGGTCCCAAACGATCAAACAAACAGCACAACTCTGCCTGTAGAGTACTCCTGTGGGCAACAGCACTTTAGTAAAATCTCCCAATTGTGTCCACTGTGTGAGCAGCGTTGTCAGGATATTTACAGCCAGCCTTGGTATTTGTATCAAGAACTGAAAAAACAGTCACTAATAACAGTATGTGACCTGATTTCTTACCAAATTAAAATCCAATTTATTGTTTGCTTTGTTTTAGAAGAGTAAAAAGGCAAGCTTATGGAATGAAAGATGAGAAGTAACTTCACCAAAACTCAGTCATGGTTTCTCCTCAGGATAGCAACACTGCCACTATGTCCTTATGCATGCCATTACTGCAAGCTAAATTGTAAGTTCCTGGTTAGAAGATTTGTGTCTGCATAAAAGATTTATATGCTTCTCTTCTCAATCATTACATATTAAAAGTCACAGCATCACATGAATTTACAGAAAATTCTCTTGTTTACAAGAAAATAAAATACATGTTTTATGTATAATAAATATAAAATACATGTTTTATGCATAATAATATGTTAACTAAATGTACCTGTATTTTAAATAACAATGCAGGAAAAGAAAGGTAACTAACAGAAATACTTGTAATACAGAGTTTCCATACATGAAAAATTACTGATTAATTCTTATTCAACTTGTCAAGTTACCTAATTTTGACAGTGAGATCTCTCAGTGGCATTCAACATATCACCACTCACTTTGCAGTGAAATTAAGTATCTACTCAACACTAAAGTGCTTGGCTGTTATCCGACAGTGTTTGCTCTTAATGCTTTTAAAATCCATTAGCTCTCATGGCCCTTATTCAGATTGACAATGTTGCACAGAATGAACTGTTACCATTAACAGGAAGACAAAACAAAACAAAAAAGTTAGCTGCAAAAACATGCGAGTTTATATGTATTGATCAGGAAATGCCTGCTACAAAATAAATGTAAAACCACATAAAAGTGTGGGAACATCAATATATTTCCAGGGCTGAAAAAATGAACATTTTTATCAGGGTTCCTCAGAACCACTTTTTCTTTTTTTCAGACAATTGAGGGAGTAGATTGATACCGGGTATAATTGATTATGTATTAACATTAGCTGAAGATAACATGAGGAGGTAATGATAATGTGTTTGATTTATTACAGCTATATACACTGGGTAATGCTACACCAACCAAACAATTATTACTGGCTGTATCAGCTCTCTGCATTGAAGCTGATCTCATGTTTGATATACAAGAATTTATTTATCCTGTAAAATCTTGACCAAACAGACTATTCTTTATTATTTAAACAAGATGTGCATGTTTTATTAGAAATTACATCATAGTAAATAGGACTCTTGTGAATCAACTCTAAAATATTAGTCTCCCTGTTTTGAGAAATGGACAGAAAATTTTTTCAGATCATAGTAAAGTACAAATGTGTTTGACTTCAGAAAAATAAGCAATAACTCTTCCTTCTCAGAAGCATTTTTTATTCAATAAAATTCTAAAGATGCTACAACAACCCTCCAAACCCTTCCAATTCTTTAAGCAGAGCTTAAAGGTATGTTTTAAAGTTATCTGGATATTGAATAGATCTGACTCCAAAATAAAGCCAGGTGCTGTGCAGGCTGACCTCATGGACATTCAAACACAGACCAGGCTCCTTAGCTTACCAAAATCTCTGTAACAATTTCAAACAAAGGCATAATCTAAATATTTTGAAGCTTTTGGAGAACTCTGTATTAGAATTGTCTCCATTATCTTGACCTGCTCTCTAATTTTTAAGGGTTATCCTAAGAAAAAATATGAGAAACATATATGCTAGAAAAAGCTTTATTTAAGATATCATTTCCATGGAATGATGAAAGAAAAGCTATTATATTTTGCATGTTGAAAGACCTAAGCTTATAGTTTGCTGTTGCTGTAGCACACCATGGCTGCCCTATTTCAACCTTATTTCTTGACAGTAATTTTTAGGAATTCAGAAACTCCAGCAGTATAAATTGTCTAAATTGGTTTTATAGCTCTAGATCAAAAATTCCAGCTTTCTTAGCAATGTATGAATTGAATTTTTTATGCCATTCTGTGTGAAAGAATGGAGTGTCATGGGCAACAAGATTGAAGACTTGGTGTCCTGGTACTGGTATACATCATAGGAAGAGATGTATACATATTAATAAGACAGGAGAGAGCATGAAATGAAACTGCCAAAGCAGGAAATCAGTGCAGATCAACACGAAGCTGTGATCAGTGCAGGTCAACCCAGTCTAGACTAGATAGGGCCAATGTGTACACATAAAACCCAGGTATCACTGCACTTGCTTTAAAGGGAGAACAGCCTGTCCCTGCTGCTCCTGACAGTGCCCTGCTGCTGCTCTGTTGTGTACCGAACTTCTTGACACAGTTCTTCTCTGCATCAGTTGAAAGTAGAAATATTTAGATCCATTCTCTCTAGGATTAGGAGTATTGAATTTTCCACAGTGAGCATGATGTTGCTACACATGCTAATGCTATGCATTGAAGTAACAAGATGCTAACATGTAATGTAAGGAAAAATGAAATTGTACTAAAAGTGCTATGGAGGATCAAGCAAGAAATGAATAAAACATTCAAACTGAGCAAAAGGGCTGTTAATAGAAAGTGAAGCTTTGATAATTTGCTCCATATTGTAAAAATTATTTATTTATTCTAAAATATGAATATCAAGTTGGAACACCTATTTCTGAAAAATTAATTTCTCCTAGATTGGAGAATATTCACCAGCACCAACTCTGGATCTGCTGAATGATTAAGCAAATATAGTGATCTCTTACACCAACAGCCATATAGAATAACACACGTTTGAGTAGCAAATTTGTAGTGTTTCCTTATAGCAGAAAGCAGGTAATTTAGCTGTGTCTCTGGACAGTTTAAGAGACTTTGTTGATAGATAAAGACAAAGACAATTAACAGATAGTTAACATAGGCTGCACTTGTCCAACTCTACTTCTAATAAAATTAATAAAGGTCACCTTTAGTATCAAGAGAGAGAATATGCTAAGCTGTATGCTAAGCTAAGATGTATGTCATCCTCCTACTGCTTTAACTGAACTGGGAACTGCTGAACTGGAGAAAAAGTGAATGCTCAGTTTGCTTTGCTTGAATGTGCTCTTCTTACGGCAAATTTGACATTACACTAAATTTATGATTTGTGAAAATATTCTTATTACATCCTACACAGATAAGCATAAACAAAGTTTACTGCAAAGCTGCATACTAAGGAAGAGTTTTGGAAAATTACAGGAAAAAGAGTCATCTCTTAAGTGTAGAGAATCAAAGTCATATAATCCCAAACTTTAGCTTTCTATCCATCACAAGACACTTGCCTCAATGTAAGTATACTGCTAACTGGCTCTTTCTTGCAATAACTGCAACAAATCTCCTGAAAATAAAGTCCTCGTATATATGAAGCTGCTTTCATAGCATTTTTTTGTCATTGATAAGTTTTCCGGAGTCACCTTTTTTTACCTTAACTTTCAGCCTTTTTACTGAGCATCTGTTAGCTAAAATGAGGCCTATAATAAACATTTATGTCCCTCTTTATGCTGATTGTTGTTTACACCTATGTGGCAAGGCTGTAGGAATATATTGAATATTTATGTAGCAAGAAATTGCACCTCCAGACTATTAAACACTGAGTGGAGCAGCTGGGATTCTCTAAATGCATTCAAGCCACTAGCAGTATCCATTATTTATCTGCATTACTAGCTGCACTTGCAAAGATTGTTCACTCTTTCTCCTCTAACACCTGATGACAGCAGAATGGGAGCACATCCTTTTTTACCCCATCGACATCCCAATTTGTTTGGAATTGCATTCTGGTCTGCATTCTCATTACAATGAAGTAGCAATGTGAGAAAGTTAAAAGCCACTACTTTTTAAGAGAAAGAAGATATTATGGGGATTGCTGGCTTCCCCGCCTACTCTGCTCCACTGCTGTGAGATGTCACCTGGAGTAGTTTTCAGTTCTTGGGCATTAAACACAGGAAGAATATGGACCTGCTGGAGTGAGTCCAGAGGAGGGGCATAAATAAGATCAAAGGGCTGGAGCATCTCCCTTTTGAGGAAAGGCTGAGCGAGTTGGGATTGTACAGACTGAAAAAGAAAAGGCTTTTGGGAGACTTTAGAAAAATACCTAAAGAGGGTTACAAGAGACCTGGAGAGAGACATTTTACAAGGCATGGAGTGATGGGATAAGGAGCAATGGCTTCAAAATGAAAGGGAGTAGGTTTAGATTGGATATTAGAAAGAAATTCTTTACTGTGAGAGAGGTGAGGCACTGGAATATGTTTCCCAGAGAAGTTGTGGATGCCCCATGCCTGGAAGTATTCAGGGCCACAGTGGAAAAACATCTGAGTAACCCAGTTTAAGGAAGGTGTCCCTGTCCCATGACAGGATTGGAAATATATGATCTTTAAGGTCATTATTCTATTATTCTATGACTATTTAGCAAAACTGTGATCAGCTGCAGTAAGTCAGTGCCAGCTCTTTCATTTGAGTAAAGTCAAAAGAACAGCATGAATCAAAGAGTACAGTCAAGAGAACACTGTTCTCTGCAATTTCTCTGGAACTTTAAATATTCTTTACACTTATTTCTCATATCCAAGTCAAATCTCAATTTGCATTCATGTTATTGAAAAGTATATCCAGTAGTAATTTCAAGGAGTTATCCAGTCTATTCCTTTTCCTCAGTTTTATGTGTACAACTACTCAGATATACATTTCAAAAAAATATTAATAGAAATCATATTAAAAGTCCACTCTTTTTCATGCTTATAAATCTCAGAAGTGGGGTCTAGAACCTTAATAGCTAACTCACTTCTTTATTACATAAAATTCATTAACAGGGTTTTGATTTCCTCTATATGTTTGGGTTTTCACTTGTTTCTTTCATTGCATCTATTATCTAGTAATACTAAAAATACATGAATGTTAGATGATGTCCCATTTTTCTAGTGAGACTTGTTAATGAAATTACTTTCATTATACAGTGATTCCTCACCTTTAATTTATTTATGGAATTCTAAGAAATGTACTTGCCCTACTAAAATTCAGACTTCAATAGTGTTTCTGTTCAGCTTAACAAGTGATTACATACATTCAGAATTCACTTTCTGCTCTTTGCTGATTTTTGTTTCTTGCATGATTCTTATGAAAGCTCAATATAAAACTGTCTTTCCTCCATGACGGTGTAAAATGTCATTTTTTATTGCTTTTGATGTGTATTTTTAGTTGCATATGATATGTTGTTTATAATATATCATGTATTTATTTATTTTAGTTCTGGTTATGCCAGATAAGGAATGGATTCTTATGATAACATATTCTGGGAAGGCATTTCAAGGAGGCTTGTCAAGTTCAGCTTAAATACCATCACATTAGCAAGAATTAAGAAATTTGCAATACTAGAAGAAATAATCACTTTTTTGGGTCAATGTAATCAGAAAAGAAATAAAAGGAGCCTCCTTCCTAATGGACCTCTTCAAGAAATTCTTTAAAGTCTTAGAATTTCTGATAACGCAAATAGCAAACTATAATAATAAGTAATAACTCTTTGTAGAAACCTGATCTCTGTGAAGTTCCACATTTTGATTAACTTGGAACTTTGACAGATGTCCAGCTTTTGAATTTTTTGGAACCACCTCTCAAAGCTAGACAACATATCACAAGATCACACTGACAGATACAAAATTTATATTATATGTAGCTTAGTATTTTAACAGAAAATAATTTGCTATAAAGGGATAGTATTTCCAACCTTAACATAACTCTTCAAATTTCAGGATCTCAGGACATTTTCTGCATCCAAGCCTCCTTCTAGGTATACCAATATCAAGTTCTGGTAAGTACTGACATAGAATTTCTTCAATGGACAGTGATTTTACTAATTTTTAACTGAATAAGCCCAAATATGCAATATGCACTGCATTGAGTAAATATTTGTAGATATATATTTCTATTTCTGGAATCTATGTCAGAACAAAGAGATGATCAGGGAACCATAAACTTATATGCTTGTATCTTTTCCAGGTTAAAAGAGCATTCACTGCACAATTCCAGTTAATTCTTGAGATACAGTTCAGGGAATTTCAAGCCTTTAACTAATGTGTTTACCAGTCTGTTATCCAATTGCTCATTACTTTTCAGAGCAATCATTTGGTGATATATTTATTAATGTCATTATACCAAAGAGCTTGCTGGACACACTGGGATAGAAGCAATATGTTTGCTATGTACTAGTGTAGCTTATCAAACATGTCTTTTGCCAGTACCAATAAAGGCTGTAAGCCTTGTGCTAATTCGACAGTGTAAGGCCTTAGAATTTTTCTGAGCTTGCCTTGATTTTTTAGCTTTTCAGCTTTTGCAAAAAAATGCAGGCACTGCATGATGAACAATAGCTGTTGAAGTTAAGCCAAAATATTGACAATTCAGTGTGGCATCCCACCTAGTCTATACTCCAGGAACACTGGTATTATCAGCCTAGAATCCAGAGGGATTTTAGAAAAGACACAGTTATTGATAAGGCTTATTTCACAATTGTTTTTTAAAGAACTATTATTAAGGAAGCTTTTTCTGTATTAATTTGTACTAAGACTGCATCTAGGTTAGTATTAGCTGGTCATTAGTTTTAATTAGATTGTTAGGATTTTAAGTATTATGAGAAGTTGTTGGCTTATATATAAGGTGTACTATATCTTTGCTTATATTGATATGGTGTGTGTAATATTGGATGCATACATACTAAGAAACTTGCAAATATAAGATAATTATTTGCATCCAGTGGAATGTGTGTGCACCAAAACAGGCCTAGAGTATATGGCAGTCTTCTGAATAATAGTGTGACTCAGGTTATATGCATGCATGAAAAGGAATTTTTCAACAGGGTAATGTTCTTAATTAGCAGTTTGAAATTGCCCTAAATCAAAGTAGTAGAGTTAGATTGACAATGCTTTATCTAGAACAAACCAGAGAGAAACCACAATGATTTGAAGACCATCTTAGAGAGGAAACTAAGGATGTTAGATTTTCTGCCTAGATTTGTGCACAGAGATCTGCTAACACATGCACTTTGTTCCTTGCAGAGCCCGGTTTGATGTTTGCTGAAGCCTTGAATCTAGTCTTGACAACAGCCTCAGTCCACAAACCCCTGCCCTGAAACTATGTAGACAAACCTAGATTCTCTGTATATCCATTTATATCCACCTACCCTTAAAGTCCTTAAGAAATACAGAAATTATCTCTCCCAGATTTTAAACATAGGGAAGAAAAGACCTGAAAGATATGATTTTGACCAGGATAATTCAATGCCTGTTGCAGAGGTTTTACTTTATAAGATGTTCTTTTTAGGATTATTTAAAGAGAAAAATAGCATACAAGTTATGCTCTTATTTTCATTATGTATCCATGTTTTGATATTGCCCAGAACTCAATTAAAATCAGGCCCCATTATACTGAACAGAATCAAAACCATATATCAGGGAAAAATGTATGCTATATAAATGAAAATGCCTTTAATTGTGCTTTTCAGTGCTGCATATACAGTCTTGTGATAATTTCTACTGAGATTTTTTTTTTCATAGGTGGTCAAGCCAGTAACATTTCTAAAATTGCAGGTTTTATTATGAAAGAACAAATATCATTCTTTTACTTACAAAAGAGCAGCAAAGAGAACCAGGTCAGGCAATGCTGCTTCAGAGAATTTGTTATTATTTGTAAAAAACAGCTTTAATTATGTGCAATCAGAGCTGTTCAAAATGTTTGTAATAAATATCCACTGGACCTGAGAAGATTTTAATACCTTAGAAAAACCAGGCATGCACTCTGTGTTTGTGGCTTTGGCAACACGATGACTCAAATGTTGCAGTACTCTTAAAGGCATTATGTAGAATATGCATTACCTCATTTACAATTTTTTGTTCATTTTTAATTGATTGTCTTATATATGCTCATCCTTCTTGATAAATCTGCTCAGTCTCTCTGCTAAATCTCTGTTTTTTCTAGATTCACAGACATCCGGATTTTCCCTCTAACAGAGAAAATGCCATTTTATCTCAGTCTTCCTCTACCTTCTAAATTCTGTCTCTGTTCTTCACGCCACAAAACTGTCTGAAATTCAAGAAAGGCAAATGCAGGGTCCTGCAGGTGGGGAAGAATAACCCCACGCACCAGTGCCAGCTGAGGGTCGAGTGCTGAGGAGCAGCTCTGTGGAGAAGGACCTGGGGTTGGTTCCTGGTGGACAGCAGACTGCCCATGAGCCAGCAGCGTGCCCCAGGTGCCAAGGAGGCCAATGGAATCCTGGGGTGCATTAGGAAGAGAATTGCCAGCAGTTGAAGGAAGAGTAAAAGAGAGAGAAGAAAACTAAATAAATAGACACTTCTTTTTAGGGAACCTGGACTGTATTCATCAAATGATAGATCTGCTGAAAATTCCTAAGCTAATTAATTTTTTTTTCAGCTTTCAGCACAGACTCAGCTGGCATAGGAACAAACACATTAAAAATGCACTGATTAGGGAGCTCTTTGTGTGTTACTCTAAACATCATCATTTGGAAATCCACATCATTTTGCCCTGGGAGAGATCACACATTCCTCTCATGCTCTCCGAAGCTCAAGTATTTCCAATGTAGTTCATTTTTATTTTCATTCTTTGGATCCCCAGTTTAAGCTTTCTAAAATGAGTTATGTGCAGCATGATTTCTACATCAGCCATTAACAATGTTCATAATTAAATCTATCTCTCAAATTATATTTAATAGAGTCTTAAAGCAGTGTTTCCTACTGTCCCCAGAGTGACATAGAAATAACATTTAACATAGAAATAAAAGTTTTTTAGTCATCACAATTTTTTTTTCTATCAGTTAAATTTGAATAAGGGCTGGGCAAGTGAGCAAGATGAAAAATTAAATCCAGATGATCTTATTGATTAGAGAAATCTGACCCCCAAACTAACCTTCATTATTTATCCTAGCTTCCACTTCAGAAAGCAGAAATTCAAAAGTTTTAATTACATTATTTCACTGCATGAAGCATTAATATCATTTATGATGTCTGTATAATTACAGATTCATTAATTGCATGCACTCTTTACTGTAACAGGTACTGTGTCTTCAGTTTATACACAATGATACAGTTTGGAAATAAATATAATCCTAGGAATGTCTAAATTTAAGAATTGTTAAAACTGTACAGTGATATCTGCAACACTAATTCAAACAAAGGGGAAAATCTGTTAAGAAGTCTAATTAAGGATTCAGGAGACTTGCAAATCAATTTTCAGGCTACCCCACATATTCTATTGATTTAATCTACAAGACAGAAGCACCTGAAGTACCAACCACTAGATTCTGGTGGATTTTCTACACTAGAAAAATGTGCTAGACAATGTTTATTGCAAGTTTTTACAGAAGATATTCTGATTTTTTATTTAAAACAAGAAGATGGGAGATTCAATATGTGACTGAAGTTACACACTCACAACTCTGAAAATTGAAGAGGGAGGGGAAAAAATACAAAACATATCTCTTTCACTTTAAATATTTCTTGATTCTGTAATATACACATTCATCATTGATTATAGGGTATAAGGACCAATTCTAAACACTTTTTCAGACAGCAGTACAGGGCAAATCCAGGATTATAAAGATTTTTTTCCCACCCTCTTCAAATGCATTCATAGTAAGCTGCTTTTCTTCTGTAATTTTACTTTCTAGATGTTTAGGCCATATCTGGCTCTAAGGAAGCCTTACATCTTGCTGAAATGTCAAATGGTCCCCAAACATGTTTTTGTCTTTGAACACAGTCTTTTGTGTATTTATTTTTGATGTATGGCAACTCCAGAAATTTCAATGCCCTTAACATGATGTAATATCAGATGATTATATATTTGTTGATCACAAAAATGTGCAATTGCCTATGCAAAATATGGTTATATGAAATTTTTTATATTGAACAAGATAAAAAACAGATGCATGAAAATCAAACAGGAGCATGTAACTCTTGGAAACAGACATAAAATAATAGAAATATAAAATATTTATAGTCTTTAATAGAAATGCATGTGAATTTGCCAACTGAGAAGAGACAGAAAAGGTGCTTAAACAGAGGTTATTGTTCAACCATCCATGAATATTTGAAAGCAGCCTGAAATCAGTCATTCTTCCTCTGCTTCAAATCCTGTTTTTCTAATGTGCATGAATTGGTCCAGTGGATTTCACCCAACAAACCAGGAAAGTTCAGGAGGCAACTATCTTTACAATCTCGAGATTCATATACATTATTAGGTAAATAACTATGCCTAAATACTGCTGAGCAAGTCATCAGATAAACTCAACTAACAATTAATATTTCAAACTATCTAAAATCATTTTTAAGTTTTTGCTCTTAAAATAAGTTGTCCTTTGAACGACCACTTTATTTACCATCCTAATTGTACTATCCACTGGTACAATTTTACAATCCTTACAGATGCATCTACGCTTCTCCTTTGGATTTGTTGGTTTATTCTATGCTTCTGTGTACAAAATGAAAACAAACAAGAAAATAAACTAAAAGTCCAATCTTTTTATACGTGCATGCAGTAATCACCATTGGGTGTCTATGAGGACTTGGAGAAGGAAATCATGGGCAAAATAAAATACTGTTAAAATGAACTAAATACCAGATGTGCACAGGCAGTACCACTACCTAGTTTTCATGCCTGAATACAGCCAAAATACCATCCACACTGACAATAGGATTGTATATTTCAGCCTACTGGTTTCATAATGTAAAGTTGTCACTAATTCTTCTGTACATTTATTGAAAGAGTGATTTCCTGCCAGCCCCCAATGCTACATTTTTACATCCTTTCTCATTAAACTATTTATTGACTGATTGCATGTTTTATCATTCAAATACTTAAGTTTGAATTATCTAATATTTTTTAGGATTTTTTTCCAAAGGTTAGCTAGAGTCACAATTTGGGTTTCTCCAGGCCTATTTAAAATGTTTTTCCACACATCCTTCCCGTCTCTTTTGTAGCCTTCAATCTTACGTTGCAAGCCATGCTTGTTGTGCTGGGATTTTTATTATGAAGTTAAAATGGATATGAACTAGAGCTGAACTCATCACTGATTTAGTTTCTGTTCCAATCTTTTAATGGAGAAGGGTACCTCAGAATACAGTCACTGCTTCATTCCAGCAGCCAAGGACACAGTAGAAAATTGAACTGGAGAAGTTCTTTGATAGTTTCAGGCATACATTTTAAACATTTCCGTCCCTCTTAGACACCTTAATGAAAGCCCCAAGGCCTGAAAGCAACTGTTGGGAGCTGAAGGTAAAAGAAAGCATTTGCTAAGCAAGAAGCAAGCCTTTCTTACACTCAGTGCAGCAGAATGCCAATGGAATTACTTCATCCATTAATGGGTAGATTTTGTTTCCTTTCTAAAGAGAGATTCATCCATGTGAAAATTTCTAGAAAGGCTTCAGATTTGCTTCTAAACCTTGTGCTCACAATAATTGTCTTCATATTTTACTATTCAATTTGTGAATGTGCCTGACTATGGTCACACAATAGTAAGAGTGCACTACTACTGCAGAATAAGGATCAGCTAAAGGCAAGAAAACCTTAAAAAATCTCAAGAATTGTTCTATTTAAATATTGTTTTATTTAGAAATATCATAATTGCAATAAAACCAAACAAAATAAGACCATTTATATATATCCATTTGCAACTAATTTGTTTGCTTTGGGTCAGATTTTCTTGGAGAATCAACTCAACCATTTCACCTGCAAATATATAAATTTAAGACATCAAACCACTGAGATGGAAGCCCCCTACAGACGACTCTGAAATCCCCTTGCAAAGCTTGAAAACCCTTGTTGGGTTTTAGTGTACACAGCCATCCACACAAAACCAAGAGCCTTCACATTTCTGATATTCACTAAACTACACTACCTCAGGTCTGCCTGGGCCTGTGTGGACAAAATTCTCCTGCTGACTGAGAACACTAATTCCCTTGTTGAAACCTAAATCCTCCTTTCCTACAATAGGGCCAAATAATTCTCTCCTATATTTGGGTATAAAATATTTCCCATAATTCCAATAAACTTAATATTGCTAATTTTTTCAGGTGTATACTGCACAGTAAACCAGAAATTATCAATCCCATCCCTGGTTCTTTGCCAAGAAAGCCCAGCCAGGATTGCGTACAGAACCACGTACAATCTAAGAACCATCTGTTCTTACCATTTTATTTATTATCTGAGACTGCTATATCCTACATTGTGTATAGCTGAACTACTAACACTTAAGCTTCTGAGAAACATCTTAGACTTGATTTCAGCTGAGGTCAGGCTAGGGTGAGATGGAAGCATCACGCCACACCGTCAGGAATCTAGCAAATATGTAGTGAAACTCTGTCTCTTAAAATCTTAATTTATTCACATGCTAATAGTAACAAATAGGATGCAAATTAGCTGTTTTCCTTCCTTACATTTCTGTATACTTTTTAACATAGTGTTCTTGCTGTGAAAGCACCAGACACTCTCACATCTACTGAACTTCCTTCCTAACCCCAGATTAGGATGAGGAAGACAAATTAAAACACTGAAGTTAACTAAAACTTAAAGCTGAAGGATCTCTGGACATGCAAGTTTCAATCAGAAAAAAAAAAAAAAAAATTAATGTTGTGAAGAAAAAAGTCTAGTCCCTGATGTAGAGCCAGTGCAGAGCCAGTGCAGAGTTTGGCATGATAAATGTGCTGATACTACATGATTTACCATCATCCAGCCTCCTTGGTCTAATCCAGCCATTAGAAAAAAAGTATCTACTCAAGGCTACTAGAAACATTCCTGGACAAAGTCAGTGAGATGTTAGCATCATAAGAGATATCTTTTTGTTGATGTATACCTTCTCTTGAAGAGCTTTAAGTTCACATATTTTCTGGAAAATTCTACTACTGTCCAAAAATCATCCTGTAGTTTTGGTAAATTCTGGCCAAGCCAAGTCATACATTGCATATGCCCACTTGTAATAACAATGTGCTACCTACATGTTGAGCAGACAGATAATATTCCCTGTAAAGGATGCATCACTGACTTGTCCTGGTCTTACATGAGAAGGAGTCTGGAGTAGGGTCATAACTCTGCATGGCACAATGGGTCTTTTTTTCTCAAGAACCGTTAAATCAATCTTGGATTATGATAAAGTGCATCTGTTCTTTGGGGATTGGCAAAGAAATTAAAAGTGTAGAAGAGGAAAAAGAAAATTCATTCTTACATTAACTGGTTGTTTTAGACTAAAAATTCATCCTTGGTTGAGAAGTTCAGCACATAGGACTGTGGTGCTGGCTGTGTCTGTGTGTTTGCAAACACATATGAAAGAACCAAGCTGTCACACTTCTTCATACAGATGGATATGCTTTGCTGCAAGCATTTCTGTGTTAAGATGTAACCTATTACTCCTGTTCTGGCCAGCTGCAGGGTTCATCTGTGTGTTTGACTTACAAGTTGTTGAAACCTACAAGAACGACTAAGGATGATGAACCAAAGCAACACCTCTAATCACAGCTGGACTGAGTGGGTGTTGCTGCCACACTGTCATGTGCTGAGGGACTGTGAAGAAGTCAATGATGATTTAACAAGATAGAAGGGAGCTATGTAGAGGAAGAGAAGTATTGTAGGAGCCAACTACATATAGCTCACACTTGGAGGCAGCTGGGCTTATTGCAAATGCATGCTGAATACACAATTTCCAGTAGTGATGGACTGATCTAAGCCCATATGGCAGCTGTTTTATTCTCTCCCTGTCCATTTTGAAAGATGGCGTTGCAATGCCCCTGTACAGATGTGTTACAGGTTTGTAGATGGGATAGGAGGTCAGAAGTGTTTTACCAGTACACAGTTTTCTTTCAGCTGGAAAAGTTCATGCATTTCTCTGTAACAATCCAAGGTTGATAATATATTCCCCAACATGGAAGATATGAAAGGAAACTTACTACAAGAACTCTACATCTCTCCTATCCAACTAGCCAGGGAAGCATCTTTCATTTTGAAGAGGAAAGTTTATTCTATAAACATTCAAACATGTATGATGTGGAGATGTTTGAATACAGAAATACCACATACTTTGGAAAATTTACCTACCCATTTTTGAAGAGATAGAAATAAAAGTAAAAGCTTGGGCTTCATTTGCACCCCTTAGAAGTGGAAAAAAAAATTGTATCACAGCTCTGAACCACCAGTGCTCTCAACAGCAAAAATTCTTTTGAAAGCCAATAGAGACACAAAACTCAGTACTGTGGTTTTGTGAAGAGAAACTAAATTTTCTACTTAGATTATGACACTGGTCTTCCTTGCTCTTGTTCACAAAAAAAAATCTTTGAATACTTATTTCAGAGGTGAAGGATCACATTAAGATACAAAGACTTGGCTTTATTTCTCAAAGTTTTCCAGTCTAGAACTGATGGAATATATCAGCTTCAATCACATAGAGCCAATGTTTTGATCAGACTGAGGTTATCTAGGTGCCAGAAACACCAGAATTTCATATTAAGAAGCTCACGTACAGTGTGACATTATTAAATACCCAGGAATAAAGGTATTATTCTGTCTATATGTTTCAATGCTATGTCTTCTGCAGTAGGTTATATTCTACTTCATGGGCTAGTATGATAGGAAGTCCACCCCCTGCTCAGGCAGGTGATGAAATGAAGTTACAAACACAAAAGAAGCTTTGTAAAGTAGTTAGCAGAAAAAGGAGGGGGAAAAATATCTTTTTTTTTTTTTCTTCATGGTACAATAACATCTTTAATTTCAGGATCTCAAAGCACTTTAGAAGCACTGTAATTAAGCTTCCAATTTCTCCATGTAGTATAAAAGATTTTAATGCCTTTTAGCAAGAGAAGATAACAAAAAATGAGCAGGAAATAAACTGGTGTTTGCTCATTTAATTCATAATGAGAAGAAAAATATGCACAGCTTAATAATTGCTTTTATTTTAATTGTTCATAAGGAGCAGTCTTTCTCCTTCCCACCCTAATTATGGAATAGACATATACCAGAGTGTGAAAAGCTGCAGAGCCTGGTATCACCCATAGCATGACAGGATAATTCCGTAAGTGCTTTCTTCCCTACATCTTCCAAAATTTTATAGAAGGTCTTTTCACTGTTTTCTCCTGATTTAGTGTTTCAATATACTCTTCTTGACATATTTTTACTCTCTCAAGTGTGTTGATTCTCTTTTAATATTGTGTTAAGACCTCAACAGAGAGAGAAAGGGAAAAAAGATGTGTTGTACCAACTGAGGAGTAAAGAATTTAATGTGACATAGTCTTCATTCAAGACAAAATATAAACATTGAAATAAAAGAGAGGAAAATGAGGAATAACAACACTTCCTGTGGTTATGAGATATCTTGAAACATAAGCATGAGCTGAAATTATTTTGTTGTCTTAAAGAACAGTTTGTCCTTTCCTCTACTCTATTCTCTCAATAGTCTACTATGAAATGTGCTCAGCAGGGAACATTTCTATGTCAGAATGCTGTATTTTTAGTCAATCGATTGGCCCTCTACCAGGGCAGGGGGTTAGCTGCCTTTCAAACTGTTGGAGACATCTGCAGCCAGAAGAGGAGTCTCTCCATTTATACCTGGCAAGACAGAAATGACAGAGCCTACCTTTGTGCTCTGCAAGTCCAACATCTGTTAGCAGGGGTCAGGAAGCATTATCTCCCATCACAATGTGCACACAGAAGTTCAGCTCAGAGTTACCCACAGTCTTTCAGAAGCAGTTTCTGGATGTTCTTTATTTTTCTGCTTCTGTACCCAACACACCTATTTGAGTGATTCTGTGGTTTTGCACTCTTTGTGTGTGCATGTATGTGAATGTGTGTTGACCATTTATGCTGCAAGACCCCAGGAGAGGAACTGCATCAGTGCTATGATTTTGTAAAATACTGGACATGCTAAGAACTCAGTGGAGTTCTCTTACTCTTCTGGTGCAACATGCCATTATTTTGAACTGTAAGAATAGCAACAGTACAAAGTTATCTTAAGCACTTCAGTACCTTAAAACCTCCTCAGGAAAATGACTCATCTGTACCTACTGCATGCTGGTTTTTACCTTTGCTACCATAGCAATCTAACCCCTAAACAATAATAGAGGGTTCTCTACACCTTAAAAAGAAACATCTCCCCTGGGCACACCACTCTTCTTGCAACTGTCTGTTCTGTGAAGTGACCCAGAAAATGTAGAAAGTGCCAGCTTGTTTTATGCTCTATAACTGTCTTGTTAACCTATTATGAGACCACAAATGTATTGTGGTTTGTGTTTGTGTTTTTTTCCTATTCTAATGGATTTAAACGCATTTTATAGTTGATAACGGCACAAAATTATTTTTTTCAGTGGTAATGGACCAGCAGCAGCAGTACCTGTGACTCAGCAGGGATGGGCAGTGAACTAGAACTACCTCACAGCCCTGTTGTAATGAAGGGAGCCAGTGGCTGTTCCAGCTTCTATTTCAGACCACTTCAGTGAGAGTCACACAATACTGCTGTCGTATGCCAACAGTTTCTGATCTCTTTTTTTCACTTGTCGCCTTTTATTGCTGGGCTAGCCAACACTCATTCTGAAACTGGATACCCTGAGAATCTATCAAGGGAAACTGGTGTATGAAGAGACATTTAGTTGACATCAGAGCACAAGGACACATACACCCTTAAATTCATCAGTGTTCCATTTTTAGTACATGACAGTTACAGGATTTCTGGTGCATCTCTTCTCACATATTTTATGTAAAAATAAGCATTCTTAGCATTTTATATGTTCTGTCTATTAGTGGTTTTGTGGTACAATAATTAGAATGACTTACAACTGTATTAAGTATATTTTATATTTAATCATGACATAAACAGAGAGTTGCAATGATCACTGGAAGATTCTCTTAATTAACTAACTTCACAGCTTGGCCTGTGTAAGTCTCCGTGCATCTGAACACAGACTTACTGGTGACAGTTTGCTTTGCATCGAAGTCAATGTCAGGACTTCTGCACTCTTAGCCAGTAAATCAGAGAGACAGAAAGCAGCATTTACTCATGCAGCAAATGAAAAGGATCAGCTTTGTGAATGCCCATTTTTACTTATGAAACATGTCCCTCCAAATCTGTTTAATATATCTAGAGTCTAGTCCTCCTCTCATTGATGTCATGATAAGCCATGAGTCCCCAGTGAAATCTGTAGGGTTATAGCACAATCAGAATGGCCCCATACTCCCTCATTCTATTCTCATTTTGGCAGATTTCACAGTGTGTGTGCAACTGCCAAGTTCAATGAATTTTCTCCCCATTTCCAGTCACATAACTGATATCCCCACCTTGCCTTTGGGGTGATGTATCAAAAGATAACTAAAATAACATATCACCCCTAGCTAACACAGATATCCTTGTGGGTAGGAAAGATAAAGTTGCTATACCACCAAGCCATTTTTTTTGCTGGACAGGGTCGGCTCTGTGTGTGTGTGTGTGGACTCCTCATTTGTAACCTTGTCATCTCAACACCTTAAAATTCTCTGCAAATGCAGGTGAAAATTAGCATATCAGTAGCAGAAAAAGGCTCATTTGCATGAAGAATGGCAACCTTATCAAGTTCTTAACAGCCCTATGTGATCCATTCAAGTGTATTTGAAGTACCATCCAGGTGCCTAGAGAAAGGAGGGCCCTAAACTGTCAAATCACTTACTGCAGTAAAAATAGGTGAAGAAGATGATTGAATGCAGTTGCTTACTAAATTCAGCTGAGTCTAAATGCAGCTGGAATGTGAATGAATGACAGAAGTGTGTAAGGGAATGGGAGAGACTCTATCACCTACCATTGAGAATGCAGTTAACAGAGAGTTATAGCACAAAACCTTAAAACCCACAGATGGATTTAACTTGCCTCCAGTGTAACACAATCTGAAATAATCCCTTCTGTCTAGATTCTACATTACTGTTTTGGGTATTTTTCCTTCAAAAAGATTGATTTCCATACCTCAGATAATTAAATATAGGAACAATAACCAGGATGATGAGAATTGGGATTTTTCAGCCTGGAAAAGGGTCCAGGGCAACCTACCTGTGGCCTCCAGGAAGGAAGGAAGGAGGCTACCTGAAGGAAGCCTACAAAAACGATTAAGAGAGACTTTTTTCAGTCATATAGTCATAGGTCAAGGAGGACTGGTTTAAAATTAAAAGACAGTAGGTTTAGATTAGATATTAGGAAAAAATTCTTTATTGTGAGGGTGGTGAGGCATTGTAATATGTTTTCCAAAGAAGCCCTCAATGGCTCATCCCTGGAAATGTTCAAGGCTGAGTTGGATGCAGTTTACTGAATGTTGTCCTTCACTCAGAATGTTCTATGACTTTATGATATTAAAAGCTCATGGTTATTTTATTCAGTGGTGGGGTTTACTCTAAGATGGACTACAGCAGAGATTTACACCTTTCAGTAACTCACCTTCAAAATACAAATACTGGGACATACCCATGTTATGTCTCTGCTAAATTATTAAATAAGCTGAATTCAGGAGATCCTTGATCTGACAAAGGTCAGCACAGAATTTCACTTTGGTTAATGTTGAATTTGAAAGGTTATATATACTGTACAGTAAAAAGTAGATGCGTGTTTTGGAACATCAGGAAAATTATGCAGGCAGGGTTCTCACAAATGAGCTGTCTTCTTCCCCCCGTTTGCTGTTAGTAACAGTGAATATAGGACTGATCAAGTTCTAGGTCACACTCTGCAAATGGATTCAGTTCACAAAATAATATCAAACCTGAGTTATTTTTTACTCACTAAAAATGTAAACCAAACAAAATCATAAGACATAGAAATATCACATTTTTAAATGATGTTATTTGCCTGAATTACTTTTTTGTTGTTTTTCCAAAGGTCACCCTGCTTGGCACACAAAAAGGTTTTTATTTTAGGAAAAAAATAGCTTCCATAGGTCCATATTTTGCTTTATTCTTTTTGCTTTTGAAGGCATATTAAGGCTCCCAAGGAAAAACAAGTATTTAATTAAAACTAACTGAAACAAGCAGTAGTAATTTTAACTCTGACAGACTGAGTTTATTAAAATTAAGAAATCAAATGTTACTGCATCTGTAGTAAGAGAAATGTAGGTGATTAATTTTATTGTGTATACTCAGTGAAAGGAAGAAAGAACCGAAAGTATGCAAGTGAAGACATATATATTCTATCCTCTATACTCTATCCCAAGTATTTTAAAAGTAGTCACATATAAGGGTTAGTTAATATCTGTTGATTAAATGAATGCACACAGGAAACATACATGTATATAAAACCTGTGCATATGTGGAAATACACACAAGCATTTAGGCATGTCTGTGTATTCACAAAGAAGGAACAAGAGAAGGGGAACAGGGCTTGCAATTATGTGTTGTTGTCCCTTGATAAAGCAAAGCCAAAATGCCTGTGAGTCCTGGTTCTGTCAGCAGAGATGCGCCCACTGGTCAGGTAGATTTCTGCAGCAGAAAGCTGTCAGTCCTACCTTATTTGCTGGATGTGGTTCCAAGAAGCTGTGGCAATCTGAGGAACAGCAATTAGAGATTTGGAACCACCCACATGAATTTCACTCAGGTGCCCTACCCTGGCTTCTTGTTGAACTTTGCATGTCATACCAGAAAAAAGGGAAAAGAGACTGAAAAACAGCAAGCCAGTAGTTTTTCATGTTTTGGGTTTGTTTTCCACATGTGTATGAATATTTCAAATAAGTAAGAAAAGTCACTTTGTAGTCCATCAAAAGAAATACAGTACTCATCATTTTTGATGCAGAAGACATCATCTTTTGAGAGAGTTATCTGTAATGTTATCTGTGGATATAGCTCAATCAATAAATGCCTGAATGGTTACAGTCTTGTTAGTCATGTCATACTGCTTCATAGTCTTTGGAAAGTCCCTCTACCTCTGCAGACCATGGTAGATTGGTGTGTCACACTTGCTAGTCTGCATTGCAGTGATCTTGCTTCCTGCCTTCATCTTTCCTTTTCTACCCTTTCCCTCCCTCCTCAAGCCATTTCCATTTGACTCTCATGGCAGTCATTAATTGTATCAGCAGCTCCCTTTTAATCAGAGCACTACTTCCATCTGAAATAGCTGGTTAAATGACTGAGGGTCCATTAAGTGAATTATTTCAAGCTCTTGCCCCTTTCACAAATCTGCCCCTAAAGCAACACAGCAAGTAATAAATTTGAAGCACCTCTCAGTATGGTGAGGGAAGCAGAATGCACTTTACAACTAGCAATTAGCCTTAGGGCTTCAGGTATTTTTCTTTTCTCACCACAAATGAACTCACATGGGTTTTAAAATTTTTTTGTTTGTTTTGGCTTTTAAAGGAAAATACAAGCTTTGTCCAGGGCTGAGTGTCTAGGACTGCTAGCATGTCTTTAATATTCTATTCCCTGGTTTATGGCATCCTAACATATGGTGATATTCCGAAACATTTTCTGTTCACTCAGTGATGCAGAATTATGGGGAATTATGATCCAACAATGCCAAATATCAAATAGATTTGAATGCCATCTCCTACCCACTGAGCTTCACATAGCTTTAGGAAATGCAGGGGAGCATAGGACAGGTATGTACAAGGTGTTTTACAGAATTAATCACCCTGCAACTTTAAAAAGTAACAGGATTTTTGTGCTTTAAGCATCATGACAGCAGTCATAATAACACCTAGGAGTATGTGAAAGAAAATAATTTTTACCTGTACAATGTCATACAGTTAAGATGTTTGAACTCAAATAGCAAAATGCAGAAATAAACACAGACTAGTTTCTTGTCTATTCAGTATATCATGCAGTCTGTGACATCTAGGTTACTTCACTACCTTCTTGCTTGGCATTCAAATTTGTCACCCCTCTTACCCTTTTTAATGGAACTTACTTTGAAATTTTATTATCCAGCTCACCAAATTTCTATCTGCTCTTTCCCCTTTTCCAGTTTTCTTTCTTTTTTTTTCTCCCTTGGGACTATGCATGTGGGAAGATTTTTTTTTTTTATCTCTCTCTCAGCTTTATCTTGTAGTACTTTTTTATTTTCTGGCTTTATTTTTTTTTCCTGCTAAATTTATATGCCTTGTGATACAGCTTTTATCAGTCTCACACGTACAGTTGCTATTCCTTATTCCTGATCATCTGTTTATATGTCATCAAGTGCACCATGTTCTCTTGGCAGAACATCTGCAATTACTAGATAGTTTCTCATCTGAAAATGCAGGGTGTTACGATCACTGATATAATTGAAGTGAGCTATGGTTATGGACTGTGATTAGGTGTTTTTTTCTGTGACAGAGACTATAAGGGAAACAAGAAATGCGACCCTGCAGTTTTCTGAAATGACAGAAGGGTTTTTAGCAAGGCTCAGCCAAGCATAGAGCAGGCATAATATGCCAGAGACTTCAAATTTTGTTGTCATCAGAGAAGAAGATGTCCATATAAATGAGACAGAAAGGAATTTGATTTGTCATCATAGTTAGTATTTGGTTGTGCAATAAAGGTGAATAGAAAAGTAACTGTTAATTTAGGGGGTATTCTTCACAGTAGACTTATTTAGTGATCTATTTAGAGAAATACTGCTCAATCTCAAAGAAAATTGTGGTTTAGGGAAGACAGATGCTTCTCCGTATTCATATTGGAAGTCACTAGCCATGGCCACTTTTTGTAAGTGGGATTACTATTTTTTGGCAGATTATGCTATTATTGTTTTCCTTTATTACCAAAAAAGCAGTGGAATTCAGTAATTGGTAAATGCCTCTTAGCTGGTAGCTATAGATACTGCTTTTAACAAAACAAAGTTATATATATAGGAGCTAAGCAAAGATTAATCTGAATGTTCTCACCACCAAATAATTTCAGATTTCAGAAAGGATTTTAGCAAGTCAGCCTTGGTACAACTGAAAGAGATTAAAAGACTGTCCAAAAAATGTTAAGAAGTTTGACTTGCTGTTGCCTAATAACAACTAAATTGAAATCAGTGCTATTATTGTAAGGTCCTCTGTGTGCAAGAGTAACTCCTACGTTATTATATATATGCAAGAATATACCTAAAATACATGAATCGCTGCTCTGACTAGCTCAAGTAACTACTCACAATGGCAAATGGTTCTTGCATTTGTTTGACAGTGAATCCACTTACATCATGTAGTTTTATCTCTGAAAATTTATCCTAAAAATTGAAAAGAATAATAGAACAGTGGTACCTCTGGAGAAACTTCTCAGAATAAAAACCCCAAACATTGTGTTCTGTTTCATTATTTGTCACTTAAAATCTCAGTGAACCAGTTTCTCTATCCCCTGCTGTATGAAGAGTTCATTTAGATTGGGGAAATTCTTAATGAATACCTGCTGCATCTGTCAAAACAACCATAGGCTTCATCCTAGATTACATCCTCTAAAAATACCACACAAGGTTTATTTATTAGAGAGCCTTCATCTGTATGAGAGAAAAATTGTGCCGGGAGGAAAGAGACTCACAGAAGGGCTCACAGAATTTCACTGAAGGGATGATTATTTTTTGTTTTGAGCAGTGTTTTGGATCCCTCTCTGAGTCTAACAATTACAAGGGAGCACACAACTAGTTGTTTGGCACTGTTATATTTCTAATGTATGTTGATCCACAAGACAAATTATCTGCAGCAGACTTTTCTACATTCTTCCCAGTTGTTAATAGTTATGATTTAGCATGATCCAACCCACAGATCTTCAGTAAGCTTTCTTTCATTGTTATCTGGATGGAAGTTCTTTCCTGATGCTCTCAGCCCTAAGAGAAATCCCAGGTGGCTTTAAAGCTCCTACATCTCCCTGTCATTAATTGTAATTGATTAACTTTCTTCTTGTAACATATTCCTGATCAGCCCCAGCACATCATTATTTCTTTCTTTCTTTCTTGCAAATACTTTTTTCCCCTTATCTCCATTAGAAATTGCAAGTGGCAGGTGTGGGAGTAAAGAATTTCCTCTATGAACTCTTAAGCTTTTTTATACCTACTTACAATTCCTTGCCTTATAGAAAGCTTGTTTTCTATGCCTCACTTTCCACCTCCTTTTTTCACCAATCTACTCTTTAGGACACCAATACAATTCTATTATTTATACTAGAATTGGAAAACACATTTCTAGTATTTATCATCATCTCCTCATTGTCTTCTTTTCACTGGCTCCCTTAGATTTTTGCAATTACAGTGTTTGCAGGTCTGCTGTGATTCAAGGCAATGGTGTGGCACCATTTCAGTTACCCAGGGTATCACCAAAAAGTTGCTGCTTTCATTGCATTGTCAAGCTAATATTTCTGTGTTCTACCACTGAAAATTCAAATTTCTAAATATGATAACGACAGAGGACCTGGCTTCTACTCAAATTGGAGTAATTACTCCTTGACTATGTGGGAATCCAGAGCTTCCCTCTGGCTGCCCTGGAAGGCCTGGGACCCTGACAGGGGGTCAGGAACCCCCCTGTACAGAGCCCCGAGAGACACTGTCTGTGATCTTTGTCCATGGAAAAGAGTTTTCAATCTTACAGGATGAATTACAAGCTCTGAGTGTTTGATATGAGTAATAATTAAGTGTGGCACGGGTGCAAAAGTAAAATTTTATGATTCCAGATTAAGGGTTCAAAGGGGACAAGATGGAGGAAATTGGGTGCATCTTGTCCTTTTTCTCCTTCTTCATGCCCTCCATGTTTCACTGTAGTGTTGGCATTTTTCTATTGGTTTAGGCTGGGGACACACTATTCAACGTAGATGATAGATATTGGCACATTATTTTAAATATAGCACATGTAGTTTCTGGTATTTAATGTTTGTAACATCCCACTGAGGGCAGAGCCCCACACGCTGCCCTGCAGGACAGACCTGTGGCAGGGCAGCAAAACATGTTATGGATAAGCAAGAGTAAACAACCTTGAAAACAGCACAGACAAATTATGGCTTCTTCTTTAGCAACAGGGCAGAAAGACAGAGACTTTTTACAATCTCGGAATCATCAATACCAAAGATTCTGACAGACTACTGAATTCATTTGAATTCTCAGTGGATAAAGGAAATTTCCATCCATTGTTCTGAACATTGGGCTTAACAATCAACCAGTATAAAATAGCTATTCACCTAAAACACTGATGAAAATCTGGACAATTTTATTGCTGCTGTATGTTCCTCAGTGCTGGTTAATTTCAGACCCAGCAGAAATTATAATTCATAGGGAAATACACTGTTACTTCCAGTGCACATGTTATAAAACAGTTACATTGCAATTGTCTCCTTTCTGCTGCTTTTATTGAAGACAGAATCCCAGAACTACTCTCAAAAGAGGTGTTCCTAGGACACAGAAGGCAGAGAAGTCAGACTTTTTGGTAGGAAATGGAGTAGATGTACCGAGTGTAATGGCTCAAGGTGAGACATTCTAGACAGATGTCAGAATTAAAAATAAAAGCACTGTTGACAATCTACCTACTCATTCTAGAGGTGCGCTCAAGTAGTGAATGCCAATTATTACCAGCATTTGAATTAAAATAACAAAGTCCCATGGAGATTTCCTTGTATTCTGTTTCTTTAAATTCAAAATGCCATTCAAGACATGAAAAAAAGGGCTTTGCCTGTTGAAGAAAACATTTCAAAGAGTAGAAAGCAGGTAGAAAGAGCTCTGGTTCTCCTAGGATATTTTGCTGGTCAATTCTAAACTTATTCAAGCAAGAACTAAAGTCAAAGAGAGTTTTGCTTTATGACTCTGCAGTTTGCCACTTCAGGGTCCCAAGCCAGCTTAGGTCCCTAGCACATTGTATACAAAGGACATTCACTCTGGGAGCTCTCACTGAGTGTGCCCTACTCTACAGAAAGGCTTTTATTATTCATGGGGATCTCCTGATTCACCATCTTGTCTAAGTTAGGGTAACAGATTGTCGATTTTTAAGCCCTGAAAAGAACATGAGCAGTGTGAATTTGAGGAAGTCAGATACCAGATATCCCGAAAATCCAGATCCTTCCCTCTTGCTCTTACCAGAATAGGCTGCTATTACATTCAGCCTATATTATATTGACAGGTTATATTCAGGCAACACTCATATACACACATTTAATCTATCCATGGAGTGTTTTGCTCACCATAAGTCATAAAAGCAATTAATCTCAGCTACAAGAAAATGTTTGCTTTGTTGAGAGTTAAACCACCATAAAGGTCATTCACAAACAAAAACCATCATACTGGGAAAAGACCCTCACCATGAGACCCTCACTTTTGAACATTTCTGGTTCATGCCAGACCCTAGCTCTTTTAACTGTAATGGAAATTAATGTATTAATTTTTACTGCCACTCTGCATTGTTTTCTCTCATCTGGTTTCTCTCAAATGTTTCTCATTTGAAAGAAAGAAAGAAAGAAGTGAAAAAAAATTTCATTTTTCCTCTTCAGGATCTTTATCTTTGTTAACACAACCTTACATTGTCCCCCTGAAGAACATAAGATTGGTTTTGTTGTGCCCTGCAGGATTTCTGCATCCCCAGAATCCTAGGGCAAAGGCAGTGGTAAGTTGGCACACTGTAGCAGAAATGTCATTTTTTAATTATGTGGTTCTAAGGGAATCTATTATCTACTGCTGAGATGCTGAAATCAGACGATTTATCTCCAAGACAGGTCTGTCTACAATCTAGAATATATATCTCTTGTCACTGCAGAAAAAAAGAATGAAAATATGTTTTTATTTCTGGTGCCTTATGCTTATAAATTTATTATTTTAAGTTTTGTAAGCAGATTTGTGGGAGTAGGGTGCTGAGGGGCAGGGTATAAAAAGTCACATTCTGATACTTCTCCAGGTTCTCTTGATCTCCCTAATAGACTGTCTAAGGTCAAAAGGAACCTAGCTGCCCTTCAGTCAGGGTATCATAGCCCTTCAGGGCAGGATGTCATTCACATCCTAAAGGACTCATGTGCCTACAATAAAGTAGTCTATAAGTGTGTGGAGAATTCCAGGCACCTAAGTGCTGAGAGCACTGTAAAAGTGGACATCAACAAAAGAGCCAGGCAACTTGTTTACCTTAATTAACATAAATACTAATCTCTACTTGACATTTCAGAGTAGGTAGCTGCAGCAGTTTGAAAGAATCTTTATTTCTTACACAGTAGATGTTGTTATTTGAATGAATAATCATATATCTACCAGATTATTCATAATGACACTGAATTATTTCTCTTTCCTCCCTAAGGTATTGAAGTAAATCAAAGAGTTTAGTACATGTTAATTTTATTTTTTAATCTGCAACATTCATTACACAAGCCACTCTGTGAAGCAGGATCTGAGCTGCCAGCAGTTTGTATCTATTAACAAAGAGGTACATTCCAAGTACTTTTAACACAATCCCACTCAGGCATATTTTGAATTAATGTATGCTTTCTGTATCCTAAAAAAGTTTACAGAAAAGTTGTAGGGGAGGAGAGAGGGAAAGAAATAGCAAATATCCCATCAAAACCGTAATTCTTGCATTGCCCTCTAGTGCACACACGAGAGCATGACGCCTTAAAAAAAAAAAAATTCACACTGTAAATTACTAAAATGAAGCCTTTAATGTCATTTGATGGTTTGCTGCATTTAATTTTGACAGAAACATTACCTACAGTTTGTTTGAAATACCTCACCTTCACCAAACCCTTCTGGCAAATCTGAGAATTAGTTTGATTCCTATTGCTGGCAGAAATGCAGCCCATGTCTTTTCAAAACTAAATAAGTATGATTGCAAAAAATTCAGTCCTTCAAAACCACCTGAAATGAAGCATGTATGAATTAGAGGATACCTATATTGTTTACTACATGAGGGCAAAATAAAGTCTTTAGCAGTATGTCATTGGTCTGCATGCACTTTTAAAAACCAACTCCTCCTCCACATACAGAAAGATCAGCACACACAAGCACACAGGAACCTGCACAATAGTTAGAGGGGACAGAGAATTCACATCATAAGATTAAATCTATTGTAAAACATGCAGAAGCAAACATTTCAATGGCTATGGATTCAAATAACACCTTGTTACTTAAGTGCTTAGCCAGGGGCCATCTCTAAGTTTCAGACCAACCATTTGTGGCTTCATGAATAAACTTAGGAACATATTCAATACATTTAGAAGTAGTAAATTAAGTAGAAATTTCCTCTGGTTTCACATAACTTATCACATAAAACCCATTTCTGCCTGTAATAAGAGTCCTAGTAAAAGAAAACATTTTATGAAATATTTAAGGGAAAAAAATCACCAGGTTAAAGTAAGGAATATTTTCGAAATCTCTTTTTACTGTTGTTACCTGCAAAATGCACTATTGTTAAATTTTGGGTACTACAGTATAGACAATGCTTTTGCATTTGAGAGTTTTGAGGATCTTATTTCACCAGCTCTTCTCCACATAGTCCTTAAAAGCATAATATATTTACAGGTTTTTATGTTCTGGTCCACAGGATCACAGACAAGAAAATTAATTTTCTTCTCCACCTCTGCCCAGAGAAGTTGTAGACTCTCCATCTCTGAAAATGCAGGAAATCCCCATCCCTCTAGATAAGACTGGATGGGGGTTTGACGTGTCATATAGAAGGCTACTTCTCCACAGCAAAGGGATTTGAATAGTTGTTCTATAGATTGTGTAGAATGGTTTGGGTTGGAAGGAACCTCAAAGATCACCTAGTGACCCTCATGCCATTGACAGAGGCACTTTTCACTAGACCAGGCTTCTCTAAACCCCATCCGAACTGGCCTTTGAATGCTTCCAGTGATGAGGCATCAACAACTTTTCTGGGAAGCTTGTCCCAACGCCTCACTACCTTAACACTAAAGAATTTCTTTCTAATATTTAATTTAATATCCTCTCAGTTTCAAGTCCTGTCCTATCGCTATATGCCCCTGTGAAATGTCCCTTTCCAGCTTTTTTGTAGGCCCCATTTAGGTACTGGAAGGTTTCTGTAAGGTCTCCCTGGAGTCTTCTCTTCCTCAGCCTGAACAACCCCACTCTCTCAGCCTATCTTCATAGGAGACATGCTCCAGTGCTTTGATCATCTTCATGTTCCTCCTCTTGGCTTGCTCCAGCAAGGAGGTCATGTCCTTTTTATACCAGGAGCCTCCAGAGCCAGATGCAGCTACAGGTAGGGTTTCATGTGAGTGGATAAAGGGGCAGAATCATCACCTTAATCTGCTGGTCATGCTTCTTTTGGTAAATCCCCCAATATGGGCCAGATACTATCAAGCAATTTTTCAGAGCTCTACAAAGAACATGGGGTGAAATTGCAGCACCTGCCCTTGTTAGAATATCACAGCTTTCGCTTTCATAGCCAAACTTACACAGTAATCACTATAAAATCTCATATTTTTTCAGATATTATTCTCTCATGCAACTCTTAAATGTACTTCACTACAGGAGACATAAGTGCATCTGTGCAAGCAAGAACACTTTCAGAACACCAAGCACCTGGGTAGAATCAAGATTTGAATAGCAGAGGAAAAGAAATAGGATACTATGAAGATACATGTCTGTAATTGCATTGTGTAAACGGGAAAGCATCTACTATCCTTGTAGCATTAGTGAAAGCACAGCTGCTGAAGAAGCTCATTGAGTAAATATATTCCTGGCCTGTGTCCAGCATGGTATGCAGTTTGCCACTACTAAAGTCAAGAAAAATATTATACACCACATTAATATTGTCAGACTGATTACGGTGTGACACTGTGCCATGGTGACAATGTTACCTCTGTATTTGTGTAGCAATCTTTATTAAAGAGAACTTCTGGACATCTTTTGACAATTAACTTTGTTCTTACATCACCACATAAATGCAGGATGCAGATGTTTTGTATGAAGTTGTTCCTCTAGTAATAACAGTTCCTACCTCACCAATTTAATTTGTCGGGATTCTGACACCCTTGTTCCTAATGCTTCATGATTTTTTCTGGACCCATATCCCAAAAATTTTAAAACAATGATAGCAAGTTTAGCATAGTTATAGTTCATCATAATCATGAGATAGAAATAGCCAATTTTTAACTTAATGCTTGAAGATGTGTTGGCATACAGCTGTTAAAAGATCATGAGCAATAAGGAAGATTTTTATCAATTTCTGTGTGAACATAGAAATTGGACCAATCCTAGCAAGAAGCCAGAAATAGAGATCTTAGCATTGTCCTGCCTGCCAGGTACAGCCCTTCAGCCACTGCTGTCTAGCCTTTGGTTTTCAACCCACAAATCTTTTCACAAGGCAGAAAATTGCCAACAAGCCAACATGGGGCAGGCAATGTCTTTTTATTAAAAACCCAAATGAGCAGTATGTGATAATACTTTCTATTTGGTTATCACAGAATGACTATATACATTGACAGATATAAAACTACATGTTTTAAAATTTCTCATTCTTTGGGCTTACAACATCATGCTCACAAACCCAGACTCTAGTCACACTAGATTGCCACCAGACTTGTTTCCTGCATTTCAGGGTTTCATTCTTAAGCCTGCCTCTACCACCCCAGGAAAGCAGGGTAAAAATAGAGGGACATCATGATTGGAAAATGGTCACGACTACAGAACTGCTTTTTGTGTTATGGAAATGCTTAGTTTCACATGCCATTTATGTGGTTTCCCCTTCTCTTTCTGTATAACATACTGTGTTGATTTTGACTGAGGTAGAGTTAATTTTCTGCATAGCGATTGGTATGGGGTTATGCTTTGGAGTTGTGATGGAAACAGTGTTGAAAATTCAGGGATGTTTTAATCATTGCTGAGCAAGCAGCACTTACTTACAGAGAGTCAAGGCATTTTCTACTCCTTACACCATCCCGCTATCGAGTAGGCTGGGGGTGCACAAGGAATTGGGAGGAGACACAGCCAGGACAACTGACTCTAACTGAACAAGAGATATTCCAGACCTTATCACATCATGCTTAGTGTATAAAGCTGGGGGAAGAACTAAGAAGTGGGGAACATTTGGAGTGATGGTGTGTGTTTTCCCAAGTCACCACTGCACTGGATGAGGTTCTGCCTTCATGGGGATGGCCGAACACCCGCCTGACCATGGGAAGCAGTGAATTAATTCCTTGGCTCTGCTCTAATGTGTGGCCTTTGATTTACTTTTTGAATTGTCTTTATCTCAAAACCTGATTTTTCTCACTTTTACTCTTCTGATTGACTCCTCCATTCCACCACAGAGGTGGGGGCATCAAGAAGTGAGTGAATGGCCCTGTGACGCTCAGTTGCTGGCTGGAGTTAAACCATGACACATACAAGTAGCAGAAAAGATGTCACTGATTCAGGATATAGCTACTGCTCTCATTATCTTATGCAACTATTTTCCCTCTCTGCTTCAAAGGCCAGTATATTGCATCATCACTGGAAAAATCCTGTCTTGATCTTTTTTTTTCTGGAAAATTATTTCTGTCTTCCAGACTCAGAGCATTCACGCCTTGCAGCTTTATAAATTCCTCTTAAGCAGAGGGAGCTTATACCATTGAAGTGGAAACTCAGCAACACTAGAAAACTGGATGAAAAGTTCTCAAAGAAGCCAATTAAAACAAAAAAGTCATAGTTCAATAATCTGAAATCATGAAATTTTTCTTCAGAACATCTTGAATGGTTTGAAGGCTTCTGTGACTGATCATGAATGTATTATCAGCTAAGGTCTCAAGGGTTGCTCATTTTTGCATACCTATGTTGTTGTTAGATTTATTTTGGGTTGGTTTGTTGTTTGGAGAGTTTTGGCAGGGGAGAGTTATTGTTGGCTTGCTTGTCTTGGGACTTCTTGTGTATGTGTTTATTGCTTTTATTTTTTTGTCTACTAATCTTTGAAATGTTAAGGTTGCTTTTCCATCTACCCCAAATTTGGCCAAAGACTTGAACTACTGCTTTTTTATTGTGAATCAAAAGGCTAACAATAAACATTGAGCCAGAACTTTTTTCTATCTCCTATTTTACAGACTCTATTCTGCATACTAAATCTGAGCAAGTCACATAACCACAGAAAAAGTTGAGTTGAAAACGACCTATAAGGATCATTGAGTCCAACTCCCAGCTCTGCACGGGGCCATCCCCAAGAATCACGTGTCCCTTGTCCAAATGCTTCTTGAAATCTGTCAGGTCTGATGCTGTGACCACTTTTCCTGGGGAGACTGTTCCAGTGCCCAACCACTCTCTGGGTGAAGAACCTTTTCCTCATATCCAACCTAATCCCTTCCCTGGAACAACGTCAGCCCGTTCACTCGGTCACCAGAGAGAATAGACCAATACCTGTGCCTCCTCTTCCCCTCATGAGGAAGCCGTAACTGCAATGAGGTCCCCCCTCAGTCTCCTCTTCTCCAGTCTGAACAGACCAAGTGACCTCAGCCACTCCTCATGCAGCTTCCCCTCAAGGCCCTTCACCATCTTTTTTGCCCTTCTTTGGGCATTCTCTAATAGCTTGATATCTTTCTTATATTGTAGTGACCAAAACTACTCACAATATTCAAGGTGAATTTACACATCTAATTCAAGCATTTAACTTTGTTACCTAAATTAGACTTCTGGCGACCTTATCCAGAAAAGACAAGCACTTTCTGTAAGTAAGCCAAACCTTTCATATTGTAGAGTGATTTTAAGAAGAACATCAAGTTGCCTTTGCTATTCTTTGATTTCTTTCCCTATCTATGTTTTCATTCCCTGTTTAATTTCATCCTGGGATATTCATGAACCATAATCCAGATTTACAAACTTCATCTGTGAGACGTTCAGAGGCCATAACTTTATGATGTGTCATACTTTTTTTTCTGAAATCCTTACACTTTTTCTTCTCATGAAAGTAAACTATTGGTTTAGTAATGATAATAATGATAAAAATATAATAATGACTTTTTGAATCGTAGTGTTTCCCTCTACAACAACACTTACTCTACCAGTATTCCCATTGATATATTCTTTCTTTCCATAGAAATGGATTCTTGGCTAATGATTTTGCTAATGTGCCTTTCATTGCCATCCAAATATACTTTGCTAAAGCACACTAGGGGAAAGTAGCTTAAAAATAGTTTTTATTATTCTTTTCTTTTAAGCAACTGACCTAGCTAGGCGAAAATCAAAAGTGCTTGCTATGAGGTTGACCTTAGACAAGGATTTCCTCTTTATCCTATTGAATAAACACCCATCTCTCATTAAAGATTACTGAAATGCTTGGTTGAACTCATGTTGCAAAATAAGTTCCTGGTGAAACCACGCTCAAAAAAAGCTAATGAAAAGATTAAAAAAGTGAGAAATGTAAAAACAGTGCACATAAAATCACACAATGAAAAATACATGTGGTGCATACAGTGGATTTTCTAAGTGCTGATATCTGATTCTAAGACGGTGAGGAAAAAGAGTAGTCATAAACAAATTAATACTCCCAAAGAACTGCTCAGTGACAGTGGGGTCCACATAAACATCAGGATGAGACATATGGCCTTGTACTAGCTGAAAAAGAGATCCTAATCTAATCCTAGGTGTTTACACACCAGCCTCTGTGGAAGACAAAAAAAAACCCTGAAAAAAAATATCAGTCCATGTCTGTCAAGTTGCTCATGATTTGCACTGGAGCAAGGCAGACAAAGAATTCTTCTGTAAGCTTTGTTTATTATCTACTCTTTTTCTTCTGTTTAAGACTCCATTCCCAATTTTGCTCTTCGATAAATTTACCTTCTTAAGTAAGTTATTTCATCTGTCAAACTCCTACACAGTCATTGGCATCTAATTATTCCAATTTTGCCAAGAATGATGGCAAAACAAAAGACATGATGGGTCATACAGAAAAAGATTTGAGTTTGAGATGTTCTTTAATTCTATTTCTATCATTCTAGGAAACAGACAGTTCATGTATATAGAAATATACATAGAGGTATCATACAGTCCTGACAGTATGCTCTTGCCACATAAAAATTGTAACATTGCATTATTTGCTTGACGCTATAAAAACCAGCAATTCTGTTTTTTTGCTTTTTTCCCTTTTATTTTTTTTCTCTCCCTGCACTTTCTTTTTTCACACATAAGCAAAGCAAAGATTATTTCATAGGGAAAAAATTCTGGTCCAGTTGTCTTAAGAAGAGGTGTTCCTTCAGGTTCCCCAGAAACTTAAAATTTCCTCAAGGTTAACATTCAGCTCCACAGGGATGCAGCCAAATCTAGCAGACTGAGATGCAGAGAAATTTGAAAACTTCTTACCTGATAGAGCACAAGGAATAAACAGATCCCGGGAAAATAATTAGCACCTCCATGAATTTTGTCACTCTGGGTTTTCATCTGTATAATTTCTAAAACAACTTCCAAGTGTCATAAAAATAATTATTAATGTATTTTTCAAGCACATTAATACTAAAATCAAGCCTAAGTGTTTCCTCCATTCAAAGGAGTGGAAAGGGCTTTTCTGCAGCGGTGACGAATTTCTGCAGAAGGTTATTTTGTAAAAGACAGTACAAACCCCAGGAGTCTAATATCTCTTTAGCATTAGCCTTCACTGAGAATACCAGCAACAATGAAACTGTTAATGGAACTGAGGATAGAGACAAATAGTTAGAAATTCAGGTTAAAAAAGATGCACGAATATTTCAACTTAGGCAAATACAATCCCATATGATATAAGTTGTTTAAAGCTATTTGGTATGATTCCTAACCATAGTACCTATATTAAAAAAAAAAAAAAAAAAACCAAAACAAAAAAAACCCGAGAAAATGTTGAAAATTGCGAGCTTACATGGTATAGACCAGTGGGTGTCTCAAAATACTGGAACAAATTAATAGTGTTATTTCTAGTAATCTTAAAAAGGATAGATTAGTAGCAGTTGGTGTGGGTTTATCAGGAAGAGATTGTGGCAAACCAATCAAAATTTCTTACATAATCTGTTATTCTATTATAAATAAAGAGGAAATATTAGTTGTTTTAAACTTGAGTTTCAACAACCCTCTGTCATTTCTTCATATAGTATTTCCAAAAGTGTGCCCAGAGATTACATGAAGGTGTCAGGTAGATCCCACATGTGCTGCAAAACCACAGTCTCCTGGTAGCTACAATTTGTTAAGAAATATCAGATTAGAAGAGGTATTATTTAGAGCCCCAGGCACCTCTGTTCTGAGCTTGGTGCAACTTCATTTTATCTATGATAACTTGAATTATTGAATAGATGGTGCTCTGATTATTTTTACAGGCAACGCACAAGGCAAGGAGAAGGTAAAGAATCTGACAGGATTTTCATTTCAAATAATCCTGACAAACTGCAGAAGACAAAAGATTGCATATGTGAATAGGAACAAATAGTAAGCTATTTATAAAAGATCACTGGCAAGAATACGACGACGTTCTTCTTTTTCCTTTTTTTTTCTTTAATAACTTTTTTCTCTAATAACTTTTTTTTCTCATTCCAAAGAGTTTCTTTTGCTCACAATCTCATCTGCAGAAAGAGTCCTAGTGAAACTGCCTTTTTGAAAAATACTTATCTGAGTCATTAACATCAATGAATTCTCCCTTGCCTGTAAGGAGTAGAAAAACTGACCTTTAAATACAAAAAACTGTGTAATGTATGTTATACTACCACAGTCAGAAGGAGTAGTAACTTTACCTCTTGTCCACAGAAAAGATGCTCTAAAACATTTTTCTCTCCTAGGGTTTGACTCTTTGAAATTTTTAAATTACTATTATTATTATTATCATCTTTTAAAATTATTATTGTTGTTGTTGTTGTTATATTTTTCATCAGCCTTTCAATGGACTTCAAAAGTAAAGATGGATGAAGAAAGGATGACACTAGGGTATTACTCCGGTTGTGGAATGCTAATGAAAAAGTGCTCAGTAAAAATAAACTGCAGAAATTAATTACCAAGAATAAGGATAAAAGGGTAGCATTGACACTGGGTAAAAGGGTAGCATCAGCTTGTTCTTCAAACATAGAGTCAGTCAATATACTGTCGATTCTGGGACAGCAGTACATTTGAAATTCAGGAAAACTAACCATGACATTATAGGTGTCAATTTGAATAAAGCATTCTATGCAAATAACCCCTAAATTTGAAGAAAAGCCTTGCAAAATTTGGGCTGGTTTGCATTCTCAGTAAGTAAAAGCACACTTGTGGGTTTTTAGTTGTGTTTAGAATGCTTGATTTTATGGAGGTTTTTTACCCAGAAAGTATTGTGAGTTTCTATTAAAAATTCAAAGCCAACTGTACCACAGTTTTTTCTCAGTCATTTCTTCAAGCTCCTTTTAAAAGTCTCCAAGGGAGGTTCTACATCCTCTAGAGATAATATGCTCCAGTGTTCCAAAACTTACATAATCCCTCTCTGAACTTCAAGCTTATTATCTGAAATTTATGTTCCTAACCACTGTCATTGTAAAGAGCCTCTTATTTATTTTTCTTTAGAATCCCTTCTTAGTCGAAATATTTTTCCATCTTCCTCTGTACCTTCCATTCTTAGGTCAGACTAGTTGGATCCTTCAATTTCCTGTGTAGGGTGTGTTTTCTAAACATCTAGCTCATCCTGGTTTTGCTCATGACTGTCTCCTGATCCAAACTGTAGCGTCCCACACTCCAGCTGGGCACGAGAAGAGCCCAGAAGTGTAGCCCAGTCTATGAAAAGTTTTCTTTTTGCTTGCCCATAAAAGGTGTCTTTTTCACCAGTGTCTTCAAATCTGTACTGTGAGTGTTGTTTCCTGCTGCACTATTCTCTTGGGCAGAAATACTCCATGGACTAAAAGTCACTGCTGGATTCCCTAAAAATGGAACAAAAATCTACCCCCTGACAGAGATAGCACTTTAATTTGTCTGCCAGGCACCTCAAGGGATGTCTCCAATAAGTGATATGGAGTTTTTTCACTCTCTACCTGGTCCAATACCCCAGGAGTGTCTCATCATATTCATCATGCAAACATAGACACACAAGAAAATAAAAAAAAACTACAGGCTGCCATTATTAACTTTAAGCATTTTCCTTATACAAGTTGTGCCTCATAAAGTCTATTTATTATAGGAACAATTATTGCATCTTTTATGTTTTAGAATTGTTTTTCCATCTTTCAGTAATAGCAAAATTTTCCTTTATTTTGCTTTAAAAAACCCAATCCTTGCAAAATGCATAATATATGAAATTAACAGCCAACATTTTGATTATGTATCCATACAAAAAGAAAGCAATTATTCATTAACGTTTTCTCCTTCCAGTTTCCATGCAATCTTCCAGTTTTACAGCCCCAGAACGTTCCTAATCTCAGTCCAGGTCTGTGCACACTTGAAACAAGTGCCTTAAATAGAAGGGGAAGAGTTTTGGCTAAATGTCCTTATTTGCTGAACTGGAAGAGATTGTATAGTCAAAGATTTTATAGCAAGGAGGAAGCAAGAGGGGAATTTCATGACAGAGGTGTATCTTGATCACAGTGCTGCATCCTGTCATGGTCATGGTCAGAGCAGTGTTGTTATTCCACCCACAAATGAAAAAATCATCCAGTAAAAGCTGACCAATATTCCCTCTTTCCTTCTATTTTATTTTCATATCTGAAGTACGTGTCATCCAAATAAAAATACTACATCAATTAAATATTGTAGCTTTGAATAATTGATAGCTTGCACATCAAGCTAATAAAAACTGAAAGGTTAACCATGATTCACTGTATGTAAATTGAATCATGCAATGGAAAAAATGGAGATTAAATCATTTTATCTAATACCCTACTTTTACTCACAAATGTATTTAGCAAAGGAACCTAAAAAGCAAGTTAGTGTGTTTTATAATCATTACTTTGAATAATTCTCTCTGGAAATTCCTTTATGTCCCTGGAAGATTGTCACTGCATTGTGTGTTTACACATAATCATCCTTGTGAATAACTTTTTGCTGTTTAGTACTTTTTCTCTCACTGAACCAAAATCTCTGACAAGTTTCACAGCACAAAAAAATGGTCTCTCATTTACAGTCCAGGTTGCTTCACTCAAAATTTGTGAGCACATTTTAAAACAACTTTACATGACACCTGCTAATTAGGAATGTGCAGTTGCACTTAGTTAAAGGTTTCTCTAGCTATGGGGTGTTCTTTTAGCAAATTCCTGAGATAAAACAACACTCCAATCTTGCAGCCTTTAAGAGATGAGAAATTCTAAAGATCAAATATTAGGTTGTCAGATGGTGACATAAGTGGGGCAGGAATAGACAGAAAACGGGACAGGGGTTGGTCCTGTTTAAAGGCCAACTTTTATCTACAAGAATAAAACAAAAGAAACCAGGTGTATCTTTGAAGGAACTGTCTGGAACAGCAAGGTTGAAATAAGGGGAAAAAATTAAAAATTAAATGTTGGGGAAAGTGAAAGCAGAAAACATTGTGATAACAGAAAATGGAAATAAATAAATTAGCCGATTTTAGATTGAGACATATGTAGGTAAACTTTAATTATGAAGACTGAAATCTGATCAGTAAGGAGAGATTGGTTTTCTGGACTGATACAAAGGAGTATGTACAAAGTTCCCCAGGAAAAGAGATGTGATTCATGCTGCATGAGAGCATGTTAAACTTTTGTTGGGCAACAGATTACAAACTGGACTCTCAAGGTCCAATAATTAAAAGAGAACTCCTATTTGCTCTGGAATAGAAATAAATAAAATATAATCTCACTTTGTGACATGAAAGTCCTTTCTGCTACAATTTTTGGAACGTGCATTGCAAGGTCAGTAAAATCAGTATTCTCTCCAATGTACCATCAATGTTTATTTTTAATTTGGGACTGGTGAATAAAGATTTAATGGGAATTTAATGGCCTGTTGGACACACTTCAGTGTCCAGAGATGTGGCATCATATCCAGGAGTGTCGTTATCTGGATTAATTATCAATAGCAAGCAGTTATCATTAGAGAGAAGTGAAAACGGAAGAGGTATTAAATGAAATTTACTGGGCAGAGATTCTCAGAAAATAAATAAATAACATCTGAGAAGTCACTGATGGATACTTCAAAATCATTTTCTGTTTGATATTTTGCATTACATCTGCCACTTCTTTTGCTGCTCCAGAATCTGTAGTGACTGAAATATTTCCCTTGCCATCAAGGATAAGCTAAACTCCTTTTTCATAATTGTAGTTGTACAACTATATATTATATACAAAATTAATATCCAAATTTGCTTTTTAACATCAGCCTTGTGAAATCTTGAGAAGACTGAATTAGCTTAACCAGTAAATATTTTATAATGTAATAAAGAACCCTTGCTTATTAGTCTTAAAAAAATGACAATGTTTTCAGTGTCTTAAGACATGACTGATAAAGCCTACTGCAAATATGGACTATCCTGAGCGATATAGAGTATTTTGAATGTGACCTAATGTCTAAAGTGTAGTTCTACTGATGTAAATTATATGCACTTTTATGCATTGTTGCACTTAAAAACCCAAACAAACTAACATTTTTTAAGGTTTTTTGACAGTCCAAGACTTTTAGATAATCTTGGATTTATGAATGCTTAAACAGTCAAAATTCAGCATTATTTGTCTTAATATAGGCAAAGACACTGTAAGAGGGAAAAGAAGGCAAGTTGTCATCCTCAAGAGGGGGAGACCTGTTGTGGGGGAAAAAAAAGACCAGAAAGGATTTAGGATTAATCTAAGTACTTCATACTGTGTGAGCTTTTACTGCAGGACTTTAATAAAAAGATAAATCAAATACTCCACCTGTCTGTAAACACATGGGCATACATGTGAAACTAATGAGACAATATTAAGTGGAAATAAAAAATGATACTGTATTTACCCTCTGAAATATTCAATCCACACTTTCAAAATCTAGGTTGTGTGTTCAGAACTTAACAAATAGTATTTAATTATATGCCCTCTCTTTGTTTGTTCTGCTGTCTCTCTGGAAAAGTATTGAAGAACTACCTGTACCACAAATAGATAAAAATTTCACCAGTGGATCTCTGTATAGTATAACAAAAATTCACTGAGATAAAAGCTATCTTCTCCTCCTGCAATGTATACCTTACTTTAGAGGGAATATGATAAATTGTTCCCTAACTACACAGGAGAAGTTCAATGCTGCAGATAAGAGGAGGTATGCCAAGAAAATTAAAAGTCTGCCCAACTAGCAATTTGCTCAGAGTTTGAGGAACCTTACCAAGAACACATCAGTCAGCACTTTGCTGCCAGCCTAACAAAACTTTTCAGTTTTATTTTTGTCTCCATTAATACAAGGCTATTGAAGACACTGAAGGCTAAGACTTAGATAGGCCTGTAGCAAGGTTGGTGCAGTTATTTAAATTTTTCTTGCTTCTGTGCAGCAAAGGTGAACAGATGCACTACGTAAGTCAGAAATGTTTCTGAGCTAAAATAAGGTGATTTACAATTTATAGAGCTTTTTTTTCACTTAAGAACCTTAAAATTACTGTGCTAATGCCAGGCTAAATCCAAAGTAAAAATTCATTTCCAGGTCCAGATTACCTAATTATGCCTCATATACCAAAGAGGATCTCAGCTACTAAAATCTGTCAAACCCACCAAAATGTCAGTTCTGAACACAAACAGCTTATCTAATCCTTTTCTATGGGAAGTTCCTATCTTTGTGGTAATCTGTAGCAGATCTGCAGACTCTTGCAAGACCATGTGTTTGACATCTGCTCTACTTTTTCATTACCAAATTCTTTTAAGAATCTGGCCCATTTAGTGTTTAACAAAAGAAAAAAGAAAGGACTATAAATAAATTCTGCCACTTATTTCTCCTTTGCTGAGAGATGAAGATGGTTGACCTCCCAAGGATTCTATATAAATGCTGATTTTATCTAGCAGCAGGCCCTTGACCTTGGTGAGGGTGACAATTACTCTGCTCAAATGGATGAAAAAGGCTGACAGACAAAAAGGGACTTCTTCCACCAGAGATCAATAGGTCATCAAAAATGAGACATCAAACTATGCTACGGAAATTTTGAATTTAAACGAAAAGGAAATCTAGAGCTAGGAATGAATAATTCAGATTAGTAAAGTGAGGAAAATTCCCCTTCTGCTTATCCACTTGTGTCTGAAAGTTTGAGATCCTGCATCTCTGGCTTACTTCAGCTTTATTTTAAATAAAGCTCTTTTATCAAGCAAAGACAATGATAACAATGATTGTATACATCCACAAATGATATTTTTAGAAATATAATTCAGTTCTTTTGAATTATCCTGTTTGTTTAATTAAACTTTTTGGAAATAAATTATTATTTATACCCACATTTATATTATATTTATATATGCAATCTTGTTTTCAGTGTCTGGTTCCTAGTACATTTTAGTGCAGTTATGCATTATTTCTGCTACTGGCAACTAAATTTTTGAATTACAATGTATCTGGAAAATGTAGAAAATGTATTCTAGAAATACTGTAATGAAATCAAATTTTCAATGAATCTTATATGTATTGTCTCAGTATTCAATGTTAGTTACTTATAATAACTGATGGATGATTATTAACAAAAGCAATAACTGTCTTTCAACTCATCAACGTCATCAAGTCCATACCCTCTCTGAACTTACCATAGTTGGCTTTGAAGAATATTGACTCCATTTACTCTGGAGAATATTCCAGGATGACAAGCAAGGTAAAGTCATCCTTTCTAAATTCCCTCTTTACTATCTATAGCATGTATCAAATCTCTCTAGGCTGTGAGTTCAAAGCAGGAATTTTACAAGACAGCATAGTCAGAGCATAGGTAGATGGAAAGCATTGATGAAAGCAATCAGCTTGGTGAGGCCAGTCTGCTTAGGGTTCCTTCTGCAGGCTCCCATCAAAAGCAATTAGAGATTTGGTCATGGCACGCTCTTTTCTGACCAGATCATGCAGCTTCAGCAAATCTGTTTAACAGCACAGAAAACTTTTTCATAGGCTGCACACTGAGAACAGAAAGCAAGCTACCCACATGTATACTTCGCTGTTGTATTAGAATTATAAGGACAGTCTAGACAGATTAGAAAATATTTCTCTCATCATATCTATATTTCAGGGTCCATAAAATTGTCTGCCTGATTTTGCTAAATATCTGTGTGCACAGTTTCTATTGGCACAGCTAGCTCTGGTCGTGACAGACAAGCTTGTGTAGCATCTGACAGCTTTTCATGACTGAAGAATAAAAAATTCTAAGTACTTAAAGAAACAAATAGAAATAGGTTGAATACATGCTGAACTCAAAATACAAATAATACATTAAAGGGGAAGTTAAAAGGTCTTTATTTTTTTGTTCTTCATATGAATCTTAAAGCTCCATCCAGTCAGAACAGGTATGTTAAAAGATACTTTGAAATACCAAGGCAGGGAAAAGAACACAATTTTATGTCGAGCAGCTTAGCGCTTTGCAGTGAATTAGCAAGGGATGAGGAATCACAATGGAGTAAATATATTCATGCAGCCAGTGGGCTCTATATTCAGATGCTGGTGGAGGTGCATTGACTGGCCTGTACTGTTTCATGTTTCTAAGCACACATCAAGATTACAGAGCTGATGCACAAATGGCAATTGATGCACTGATGGCTTTTCTGATTACATGGAATTTTGCCTGTCAAGTGTCTTTTGTGTCATGTAGTCCATTGTAGTTTTGATTCACAAGCTTCAATCTTTGTATAATTTTTAGACTGGATAAGTGAGGCATAAGTTACTTTTATGAATTAAATAAAGCTATACTCTAATCGCATGAAGTTGAACTCCAGCTAATATCCAGTCCTCAAATAATAGGCTTTGAATTTTACTCTGGATTTTTTCTACTCCTTTCCAAAAGTATGTGAAATAAAGGAGAAAATTTTTCAGCTCTGAGAAACATCCTGTTCACCAAAATTCACTGAAGGTGATGTGAAATACATATGGCCAATTTAAAAGTTATGGCCCATCCTTGCATCAGAGACAACCTGAATATTTTATGAATTCTGTCCTTACACATTTCTGGTTTTGCCATCATCCTCAAAACACAGTTTACATAAAAAGTCTGACACATTTACATCATTCCAGAAGCAAATTTGTGATGCACAATAAGCAAAGTTTTGAAAGGTAATTCTCATGTTTTTGATCGACAGTCTGTATCTATGGCTAATTTATTACTAGATCTCCCACTCATTACTGATACAGAAGACCAGCTGATGCAGCTTCATCTAGAGTCATGATTTGAAAAAAAGAGCATTAGAGGAATCTTCCTAGCTTTCTTTCTATTTGGCATTTTGCTTTCTTGATTTATACTGGTCTTGTCCAGCAGTTAACGGGACTGATGCTCACTTGCCTTAGTAAAAGGCTCTTTGAAAGACTATAAAGTTAATTTATTTAAATGTAATTAACACTACTATTAATTTTTGCCATGCTTACTGTCATCAGTTTTAATGCCATAGATTCAATTTACAACGAACTGAACAACATTGTGAGACAGTATTAATTCATCTCGTCTTCCCTCCCCCAGTAAATCATACTGTAGGGCCCTGAACAACCAGAGAGTGAGTGAGAGAACACAGATTATTTGAAATATATAACTATATGTCCTTGATCTTATTCAAATCATTTACTTTGGCAAAGCCTGCCAATATCCAGGCCTGAAAGTTGAAGTCGGCTTAAACAGAGAACAAATGCAGTGGGTCCAACAGTAAATCAGGCATGCCTCTCCAATTATGGTCTCAAAACCTAAATTGAAGGTTTTCTGTATTAATGCAGGTATTCCATATTGACCTTCCAGAGGACGTCTGATCATTCTATTATTCTAAGTTTGCCCTAGTGGAATCCACTTACCCATCAGCTGAAACTTATACTAGTGGTTATTTAATGTGTTGGTGATACTTAAAAAAAAACAAAAAAAACACCCTGTAGCACTCCACAGGTCATTTGTCTGCCAAGTCTGCCTTGAATTTTTTATACTTTCATAGTATCCAAGAATGAACAGAAAGGGATTTTTTAAAATTTTCTGAATAGCTCAAGGAAAGAATAAATATGCTTTTAGGAATACATCTGGTTTACTTCATAAATTGATTTAGTTCTAGTGTAAAAAATTGTCTTCATTTTACAGACTGGCAGCGAGACACAGGGAGCCCAATACCCAGGTGCACAGAAATATCTGGATGCTTAATTGCTGCCATGGAATCATAGCCTTTTGTAGAGTGCATTAAGCAGCATAAGTACTGCATAAGTAAGCAGAGTTTTAAATCTCACTCTGGGAGTCACAATAGCAAATAAAATGGGTGAAGATGCAGTAGCCTAATGGGCATTCAGAAAACATCTCCTAATCCTCAGTACCTGAAAACCCCCCCAGCCACCTCCATTCCTTCTCCTTTATAAATCACAGGAATAGTATGAGTATTCTTAACATCAGAACAAATAGTGTGCAAATCTTGTATGACACTGCAGTTAGACAGTCTCTGAGCTGGAGTTTTTAATTAGGAGTTCTGTAATTAGGCTCCAAAGATTATGAAGAGTTTCCACTAGATCTAGGTTTAAGGAATGCCACAAGATCCCACAGAAAGGCTTAGATCGTGGGTGTTTAAGCTGTGAAGCATCCCACCACTAGTTTAGCAGGGAAAAAAAAAGACATACAGAAGAAAAGTCTTCAGCAAATTGGACGTCCCCAGTACTGAACCTATTGGGAGTGTTCTCCTCCAGATGCACTAATGCAGAAACTGCATAGAAAGAAGAAACAAGGATTTGCAAAAACTTTAGTAATTATTTTTGGTATACTCTTTCCCAGAGCAAATCTGATTTCTATCATTTATTCTTACATGATCTGGTTGCCATCATTGAAAGAACCATCTCTCTTCCTGCTTCTAACATCTGGAGTTACATTCCTCTATTTCCTTACCTCACTAACACTTCATCTATTTTCTGAATTTCTGTTATTAATCTTTTCTTAGTTCCATACTCCCTCTCTCTGCTTCTCTTATTTTCTGCTAATTTCATTTTGTTCAGTACCTGCATGGCAATCACTAGCTTCAAGAGAACATTTAAGGGTATAAAGAAGACAAGTGTTTTTTTCAGTTTTTTGCTTGTTTCTATATGAATGTATACAAAGCTGCCTTTATTAATTTACCTGTACTTAAAAACACATGCTGACAAATCAACATCTATAGGAAAAAAAAACCTTGGGAGATTTCTGTACTCATATCACAACATTTACACACGTTTCTCCCACTATGAAATATGTGTGTAAGTTTCCACACATAAATATGGATATAGAAAAGTCAAAGCTGTCACAATTAACTCTTTGTGTACATGAACTTTTATGATGTACACATCGTTAAAGCATATGTTGAACACAGATGTCACAGCTATTAAAAAAAAAAATCTGGGAACTTATAAGAAAAAAAGATCATAACTAAAATAATAAAGTGAACACCCTTCCAGATGACAAGCATCCATAAAAAAATAGATATTGGAAGAATTTTATGTAGAAATTTTTATTTAGGTAGAACTTCAGTATTACTTAAGTCCAAGTGTATTTGAATTTGGAAAATATTGCCTGAAAATTACTCTCTTTCTTTACAGATAGTATCATGATACAGTCAAAATGAAAGAAGAATGAGGGGGTTTGGACTATACATTTCAAAACTGCTCTATCAATATACCAATATATACTTAAACCTAAGTTTGAGGTGCCTTGTTTATTTAAGTGGTACATTAAACTCTTCTAAATGTTGGGTTGTTCAGCTATGCAGACACTCATATGATCAGGTTTATTTTCGAAATGAAAATGGAAACTATTCTTGTTTTTATTTTCTAAAGAGATAATTAGGGAAATGCAAGTAAAAGAAGAGAAACAATAGTTATAAAGATTCAGGGAAACATAAGGCTTTAGATGTCAATATTCATTAAAAATGTCAACAATCAGTGACAACTATGATTTGAAGATAAAAGGATGAAAACTCAGGATGCATAGGAATACAAAGAAAAAAAATTTGGGGGACCAGGACAGCTCCTTTTCCTAGTTGATGAGTGACCCCAGACAGTGCTGCTTTTCATCAACACAACAAAACAGGTTACCAGATGCTGTACAATGCCTATTTTATGCACTGTCAGCCCTGCTCCTCCCCAGCTGGTGTTTGACAGCTGAGACCGCTTAGCAGAGCAGGTGAATTGCTGACATGCAAGAAGTGTCTTCTCTTTTAGCAGTTTTAGTACACAAAACTACCAGTTTGAAGAACACTCATCTTTAACATGACTATATTCTGAAAATTTCAATATTATAGCCTGAACATTTATGAGTGTGAGATATCGTTATGCCCAGTCTATACATGTTATGACCCAATATTAAAATGTCAGAAGTTAAGGGGACTAAAAATAGTTGTGCAAAAATAATTATTATTGTTTTGATTACGCAAATATGCTTTAGGCTCTATTTTTACAAAAGTACTCATTCTGAACTATCATTTGCAGCATCCCCTCTATGTCCACAAGGAAGTTACAACCCTAATTTTATTTCACATTTCTGTCATGGTCATATTCTACAGGACAGACAGTATGTAGGGCATTCACTCTTCTACAGACACTGAAGATAAAGTACAGCCCTCAAGATTTACTGAGCTTATCTTCAGGTCATGTTCAATCACTTACAGTTATCATTATTGTTTTTTAACTTTGAGAGTATGCCTGACATATTTTGAAGAGGTGACACATAATGATACAAGACCTTGTTGTATTTGTGTTTGTAATGACTCAAGTTCCAGTCACCTCCCTCAGTGGCAACAAATTCTGATAATAGGACATAGAAACTCTTTAATCAAAAAGCTGGAGAAAACTGATTTACATAGCATTGAATTGTGCATGAATATAGATGATTAGCTCATATATATATATTAGGTTATATTTAGGTCATATTTTATATTAGATCATGTTAAATTATAAATGTCAGTATATGACAGTCATCAACACAATACTATCACAGATTATTCCTTACCTATAAAAAATGAATGAAACATAATATTCTTGGAAACTATAAAATAGAGACTCTGCAACCTACTCAAACTTTAGTATCAAGATATAAAATGAAAACTTGCTATGTAAATTAAAAATCAGGAAATTTCCTTCATACAGTTTTACTTAATACTTTCAGTTATCCTGCATATATGCAATGGTATGCAATTGCTCTTGTCCAAGAGCAGTCCAAAACAGGCAGAGGCTACTACTGGGACTAAAATTCAGTTTGTGATCATGTTCAGTTTCTCTGAGTATCGATCTCTGGATGTTTTGATAGGAGTTGTTCTACAGTCAGCTGACCCAAGCTAAGATTCAAAAGTAATCCTTGAAAAGCTGGGGAAAATCTAAAATAATCCAGTCCCTTCTAGGTTGGCTTGGTTGATTGATATTTTTGGGAATTTTCATCAAAAAACCCTGCTGGCCACACAACAATATATGTAAATAATATATTCCAATTTTTATATAGTTAGAGAATTCACCTCATGTGCTAAAACCCATCATTCTGTGTATTGCACCTAGACAGTCCCTGCTCTCAGGTGTTTTCCATTAACCTACATAACAAGCAACAACCACGTGGGCAGGCAACAGAGTTCAAAGATGAATCCAGGCTGATCAGTGTCCTCAGCAGCTCTTAAAATTTACCTACAGCCTAAAAACTATCAGATTTTTTGACACAACCAAACCTCTATTTTTATAATACTAAGACATGGCTTTGGGACTGCCATTTTGTGTTGACCAGTCCATTTTCTATGCCAAGCAAGTCATGGTTAGGGAGTCAAAGCCTGTCAGAAAGTGACAAAATACCATCTTCCCACAGACAATTTATATAGGCAGTGTTTACATGAGAAGCTGAGAGAGAGCAGATCTTGTCAAACTGAAAAGGCCAAGAGAAAGTTGTAAACTGAAAGGTCATTTCTGGTGAGCCACAAGGACTGCAAGAAGGTCAGCCATCCCTAATAAAAATTTCTTGTTACCTCCAAATTATTCAGTATTTATGTGTTTCAATGTGAAGAGCTTTAATTACCATGAAAATAAAAAAAAAAAAAAAAACAAAAAAAAAAAAAAATAAAAAAAAAAACAAAGCACAGCATGTAATACATCTTTGAGGAACAGTATGAGTTCAAATTGCTACATTAGACTGGCTAAAAATTATGAGACATGGACCTAGACACAGAAGCAGGCATAAAAACTGAGACTAGAGGGAAATACCATTCTCACCTGTAATAGTTTGGGATAGTTTGCTATTTTTTTCTGAGTTTTGCTTCTTTCTCTAAAAGTCTGGCACTAGCTACTATTGAAGGTAAGACATTGGTTTATATAGCTTTGTTTTGACATATTTCATACTGAAATATAACAAATCAACAGCTAGTCTTGAAAACCCTGCTCAGTTTGCACAAGATAAGGCCACAGACTTGCACTAATATATGGTCAGTGTCACTCCATGAAAGTCAATGGACCATATTTTTTCTCTTCATTACACTAGTACAGCCCCATTAACTATAGAAATCATTAATCATACAGCAGCACTGAACTCTATGATGTTGTGCAGGACATAAATTAGGCAAGGATTTGGCCTTCTGGTCATTTTTTTCCCCTGGTTTATTCCTGGCAGGAAATCCCTTGTTTTATTTTGCCTTGAAGTTTTAGTCAGCTGGGTTGATAGTAATTGTATTGCACAAAAAGCTTTATTCTGATAGACAACTATGAAAATGAAAATAAATTAACATAAAAATAAATATTTCGAAGTTTGGCCATAAGTAACTGATTGACTTCCTATAACATTTCGAACGACCCTCAAAACTTTTCTCTCCCCTCCCCATTTCTCTTATCCAAAATATAAAAATTAAGACAACTTTCTCTATTAAGAAGAAGAATTATACATAAATATTAATAACATTAAAGCATTTCAAAGCTTCTGATATAGGGGCAAGTTATATCTTATTTCCAACTACATGTGAGGGTTTTTTTTTTGGTTTTGTTGGTTTTTTTTTGGTTTCACTCACAAAGTGAGGACGGAGGTAGGAAAATTGCTTTCTCCTTCAGATCACTAAGAAATCATTTACAAAAAATTAAGATCAAAAGTATTAGAAACTTTGAATAATAAAAGGATTATGACCTGGAGCACATCTAACTAGATAAGGCAGGCATCTAGTCCCATTTACTAGATGTCCCATTTACTAGATGACCCATTTACTAGAAATAAATAGCTTAAATTAGAAAAGAGCAGGAAAAAATGAAATATCAGTACTTAAACTCACAAAAGAAAGCTTAATTTATTATTTGAATCCATTCTGTCTTACTTTATCGATAGAGCTCCAGCCTATATATGAAGAAAAGTCTTGACTAGGGTTTCTTGACTAAAAGTGATTTGGCTAAGGTGGTACTGCCTAAATGCTGCATCACCAGGAAATCTATGGTACAAGCAGATTGAGGTTTATATTTTTAACCACACCACCAGTTACTATTAAATGGTGTGAAGGTATGAACTCCCAAAATCAAGCCAGAAACATCAGCAAAAAGACTGAATATTTAAAACCAAACTTTACTTGGCAGAAGAAGTATTTACAGTACTGCCATGAGAAAGTAATTTGTCCTTACAAAGTGAGAAATAACCAGCAATCAAGAAGTCATTTTCTCTGTGTAATCATCTGCCCAGACATAAGTCAAAGAAAGGGAGAAGTCATGTGACTGGTACCTCTAATCAGGCAATAATAGAAGCTAGTCATTTTCCCATGGTGTTCATGCCATTTAAAGAGATTCAAAAATAACAAAAAGCAACCTTATAATGCTCTCAATGATTATGCAGAAGGACAGGAACACAGGCTCTTGGAATCTCCTTGATACCTGTTTTATATCAATTACACCAATGAATTGATGTAGAGGTGCATTAGCAACTGTGTATTGTTGAAGCACTAGCAATTATTCTAGCATATTTACTGAGCCTTAAGGACAGTGTAATAGTCATGTCTGCATATTTCATATGCAGCCATTGTTACACCCCATTAAATGGACTGGCAATGATCCATTGCTATTTAATTAATATGCAATAAGCATGATATTAAATCTAACATGTAAATTAAAATCCAATTTATGTCACTTAATTTTGAAGTGTGATAGAAAACTTCTTTGGACCTAGATGGCCTTGTCTCCCTCTGCAGAGTTCATATTATGTCGGGAAACGATAGACAAAAAGAGAAAGTCTTTATGACCAGAAATTTCAGCACAGTTATCCTTGAACACTTCACTACAGAGAAAAGAAAATGCAAAATTTAAAAAAAAAAAAAAAAAAAAGGAAATGCAGTTCAGTTCCTTGAACATAAATAAAATTAATCCAATCAATACACTGTACGTTGGCATGCCCTAAAATATGCAATTTAATTATTGATGCATCCTGGCATGTAAAAATAGCAAAAAGCAGTGCAAGAACAAGGAGTTGTATGTCCCAACAGGTTTTTTCAGAGCTCTTAGAATTACTGAAGTTACAGTCACAGTCATCAGTCACCAGCTGATCTGTGGCTGTGCTGAGGATCCAAAGGATCAGGACTATCAAATATTCAGACATGTCAAGCTGTAAATAAAGGAAACCTGTAAATAAAGGTTTACTATATGTAAACCTAGAATTTTAATTACTTGCCAGTCTATGGAGTACACCCCACTAAATAACAGCAAGACAGGAAAAAAAAAACATGCAGAAGACAGCAGTGTTGTATAACCCAGATTCAGACTACCTCTGAGCTGCTTTTATACTCCCTTCCATTTCCTGGTCTCCACTTGATCCCTGCTTCTATCCTAATGTACATGAGTGCTTTGTTTTCCAGGACCCATTAGGCTGGAGGATGCTTGTTGAAGCATGTCACAATTCACTCCTACTCTTCATTTTCCTCACATATCCCAAATATGTTCCCTGGGCAGAGGGTAAAGGGTATCTCCATTTGCTGTTTCACACTGGTGCTTTTCAGATCAGAGTATCAAGGATTTGGAAGCTCAACAATAAATGTTTCCAAACCATATGCTTTACCTATCTCTTTAGTTATTGCTTTGAAATAGCTTTGAAAACTCCTCCAAACCCATCCATTAAAATTTTAATTTCAGTGTATCTAGATGTTTCTACAATAGTGATCTAGCAGATCCTCTTAATTTTGACTGAATGATTTATCATTCTCCTTCTGTCCCGATGCAGAAAGAATTATTTAGTCTCACAGAAAAAATGCATTACTTCTATTCTCCTTCCCAGGGCAAAACTTCTCTTCTTCTCTACCCCTTATCCTTTCTCCCTCTCTCTCCACATAAAGTTCCCAGTACTCATGTCAGTTACCATTAAAGTATTTTGCAATGCACCAAACAAAAATCACAATGGTCTCATGACTTTCATCTTGAGCTAAAAAGGAAAATGGAAAAATATAGTGCAGTAGTGTCAGAAGAAGTGATTGAGATGCAACTTGCAAAGTTGATGACTGATCATTTTTCAGAATGCAAATGAATTATTTAAATAGAAGTGTCTAATTGTTTCATTGCCCTTCACTATCAGTGGTCATTAACATCCTTTCAGAGTTAGTGCAAAGTGGCCCAATCAAAGTAGGAACATTTTTGCTATATTTAACACTCACCTTGCTAGAATCCTCTGTTCTTCCCTCTTACAAAAATCTGCCAATGTCTGAGTTGTTTTTTTGGTGTGGATTTTTTTGGCTTTTCTTCTCCCTGGAACATAGGGTTTCAAATCTTTGGCACTGTCTAGTATGTAAGCTATCATCAAAAACACATGGACATTTTCTTACGTTTGAATCTACCATTGTTCTTAAATTAGAATTCATTTGCATTCCAAAAACATAAGAGCAACTTACAGACTTGAAATATCTGAAATTTTAAAAAGCCTTGGAGAAGGCTGTCTAGAAAATCCAAATTTTTGTCTGTTTTATATGTCATCTAAATGCAATTTTGAGGGCAGCAAGAAGGCCTAGAAATACTTTACATTAATTTTTTCTAGTGTATTAACTGTTTCCAAGACCTTAGCCATAGACGTAACCCATGTGTTTATGTAATTGAGTAAAAACAACAAAAGGGGAGACACCTACTCTTACAGAGAAAAGAAATTTATGCAGGGTCACATTTCAACGCTTGCATTTTCCATTAAACAAGCAATGTCAAGGAACCATACTAACAAAGAACTATATAAATTAAGAGAGTATCTTGAGCCATACAGGGAAATTAAAGATTATAAATTTAGACCAAGTATGAAACATAATAGTGATTTCCAAAGGTAGTTATATACATAATGAGACACGTTTTGATTGATGATACAGTCATAAATTGAACATTGCATATGTCTGTTTCTCATATGAAAAGTAATTTATGTGGCAATAGTTTAGAAGAATACCATGTATAAGAAATAGATATCCAAGCAATACCTATTTAGCAATAGCAATATATCCACATTTATAGGTAGGAGTGTCAGTCTTACCTCTCAGACCTGGAAGTAGGGTTCATAATATTTTTCATGCCAAGACATGAAAAAAACACATGTAATTGTTCACCATTACATTTCTAATTATTTGTTCACACTATTGTATGTGGAATTGAGTATCTTAATAGGTGTTTAAAGATAATTATGATAATTTTGGGCATGCAAATCAGTTTACTTAGGTAAGCTTCCACATTTTGTGTGTGTAGCTTAAGTATCAATGAAAAATTCTACTTAGAGAACTTGTACATTAGATGATCTGGTAAAAAGCAGTCAGTTCTGGATATAAGTGGAGAAATTCTTCACTGAAATATTTGCCTCTTTAGGATTTTATCCATGTTAGTTTGAAGAGTTCAATGTAACTGAAAATCAGTGTTACTGCTGTAGAAAAAATAGGATATCATGGTCTGTAGAAATGATTAAAAACCATCATATCACCAATTTGATAAGTATAATGAAACATGACTTGTTGTGTGACTTTTACTAGATGATTGCCTCTACTCCCACTGTACATGCTCATTGAAGAAAAGCATCCTTTTTATGAATTGTGGGGTAATAGAAAAGAACCTCACTGTGACTGCTTGAAATTCACTCTTCTTTAGGAAAGACTATTTTATTTTCATTTTTGTAAAGATATTTCAGACAAGTCTGTAAACAGATAATATTTTTGTTTGCTTCTATTTTTGTTAAATTATCTGTTTACAAATGTCTGAATTTTGAAGGCCAGCAATACAGTAACATAAAAATTTAAGGAGTTAAAAATTAGCATAATTAATTTTGTTCTAAATATGATTTCTCTCCAATGTCCCATTTTGTCTAGCCAAAAATAAATGAACACTTTTAAGAGGGGAGTTTATCTAGTATTAATGAACACATAAGCCTAGAAAATACAGATCTTAAAACACTAGTCATAAGTGTTGGAGTTAATAACTTTCACAGTGTTCTGGCTGTTTTCTCTGGGACATTATAAGGTTTTGTAGAGCATACAGATCAATGATACCCCAGTAATTCCAGATTTAATGTAGCTTCAATTATAAAAATTATTCTGGTATGTGTTTTCTGTTACAATTAGTCACTGAGTCTTATCACTTCATCAAGTATAAGAAAAAAATTAAGAGCTTTGTGAAGCAGAGGAAAGCAAGATAAAAAATTTTCAGGTGAAAGCAGAAAGAATTAAATTGCACAGAGTATGACAAATTGTTATTTCCAAATAAATATTTTAATTTCGAGCTATTTCCCATCTGGAAAAAAAAATTAAGTATAACAATGCAATCACAAACACATTATGTAGTAACAAATATGAAAAATATTGCCCAAGTAGACTGGGATTCAGAGATCAGCCACATGGCAGGAACTTGCAACCTCTTTCCTATAACCACAGGGAAACTGTGAATCTCTTCACAATATGAGTATTTCTGGCATCATGAACTGCCACAACAGAAGCAGGGTATGTTGAAACTGAATCCTGTAAAGAAAACACCAGATGAAATAAAGCCTACTACTGTAGTGTTGGGAGTTACAGAAAGGACTGCAAGGAAAAGTTCCTTTACTAAAGTGTCATTTATGGGCCCCTAGTATCCAATCTAAATCTACTCTATTTTAGTTTGAAGCCATCCCCCCTTGTCTTGTCACTATACCTTGCAAAAAGTCCCTCTCAAGTTTTCTTGTAGGCTCCCTTCATGTACTGGAAGGGTGCCATTAGGTCTCCTTGAAGTCTTCTCCAGGCTGGACAGCTCCAACTAGGGGAGGTGCTCTTGCCCTGTGATCAAATTAGCGGCTCTCCTCTGAAGCTGTTCAAACAAGGAAACGTCTGTACTATGTTGAGGACTCCAGGGCTGGATGCAGCACTCCAGATGGGTCTCACCAGATCAAAGCAGAGAGGCAGAATCCCCTCCCTCTGCCTGCTGCCCGCACTGCTTTGGCTGCAGCCCAGGATATGTTTGGCTTTCTGGGCTGTGAGTGCACATTGCCAGGTCACAATCAGAGCCTCATCAACCAACACCCCATGTCCTTCTTCCCAAGGCTTCTGCCAACTCATTCTCTGTCCAGCCTGTACTTGTGGTTGGGATTACTACACCCAGATGCAGGACCTTGCACTTGGCCTTGTTGAATTTCAATCAGTACTTTTTACAACTTAGCACAGTGAATAGATTATCTCTCTGTGATAAACCAGCACTGGCCAGACTTTCTGAATTCCTAAACAATCTCGAGTGTTTAGCTTCTGTCTTAGTGGTGTTGTGATGTCATCAGGAAGCTAATTTGAGCTTTCAAGACTTCTCAAGCTGTAAGATTTACAGCAATGAGCTCATGAATAGTTTTTCTGCCTCAATGACTTAAAAAAAAAAAAAAAAAAAAAAAAAGAAGTTCAGTGAGCTAGGTCTTCTCACCCTAACCTAATGCTAGAATTCTTCCTAAAGGAGAAACCGGGTTTCAGTGTGGAGATGAAGAATGAATCCCATCTCCAAAAGCCAGTATGAGTCCTGTATTGTTCAGCTATGCACTCTTTTGGCCTTTGATAATGTAGATCTAGTACTCCACTGCAGCTAATCTTGGGATAGAACCAGTGTACAGGAGACCTCCATAAAGCTCTAATCAGACAGCAGTAGTTGGGGGTAAGACGCAGACACCGTTGAGTCCCTCTTGCGCCTCTTCCTGTCACAATTTAGAGAACTACCACTCTAAATTTTTAAGAAGGTTAAACAGAATAATTTCTTCTTCTCCTCCACCTGCAAACATAACACTGCTTCTGGTTGCTACTGCTGCTATGCCAACAGTGTGTGTGCAAGAGAAAGTTCCCAAACTGTGATTCAATGCCTTTCGTATCTTGGAACAAAGGTTCTTTTTTTTCATTTTCTTTTCCTTTCCTTTTAGCCTGCAGACAACAGTGGCTATCAAGGAAATAACAGCTGACTATGTATAAAATACATAATAATTCTTCAGTAATAAAGACAGAGCTTAATAAATCCCTTAAAATAATAAATATTTCCATTAAATGTAACTAATTCAACCTGTAAACCTGAAAAAGAGGGGTCACTTTACATCTCTGCACTGTTTAGTATGAGGGGTTACCTAATTTTCTGAGATAGTGTCCTCATTGAAAAGAAAGTATCTCAAGAATCTATGGAGTGATACATTTCTTTGTGGAGCAGGTCTTTACCAAAGAATGCCAATTTATTAAAACACTTTTAAGATTCAATGTTGAAGCAGGTGTTTGACTATGTGGCTAGTACATGCCCTGTGAAGACATGGCCCCAAATTACTGTATCATAAGCATAGCCAGAATCCCTAAAGACAGGTCCCACACTCTGGCTATCAGCTTGGCTGTGCTCAGACAGGTCATCAGGGGTCAACTCTGTCATCACGCAGTGGAGAAGCTGTCAAATCTGTCAGATCACACGAGTTCAGTGACTTCGAGGTCACTGATTTTCATGTCTGGGATAGGGATGGTGAGAGGCCAGCATCTGGCACTGCTTGTGCCATAGGTAATGATTGCTTAAGTTCATAAGCCCTCTGGATTTTAGTGCTGGTTAGGGCAATGTAGCAAGGGACCATGGCAATATTTCATGGAGTTCCATACTGCAGAGAAATTTGGATTTGTGAATTATGCCAATTTCTCTCCAGAATGATATGAGGAAAAGTCTCACTGAAGACAATTAGCATAGCTTGGTGGGAACCATAAAGTGAGGCATGTGTGTGACTGAGTCTGGGGACTGATTCTTGGGGTAAAGATGCCAAAAATAAAGGCCTATATGTCACCTACTGTGCAGCTTCACACTGTCAAGACACTGTAACTATATAACCAGTATAATTGTTATAACTGTATAATTGTAGCTAACAGAGTAGACTAGTTCCTCCCCAAACATGCCTACAAGTTGCTGATAAACTTGAGTGCAGAGTAAAGAAGGAAAAATAGAAAACTAAAACAACCAAAAAAAGAGTGGAGAAAGGCAGGACCTAGCACCCCATCAGCCTCACAAGTAGATCACCTAAATGACCAGGTTTGGGAATTTTGGCAAACTACACTGGCTGCAGTAATCACACCTCCTGCTGATATTTATTTTGTTTACCCAAGCTGGTGTTTTATTGTGTTTCCTCAATAACATTATTTTTAAATCTTTTAACTCAGAACTTATGAGCAGAGAGACGTTGCTCACCAAGAACACCTGCAATATATAATCTGACTGGTCAGGGTTCTGCAAGGTCTTGAGACAATATAAATTTTTCATTATATAATCTTAGAAATTAAAAACTGTTCTTTTAACGGTCATATGGTGCCTGGAATAAACTTTACATACGTAAAATAGTATTAAGAGTTCAGAAAACAGCATGTTTGAATGCATAAAAGTAAGAGCTCATGATGAATGGTCACATTTGGTTAAAAGAAATTTTTCTGTTGTAATTATATTTAACATCTTTCTTTCATCACTGACCTTTCTACCAGCTTCCCATTCCTTTTCAAGGTGTCATTAATAAAAGCAGAAGTTGTCCAAGTTAGGTCTTTTTTATGCCATTTCCAGAAAGTAGCCTAAGGAGAAAGTTAACATTTTCCTATAGCAAGGACTTCACAACAGAGTTCCCATCGCAGGAGAGTGAAGTGGCCCAGCCTTTATAAACAAGTTACACATTTAGCAGCAAACCCATACTGTCAACTTCTGCAGAGCAAAAGAACAGATGTTTCCATTCCACGCACAGCTCTGCTGTGCGTGCTCCACTGCTTCGTGCCTGTGTGAGTTGCTAAGGCCTGTGCAGAGCTCTCTTTACCTGAAGTGGCATAGTTGTACCACTCTAAATTAAAAAAGACTGACTAGGGAGGCAAAACCAGAGGCATTAATATGGGAGATGGATGCAAAGAAACATACCTCAGAAAGTGATACAGGGATATAGTAACAGAGGCACATTTGAATAACTACAGACTGTGGAAGGTTCTGCTATTGAATCTATTCAGTTGTCCAGCTGATTTGGTCTTCTTTAATTACCATCTGTATTTTCCAGTTCATTGCCACCTTACACAACTCATTTCCAGTGGAGAAAATGTGGCTATTTTACAGAAAATTACAACAGGTTTTCTATATGTCATCCATTATTTTTAACAGAGTCCCTGATAATTTAGATCCAATGACACTACGAAGGTACTACTAGTGCCTGGTCAGTAACAAATAAAAATATGCTGAACAATACACTCACCAATGTGTTAATATTAGAATTTATTTCCCCAGAGGAGAGTGCTGGGCCATAAGAATGAATTAATATCTATTCTTTATAATAAGTTCCACTAGATTTTTTTTCTTCCATTTAAGCAATTCCCAGAGATGCACTTTGATTTTCAACAACTTGAAATACATCAAAATAAAGGCTATTGGAAAATGTTTCATAGGACATTCTTTTTTTCTCCATAGGAAAATGCTGATTCCTTGAAACTGAAATATTTTACAAGCAGAAAACTGGTCTAGAAATAATCAGAAAGGAACTTCAGATGTGACATAGAATGGTTCTCTCAGTGGCTGGCAAAGAACTGCCTATTTTGAATTGTCTCATATGATCACAAATTTAAGCATCTCTATAACCTGATTTTTACTAGGGACTATTAATTAATTACCTGTCATCTGAGATGACGGTCTTTAGCAGTTAAAATGAAAGAAGTTTGGCCTAGTGAATGCTTAATCTCTTTAAGAAGTTAAACTGTTTCCATGGCACACCTTTCCTCAACCTTGTTTAAGCATACTGCTGGAGAAAATACAGATTAAATCCCTTCCTTGGAGGTTGCAGAATAAGAACTTGAATTTTGATATTACTCTGCAGTATTGTGGGTGATATTGTACTCTTTCATCTTGGTACTTTGTTATTCTAGAATCCTTAGGAGGTTTTTTTGGGGGAATGGGTTCTTTGGGAAGGGCTTGGAGTTTGGTTTTTGTTGGGGTTTTTTGTTTGTTTGTTTGTTTTGGTTTTTGTTTGGTTTTGGGGGGGTTTGTTTGTTTCTTTTGCACGGGCTGGGTTTTCAGATATTTTTTTTTTAGTTTAGTTTTACCTAGAAGAAGTGAAAAAAGGATATTTGGACAGTATGTAAAAAAACAAACAACCAGCCTATCTTACCTATTAATCTAGTTGTTCCATACTAGATGCAAGAAAATACTACACTGAGTCCCTAATCTGATACATCTAGGAGATGAAATACAAGTGAAAACTCCTAATCTATTAGGATTATTTTTAACTTTTTTTTGGTCAACACATGTCCAATCATATTACATTTTTTTCATTCTTCTTATTCCCCTTATAAAGCTAAGGACAGTAATAATAGTAATTCTGCCCCTGGATTCACATATAAAAAGAGAAAGATGTTCTATTAACACATTAGTTGTGAGGCTTTTGTTCTGAGTATATAGAACTGAAAAAAATTTAGGTATTTTGCCTGCAAATCAGGAATTCTATGGCTTTACTCAGTTTTGATTTCCCATTAGCATGGAAGGCACTTCCAGATCTCTAATAATGAATCCAAGGAAGGGGAAAAGAATGAATGTGGCACACTTCATAAAAGATGTACAAAATATATGAACTTTTTTTCCCTTAACCTCTATCCCATATGGTAAATTCAGCTAAATTTAATTATGATTACTGAAATTGTAATTTGAATGTTTTCTGCTCTTTATAAAACATTTCCTTTTGAAATTGTCATGACTTATATAAGCATATCACTTTTTTCCCTGTGGCTAGCACTTGGTTGAAATATTAGATTTACTGTGAAATTCCTGCAATTACTATTTCACTCTTCCCTAGTTGAATACAGAAGCATTTTCAGGACCCTTTTTAAAGAATGTCATCAACTCGATTAGTTCTGATAATATCTCAGGACTGCTTATCTATGAATACTTTTAAATTGGCAACTTAAACTAATGCTTCTTTATTCTGTGTTATGTATCGTGTGTCCAGCTAAATCTCATGGGTGAAAGCAAAGCAGGTAAAGCAGAGACACTTGCAGAAGATAAAGGAGATAAGACAATACTGATTGTTCAGAGTGTCAATCCTACAGGAGGAACTCTGGTTCTCCCCATGCGTTCTCAAAGAAACATGATTTAGAAGGAGATCTCCTAGGAAAGAGTATTGAAAATTCATATCAAAAAGCTCCTAGATTTTCCAACAGCTATATGTAGTTTACAATTTCCTCAGCTCAGATGTTTTGTCTCCAAAATATCAAAGAAATACGGCAAATACAAATGAGTGTTGGTGGAAGTACATACTCTCTGAATTTGAAAGCTCCATTATCTGGTATAAACATTTGGCAAGGCTAGATTATTTGCAATTTACTGAGTAACTTCAGACAATGTGCTTATTGGTGATATTCCATGCTGCAGATCTTAACTCAGTATATTGGAACATATCCTGAAATTTTTGCTTTGGCGAGATTTTTTTTCAGTTTAAATGAATGCGTAATTCTGCATTGATCTAACATAGTAAAAAGTAAACAAATCAAAATATATCTTTAATAATAGCATTGACCAAGACTGAAAGTCTGAAAGTCGGTCTGAAAATTCAATGCAAAAGTTATGTTTGAATAATGGGGAATGATTGAGCCTTTTAGCTTCATATGAATACTGAAAACTTGGTATAAATTTGATTGAAATTGACATCTTCCTTACAGTCTCATGTCACAGAATCTAAGAATGGTTCAGGTTGGAAGGGATATCTGGAGGTCATCTGCCCAACAATCTCTGCTCAAGCAGGGCCACCTAGACCAGGTTGCTCAGGATCATGTCCACATGGTTTTTGAATATCTCCAAAGATGGAGACTTTACAACATCTCTGGAAACCCTGTGCCAGTTCTGTTACCTTCACAGTAAAAAACCTTTTTCCATTATTCAGGGAAACCTCTTGTGTTCCATCTAGAGTGCATTACCTCTTTTTCTGTCACTGGGCACCACTGAAAAGAGCCTGGTTTCCACTTATTTGAATCCTTCCTTCAAGTAATAATTGTACACCTTTATGAAATCCCAAACCTGAGCCTTCTCTTAGCCAGGCCAAACAGTCACATCTGTCTCAGTCTTTCCTCGTGGAAGGGATGCTCCAGTAGCTTCAGAAATTTAGTGGCCCTCAGCTGGACTCTCTTCAGTAGCTCCATGTCTCCCTTGTACTTGGCAGCCCAGAACTAGACACAATATTTCAGGTATGAAACTAGATACAGTCACCAAAGTTGAGCACAGAATGATCACTTACCTCAGCCTCTGGTAATGCTTCTCCTAATGAAGCCCAGGATACTATCAATTTTCCTTTATACACTTTGTCCACTTCTAGTAGTCCAAATAAAGACCCATTTCTATCTCACGGTTCCAACAGTCTGTATGGATTTTCACTCTTTGGACAAATTCTGTCAGAGAGCAAAAATTGAATGGAAGTCTCAGTTAATCCTATTTTGATAACAAGTATAAAGAAAGAGAAAAAAGTTTTCTTGTCTATAGATTCAGATAACCTCAAGATACCAAGGAGCAGGATGGTTAGGTAGGTTATAAACACCTCTTTTTGAAAATAAAATTAAAGAGAATTTGAGAAAAACTTTGGTTGTTAGGGAGATAAAATTAAAATGGCTTAATTTTAGCTTTCAAAGCATATCTTTAACTTAAATAGACTTTTAATAACCATTGAATTTGGGGTTTAGAACTGCTTATTCTTTTTCATGATTTAACTTCTGTTGTATGGAATGAACAGCCAGGCTAATTCTGAACCACATCATCTCTTGAGAAGAACTGAACACAGCAGGGAGACAATTGCCTTGAAAGAATTAATTTACAAATGGGGGAAGTGGACAGGCACAATGAATTTGCGCAATCCTTCTCTCTTCCTGTACCTGATTGGTCTGCTTCATAAACTTGTGAAAGCAAAGTTGAACTCCATCTGTCTAGCACATGTCAGAAAGGTGGCAGATGCAACGTCATCTACCTGTCAGATAAGCTGGAACATCACGTTGCGTCCACAGGAGTTTAATGTGTTCTAGACTTATGCCTCAAAGTGCATGAACAGTAGCACTGGGCTTTCTGGCTATCTGGAAATCTAAATTTCTTTGCCTGACACTAAGTCATTGTCCAAACTCATAGGACTAAAACTGGTAGTACTGGAAAATATGCAATACTACTGAAGGCTATAACATTGTTACTTCTTCCTTTCCAGAAGCAGTTTTTATCAGTAGTTTTGCTCTAATTTTTCCAGCACATTTCACTGAGTGAGAACTGAAATATCCTGAGTATACAGCTGTGGTATTTTCTATCTGTCATTGAAAGTTCACAAAATTTTCAGGTTTTTCTAAAGTTTGAAATGTGACAGGTAACTATTTTGCGACTGGCTAAAGCCAGGAGCTTCATCAGTGCTTTCCTTGTGCAAAAGGAGCTAAGTTTTAGATGTTCTAGAATTAGCTGCCTTTTCACTTTCAGGGCCCTTTAGAGATTTGTTCATCAGTAGATATGAAAAGTAGCATTGGGGTAATTACATCTGCGGAATCACTCCAGGAATAAAATTAATGGTTGGTCTGTAGCTGTAACTTAAAATTGTCTTGGAAGGTGATATCTGCAAAGTATTTATGATACGAAGCAATATGTAACATCACCATTCCTTTCTGCAGAAGAAATACAAAAGGGAGGAAAGAATAAATTCTATTAACGCATTTGTTAGTTGCTTTAAAAGTTATTCCTTTAAAGTGTTTTGCCTTTCGCAAAGGTATGCAAATAAAGGGATAGATTTGTAGTCTAAATGTTATGCCTTTATTCCAAAACAAATTCTTTCACACAGGAAGAGCATGGATTTCCATTAGGAGATTTTTAACAAAACAACTGATAGCAAATTTTTTTGCAGAGTAGATAACATAACATTATCTTTCTGAAAATAATGAAATCAAGAATATGGTGGGATATTCAATTTAGCTGAATAACTAAAGGGATTAACAGAGTATCTAAAAATAATTTTAACATTTTTTCTTAACAATCTCTAGACACCTGATCATGTCTGAAAACAACATAATAAAAAGATGATACAAAAAAATATTTTTATCCTGAGAATAATTTGTTAACATTTCATTCTTAAAGTTGATCTTTCAAACTTACTTTTTTGCATAAAAATGCAACAAGTTTGTCTGCACAAGGTTGCTGTATTGGCTGTTGGCATGAAAAGAAACCTTCCTTTCTTTTTGTTTTGAAACATCTCCTAGGAAACAGAATGGTTTGGGTTTGGTTTTTTTTTTCCTTCTTCTTCAGTGATTTTACTGTTCCAGAATTTTTGGTTTGGTTTGAGTTTAGAGTGTTTGTGTCTAATAAATGGATTTGAGCAGGAAACTTAATTAGATGAACTCTTGAGCTGTTTTCGCACACAGTATTTTTTCATAATTCTGTAACATTGAATTTGAATCCTGATCCTTAAAACATAAAGTTAAAACAACTGCATATATAAAAACAATGTGATAATGGCAGCAAAGACAATTGAAGTTACTATATTCATAGTCCTACTTAGAAAAACAGAAAACAGTCTGCTCCAAAAATGTCAAACCAAAAACAAGAAAAATCTCTTTGCAAATATATCCCATATTTCTCTCACACACATCTCTCCTACTTTCTCAGTATGTAGTAAAATTCAATCCAGCTGCTTTTAAAGTAACCTTCAAGGTGATGATACTTTGGAGGAATTAACTTTGAAAAATAATTTCATTCTTCACATATCTTGGCTTCAAGCATTTGTCATCATTTACTAAAGTAGTTGGAATCTTAGTAGAGGATGGGGACCATAGGAGACTGAATGAATGCTAAATTTGCTCTGAGTCTGTGCTTATGCCATCATACACAGAACTGCAGATCTGTAGTCTCCATAGCTATATGCAACATTTATCAATTAATATAGGAACAACTCAATTAGTGGCTCTGTAGGGATCGGAGCATAACCCTACTTTCCACAATTTAATAACTACTATACATCATCAAGACCTAATTCCCAGGCTGACTAGGATGTAAATGGCAGCAGCCCACAGATCTATTCTTTACAAACTTGAAATCCTTGTAACTTAATACACATACCCAAGCCCACTTGTATTGTACATCCTGCAATTTTTCCTATAATTCACACCTGGTAACCTGCCAACTAAAGTTGCTGACTGTTTTATGGTTGCATTATTTGATTTCTTGATATATCATTAACATGAACGGGAATTATTTGCCATCTAGAATTTGTTTCTGTTATCAGAGGTTCATTACCTCAGAAAAGTAATAGTTTGAGACATAGAGTACTCTGTGTTTTGTGCTTCCAGTGGTCTTCACCAGCATTACTTGTCCAATTCTTTTAGGCTTATTTCAGCTGGCAACTCACTGAAGTTCAAATCAAGTAATGCTCTTATTTACTCTCTTTAATCTGGAATCTAGAATTAACTGATTTTTCTCTTTTTTTCTTTTTTTTTTTTTTTCTGTATTTCATGAGACAATTTAAGATATGTTCCATTACATGATGGAATTCTATGCTTCAATCATAAGTCCAGACCCAGCAAATGCAATCCTGATTATCCTGTTTTAGGCTTGATGAAAAACATAATGATTCGTTTGTATACAGTTAAATGATAGGGAAATGTGAAAAACTTACCTCACACTTTCTATATGAGAGCTATTAAATGTATCATGTACAGGATTGGCCTGAGCCAATCCTGAGGAAAGAGAAACAGTTAAGCTCTGAACACTTGTTTGAGCTTTTTGCTCACTCTGCAGCTGATGATTTAAGCAACAGTGTTGTAAAGAGCTAAAATTTGTTGATGGAGTCGTCAAGACATTCATAGGCTGTCCCGTTCCCGCTGTAAAAGGGGAGTCTGGGAGAATTATTTTTGATAGATTTCTCGGATAAAAATGAAGTGCAAAAGGGGCAATATTGTATTCGTCAACATTTTACTGATAAAAATATTCCTATCGAGGGAGGGACAGAAAAGGGAGCAAAGAGGGGAAAAAAGAGGAGAGAGAAACAGAAGACGGACAGATCGCTACGGCTGTACCGCGGACGCGCTGTGGGCATCAGCTCGGCATCCGGAGCACGTGTGCCGCAGGATGTGCGGAGCCTGCGCGGCCCCGAGGGCACGGGCGGGGGTCCCGAGCAGCAGCGGGCCGCTCCTGCCGGCCGGGACCGGGCTGCCGTGGGCACGGGCGGGGGTCCCGAGCAGCAGCGGGCCGCTCCTGCCGGCCGGGACCGGGCTGCCGTGGGCACGGGCGGGGGTCCCGAGCAGCAGCGGGCCGCTCCTGCCGGCCGGGACCGGGCTGCCGTGGGCACGGGCGGGGGTCCCGAGCAGCAGCGGGCCGCTCCTGCCGGCCGGGACCGGGCTGCCGTGGGCACGGGCGGGGGTCCCGAGCAGCAGCGGGCCGCTCCTGCCGGCCGGGACCGGGCTGCCGTGGCCGGGCGCGCTCCGGGAGCAGCTGCGGCTCTCGGGGCCGGGGCGGCGGCTCCGCGGGGAACCAGCGGAGCGCTACGGGGCCGTGGGTGGGGCCGAGCTGCCTCGGAGAAGCGGCGAACTGGGCAGGACAGAAGGACAAGCGAGGACCGGGAAGACAGGCAGGGAAGAAGCAGGACCGCAGGGAGAAAAAGGCGATCTGAGAACTGGGGGGCAATCTGACCCTCCTACCTCCAGGAAACCCAAGGACAATGGCCCTGGTTGTGCCGCCGTTCGCTGGGTTTACGGGCTAAAGCTCCTCCCATAGCCCGAGTTCCTGGGCGCTTTCCCCGGGCACCTGCCCCAGGGCCAAGGGGGTCGCTGGCAGCCCGGCCCCGGCCGCTCTCTGTGCCCCGCTCGGCTGCCGGGCGGAGCCGCCCCAGCGACAGCGCTCCCGGCGCGGGCACGGCCCCGAGAGTGGCTCTGCACCTTACGTACCACAGATGCTGAGGCATAAATAAAAATCAGATTGGTCCCTCTCACAGAAAAGTGCAGATGTATTGCATACCTCTCTGTCGCACTCTAAAACCTCATTGTGTCGAAATACTTTTAAAATGGGAGATGACACTCACTATAGAAACAGGACAAATGCCAACAGACTTTGAATCTTAATTTTGAATGTCACAGTCTTCAAGATATCCCATGTCCACAAATCCTCAATGTTTCCATTAATGACTGGAATGAGATCTGAGTGTACATTTATAAATTTCCACAGAATATGAACGTGTGAAAGTTTGAAAGTACACTAGAGTGTGATTTGGAATTCAAATCAACCTTACAAAATTATCTGAAAAAACAAGGATGAGTTTAAGAGCTAGAGTTCTATTTTCACTAGACATAGTTTACTTCACAGTGTAAGGTGGAAACAAATGGCAAGGAAGCAATTATACAGAAAAGTTTTCTGAAGACTATACTTATCAAACACTGAACATGGGTCAGTGAGATTACACTTAGGCAGTAGAAAATAGTAAAGGAAAGACAGCCAGCCCACTCAGACTGTACACAGCAAATATTGCACATAAAACACAAATACTCCTGCTGTTCTGTAGCTTTTGTCATTCAGCACTGTTAAACAGCTTAGCTAAAATACTAAGTCAGTTTGGGTCTATGAATAAAAAAAAATGGCACTAACTGGATCTTTTCCTTCTCATTACAAAAGGAATCATGCACAAAGTCTAGGAAGAAAGAGTGATCAAACTGAATAAGAAAGAAATAAAGAAGTCTTGAAGATACAGTAGAGAGGTTAAAAAGCTAAAAATTTGCTGTAAAAATTTTGCTGTAAAATAATTTTTCTTGATCACTCTGGATAGAGTAGCAAGAACCTAAAAATCTCCATTGTTGGAGGCTTTTAATAAAAATAAGTGCCTAGAATAGCTTAAAGATAACTATAAGATGGTATTTCCAAAGTCCAGAACTAAGATTTCATTCACCTTGGAAATGGATGCAGATTCTGATTTCTCCTCTAAATGTCATTGAGTAGACATCAAAAGTATGCCAGATGTATAGACCAAGTTTTTCTTTCTTGTACAGTTTTTGCCTTTTATTTTTAATTCCTGCTTCTGACCTGGAAATTTTGGCTTGGATTAGAATCACAAGTGTTAATAGACACCAAGAAAAATAGATTTCTCTATACTTTTCATTGACTTTAATATACTATCCAACTTGATTTGTATGGGAGGTGTTAGGAATCTTAAAAGTAAGCCCATTTTTTTTTTTCTTGGTTGGTTGGGGTTTTTTTTGTCTCAGTAGATGTTGATATGCCCTAGGAAAAAATTAACTACTTAGGTTCCATTTCTAAAGTTTAATGATCAATTTCTGAACTTGACTGATCTTCAGTGATTATGGAATTATTTCTCTTTTATTCTGACTGTGCTTAATATTTCTTAGGCAGCCCGTAGGCACACTAGAAAAGGAATGGGAACTGTTGTATAAATAAAATCAATTTTAATATTAATTGCAACAAGCCTTTTTTTTGCCACAGGTTTTTTCTTTTTATTAGAAGTAGGGAAACAAAAGTGTGAAAATGTTTTGATGCTACTCAGCAACAAGATTTAGAATCTTGGTTCCAATTCTTGAGTTCTGTTTACCATGTGTAATCTGCTTTCAGTACATAATTTTGTACTCTTTATTAGAGGAAGTGCCCATATGCCCACTTATCTGATATTCAAACTCCAAATTCTGCTTTAGCATTCATCACTCAGATTTTTCTACCTGGCTTGATTACATGCATAAGTTTCTCACTCCAAGGGTCAAAAAAAATTAGCACTGATGATAGGCACAAAGTTGAAAATTCTGTAACACTGAGTTTGCTTCATTTTGATGCATCATGACAGAATCTTTTTCTCCTTTGTGTTACTTAAATTTTAATTATAACACATTCTCTGAAAAACAATTTGCAACCACTTTAAAATCCATTTTAATCACTTTAAGATCCATTTTAATTAAAAAAATAATTATATTCATTGTTTTGAACACTTTAAAAATAAATAAATAAATATTGGCAAGAAACATAAGTGGCAAATTACCTTTATTCTCTGCTGTCATCAAAGATTTTTGTGGGCAGAAATCCTTCTCTACATTCACAGCTTTATCCACAGTTTTCATTCTTAGTGTCCTCTAATTATGTCTAAGGCTTCTCTCTAGGGGAAAGGTCTTTGCCTTGGTATGTTGCTGTTAAATGTGCCTTGAATATCTAATGCTGGGAAATTGTGTTTTGTTAATACTTAGTAATAAATATATATGATCAACCTTGCTGCCAAATCGGTTCCAAGGTATACCCTAAAGGTGTTGCTAGGAATGATGCGAGTTATCACAGTACACCTAAAGCAACATATGCAAATTGAAGATTGAAAAATCATGGAGCAAGTGCATGCACACCTGCAAGGTATCAGAAAACACTGGAAATGCAAAGTAGAGGAAGTCAAGCATGACATCCCAGCCCTAGTGAAGAAAATTGCATACTACAATTAATTTCAGTGAGGACCAGGCTTTTACTCTGAGCAGAGATGGAAAAAAAGAATGCTTTCCCTCCTCAAGGCCATTTGTGTAGGTGATGCCATTTGTCCACCGTGCCAACTAATTTTTCCTTATTAAAACTAATGATCCATAATTGCTTCTGGAATGGCAGGCCATAACAGGGATTGTAGTGTGCAAATCTGATAATGACTGTTTCAGGTTTTTGTCTAGGTTTCTCAGTATTTTTCTGGACTCTGTAATTATAGAAACACCCCAATTATTAAGATACTATTTTTTTTGTAGTTATGCATGCTCAAGAAGTGTATCTAATGCCCAAGGAGTTATTTTTGACTGTGTCCATGCTACAGGATTTCAGAGCTCTTCCACTCTTTAGAAACCATATATGTGCCTTTGAACTATTCTAATTCCCTGACAAAATGATACCCCAATACGTTCTGTGGACAGGTCTTAGCTTGGATTTTTGAGACATTTTAAAGCTGAAATTTGGCCACTCAGCTCAAAATTACAAAGAATATTACAAAAGTTTGTTTATATTCACTTGTGAAAGTCATATTCTGAAAAATCCTTTTCCGAAGCCAGGTAATCCAGAATTTTTGTATGAAAAGTAAATGATATCCAAAACAAATATTTCCTTTTCCCAAAATTCCTAATATTTTTTGATACCAGGTATCCTGTTTTCAAAATAGAAGTTATTGCTTGGTTCATTGCGGTCTTATTTGGCATCATTTAAGCCTACAATTTATAACAATAACATCACTATTATTAATCATAATAGATCAATCCTAACCTTCCAGGCTATTTTAAAAATTTTTACCAGACCCTGTGGACAACCTAGAATATATACTTTATATACTTTAGAAAAACCACTTTCATAATGAAATATGTATTTATTGTGGAGATTTAATCAAAATGCACAAATGTAATTTTCCTATGAGAAAAAACCCACAATGCACTAAACTATTCAGTACCTTTGTTTTCAGTTTTGCAATTGCTCTAAATTCAGGTCACTGAAAGCAAGCAATCATTACATTTTAAGAGATAATTGCTATCAAATAATTTATGGCTGTAAAATGCTACACATAGCAGAGAGACTACAGCTACTTATAACCCAGTAAATTAAAACTAAACCTTCTGTGTGCTGAGCATGTTGCATAAGATTAACTGTATAATATTAGGCTGCTTCCATTATAAAGACCAAATGCAAGGAGAAGAGACATAAACTTTGTGTATGTATGAATGTAACCTCAACTCAGCAGTTGCTGATTATTTATTGGGCATGTAAACCTAAGATGCATTTAATTCTGTTGTGGTGGATATTCAGGAAGATAGAAAGAAAAAAGAAAATTTCTGCTGCACATTGCTGAGAAGATAAAACATAGATCTTATAGATCTTATAAAATGATGATTACCTTTGGCTCCTTTTGACTTCAGTGACTACTCAGCACCAGACCAGCAAGAACTTGGGACACAAAAAATCACCCTGTCAATTTCCCCACCCTTTCTTCTATAAAATGTGTCAGAAAACTTGGAATATGAAGGGACATCAGGTTCTTTAATTAAAACAAAATACGAAAGTATTCCTTTATTCTGAGATCCAGATTTTTATTGCAGACTTGCTTTTAAAATGTGCTTTCTATCATACAATGAAAATAGCTCATTGCAAGCAATTTGACAAAGTTTATGTTATCACAAAGAATACCTGTAGATGGTTGAGGTGAATTTGTTTCTTGTTATCAAGTCATTTAAAATTTCTTTCTGCAACTTATTATTTCTTTTGTCATTGAAAATCTTGGTGCAATCTGGAAATTGAAACATCTCTTTAGGATGTTTTTCTGCAATAATCCACATGCAGTTCTGCATGCGCTAGAAAACTAGCTACATAAAGTAGTAGGGGACAATGAAAACCAATTTGCTTATTTTCTGAAGTCAGCCTAGTCAGTGCATTTTTTTCCATGCTTCCAGAAACAGATGGATTGATGTTGCTGACATCTCATTTATGTTCACTTAGAATTTGAAGGAGGCAAAAACTGTAAAAACTGTAGCATTATGAAATTAAACATAAATTAAATGTGAATCCACTTCAAAATAATCACTGTTCTTAAGTCTGATGGGAATGGGTCTTATTTGAATCCCATTATACCAAAAAGTGTCAAAAGAAGTGAAATCTCTGTTCTGATTGCATTACTCTGTCATGTCCATTCAACATTTCATTAATTTTAATTACTGCCTTTGTAAATAGCTTATGATGTTCTGGCAATGTTTCTTTGCTTAATCAGCAGGTTGCCAATAGAACACTGGTTTCTTTTCCGTATAACATAATGAAGAAAATCTATTCAGTTAACCCATCTTGAATTTACAAAGTCTTCAGAGTGTTTCATGTCCACTTAGCTGTGTCTAACAAACATATCAATGTTTTGACCCCCCTTCAGGAGCAAAAGTTAAGAGTTTATGGGCAGTTTGCTGTAGTGTTGCATCTCAGTGTCCAGTGTGATCAGGCTGTTGCTATGGACACAGATGAACCTGAAGGCATCAGAACCCCAAGGAATTTCTTATGGAACAGAACACATCTATCAATTGAACCACAAGACTTTAACAAAATTACTAACATTTATTTTGGCAAGGCATCTCCATACCTATAGCAATAGCTGTTCCAAAATTTGGATTCATAAAAGTAAGAGAAAATAACTAATTATACTGAATGGAGGAGGAGTTTGTTTTCATATTGTTGTTAAAAACTCTTAACTCACAGAACTTTTAGGAAGCTGTTTCACCTCATTTTGATCAGCTCTAAAACTTACTTTTGTATTTCTAGTCTGTGGAGTATGAATTGTAAATAAATAGAAAGTTAACAGAAGCATTAAAGAGTGAAATTAACTTCCTTGACAAAACCCAGTTAGTGTTCCCTAATAGAGGTAGAAGCCTAAATGGCAGATAAAAAGTGTTTTGCATTCCTATGGAAATACTGAAATAGTTTTACCATTCATTTGAAGAAAAAACTAGATTGATGAAAGTGGTTGGATGTCTTTAAATATGTTTAAATGTAATAATAATGTAAATGTAAGAGCTTTAAATGTAATAAAAAATATTTAGGGGCCAGACTTACTCAGAAGTTTGTTTTCTCTGACTCAGGAGGAGATTAGTTCTAATTCTAACAAAGCATATCTAGGAATTTTAACTGCTACTAGTGGTTTTTTGCTATACTCCATTTCAAAAAAAAAAAAAAAAGGCGGGGGGGCAACATTTCAGGGAAATCCACCTCAAGTATTTTTGTGCTTCCATATTATTACAGACTCTGTAGAGGTGCAGGAGGATGGAAAAGCATTGAGCAGAGTTGAAGAACATGCACTCTTGAGGTTTGGGAGTTCCTGTGGTCTGGGAATCTCAAGAAGATTACAGTACAGCCATGTCAAAACCATGGTGACAGGGGAAACTTCATCAAATTTTCTACTTCATTCATTCACCTCTACCTTAAAGTGAAGGTTGCTGGGGAAAAGAAAAACAGTATCAAAAGCCTGAAATTGTGGAGAAAAAACGAGCAGACATGCATCTGGTTGATATAACCTCCAAACCAGTCCAAATAACACATTTTCTTTCACCTCTTTTTGCAATAGCAGGACTAAAAAAATTGATTTGGCCCTTTCATTTCAGATATGTCCCACAGACTTATAGTGTCTGATAAAGTCCATTGCTGTTTTTGGAATAATCTGTAATATGTTAAATCTGCACAGAAATGCAGGAAATCAAAATAATTAAACAAACTGTTCAAAATTACTAAAAGTAGAAAGAGTGCAACAACAAAAAAATTGAAGCATATAAACCTGTGGAAAGTAATCAGTGTCTAATTGCATAGCCTTTTTAATAACAGCTATTGTAACATAAAATTGAGGAAGACAGTAATATATAAACCAGTTCTCAATACCAAACAAAAGCATGTCTCATATACTGTCAAATATTGACAAAAAGAGGTGGGAGAACAAAAAAAAAAAAAAAAAAAAAAAAAATCTGATCTTCCCCATAATGACAAAAAACTTAGTATGCATCATTTCCACTTCTTGGAAAATAGTGGTAGCCAACCTCTAAGGGTTCCTGAGGTTATATTGAAGTGTTTCAAAAACCTGTCAGAATAAGAATATGTGTTGATGTCTGACATGAATGAAAATACAACTCAAATTTATCTCAGGTAATTCATTTGGGATTATCCTATAGGACTCTGGACATCTGTAATGTGGACATCTACTTCTTAGTTCCTTTCCAGGATTGTGTCATATTCAATGGGGAGTAACAGGCAATTTAAAAATATATTTTTTCTTATGGAACGTTAAAGTAGGCCAAATTTTCAACCTTAAAAAAAACCTCCATGTTTCTCTATAAAATTAATCAAAACAGCTAAACATCTAGATTGGAATATAAAATGTGTATTCACTCTCATGAAATAACAATGGCTTTTTAATCTGAAAAATTTAAAAAAAAAAAAAAAAACACTCTTCTCTTCAAACTTCTAAAAGGCCATGAAACATTTTTGCTGACCACTTCAGAGCATTTAGTTTCCAGTCACTGTCAGCAGTTACACTCTCAAATTTACTCCTGAGCTTAGATTCAGTTTTAATATATGGTTAGCTTAACTAACCATATATTTCTCAACTTTAAACTCACGGGACTTTGCTAATTCTGAATTCTGTTTGGTTATTAAATTGCTAATGAAAATGCTTCTTCAAATCTGTTTAGTATTCCAGCCATAAGACAGGCAGCTCTTCTCAGTACAAATTAACTTTTGGAGGTATGAAGGAGAATGGAAAGATAAGTCATGTCAGTGAAATAAGTGGGCTTGATTATGTTGAGAGATTTCTGAATTTATGGTTCATTTTGCTAGTTGAAATAAGAGTTAAGGCACCAAAAGGACTGTTAAAATTTTAAAAGTAGAGTGTAGTTCCTAAAAAACACTATTACAGTAAAGGGTGGAATGGACCCACTAAATTTGTAGGCTCTTTCAACTGTCTCAGTCAGAGATACCTGATTGCCTATAAGAGAAGGAGCAACTCCCGTACAAAGTTTGCCTCTACCATTTTAGGCCAGCAAAGTCTGCTTTTCTGTCTAGGACAATAATCTGGTAAAAGTTAAGGCCAGAATCTAGAAATCTGTCAATGCAGCTGAAAGAACAAACTTCACACAGGAGTCTTCCACCACAGAGGATGGAAGCTGCTGTGAAAATGAGAACCTATGAAAAGCATATCCCAACTTTTCATGTTTTTTGGTTTTGGGCAAAGGTTAGCACATTGCAGTGCATTAAAGAACTTGAATGAAAGAAAAAGGACCAAAAAAAATGGACATACAAGAAGTCAAACTGGATGGATAATTTGGTAGGATTTTTTTTAAATCTCTGCACAATATGTGTTGACTGAAGTTGAGCTGAAAATGTTTTTTCAGTTATGAAACTAGATATTGCATGCACACAGATATAAAAAAACTTCAGAATCTGTCAGTATAAAGGCAAGTAATCATTACAAATTTTTAATTAATTTGACATACAATGAAGATTATGTGATCAAGGTTAATTTGTGTGCAGCAGGCTGACAAAAGGAAATTGATAAAAAGAGCTATTAAGGCAGAGTATATTAAAAGAAAAATACCTTTAAAGGTGTTATACTGATGACTTCAAAAGTGCATCACAGCAGGCTGTTGCAAGATTTTCAGATTAGATTTCTAATTATATAAGTAAAGAAAAATTAGCTTTACTACAAATATGCTAGAATCAAATTGAGCTTATTTATATATTTATAATACATTTTACATAACCTAGATATCTATCTAACCATCAGATACTTTTTAACATGAAAACAGAACATATCATTATGTTTGTTGAGTTTATCTTCTCTAAAAAACAATTTTTAAATATACTCTTTTAAAAAATACTATATTGTGAAGCAAATCCCAAGCAACATGAGCTTTCTTTTTATTTTGTCTTGCTTATATGCAAGTTCATGGTCATTCTATGTTCCAGGTACAGTGTATTATAAAAAACAGTGCATAATTGATTATAAATTCATGCAAGCATGAGATTCTTATATTCATAACTTTCTTTTCTTCTGCTTGCACGTCATTAAATATGGAAAGAAAAAGGTATTAGATATACCAAATACTGCTAAGAGAAGGTACTGCATACAAATTCTTGAAATGGCACAAGATTATTTGTAATAATGCTGTAAAGTAACATATTCTGCTTCCAGAATTTAATCTGATCTTTTCGCAATGGATTTATATTGGGGGACATCATCCACTACATTTGGATAAAAAGATTTAGATAGAGCTAAAGCAAACAACATAATTGCCAAGTACAAAATTAGAGAAGCTTCATACAAAATGTGTCAAGGAACAAATTACCTTTTTTTGTAGTGAAATATGGAAGCAGATTTTGTCATCTCAAAAGAAAAGTGAACATATATTGAAAGTACCACATGAAATTATCTTAATGTTCACATTTTCACAAAGATGATCTCTGCAAAAATACCCAAGCGCAGTAGCATATTCACGTCAGTAGATATTAAAAATCTCTACCAACTTTAAACTCTTTTAATCATTGCAGTAATTCTAGCTGAACACCCTATATTTACTAACAGCCTTCTCAAAAATTTCTTGCCTTGACATAGGTATGGATACAGGTTTGGCCACGGTCTTTAAGAAGATAAGTGGTCTCCAGAGTTCCCCCAAAACTTACTCAATATTTATCAATACAGGTTAGGGTTGCTTCTGAGTATATTTCTTTATTTTAATTCCTCTTATTTTCACCCCTTAAGCAACAAACTGACCTTGTGGCTGTGGTGGAAAACCAGACCTGAACAAAAAGAAGAGAGGCCCGAACATTCCCAAAGAGCATGGTCTTGGAAGAAAGTACTGTGCAGACAAAATGCCAAGTTTATTTCTTGTCAGTCATAAAAAAAATATTCTATGTGAGTCATTTCAATTTGTCAAAGCATCCCTCAAAGTCCCCTCTGCTTCCACTAACATAATGAATTCATGTTGGCTACACAGCAATGTCAATTCAGCTCTCCACAGCAGGTGGTCCAGTAGCACTTCACAGGGAAGTTGGATGCACACCTTCACTGATGGAAGGGCAGCCAGATCCTACTCTGCATATCTACTCACATAAATTTCAGAATCTGAAGACAAGCAGCCAAAACTAGAGATTTGTATCAAGTACTCTATTAAATTTTTGCATTATTAATTTTTCAAAATTCATACCACCTATATCCACAAAAAAATCTCCTCACCCTTGAAGAGATATTACAAGGTTCATGCGCCTTGTCATTATTGTTAGTTCACCAATCAATAAATATAACAAAATATTTTTTTAAAGTTTTACTTTACAATTAGATTATTTTTTACTTTTTCTTGAGATGAATCTGAAATCACATATTTTTCAATTTTATTTTTGCAGAATTATTTTTTATTTTGCATATTCTAATACCTGAGAAAATTCTTAAACTGGATTTTTCATTCTGCATACAACTTCATTAAGCAGGTCTAATAATTCTATTCAGGATTTAGGCTAGTATGGAGAACTTGCAACTAATAAATCTATTGTATTACTCCATTCCCTTGAAAAACTGACTTCAAATAGGTTGCTATTTGTTAAAATTGAACTTTTTGTAGAGAGACAAATCATCATCTAATTTCTGCCAGTAATTATTGGTACATGGGTTGTTGACATGCAATCCACTGCAAGTATCTAATAACCAAATTTTGGCTGAAAACAGCAATGTTTCGAACTGGAGTTTGACTGATATATTTGCTCCTATAGAGGAAAAGAAATATACTAGGATTAATTGATTGTAGCGTTTAGGTTTCCGGCTCAGAAAACCCTAGTGACATTATTTTTTCACATTCTTTAAAGCTGTCTATCAACAAATTAATATTTTTGCATCTGTAGAAATTCTACTAGTAAGCTCATTCACTGAAATTAGTATCAAGTACTATGATAAGGATTGCTAATCATCTCACACTAAAATTAGGGGAATGTATCTAAAAGAAAATCTATTTAAAAATACAAACATGTGGCAACATACACCACAGCATATGTTGCAGTTGAGATGTCCACAATACAAAGAGTATCACCCTACAATTTCAGAAAGATTTAACCTATACAGGGTAACCCTATACCAAGTCAGAAGGCTTCAGGTGTCTGCCCACACAAAGTAACACCCCCTCAGACAGCTGAAAACCTCTGCCCTTGTTCTTTAGCCCAACCTTTTATACCCCTCATGTTCATGCACTGCACCTGTGTGCTCTCTGTTCCCTTTGGTGGTTGGTCAGTGCCGGGGCACTCCCTGGCTCATTGCTGTCAGTAGACTTGGATTGTTACTCCACTGTAGCTGAGATGTGGACATCTCCAGGACATTCATATTTGAAAAAGCCAGACACATCAAGCCATGCTTTGCTGGTAATAATAATAGTTGCATCTTGCACCTCCTTTTAAGCATCAGGATTAGGCTTCTTTATTGTAGTAACCTAGAGTTTTTATTCTCAGATGAAATTGTCAACCTGTAATTTTACTCTATACAGCTGCAATAGCAATGCAGCATGAAGTTTAAGTCTGGTATGTTTTCTGTCACTTCTTGAAGCTGCAGATGTATCCCTGTCTTTGTATTCAGGCCCATTTAAAAAGTGAAATATCATTGTAAAAAATGCCAGAAGAACAACTCACTTTTTTGTGAAATATGCAATTAATATAGCAAGTGACTTGTGGCAATGAGAGGCATGTCATAGGCCATTCAACAGTTAAAAGTTAAATAATGTTAAATAGTCTCTCTTTACTGCTCATATCCCTGAATGAACTTGCTTTCAAAAAATTGTTAATGCTTAATATGCTGTGAGGGTAGGGAGGAATGTTTTCCTGATTTATATTCTTTACTATTAGCTTGCTAAAAATGGTGTTTTTATTTTTGTATAATTATTCCAACAAAAAGAGAGATTATTTGATGCATATAGTTCCTTGTTGGAAGTGAGGTCTAAAATACATTGCTGTACTTCAGTATAAACTAATTGATGCACCCAGGACACCACTGGCCTTCCAAGGCACAAGGAAGGGCACATTGCTGGCTCATGGACAGCTCATTGTCCACCAGGACTCCCAGGTCCTTGAGCTACTTTCCAGCAGATCAGATCCCACCCAGCCTGTGCTGGTGCATAGGGTTATTCTCCTGGTGCAGGTCATTGCATTTGCCTTTGTTGAATTTCAGACAGTTCTTCTCTGGCCATCTCTCCAATCTGCTGAGGTCCTTATAAAGGAAGGACTGCACAGCATTTTGGAGTATTGGCCACTCTTTCCAGCTTTGTGCAATCAGCAAACTTACTGAGGAGGCATTTGTCTCTTAATCCAAGTCATTGATAAATAATTTAAAGTATCAAACCATTGAGTCACTGTTACTTGCAAACCTCCAACCACACCCTATGCTACTGTCACACCCCTCTGAGCTCTGCCATTCAGCCAGGTCTCGTGTATCTCCTGCTTATGCTTGAGATTTGACTGGAGTTCCTTGTTCATCCGTGCAGGTCTCCTGTCCCTTTTGCTCAATTTCTTTCCTGTCAAGATTCAGTGTTCTTGAGCCTGGAGGAAGTGATCCTTGAATCAGCTCACTTGGATGCCTCTTCCCTCTAGGGCATGTTCCTATGGGATTCTTTGAAGAAGGTCCCTGAAGAAGCCAAATCTAGTTCCACTGAAGTCCAAGGTTACAATCTTAGTCATTGTCCTGTTCTCTCCTTACAGGATTCTGAAATCCAGGAGCTTTTTTCACTGTAGCCAAAGCTCTTCCAACCTTCATATCTCTAACCAGACCTTCCTTGTTAGTAAGTACAGGGTTCAACAGTTCACCTTTCCTCATTGGGTTCTCCATCACCTGCATCAGAAAATGAACATCAATGCTCAAGCAATATTAATCATAACCAAAACCAACTTCAATCACAATATACAGAATGACTACAGAATCTAGGATAATTTGTTAAAATTTTGAAACTCATACTCAAAAAAATATTTTAAACTCCAATATGCTTACTTTCGAAACATTCAAACCGTAAATGTACAATTATTAACTATGAAATTGTATTTAAGGCCTATTTTAGGTCAGTTAAATTTAAGAAAGGAGGAAACCTGCAGGCCTGCCCATTCACAATAGATAAATTATAGTGACATTCTCTGCATTAAATTGTTAAAAAAAAATTTAAGATGTTAATTGGCTTATTGTACTGCTTTGGTGAAAGGAATTGCCCTCTTTGATCTGCAGCATAATGAGATTTATTTTGAACATCAAAGTAATCTATAAAAACTGAACAGGGAGATGAGCAGCTACATATTTTCATGTCCTCTGAGGAGAAGGGTAGGAATCAGCAATGCAAATGCCATCGGATGAAGGGACAGTCTGAAAGAAAATTAATCCTTACAGAAAGCAGCTGAACTTTGCATTCTGTCACAGTGCACTGAAAGACCTTGAACAAAGCTTTTTTTCTCTTACACAGCTATAAATCTGATAGAAATCCATTGACTGCCCTGGACTTCTTCTGAATTCATGTTGGTGAACACTGGGTCAGAATTTAGTCCCCGATCTTTGTTTTTTTTTTAATCTGGCTCTATGATAAACAATTTCAACAGCTACTCCAGGATCTATGGAACAAACACTTAACACCCTTCACATATCTGTACCAAAAGAACCCAGTACTGGCAAACAAACTTATGTGAGACTCTTGAGTCTCACCCTGTTCTCAGTCATCCCATGCATCTCTCTACACAGCATTGTCATTGCCTCTTCACAAAGATTTTATATCCAGATGTCTTTGAAGTGCGAGCCTTTTCTGTCCAGCCACGGTAAGATGTTGAACTATACGGTCCTTCAGCAGCAGTGTCACTTCAGAAAGTTATTTATTCCATCTACCTGTAAAGGATGCCCTAGGAAAGGAAAGCCATCCCTTCTTCCATCACTGGTGAGATTTCTTTTATGAAGAAAAAAATTTGTTCTGAATATCCAAATGTGCAGGTTTTAGGTTATATTTCAAATTTATACTGTTATGACATAGGCCTCAGTTTCAAACAGAATAGCACAATACAGCACTATTTCAACTAGCAATTTCTAAAGGAAAAGAATGTTCTTTCTTTTAGATTCAGATGTTCAAATTATCACTATTTAAACTAATTCATGTACCCTTAATTGAATCTTTTCTGCATGGCAAATAGAGGCAAGTGTTATGTAGCGCAGCAGATAAGCTTGAAAATTTGCAGATAAGCTCATCACAAGGGCATGATGTTCATATAGAAATATCCTGTGTTTTTTGCCTCTGAAGTGTTATTTTCAATGGATCCTCTTGTGATTTCTAAAAAGCATCAAATATCCAATTCCCACAGATACACAGATAGATAATGCTGAGTGTGCAGCACTTGTGCAAATCAGGCTATTCATATGAATTCCTAAAAATAAAATGCTGCATGGTGGAAATGCTTGGCATAGTTTTTTTGGGAGGGGGAAGTAATTTGATTTTTTTAATGTCTGTAAAATACTGTAGTAGAAAGTATTTGAGATAGAAATAGATCAAAAGCTTATGAAAAAGTTTGCTCATAAGAGAAAATTCACAGAAGTGAGTCAATTTTTAATAATTTCAATGAGGGGAGAAGATAGAGGACATTGCAAATATACTAAAAATCATGTTAAAAAATTCCATGTTGATATTTTTAGGAAAAGAATTTTCTAATATCCACACTAATATGACTGTTTTCTGGATTATGCTACAAATTTTTAGACATCAAGATCAAAAATTGTTACTTCTGTTTTACTGAAAGAAAATATTTGAATTATCTAGTTAATAAAATAATTTTCTTTTATAGGAAATATCAGTGTTCCTCCCGCCCTTCTCTCTCCTCCCATCTCCTTAACTTCCCTCTTCTGCTATCCCCTCCCCTCTACTCCTCTCCACATTTCCACAGAAAGAGAAAATCTGGCTTCCTCCAAGCTCTGTTTTGAATCACATAAATTTTAAAATCAAACTTTTATAATAATTTATATATCCAAACACAGCATAGAAACTCTGCAAAACTTGGATTTTTACAGCATTTTGAAAAAATAAAGAAGTGGTTTTTGCTAAAAGGGTACAATATTTGTATGGTTGTTTATCTTCTCAGATTTGATTTGTCATTAACTTTATTAACCTAGCCAAAGTTTATTTACTAAGTTAAAAACATCTTGTAAAATTAAGCATATTAAATTATTTATATAGTAACAGCAACATTCACAACAGAGAAAAAAATGGAATGTACTAGCTTATCTTAAAAATTTATTCATTTCCCTCCTGGAACACTTTGTTTGAATGCAATACTAATGTACCAATTTATTTATTTATTTGTTTTCTAAGTCAAGGTTAAAAACAGCCACTAGTTGTGCTTACCCTGGTGGAAATACTTATAAAGACCCATCTAAATATCTAACAATTAAGAACTTAACACCAGCCCCAATTCAATACAAGTCTTAACTGGAATTATAGATGGATTTGTCCAAATTCATACGTGAAACTAATTCCCAATTTTAACATAGTTTTCATTATTGTGCATTCACTGCACAATTCTGCATCCTTAATTTAAGGATGATTATAGGTTACCCCACTAGTGCTACATGCCAGCCTATAGATTTTATGCCAAGAATTAGTGGTGGTTACCTCTAAGTGTTCTTACACATTTTACAATGACTGTTTTCAGCTGCCATATCTTAACCTCTGGCTCTGTCAATCTACCACCCACATCACCCACTTCATGATCCAGCAGTGGGATTCTTAATGCTATGTAGAAGCCATTATTCTATGTCTTGATAAACCCCCCACTTCTCTGCAGGTCCATAATGATCCTATTCTAATTATCTTGACTAATATCTAATTAATCTTGACTACTTAATGAGGCTGCCTTTCAGAATGCTGTCTCTTTTGTTCTAACTTCAAAAGACGTGTATCAATGAAAAAGTTAGCAGCAGAGAACCCAAGAATAGTTCTTTCTATCTGTAGTTGAATTACACTGAATATTTGCATTCTGTCATGGCCCTTACATCTGATTCATACATAGTGCCAGGCAATTCACTCACTCAAAAATTCACTTCCTTGCAACTTTTTCCATCATAGTAACCACTAAAAATAACAGAAATGAAGAAATGAAGATAATAAAAATTTTTGAAAATCTTGTATCTTGAGGAAGACACCCAAAAATAAAAGAACTTCAGAAGTCACTGAGATTATCAAGAGATTTCACAGAGTTATGATCCAACCTGTGTTATAGTGGATAACCATAATTTGAAAATTCCAAATAGTCACACATATTTTTCATAGCTGCAAAATGAAGAGTTGCTTGCATATATGATTTTTGAACTATATCCTGGTAATCCTTCTGAAGAATTTTCTAGCAACAGTAGTTCGTGTTTTGTTTAAAGTACCCTAACAACAAATAGCTCCTAAATCAAAGTCTGTTTACATGGCTGCAGGTATTCAGGGATGATAAAAAAAGAAATAGATTAAGAAGATGAGATATCCTCAGTAGTTATAATGTCCTTTATCCTTTGCATAGAGATAAAATGTTGTCTTTGGAAATTTTTATGTGCTCATGTGAAAACTTTCAGTTTGCCAAGAAGTATTCTGTAACTTTAGGCTTTGTGTCAAGTCTCACAGGAATCTGTATTAAAATTACTCTATGGAAATAATTATTAAAATTTTATAGAAACAAGATATTTCTTATAGGAAAGTGCAATAAAATGGTGCTATGATCTACTTCTGTTCATTGTTCACAGGTGAAGGGTTGAGTAGTACAAAAGAAAACATGAGCCTATGTCTGGGGCTTTTTGCAGTGGAAAGTTTATTTAAGACTGATGAATCATATTTTTAATAGGAATGGTATTTAAAATGTATTCTTAATTTTAAATTAAGTACTTATGAATAATAGTACATTATGTTTATGTTATAAATCTTAGAACAATATATTTCAGTTAGCAGGGAAATTCACTTTGGTGAATGTTGCATATATAAGTTCCTATTGAATTCACATGGTGCAGAATTAGACCACCGTTTTTTTATTATATGGTGGTATATAATAGTATTTATTTAGTATAAATATTCAGTGTTTAGTATTATTTTTTCATCCATGGGATGGAAAACAATGACAATGGGCTTTAAAGTATTATCTTAGAGCCAGAAAGGCAAAACAAAGACATATGCAAATGAAATGCTGAAGAGATTTCAATTAGGCAAAAAAAAAAGTGGATATGAATAAACACATAGACACATATTCATCTTTTTATTTGAATATTTGGATACTTTTCTTAGTTAAAATCAGTTTGTATCTAGAACCTGAGAAATTTCAGTACACATGCTATTTGCATGTATTCACACATAGCATTTTCTTATCATTTTATTAATTTATTAATTTGTTACTCCATCCCCCCATAACATCTCTTCCTAAAATCACCTGAGAATATTAACAAATGTATTTCACAGGTTGCTTGGGTCTGGCTGGGACAGAGTTAATTTTATGCATAGCAGCCTGTATGGACATGTATTTTGGATTTGTAACTGAAATAATGTCCACACCAGCATTTTGATTATTGCTGAGCAGTTCTCACACAGCATCAAAGATTTATCTTTTTCCTACTCTACTCCACCCAGTCAACAGAGTAGCAGTGAGCAAGAACTTGTCAGGGGCACAGCCTTGACAGCTGATATAAATTGGTCAGAGGGATATTCCCTGGCATGCAACCTTATGCTCAGTACCAAAGTCAGGCAAGGGGGTTTTAGGGAATTGAGACTTTGCTTGGAAACTGGCTGGTCATTGGTCTTCTTGAGAGTATGAGTAACAGCATTTGCATCATTTGGCTTATATGCTTGGGTACTTTTTTTCCTCTTTCTACTAATTAAGCTGCCTTTAGCTCAACCCAGGAATTTTTCTCACATTTGCTCTTCCAGTACTCTCTCCCATGCTGCTGTGTGTGGGACAGAGTTAAGTGAGCAGCTGTGCAGTGCTTAGATGCCACCTGAAGTCAACTGTACAGGGAGTATTTCTGAATACCCTTATAATTTTTAAATAGTTTTATCAATTTTCAAAATCAGCATTAAATCCTCATTCAGAGTCTGAGTTGCCTATCGAGTCCATGATGAAACTCCAACTGACTTCTGATCAAACAATTCCTGAGGAAGTGGACATGAAGGACCTAGTCTTGAAGGAAATATTTCTTTCTCTTTCTCACTAAAGGAACAGCTAGAACAAAGCATGTAGAAATTGGTGCTTTCCCTTAGCTACTGTCCCTGACAAGACTGATGACTGTAGGCCCAGAAGACATTTTGCCTTTTCTCAAAACTATCAGTCCTGAAGAATTGGAGTGGTATTAAAAGCTAAGTTAAATTGATATCTAAATCTTCGGTAGCTAATGCTATCAGGGAGGATTGTAGCTGAAAAATTGTATGTAATAAATTATCAGAGCAAAATACAAAAAATTAGGTCCTCTTTCAATTCTTACTGAATGCAGTGGTAGTTCCTCAGTCCATGCTGGCTTTGGCATTGGAGATGTTAGGTTTGAGGTGAGAGTGAGGCACCAAAGAGTCAGGCACATATCCATGTGTGTCGTGGGTGTTATGCACGTCTCCCAGCTCTCCTATTTCAACTGCAATTTAAAAGTGAAGCTGGGCAAACAAGTGAAACAACTCAGCAAAACAAAAAAGAAGTAAAAGTTGGTAGATGTTTTGGCTAATCTAAACACTTGAGAAAAAGCAAAGCTATTGAGAATTAAATGCCTGCTGAAAGTGAATCACAAAAATCACATTATTTATTTTTGTGATTTAACTGTGCCCTTATTTATTTTTGTGATTTAACTGTGCCCTTACTATTCACTGGGCATTTTGTGAAACAATCCAAAAAAATCTTCCCAAATTGGGTAAACACTTGCAAAGGATTTGAAATTATAAGAATCTCTTTGTGTTTTTCTTTCTCTGATTATCAATACTAATTTAAAAAATCACATCAAATCTCTCTCAAGAGGGTTGGATTTTTGGGGTTTTTTTTGTTTTGTTTTGTTTTGTTTTGTTTTTTTTAATATGGAATGTATATTGTATCCCATTAGAAATGTATCTCTACTCAGTTTGTCAAAATGGATGCTTCAAACTAGCTGCCCAGATAAAGATGCCCTTGTAAGTGTGGGCAACTCTGAGAATTAAATTTGTCAGAGAGCTGCTGTAATAGAAACTCAAGCATAATTGAGACATTTAAGCTGCCCCAGTGCAAGAAATCCTCTCTGTACATCTGTGCTTCCTGGAACTTTAAACACCAGGGACTTCACTATAATTTGCCTAATACCATGTTCCTGTCATAATGATGTCTAAGAATTATCTTGTTAATCTTTCCATTGTCAATTTCACAGACAGTGGTCATCAGAACTCTATTAAATTTCTCCAGGTAAATTCACTTTGCAGGAAGATCCTTTATCAAATAGACATTAGTGTGAGCAGGAACTGCACTCAGCTACAAAGCTCTTCTGGGGCAAGTGGCACAGCATGTCCCCTTCAGCCGTGTCCCTCCTGAGTGATGGCTCTGCACTGCTTCTCAGCAAAGCTGTGCTGAAACAAGTTATGCCATAAGGCAACACTTGTTAGACAGTGCTGAGACCAGTGCCCACAGAATGAGCTCTGCTTCTGAGAACTAGACCTAGTGAATCCAGGAGGATATACTAAAGAGGTAGGACTACCTCCTAGATGTCCAAGACTTCATCTGTTTTTAGCAATGATTATACAACCCTAAAAAGGAGCAAATAAATTCCCTGTTGCCAGTAGCTACTAACCTGCTTTTATGAAAATTCAGCTACAGACAACAAAACTATACATAATCTTTCTGGTTTCACAGAAATAAAAATGTTAACTCTTTGCTCTCTGACAGGTATCATATAGAGAGTATAAACCTTTCTATACCTGAAGTGGGAGCAATGATTTAAAAAACTCAGAAATTTTGATAAAATAATGTTTTCTATCTGTCATTTTACAGTCTTCGAAATTGTGGATCTTTCACTAATTTCCCTATGTCAAGAGAAATACAAATGTTTCTATTTGTAATAAAAATTTCTGGACAATTTATTTTACCATCTGTCATTCCTTCAAACTCTTCTTCCTTCTTTTGCTTGGAGGATGCATTAGTGGTTCAATGCAAGTACCAAGATTTCACTGGGTGTTTCAGAAATTGTTTTCTATCTTTACACAAGCATTAGTGCTCTGTGCATGCAGAAGAAGAACTGGAGCAGTATTTAACACTTAAAATATGCAATTAAAAACACATGCAGTTTAATAATAGAAAATGATGATGAAAAATATATTGTCCTCTAACATAGTTTGAAAGATCCTTTGTTATTTCAACTGTGACATTTCAGGTAATTTCTCACTTCCTCATAGAAAAATTGGCACAATTTTGTTTTACATAAAGCTCATAGAAGGGAGAGAAATTGTTTTTATTATGTTACAACTATCACTACTTTTCACAATGCAATATTCTACAAGTGTTTTTGTGAGGAGATGCAAAACAAAATGGAGCTTCCATTTAAAATTAAGCTTTTAGCTAAATTACAAAATAAGGTAGACATAATCAGTAGTAACTATAGTCACTAGTTAGTAATCAGATAATGATTTTTGATTGTGCATAAATCCTATAATTAAAAAAAAATCTAGAAAGGCAAAAATGCTAAAAAAGAGATTATAAAATCACTGAAGAAATTTTTTTTTCTGTATGTTTCAGTAACTAAGTGACCGAAGTTTTGTGCTTATTATCCAAATCCTGAAAGGGAATGAAACATTTAAGAAAAACACTGATTCATACTGACAGCAATAATCAAAGTATTGATGCAAAAAATGTCATGATTGTACACCTGAAGGATTCACTCGGAAAATAGAAACAGTGTGTACAAAAAGAATCTCCAGGAAGTATTTTGCCAACAATTTTTAAAGAGGTGAGAAATTGGCCTGGAGGGTTTGTGAGGGAGATGGTGGAAATAGCTGATACAGATAATTGCTCAAAGGGTTGAAGATAATAGCTGCAGGCAATTCGCCCTCTGGAACTGAACCAGTATCTTGACAAAAGCCACAATTATGAGAAAAAAAAGAGAGATGAAAAATCTACAAATCCTACACACACCAGGCAGTGTGAAAGAAGTCAGTGTCTAACTACTGGAGTCCAAGACAAACGAGATTAGTACATGATACAAACATACCATCCTGGTGAGCTGCCTTGTCTGAGAAGACTCAGAGATCTGAGTCTGTAGACCTAAAGGTGCAAATCACTCATGTGCTTAACAGAATCACTTATCACATCCTTTGGGACCTATTGATTATTTTATTCATAATATTAAAATTACTGAGAACTTCTTTATGTGAATTTTTTTTAATAGCAAAGATGTTACTTTCCATTCACTTGGTCCAATTCCACTTTGTTTCATAAAAATTTTCCTTTCAATATCATTATATACAATATTGCCATTAATTTTGCTCTGATTTGTGGCACATTGCTGAATGCCACTTGTTACTGCTAGTTTCTATGCACAAGGGATATTCTGGTGAAGGGGTGAGATCACATTCATCACAATGGCTTTGCTTCATCAGAAAAAATTGTTTGGCTATTACGTGTTCTATATATATGCATAATCAGTTGTCATTAAAGTCCATTTTAAAGCTGTCAGATTTTTTTTTTTTTAGTCTGCCCTTTTAAAATACTATAAATAATTAGTAGTGTATATATGGAACACTCAACACAAATATACCAATTTATTTGCTGTCTTTTATTTCATTGACATCTCATGACAAAGCTCTCTTTGTTATACAGGGAAGCTTTTGAGAAATAGGAAATAGTAGAAAAAATTAGTTGACTGACATGAACCTGGCAATGAACAAGCATCAACTACATAGTACCAGCATAAGCACTCAACCTGACAGTATCAGTTTGCTGTCTGTCACATAAATAAACTGAAATGTTACTGCACTTGTATTTATACAGAGGCATTTTTATTAATGCTAGTATAGTCCTCTGCTTTGGATCTGAAAGACAGAGTGGTGCAGGGAGACCTGACAACTTCATCTCACATGAGCGAGCTGGCAGCAACCTGAGCCTCAGCTGCCGTGCGAAAGAGGATGGATGGGTAGTTCATGAGGTTGTATACTGCATTTTTTTTCATTAAACTAATGAATGAATGCCTGGACACAAGCCATTCCATGGGTATTAGATTTTTTCCTCAATGTTTACACTGGTTTTTGTAGATCTGGCTTTTCCTTGTCATAGTCATTCAGAATACCTTCCAGTTTCCCTGCTGGAGGAATTAAGGTGTCAATAATTTAGCTTTCTCTCCATTCAAACTGTGATGCTGGAGCACAAACACATAACTAGTAGTTATGTGTATCCTAATCAAGGTGTCTGATAATCTTAAGAAAAAAAAATTTGTTTGGGCACAGAAAAACATGCGTCACTGTATGCATGGCCATGAAAATAAGTGCAAAACTTAACCATAAATTATCAGAAGTTTCACATAAAGTGAAAATATGGAAATAATGAGTTGGTTTTGTTATTGACATGTGTTTGCAAAGTCTTTTCTGTAAAGTTCTTTGAAAGGCAAATAAGATACCTCTACTCAATACCAAAATAAACCAAACTCATAGTTCTTGTATTGGATACAGAGAGAACACGGCCGTCTTCCCAGTCCCTTCACAGCCTTTCCAGCTGTGAATCAGGTTTGTTATAACCTGTCTATCTAGGGTGAAAATACCCAGACCCACACTGTAAAATTTTTAGTTATTTTCCACTGAGAAATGTTTAATTTTTACCTCACTGCTTGTCATGAGGGAGGAAAAGGATGAAGTAATTTGCTGTTCTGAAGACTTAAAACAGGTTTGCCTAACAAGCTATGTATTTTACTGAATGTGCAACTTAAACATACCTCTGACCCCTAATTACAAGAGGTGAATGAAATTATGAGATGCAATTCTCTGCCAAAATAGAGCTTTATTTTTATTCAACCAGAATCTCCACAATCTTAGCCTGGGAATGGATGTATCACTCCATAAATGTCCTCCTAATACTCTTAAAGGCATGCAGCTAATATTGCATGAAGTTTAGATATATGGATTAGGATAGTACTGTGATAAAGGTATATTATTAACCTCTGTCAATCTAGTTAGCTATTGTTATTTACATTTTACTCTTGGACACATTTCTTCAAAAATTATCAGCAATCTGTGAAAAAAGGGAGAGATTTATTTTTTAAAGGGTCTTAATAAAAAAAAAGAAGAGATTATGTAGAAAATATGGATTAATTCTGATTCCATGTCAAATTGCACAGACAACATCTATTTTGATGAAGCAAATTCAAGGTCAAAATGTAAGAAAGAAGAGTAAAAGCTAAGTGCACAGGACAGAACTTCCCATCTTTGCAAGCATCTGAAAACTTGTGATATGAGAGAAAGGCTTTTTATAACTGAAAACCATTCAAGACCAAAAAGTCATTTGAAAGTGACAAATCGATTACATGAAAAATGCACCTGCAAAATCTGCTGTATTTCCTTTTTTTTTTTTTTTCAACCCTTCAGCAATTTGAAAGGATTGTAGGGGATTTTCCTGTATTGAATACTTTTTAAAACAAATGCTTAATATTTCTTCTAGAAGGGAATAGCTGTTGCTCAACTCCAGCTATTAGACTTTCAGCGAGTATCAGTAGCCCTGCTTAAATTTCAAGGAAACTAGGCTATGAGTCTAGTCATGCCCTTTGATGCTTCTAATACTGTCAAAGTACTAAATTTCTTCCATGGTTTTGCAATGTCTACAATTTCCAAGGGGTTTTTTGTTAAAATTTATATCAGTGATATGGATAAATTCTTGGGATTTCTTTATAATGAGGTGAAATTATCTCAAAGTATTTAATTTCTTCTTTTATGACTGATTTTGTGCTATTTTTAGCAAGAAATTTGTCATAATTTTCAACAGACAGGAAGACTGTCCCAGTTATCTTTATATTCAAGATGGACAGATAAATATTCAGAATATTGTGAACATTTCTTATGTTTCTGGTACAATATGTTAATGTTATCCGATAAACTTATTTTTAATGCAATTTCAGAAACATTACATTCCTATGTCAATTAATTGCTCTCCACAAGATTCAATTATACAAATTCATTCCCACAAAAACTGCTATACTACTAATGAATAATATTTATTATTATTTGAGTGACTCCTCACTGCTAAGTTAAAATAACCCCAACTAGTATAGATTACTTTTTTCTTTTGTTATACCAAGTTGAAAGACACTTGAAATAGTGGTCTCACAGGAAAGAGATTGGTATTGGTAATTCTCACTTTTTAAATGCATCAGTTGAGTGGATAGCTGCTGCCAGATAAGAACAAATGAAAATATTTGGTTCTATAATGTCTAATGTCTAGAGGTGAGGCCCTTTTACAAGCTTCAGGCTGTAATATGAAGTCATCTGAGCAGAAACAAAGGACTTGTCATCCTTTTTTTTACTTTGAACAGATTGACAATACAGGTCAAACATTATCAGTCCAGCTATGGCAACAGAAAAGCTTAAAGCAGAACAAGGCACTAGTTATGCAATGATAAAAGAAATCTTAGGTATTCTCTGACAGTGTAATTCACATCTAAAGGTGACATTTGGGGCAGAAGAAAATATATGAATACATCAATGCAAGTAAAATCTGTTCAATTAGCAAAGAAGTACTCTGGTTCTAATTACACGTCAAAACTCATTGCTTTTTGCATTACTGAAAATGTAATATATAGAAATTTAAGTAAACCTAAAGTTCTCAAGAATGTGTATAGAAACAAAAACGTTTTTTCCATTATTATGTTTCTAATATTAGCTGCAATGAGATTGAGCCCAGAAGCATTTGTTATTAATACTTGGCAATCTATTTTAGATATTTAATGAAAGAAATAATAACTAAAATGCCTGCCTAAGGAACAGTGATACCTAGCTGTAACAATAAATATCAATAAAAGTTTGGGGTTTTTCCTTTGTTAATACATTTACGATTGAAAAAGTATTATCAGATGGCATTATTGTGAGCAACAACATACATTCCATTTACCTGAAGGTGTACATGTTTAGATGGTGAAAATTATTGTTGGTTTCTGAGTTGTCTGTTTCTTTTATGAGAACAATATGTCAGAAAAGCATCTGAGTCTAGCTGCCATCTGACTTGGCATCCTTCTTAGAAAGGAGCTGTTACCTATCAGATCTGCTTTCAACAACAGGAACAAAATAAAGACATACACAATGTCTAAAATTTTTCCAACAGGAGCAAAATAAAGACATACACAATGTCTAAAATTTTTCCAACAGGAGCAAAATAAAGACGTACACAATGTCTAAAATTTTTCCAATCACTTTATTCAACCCTTGTTCACACCTTGTTCACCCCTTGACTTGCTTTGTGAAGGCTACTCAGTTTCTGGGATTCACTGACAGAAGTAAGGTGTGGGTTTGGGTTTGTTTTGCTTTGTTTTGTTTTCTCTCCTGTAGGTTAGCAGCTCACTGAGGTAGATTCACAAGATATAGAAGTTTTGTCACTTGTCTGCCTGGAGCTGGTATATACCCCATAATTGACCAATACCCTGTCCAGGCTGTCTCTTTATATCATTGTATCTTTGTATCTGTAGGAGATCTTTATTTTAGTGTATTAAGAAGCATCTAACTATTTTTTAAATAAGACTTGTGTCAGAATACAACGGAAGTATATGAAATTATTTTTTAAATTGTGCAATCTGTTAGTTTCTTTCCTTACATTTTCAAGAACTTTAATTTTTATCTAAGACAATTTAAAAATTTTCAAATATGTTTTCAATTGAAATTATATGTGTTGGAATAAAAGGAAGTAGTCCCTACAGATAAATTTACAATGAAAGTGGTGAATCAATGAAAAAGTAAATGTTTTAAAAGTGTCCTGTGATATGGACTGTGAAAGATTAGGATTGTTTCTAAGTCCATTCTCTGAACTTGTTCAGTCTCTGACCCTTGTGTATTTCTGTTTTTTAGCTGTGCTTTATTAGCATGCATTTATCTAACATCTTTGATCGACTATGTCAAGTAAAGTCTTATTTCTCTTTTTTATTTTGGTTTATTATATTTTCATTATTTATTTCATCAAAGTATTGGAATCCTTCAGTCTACAAGCTCCTAAACTTGAAGTGGAAAACAATGTATGGAAGGGGAGTTGGATAATTCATCTCATAAGGAATGATCCAATATAAGATCTTTATTTTAGGCGAAGTCAGATCAGTTGATCACCCACTCAAAACTCTCCTGTGGAGAGCTGGTACTGGGAAAATCAGCAAGAGAAACCTGGAAAATACCCTGGAGAAGTGTCTCCAGCAGATTGATAGGGCTTATCTGTATACTTTAGATACATCGAGATTGGGTACATACAAGAAAAGACAAATTTCTTATAATTCTGTATTTTCAGAAGGACAAATATCCTCAATTATTAGACACTCTCCAGTTAGACAGGCAAGGTTTGAAGCATGTAAACTTTGCATTTGGGCAGTTAACTCAGTTGGTGAGTTGGTAACTCAGACATTTCTTTGCAATTTTTAAAAATAGATATGATTTGAATTTCAAAGGCTATTGCAATGACAACTGTCTGGAAGACTGAAAATGTAAGTTGGATAAATATTCCAAGGATAAATAGGTTTTGCCATTTTTGATCTCCATATGTAACCCAGTTACATAAAACTGCCAGTACATTCTTTTCAGTGTGCTGGAAAGTCTCCTGAAAAACATAGTGAAGCCCTTATACACATGTATGCACCCAAACCTGCCCTGTTCTCTCTGCAGTCTTGAATAGACATGGTTTCTAAAAGATTATTATTGCAGTTAAAAGGATTATAAATTTCATAAATTCTGATTATAGTCTTATATTTCTTTTTATTGATCCTTTTGAGGAGGTTATTATATTAACTTAGATGGGGATGTATCTGCATTTGTTGGGAAAATTTGTTCAGAGCTATGAAAATGACATTGTGAAATAGCTTGACTGGTTCTTTGCCAGCATATTTCCCATCAGGATGATGGGAAAGAGTAAGAAATACCCCAGAGTTGTTTGCAATGACAAAATAGCAGATAACCATGTTGCATAGTTTTGCCCTTTAAAAGATTGAAAATATAGAGTAAACAATTTTTATAATGCTACCATAATTATACATTATAGAGCTAATGTTTCAGGATTTTGGTTTCAAGAGGATCTCAGCATGCAAGGACTTTTGAATATGTAGTCTGCTTCCTTGCAGGTTATGTAAGACAGCACATGAGACAATATATTGCCAGAATACACAGTTCTGGAATCAAGTATCTCCAGGAGAGACTATGCTCTTCTGAAACCTGGCTTTTGTTCCCTATTTTGCCATTTGAGCTCTATCGGACCTTTGGCAAGCCCCGTAAGGCAGAACCACAAATTACATTGCTGTTTAAATCCAAAACTAATATTATCAATATTCTCAAGACTCATTGTAATGTTAAAATTCCCAAAGATATCTCAATTTCTGCCTCTGAATAAGCCTAGAAACAGGGCAGTTTTTACTCCATTTGGCAGCCACAACTCGTACTTTCCCCTTCAAAAATGATGCAATAAGCTCTCTGGAAAAGCAATCTGAATGAACAGCAGGAAGAAACTGAGAGGCTACTGCTTCTATCAGGCATAGGTCTGTCTGGAGGACATGAGTTTGGAATCAGGCAAAGACAGAAATTGTTATCTGCACAATTAATCCAGCAGTATGGCTACTGAAGTAGAAATAAAGCTGCTATTGTCTATTGTCATGGTGCCTGCCCACAATTCCAGATTGGAAAGACCTAGGAACCAGTAAGATGAAGCTGTCCCACTCAGAGCACCAGACTGTAAGATACTCTGTGGAATAAAGTCTTTAGGCCTAGTTAATGCTTTTCTCCTTGATTATCTGGCTTATTTAAACAAAGAAATCTTTCTAATTACAAATTCTGAATATCACAAAGGGAATGATTTAAAACATTTATCTTTCTCCAGCATATTTTTTTATCTTTTAACAGAGACATACAAAAGTATAATAGTTATAGAAAATGAAAAATTTGATTCAATAAACCAAATTGTTACTTATCCTAGAGTGCCCAGCACTCTGTGCCTCATGAGGTAATGCATTTAAGTGGTTCTTCCTAATAGCCACACCAGGCTTTTCACCCAGCCCTGCTCTGTCACTGCTGCCCAGTGGAGTCTTGTACCTTTCCTAGGTGACTCCTGGTTAGAGACACATGTAGAATTTAAACGGCTAAGACAACATACTGCAGTATTCAATCCCTCAAAACAACCCTAATATGGACCAACTTTGAGGGCAAATAAAAATTTTAATATCATAAGTGAAAGCTTTCACAAAGCTATTGAAAACCAAATCCTCCCCTCCTCCAACCCTTGTTCCAGAGTATTTGTTTCTAGCATTCACTTCTGAATGTTTTCCTGTTTGGTTAAATGTTTCATGAATAAAGGTAAGTCAATAGAGACAATAAAGAAATTAACATGTCTAAGGAAGGCTTAAGAAGAGATATTTATATGCAAGAGGTTATTGTATAAATAGTAGCTGCAACTTGACACTCTTCTTGCTTCTGACTTTTGTGCTTCAGAAGTGTTTAGAGTTGGGCATCTTTACGGATTCCATTACATGTCCCATTTAAGGAGCTAAAAAGCTCCTTAATAAATACACATTCAAACTATTTAGGACTTGGAAGTCCAATGTTCTTGCCTTCAAATTTCTTACAGCCTAGAATTGTTCCAATTATAAAAAACAAAACAAACCAAGAAGGTTGGACATTTGCACAAGGATATTTGGCATGGTTCTCATGAATGAAGGAGGGGTTTTTAACTACTAGCACTGATACCTCTTTTTATATAAACATAACTACAAATAATGTTTTAATCTGAGAGTAGAATTTATTCTCCCTACTTGCAACTTGAGCTGGGTGGCTCTAAACCTGTGTTTCTCATGTTGTACATATTTACAGGATTTTCAGTGAAGCCTTTCCAGAATTAATAGTTGGAATGGGCATTTTAATATTTACTAACTCTGATATCAACTAAATTCTACTTATTAAAAATTTTTTACAACCATTTTCTTTTTGCTACAGTAGCAAGTTCAAATGTAAAGCCATTCTTCTGCTTGAAATTCCCAACTCTCCTCCCAAGTATATTACAATCTCTTTCTATAAAATCCCTTTTCTATTAGTAAATGGGGCTTTCTAACATATGTAACAAAAGCAATTTTACCCTTTATTCTATCACCTTTTTTTCCCAATGCTTCCATGTCAGAATTTTCTATGTATAGTACTTTTAATACATAGATAAAATATTGTGCCTATACATAGGAAAAAAGTCAGAATATGAAGAAACATGTGAAGGAATTTCATAGATTTTACTTAGATAACTGCTTCCATAGCTCAGGCAATATTTATTTACAAGGTCAGAGCAGCTCAATAATTTAATTCTGGGAGAATTGCATACTATGTCTGCTACAGAAAAGATTTGGTTTGATTCTAGCTCCTTTTCCTGGCTGTAAACCAGCTGCTCTGCTTTTACCTTGAATGGATGCAGCAGATCTTTAGAAATCTGATTGAAAATTAGTTTGGTCACAGCTGCCAGACCTGTAAAAGACAAATAGGGATAATAGGGATGTGTATTAAAAATCCAGTGGTGCACGTGGAAGTTTATTCAGTCTTGGAGTGAATGAAATAACATAGATGATATTACACACTAGGTTGCGTTTGCATTCCTGCCTTAAGTGAGCTCTAACCATTTGATATCCTTATGAAACTTTGTATGTTAGTATTTCTACATAGTATTCTAGTATTTCTAATAGTTTACAACTATTTAATTCCTCAAAACATTATTTCAAACATTCTTTGGTGTCAGGAAGTCTTCATTACATTCCAAATTTTGGTAGAGAATATCTAGGTATCCTATGTTTTGCAGGGTAGTTCACTTACTGGCAACATTATATCAGGCTGATCCATGGGACAAGCTAAATGACCAAGGTTTAATACTGTATTTACATGGCTAGTGGGGTAGAAATGACCAAATAATGGGTTCATAAACAAGCAATTGATTTCCCCATGCTCTAAAATATCTATGGCCCCACTGAAATACAATGAAAATCCTAGAGACTTATGTTCTTTTTAAAAAATGATTTAATGTTCCCAAAGACACATATTTCAAAAAGCTTTGCCCTTAACCTAAATAAATGCAATGTACTTTATTGGACATTTCAAAATAGCAAGAAGATTAAAAATAACAGAATTACCTCCTCATCTATAGTTTCTATGATAATGTTATAGATACATATTACAGTAAATCACTAAATGAAGAGACATCAGCATGCAAGTCCCTTGACACACACACATCATTCCAATAACTGCTAACAAATGTTGCTTCCTCTTTGCAGAGATGAAAGAAAAATGCCCTTCTGCTTCTGAAAGATTTTAGTCCACAATAAACACTGAAATATTTACATGCAAAAACAGGCTTGGGCTTCACTGAACAGCCAACCAGAGCAGTTATAAACATAGCAGGCAAACAGTTTGTTGATAGCACTAGTTAGTTCAGAGGTACTGTGTAATTTAGAAATAAAAGTGTGATTAATCAGTGCTTTATAAAATTCTTTCTAAAACTTGCAATAAACAATTACATAGTGATTCACCCACATTTTTAATACCTCATTACTAAGCACATTATAAGGTTCTATATAATTTAATTTTTCTGAATGGATCATTTGTAATTTGAATAACGCACATTGGGTTTTTGTCCTTTATAAAAGTAATGCAATCAAATCTAATCACCATATACAAGGGGTGGTATCAATAATAATTTTAGGTCTGGGGCTTTTTTACAATTATTGCATTCAAGCTAAGATCAAAAGGTTAACTCTCAACATGTTCCACAGCTATGCACAATTTCAGTCTATTGACTGATCTATAGATCAAGGTAGCAGCAGTTTCTCTCTGGCTAAAAAGGAAAGAGTCTTATTTCCTCATCATTGATTAATCCTGAGTGAAATTAATGTTTAATAGCTGCATTGTTCCAGTACATGTCCATTTTGACCTTCTTGTTAAAATAAACATGTAATTTAATGATATTATCAATATCATTTACTTGAAGAATCTTCTAGCATTTGGGAAGCAGAAGTGTGCTTCTATTTGCTAATATTTGTTTCTTGACCTTTACAAAAGCAGCATTTTGTGCCTATATAAGTACAGATTTATTCACTAAGCATTTACAAATTTCCACTGTTAAACAGGGAGAAAAAAGGACACCTCTAAATATAGAATAATAAAAATAATAATAATGTTTGCATAATGACACAAATTTAAATATTTATGAATTCTCAAATCATACATTAGCAGGTGAAAAATTCTTTAGCACCTCCAGATTTTAAACAAAAGTAAAGAGACCTACAGCATCTGCTCTTATTTTGCTGCATGGCAAGAACATTAGGAACTAAAATTGCTTTTCAGCAGCTCAATGATTTGATGAAAACAGGTGGAATCTCTCACAGGCATAATTGCTGTGATGCTAAGTTGTGTCATTCTTCCAGTTGGCCAGGAATGACTAAAGTATGTGCAATGAGTCTGGAACCTATACTTTATATAAGGAACATAAGAAACACTATGACGTTCAAAGGACACAGAGCCGGAACTCAAAATGCCTGAGAAGACAGCAGTGTGACAGTCAGTATTGTACCAACTCATACAAGGATAACCTTTTCCCTATTCACAGATCAGACCAGTCTTCCAGAAAGTGCAGTGTGCAGACCAGAATGCACCGAAACCTGTGGTGATCTAAAACAGGCTCCATCCATTTGGAAAATATTATTCCAGCTAAGAAGGATCCTGTCTTCCTGTTTGTTCAGTTAGCCAAGCACAGGTGGCATCTGGAAATAAAACTGGATAAAGTGCAGTGACGGACCTATTTTTTTCATGAAGCACTGGACTAATCTTACCTGCACACTTCACATCTCTCCCTAAATTGCCTTTGCTCCCTCTCTGAGCTCAGGACCAGTCACTTTGGGTGGAAAAACGACCACCACAGAGCTCCTAGCCCCACGGTGAGAACAGGATAATGAAGCACTGCGCTGATTTTAACACCAGCAGGAAACTACACTCCAGATAAGCCACTCCTCTTCCCCCACCCCTTACAGTAAGGCAGGGACAAACAAAAAGGAGAGAGAGTTAACAATTTACTAAAAGCTCAATGCAGTGGAAAAAGACATGCACAATAAAACCAGCAATATTAATAACAAAAGTATACAAAAAAGAAAAGGCATCTAATCCATAAAAAGATATTCACCACTGGGAAAAAAAATCAGGATGGAAGATGCTCCCTGTAGGACACATCTGAGTGGTTTCCCCAAAGGAAATATGGTGACTGTTCCTGCCCAAGGCTTCACATTCACCAAACAAAGGCAATATGGTGGGGAGCTCCCGTGGCCATTGTTTCCCCCTGCCCAGCTCAAAAGCAATGAAAAGTGAGGACAGACAAACCCCTGGAAGCGAGGTCACATGAGCAGGGCTTGGGCAGCTGCTCCACTGAGCTCAGTTTAACTCAGGTGCTTGCACTGTCACTTCTAACACTCAGCTGCACCTCCCAGATGTCCCTTCAGCATCACACCCAGGAGTGGCACTGCTGCCTCTCCTCAGCACCACGGCCTGCAAAAACCTCCTGGAGGAAAGGGGGGTGGTACAGGGGAGAACAGAAGATGGGCTCCACAATTCCAATGCTGACAGTCATCACTAGAGCGAGCAAGACCAGACAGTGCACCTCTGGCTCGCTGCCACAGCTTTTCTTGCCAAAACCATGTGCCAGTGATGGTGTGGGTGGTATAGAATAACAACTTGGTGACACCCACATAGCAGCAAGCTGTGCCCTCCTCTCCATAACCTGGAGAAATGCATTTTCAAGCCATCAGAAACTCAGGTAAATTTTATGTGTGCTAGTTTTGCAATTCCCTCTGACTTAGAGGCACTAAACAATAACCAAACACAAATACTTCCAGAAAACAATTAGGACAAGTGTTACTTCTGGATTTCCACCCATGTCTGTTTCCAGGGGTGCAGTCATAAAAGTACATAGCCACCAAAGGGTTTTCTTTTTGTGAATAACACATGCTTTATAAACCTTTACTCCTGAAGCATTAGGCACAGTTTTAGGAGGTAATGGTAATCATCCCCATATTACTGCTGGAAAATGATGCATAGCTCCTGTGATTGACTTTGCCAAGGTCAGGAAATGATTTAGTGGTGCAGCTCAAAATAGCTTATTCTAAGTCCTCTGTTGTAACCACTAGTCTCCATTTTCTCCATCAGGAAATTGCCTCTGGGAGAAAAGAAGATTTGAGGATGTGGGAAGAGAACACATACACATTTGGTACTCAATACTGATGAAATCAGGTAATACTGCTGTACACTGGTTAGAAAACCTGCCGTGCCTATCTAGATGTGCTCATCATCTAACGATTATTTCTGGCAGTATCTTACAGTATGTTCTGTCACCTTCCACTGACACAGCTTTTATATCTTATTACTGCATTACTTATAATGTCTATTGCCAGCCCACCCAGCATGCTTCTTAAGTAATTATAAGTTTTAATATGTTTCTGGCAGCAGAGATAAAGAACTCTACTCCTACCAACAAGAGATTAGCAATCTCCTTCATTAGCAATTGTAAAAATATTCTGTTATTATGAATTACAGTCTTCATTACTGTTATTTTTAACCGCAAGCTACATGCATCAGCATGTTTGAGATGGTAGGGTTTCCATTCTCAAGGTAAGTCCTGCCCTAAAAGCATTTCAGTGATGGATGAACATCCCTGTTTCTTATCTATTTAGAAATCCTTCACAGGTCTCTCTCAACACTTAACACCCACATGGTCTTTAAAGAACAGTCGCCAAATCCAGAGAGTCTCTCTTCTCATACATAATTAGTTTCTCTTTCTCCTCTTTTCTAGGTTTTCATTTTAGTGTGGGGAGGTGGTTCCCTCCAAAAAACTTAATTTTTTTGGTTGCTGTTGGTTTTGGGTTTCATTTTGTTGTTGGTTTTGTTGGGGGTTTTTATGTTGGTTTGGTTGGTTTTGTTGGTTTTTGTTTCCTGTATTTACAAATTATTTTTCTAGCAAAGATGTGAGTTTTCATTTTTTCTTAAAACTTTTATCACCTTTGGGGATACAAAAGGGGAAGATATATTTTAGAAGGCTTTGTGAAGAAGCATTCGAAAGAAAGCCTTCCACTGTTGCTACACAAAATCGTTACTGAGGGGATTTCCTTTAGTGACGGGAAGTGTTTTTTGATCCCAATCGGTTCTGTAGTCCAATCATCCCTTCAACTTCCAGACATAATGAAAGGAATGACAGGGAGGTAGGAAAAGGTAGCCAGGGCGGGATTACACTGGGATAAATCGGTGCTACATTTAAAAGAAATGGTGGGAGAGTGTTCTTTCCTCTGAGAATGAAATCTTTCCTAAATTGCTTCAGAAGGCTGAGGCATTGGAAAACATCTGTCCTTCTGGCTTCTGTACATCCTTAAGTGTTTTTCCAGGTAATGAAACAAGATAGCAATTTTAAAATGTCTAGTTCTTGTGCCCAAAAAACCTTTAAGCTATTACCTCCCCCCTTTGTCTGTCATGGGGAGTGGCTCATACCTGCAGGCAGATCATACTTGAGTGGCAGGGATGGTGACAGTCTTCTGTTGCTGTCCCAGCCTTTTTGCTAACATTTCCCAGCCCTAGAGGAGGCTCCACTGGGCAGTTCAGCAAAGACTTTAAGATGCCAGATATTGACATTGTTGGAAATCATCCAGATCCATGTCTTTTAGAAGCATTTATAAATCACATTTATTTGTCATTCCAGAGGTGTTGGTTAGCTAGGGCTGAAGTCTGCAGCAGACAAAGACAATAACCATTTCATTCACTCCAGCTAAGTCAGCTGGCATGATGCTGATACAAAATGCCTTAAAGTACAGAAATGTTCTGCTGTTGCAATGTATGGGAGAAAAATACCCTTCTTAGTCAGGATAACAATTGGTAGTAGTTACCAATAGGGTCTGTAGACAGCTGTAATTCACTCTCAGGGCTGATCACAGACGTTTCTGAACTGAGAACTGTCATCAAACCAGTCCTAGGGAGAGAATTGAAACCTTGTCCATGCAGTAAGTGGCCATCTATTATTTCGGTGTCATAGGTTTCCCAGAGCTCTGCTTCCACTGCCAGATTTCTTTCCACTTCTCAGAAAGACAGAAAAAGGCATATTTGTGTAGTATTATATGACACTGGATTCCACGAGTTGTCCTCACAATTAGGGCCCAATTTCACAAATTCCATTACTGAATCCATGGGGGTTCAGACCAATGGGGTCTACTAGAAATAAGAGGCATATTTACAGAACTGGATACAGACACAGCTGGGTCCTTGCCTGCTGTCTGGAAAATTTACTATACACACACCCCCTCCCATAGGAATAGCAATACAGGCTATATGTACACTTAGAAACATGAAAAAACAGGAAAAATGTCAGTGTGGCTATTGGTTGTTTTCATGCATTCTACGATAGATGATAATAGAAATTTCAAACTGAATTTCCAGAAAATGCAAGATGCAGTTATACAGAGGAAAACCCCATCTGGATTATGACATACTGTACTGATTCACTATGTCCAAAAGAAATTAATTCAAACTGATATAGACTGTCCAATCAAGCTTTCTTCCTTAATGTATACATTCAAGGTTTTTGAAGGGGGAAGCATTAGATAGTAGATTTGCTGCTGCTGCTCTCTATGTATTCAACTGGATATGGCATTCAGCAAATGAGCTATTGCAAGGTTTCTAGATCATTTTGTATTTGGCATAATACTGATCTAATAATGTGTGTATTTTTGCCCTCTATGAAAAAAAAAATTCTTTTATTTGGTGTTTTCTTTCTAAGAGTAAGAATCTGGACTAAATACACTTCAAAATACTTTTGATTCTAAGCTTAGAGCAACTGAACCATTCCTCTGCTGAGAGATATCAGTATTATTCAAGAAACAAAATCTTTCTTTTTGCCCAACTGCCACTTGTATTTCAAAGTATGATGTCTTACTTCTTAACTGACAAAAGTACATAAGAAATTACACTTTCAATAGCATTCTACTTAAACTTTTTCAAAAGGTTTGGCTACCAAGATAATAACTCCCATACTGCCTAGAAAATAATGTTTTATATATTATCAACAAATAACCTCACAAACATCTTCCAATTTCTGATGCATGTATTTGTTTTCATTATTCAGTTGGACAAACAGAAGCAGAAAGTACTCCAGTGTCTTGCCCAAAGAAAAGCACATCCAAGGGATCAGGAGAACCTGTAATCTAGTTTCTGAGTTTTGAGTTTCAGTATCTGCAGCTTCATTTACTGCTAAAGATTTCACCAATACACTATGATATTTTATAACTTAAAATATGATGTTTGACAACATAGAACTCTTTTGATTATTGAAATGTAAATCAAAAGGTTTAAGAGATTTTGAGAGTTATTTAATGGCTATTAATAAGAATTTATTTATGATGGTGGTGATTGTGACTACTGAAGCTGTAGCTGGGGTGATAGGAATGCCTTTTTAAAATGGACGTCTGAGATAAAGATCCCAAACAGACACTCAGCAAAGAGAAAGGAAATAGTGGTATAGAAGCAATCATAAATAGGAGAAAAGACCCACTGTGGATCCATGTTTTATGCTGGATAACATCTAATCTCAGGACAGATTTCTTTGGAACAAATTATTAATTTGTTTTTAACATTTTAATTTGATTGTCTGTTTTTGCTTGATTTCATGGCCGTAAGCACACAAGAGCAAACCCTGCACAGAGCTGCTTATTATGCAGGAATCTGTATTAATGTCAATGCATTAATTTTTACTTTATGAAAAGCACTTGGTTAAGGATGGCTTGTAATGTTTGCAATAACAGTGAAGACACGTCCAATTCATCTCATTACTGCTCTCTATTAAGGGCAATTCATGTATAATAATGGGTCAGTCTAACACCCATGAGCCTCCAAATGTGGATCTAGGCATAAGAGGCAACAAAATACTTAAGGGAATTTCTACAAGAAAGGCTGTCATGTTTGCAAGCCTGCTCCACAGAAACAGCATTTTCCAATGTTTTAAAGGAAGAAGAAAAAAGCAGTTGGGAAAACTTATCTGTGAGGTGATGCACATGGAAAAGTGTAGTTGTTCCTCAGTTTAATTCTGTGTATTGCTCTTGGTACCAATTCTTTGGTATTTTAAGTAGATTTTCCAGTGCAGTGTCACGTACCTCCTATACAACGTGAATCGTTCCCACTCTCTTTTTTATCTGAGTAAAATTATCCTGCCCTACATGTAATTATATCTCTGAAACGTGTTCTGCTACAGAAGGAAACTCTGTGTCTTTGGAGGGAAGTGAGAAGCTAATAGAGAAAGAGAATGTGGGATAGCTTGTTTTGATAGCACAGACCCAAGACAAATCAAAGTGTTTGTGGACAGCTGCTACCAAACTGAATTAGAGTTAGAAAAGATCTAGAGTTAGAGAACCACCTTCTTTCTAAAAAGCTCAACATATTCAAGGTATTTTTAACTATTTTGAGGAAACCTCAAAAGTGCATGAATTATGAAAGCAGAGCGAAGGGACAATGAGCACTGTCTTACAAGCATGTCACCACCTACTGCAGGAATTCCAGAGTTCAGCTGGCAGAGCATGCAGTCTCTTGTAGGATGTTTCCACATGATGAGCAGCCTGGTCTCAAGTAAGTCATCAGTAAGTCTTTTAGTTTCCCCAGCACCTGCCAAAAGGGAGTGGTAACACCTCCTCACCCCATACTGTGTATTTGCTTCTCTTTAGGATTTCATTAATCAGTTAATGGTTACGTAGCAAACAGGAAATATTCACATCAACTCAGAGGTGTAAATTGGTGCTTGCTAGTAGAGTTTTCTCACTATGCAACACTTTGCTTACTAAAGTCTGTCACCTGATGCTATTACAGCTGATAATTGAGTCAATCTCTCCAGGAGTGTTTCAGTATTTCGGACAGGCTCTCCTTGGGATACTCTTCATGCTGAATACATTATTTTGAATGCTACTAATAAGGTATTTTTTAATCTATTTCCTATGTAATCCTCAAATCACTCTGAAGAGTCTGATTTAAGTTTAAAGTAGATACCGATTTGGGACTTCGATTTTCTGTTCTTAATTTTTTCCTTGTATTAGGAACTTAAATCCAGATAACACATTGTCACCAAAAGAATTTCCTCTCCTCTTAACTTAGGAGCAGCAAACAAACAAAAAATTATGATTAGTGCTGTTTCTTTTTATAAAATCTTTCTACATTCTATTGTAGATGCACTGGACCCCAACAATTACCTCTTCTTGTTACAAGGCCAGCACACTGGATTATTGAATCATTTCAGCTTTCTCTGTTATCCAGAAAAATGCATGTGTAATTAATACACACAAGTAGTAGCAGTTTAATCAGGGGCGACTGATTAAGTCTATTTTAGAATTGTCTTGCACTTTTGTGGAACAGAAAGACAGAGCATTCAGAAATCCCTTACAAAGGATGATAGCTGAGCTTCAGGCTAAATATAGAGTCAGAGGAACTTTTTTTGTCACATTGTTTTTGCTTTGCATGTGCTTAGAAATTGTCTCCTAGATTAGCACTGCACAATGCATGAATATTTTGAGTGTTTGCATTAAACTGTCAAGTCTTGTCAAGACTTTATACTTTGTCAATGGAGCATAATAAAGAACAAGTTGAAAAGTATTCTAAAAGCTGAAAAAACTTAAGTAATGTTCTCTCAGTGCAAAGTATTTTGTGACAGTATATGCTTAAGGTGCAACTGCTCTCATTTTAAAGCTCACTTTCTTGTCAGCTTTATAAGAGACTCACTGGGACTCAGTGAGAGAGTCTGTCTCTTGAAAAAAAATTAAACAATGTTTTTCTGTGGGTTTTTTAGTCAGATAAACGTTTTCATTGCATTGCCCTTTAAAGAGCTGGTTTTATTACAACAAAGATTCAAAGAACAAACAGATGGTTCTGTTTATAAATATAGAATCAAAGACTGAAAAAATAGTTGGGGTTATAAGGGGCTGCTGGAGATTGTTCAGTCCTCCCTCCCTGCTAAAGCAGGCTCATCTAAAGCCTGTTGCACAGGCTTGCTTCCAGGTGACTTCTGAATATATCCAGAGATGGAGACTCCACATTCTCTCTCCAGGCAGCCTGTTCCAGTGCTTTGTCACCCTCAAAGTATTTTTCCTCATGTACAAATGGGACTTCCTGTACTTCTGTTTGTGACTGTTGCCCTTGTTCTGTCCCTGCTTGGCACCACTGAGGTCCTGGCCTCATCTTCTCAACACCCTCACTTTAGACAATTGTATACATTGGTGGCTCACTCTCAGCTGACTTTTTCTGAGGTTAAACAGGCCCAACCCTCACACTATTCCCATAAATTAGGCATTCCAGACCTCATTCTTCTTTGTTGCGTTTCACTGAAACCACTACAGCAGCTCCCAGTCTCTCTTGGCCTGAGGAGCCCAGGACTGGACACAGCACTCCGGCTGTGGCCTCACCAGGGCTGAGCAGAGGGGCAGGAACACCGCCCCTGACCTGCTGGCAGTGCTCCTCCTGATGCACCCAGGACACCATTGGCTTTCCTGGGCACAAGGAAGGGCACACTGCTGGCTCATGGACAACTTGTTGTCCACCAGGTCTGTTCTGCAGACAACAAAAACCAAAATAAAACAATAACAAAAAAGTCCCAACAGAACAAACAGAAACCACACACAAAAAAAAAAAAAAAGCCACACAAAACCAACCAAAAACCCCACAGAAAAAAGCCCCACAAACAAGCAAACAAAAACACCACCAAAAAAAAAAAAACAAAACAAAACAAAAAAAAAAAACAACCCCTAAAAAACACCCAGAGCCCAAGTATATATATGCAGCAGTATGGTCTGAGGGAGCCAGAAGCCAGGGTCTGAAGGAAGCAGTGACTTTGGTTTAAAATTAATAGATTCAAAAACTTGAAACATTTGAAGGCTGTCATTCTAGAGCCAGAAAAGCTCATATTGTTTGTCAGCAGCTTAGAACTTCACATAAAAGCAAAACATTGTTTTTCAAACCTCTTCAATCATGCCTTCTACTACTCTGCAATACCCAGGGTTTATTCTCACCCCAATTCTGCTCTCATCTTCTCTCCCCCTCCTACCATTAAATATTTAATCCTTCTATTCACAGACTGAATTTCCTTTTCTTAGAAAAAAAAAAAACACCAACATTTTCTTTCTCTTTATTATGAATTTTATGTGCCCTTCTGGCAGTAAAAATCCCTTTTCTCTAGTCACATGACTATGGCCATTAAAAATCATATGTTCCTGAGGAGATAATGCACTGTTATTGCTTTAGCACAAAACTATCAATTGTACCTCAGGTACACAATGCAATCTGCTCAATAGTTTGAAGCCAAAAGACCTTGTTTTCAGGTATTCATTGCTATTACACAGATTACCTTCTGCTTCTGTTGTTGTTTGTGTTGATTGTCCTCATCTGTCTAAAATGCAGGTGTGGCCATAAAGTTCCTAGGCAAGCCTGTCCAGATCCCAGCACAGAATTTATTAACAGATATCAAAAAGACTCTTCCTAGAAATCTGAGGATATAGCTATGGCTTGAATTAGTATTCTATGCACAACCTCCCAAATGGTCAGTGTACCAGACCCCACTAAAAAGTCTCATTACCTTCTTATCAACTGTCTACTGTGTCTTTGGGTTATTTCCTCTCTTTTCTTACTACTGGTCTTATTTTAGCAACGTCTTTTGTAAAAACAAGCAAACAAAACACAGAGCCAACAAAACAAAAAAAACCTAAGAACTGAAAACAGAAGACTGAACTCAGTTTGGCAAAAATAAATAATTACAATTGTGTAACTATATTGTTCTGGGCAGAGATAAGTAAGAATCAAGCACAGCTCTCAGTGCAGTGGGATCTATATTACTCTGCTTCTTGTGTTGCTGTCAGTTTTCTTTGGCTTATTTATGGGGATTTTTTTATATTTTCAGAGTATGGATAAATTTCTTAAATTTGTAAAATTATAATTTATAATTTTCATAAATGTCTTATGGATAAATTTGTTAAAATGTTTTTTCCTAAAAGGTAAGCCTGTGACTAATCCACTGAGGCTGCTACAATACTCTGGAATTAGATTGGGTGCTAGCACAGGGAGATAGCAAGGACAGTTTAGGGAAAGAGTCACAGGAAAAAGTATCATATGGCTATGGCCAAAGCAAAGAGAGGACGAGCTCATTTCCATGGTTAGGCACTGAGATTACACTCCTCTTTGGAGGCAAGATTGCCCACCGGAGATGTGAAGGTTTGTGGAATACATTTGACACTTCTCAAGCTATTTTCTGCTCTGTTTCTCAAAAGAACTCTGCTGGCTTTTTGGATACCAAAGCCATATGATGTACTACAGTCATTCAGTCAGGTTCTCAGCAGTCATTATGTCTTTGTAAATTATCTTTACTCTTCTCTGAGACATATTTATTCAGAATTTGATCTTCACTGTTGATAATATGTGATTATATATTTCGTATATAGACAAGCAATATGCCTTTGGTAATTGTAAAGTTTCACATTAAATTATAAAATTATATTAATTATAAAATTCATCCATTGAGGTTTTACATATTACTTTGACCATAGCTCTGCACAAATCTGTTGCATTTTCCTTTATGCTTTCTCATTATATAAGTTTTTATCTCCCTAATTATTAATATTTTTAGAACTTTTTTTTAATGTTCCTTGTTCATTTATTTGATGTATATCAACTGGTGATAGCAGAACAAAACAAAGCTGGGAAACGTACATTGTCAACAGCTTTTGATTCAGCATGAGGAAGGTGCTTCCTTTAATGAGAATAACTTCACATAGAAGGAGACAGGAGGACAGATTGCAACACCAGGAGGGAAAAAAGATGTCAGTTACAGCACAGGAGGTAAATGAAATGTTTCCCTTGGCTACTGGTAAGACAGTGTGCATGCATGCTTCTGGGATTAATAGAGCCTAATTGCAGACAAATTTGTTCTTACTAGTCCCAAAAATTCACTTTGCTTTTGGACATCCTGTTCCTCTGAGACCCAGTTCTCTAAAATGCTTGACAGTCAGGGATGCAGACAGAATTGTTCTGTTAGGTGTATAGGTACAGTTTTGTAGCTATTTCTAGATTGTTTTATGAGTCTATGTATGTAATCTTACATGTCTGTTAAAGCCAGCAGATGTGTGTGTGTGCGTGTGTGTGCATGTGTCTTTGTCTTGAGTATTTGTATGCATGTTTGTGCTTTCATACTTTGGAAATAATCTATGATACTTTGCTGTTTTGTCCTGTTTATTTCCTTTTTAGTGTCTTGGAACCTTCTCTCCTAGGAGACAACCAAAATCATCTTCTTCAGAGACTATGCTTTACACCAGAATTCACTTTGGCCAACCTCCAAGCATGAAAGTAGTCTCTGTTTCACAGTACACATGCCTGATATCCATTCAACTCCTGTCTCTGATACTCCAAGTAATGGAATCACATCACATTTCCTTTACTCCTGTGGTTTCATTTTTGACATGACTTTGGAATCTTTAAAAAAGATTCATATATAGGTATGCACATAAGTAACAAGTACCAACAAATATGACAAGTGCACAGCCAGCTGTCTCCATCCCTAGACATATGTTCCAGACACTTATATCACACAGAAATTGAAAATAAGAAGGTTGTATGTGCACCATCAAACAGCCCAATCACACATACAATTAATGCAGATTTTCACTGGGGCTAAAGTTGTGGCTCTAAACCGTGATCAGTGCCTCATGCAGCAGTGCGAAATTTGTCATGTGATGTAGCAGTGTTTGTAGTCTAGATTATTGTCATTCTACCTGTTTGTATCTGACATTTATCCATCCAAATGTTGTTCATCCGGAAAATGCAAAACTGTTTTACTCATTTGCATGAATACACAGTAAAATGGTGCTGTCAAGCAGCATGTAGAGCACTTCCAGAGAGCCTGCACCCATAGAGCACACAAAACATGATCATCCTGGAATGACAAACACACCCCACCTGCAGGCAAAGAACTGACATTCTTACAAACTTCTGAAAGACTCACACTCCTCAGTTCACAGCTCTGGTAAATCAGTTGCTGCAGACATATGTTAAAATCCAAATCCATTTGTTACCTTATGAATATATTTTTCATTAAAAGGTGCTGTGTTGGTGAAGAGGGCTATCCATGTATTCATGTGTCTCTCCCAGTTTTCTGATTTGGTTTCTTTTTCAATTTTTCCCAATTTATTTTTTATTGTTTTCTGTTCCTCAGAGGCCAAAATTCAATATGTAAAAATGCTTTTTAAAACGTGACTCAACTTCTAATGTCAAATTCAATAAGGTCAGTTACTATAATCACATCACTTAACAATACAACGAGAAAAGGCAATGATGTCCCACGTTTCTGCTATTTTCAGAGACATTCTAATTTGAAAATTAAGGATAATTTACTGCAGTGCTTAGAATTCAAACTGATATTCAGAAAATTGACCTCACACAATGATTTTTCTATCCAGTTTATTTATTCTGAATCCTATAGCCATTAATACACTCTAAACTCCAGGGAAGTGAAGGCACAAATGTAGAGTTATTGTTTGCAGAGAAAAGCTGAATTTCAGGTACTCATTAAGTAGCATAATTAGTTATCATGGAACTGCTTCTTATTTTTTACATGCTTTGGTAATTGCATGCTAGCAGGTATGGCACAGATTGAGGCTCTGCTTGAAGGAAGCAGCATCTCCAGCCAGCAGAGCTCCTCCTCAGGTTTATCACAGCTCAAAAGATGGCTCTGACAACTGCAACTCCATGAGGACTGCCGCCCTGCTGTGTGGCTGGCAATGTCCCACTCCAGGGATGGATAGCTGTAATTTTGTTACAGGTGAAATGATCCATGCAGTCTCAATATGACTGCTCAGTCCTTGCCAGTAACCCTGGGTAAGCAATTAAAAAAAAAATATCAATGTGAACTTACAAGTATTATGTGAAAGAATTTTGATCAAATGAAGACAGATTAATTTTAGGTTATTAAAATAATCATTTAATTTTCAAAGTTAATGTTTCATTTAAGAAAAAAGTTGGTTTGGTTATTTTTAAAATCTAATATCAAATAGTATCAGGTTTTGCCCTGGTGTTTCCCAAAATAAATTATTTATTATTAAATTCCCTCTCCTTTAGACATTAAACAATATAGGTTGAATCCGAAGCCTATAAACATACTTATCTTACAATTAGGATTCATGAATAAAGCAGGTACTCTTTGCCAAAAAAACCAAAATAAATTATTTTTAAATATCATAGGGCAGCTTTCATCTAAGTCAAATTTATTCTAGATAAATAAGCACTTTGAATAACTAATTAAGAAGGTAATGGTTCAATCCCTAGAGTTCCCTGTTTCTTCCTTAACTTTCTATGAAGGGAGAATAGAATGATGACCCTACTCTCAAACATGGACCTCATGACATCTGTATAAGAACAGGTGTTTTCTGCTTCTAAAGATTTCGATTTTCTTTTCCAAATCTTCTAAGGCATGCTTTATTTACAGAATTTAAAGATTACTTTGCTCCTTTCACTTCAGTCAAAACATTTTCTCTGGTGAGTTCATCTTCCCATCTGATGCAGTGCAGCATTAAATATCTGCCTAAACCTTGTGAATATTCTACTTGAGCCCAAGAACTTTGCTACGTAATGTTTACATTTGTAAATTCTTTGCTGAAAGTTGTTCATAGCAAGGATCTTATGGATCTTATTAAGAAAGCAATCCAGACAGTCCACATGCTGTTGGCATATGCTTTATTCAGTTCTTGCTCTGATATTTTTTATTAACAATATCCCTTATATAATTTCTTTATGTGCACTTCTCAGCCCCATAATGGCTATTTATCTATTAAGGGCTCTAAGTAAAGCCAGCCTAAGATTTTATTTGAGAATTAAGCATCAGGTTGAGTTTTGTAAAAAATATTGTATTAAAATTATCAGAAACTTGTTTTATGTTGCTCTTTCTGTTTAAGTGATACTCCTAATTTCAGTGGTTTTAGTTCTAATTTCTATTAATGTAAAGGATAAGAAAATAATAAGATGTGAATTATTGTATGACGTTAGGGAAATGGAATTAATTTTTTTACCATAAAAGAATCTCCACCAGTCATTTGAAGCTGTTTATTATGTATATTCCTTCAAAAAAAATTTAGACTGTTTATAAGAATAATGAACATTACAGAATTATGTTCAATCCTTGGGAAATTCGTATTTTCATACCAGTGCAGTTGAGCTCAGGTACCAAGAGCACCTCCCCTTCTACATTTGATTTTAGTGTCTTAACAGAAGATGACTTGATAAAGAATTGTACAGAAAGAGATCAGATGCTGTAGAGAATTCATGCTGTAACAGTTGGATTGTTTAAGAGAACATAGACTAAGGCTGAATAATTATGCAAAAGATAAATCATCTAGCCATGTAATTAATTTGGAATTACAATGACAATAAAGGTACAGTTAAATTCTTATTGATACATTAAAATTGTGATAAATGTTAATATATTTAATTGGCATTTAACAAGATAGCTGTAGCAAGTTAATTAGATATCCATTTACATACTTCATAAATGTCTGCATTTTTAACCATTCAACCCACATTTAGAGTACTGTACAGCCTTCAGTATTCCCGGATACAATAGGTGTGATAAGTAACACTAGCACCATTTCCCTCCTGATCCTTTTATCATAGGCAGGATAAAATTAGAATTAAATTTCCCTTCCCCTTCCCCTTCTTTTTCCCATCAATTATCAGGACTTCATAAACATAAAGACAAACTAGACACTAATAGCTTCTGGACAATTTTGGTGTTAATATGTCTGTGCCTCCCCTTCACATCTGTAAATTATTGTTAAGATTCAAGCTGACTATTTACAAATGAAAGAGATCTACGTTCACCATGATTCTAACATGCCCTGATAAATTTGCGAACTGATGATGCTAGAAAGTACAGAGGAATTAAACCCAGAAGCTCTGTCAGCCTTTAACTAACTACCACACATAAAATGCAAGAATGTAAAAAGTTATGTATGGGAACATAAGAGTCACTTTAAAAAGCCAGCTGCAAGCAGAAAATGTCAAAAGAGTTTGTCAAGTAAGTTTATAACACTACTTCATTATCTTAATCATAAGGATGCATAAAAATGACTATGAAGATAAGCAGATCTGCTCTCCCCTGCCCCGCCCCTTTTTCTCCCAGACACTAAGATAAAAAGAGACTTGTGAGGTTTTTAAAGATACCCTTAAATGAAGAGTGATGATGATTCTCTTAGATTTGCTTTGAAGAACATCTTATATAACGCCTGAATTACAATGAGAGAGATAGAGACACTTGGATGGGAAGAACAGGAGATCGAACAAGAGACAAGAAACAGAGGAACAATAAGTTGGGTGAAAATTCTTGATTAGTCCCAGGCATTATCTTCTGATTTATTCGCATGTGACCTAATTGGAGAATATTTCCTGTCAGAGATGTTCAATATCGTGGGCAGGATTTCCAGATCTATTTGAGATTTTAGTTAAAAGATGACTAAAAATATTTAAATGGTATAGTGAAAACATGCAAAGTCTACATGTTCCAAATTTTAAAAATTTATTCTGACATTTTATTTAAGACAATTACAGCATGCTTTCATTATGTTTTCTGATCTCCTTCTGGGAAGACAATGCTCTCCCACCCACAGAAGTGCACTGGGCTACTCTTCAGAGTTTCCAGGAGGTAGACTACTGAAGTTGTTCTACTTGGCTAGCAATTAATATTGAGTAGCACTGAGGAACAGAGGATTCATTTGTTTTATTTTAGCATGCAGATGACCTACCCAAAGTCTGCAATAAAGCCCATATATTTTCTACTAAGAATTTCAGTGGTTTCCAGTGGTTTTAGCATACAGACTGTCTTGCACCTATTTGTCAACCAAAACCAAGAATATAGGATTTATGATACTATGAAGAAAAATAACCACACACACAAACAAACAGGCCATATTAATAAAAGATATTAATCTCAGTTGTATTTTTAAGAGCAAAGAAAATTACAGTATTCTTCTGAAAGTTTCCCAGAATTTATTCAGTTTTGCAAGTATTTCCAAGCTCAGATAAAAAAAAATCCACCATGGCAACATGCTGGCAGTTAGTATGCTGACTGTGTTCTTATTTTCTGCTTCTTTCTCAGGTTTTAGTCCTTAATGACTGAATGGCTCTTTCATCACTTCCCTCTTGAAAGAATTCAACACGTATACAAGTTCCAATATATAAAATTTCACCTGATATTTCATGTATATTTTCCCACTGCTAGGTTTACTCAAATAAAAATGGTGAACCAATTTCTATTTGAAAAAAATCACTGCATCGTTTTTCTACTAAACCTTCTGACACCAAAAAAATTAGCAAATGAACACTGGTCTCTCCACTAACTGCGTTGTAATAACACCAATGTTGATTCCTGTTAATATTTCATTGATGGTTCCTTCAGGTTCATAACAATTTTTTATGCATTTTGCCATATTTCCCTAGATTCTAAGATCATTTCAATGTCAGAGAAATTACAGAAATTATTATTACAGTTTTACAAAGTAAGCCAAATTTCACTTCCATCTGGAAATCTATAAATGTGAACAATAGGTCATTTTTTATTTGGCTACTGATGTGTGGATTTAGTCCAAGTTAGAGACAATGTAATTGAGGGCAGAACTGTCCTTTAAAACACATTCTAAGCAATCAAGGATTAAATGTACTAATTAAGATTATTTTTGTGAATAACTGTACCAGTTATATTTTCTAGGTTGAAGTGAAAAACAGCAAAATCAAAGAAACTTAAATAAGCCGTTTTTATTTCAGAAGAGACACAAATTTCTAGGACAAAAAGGATTATTTAGAGTCACTAAAATTCTTTAGTAAGTATTAAAAAAAATAAATATGGACACTGAAATTTATACCCAATTAATAAGAGTGACATAAAAATATCCATTTCAATTCTTTAATCCATGGTCACATTTAAAAGACCTGTGATCAGTGCAAATATCAATTAGACAATTATCTGCATGAGGAAGGGACATTTTCAGCCCTGTATTTTTCAGGTAGCCATGGTCATAGGCTGTGACCGTAGCACTTGAAGAAGTCTAATGCTGGCAGGAAAATATTGGAACCCAAATGCATAAATCAGCATTTTAAGAAAGGGACTTACATTTTGGAGAAGCAGATTCACCTGCTGGGGTGCCTCACTGCTAACGATACAGGGATTTAACAGCCTACCCACATTCTAATTCAGTTTTTTCAACTAAGGGACTAAAGAATGGATGAGCCAAGCCTAGGAATCACAAGACTCAAGGCCTTTCAAGAGCTTATTCTAACAAAGGTTTTGCCTCCATTTCATTTTTCCAAGTCCATGGCCCACTTGTGTAGGCAAAAGTATACACCATATTTTGCCACAATTTTTGTAGTTTCCTTTCTAATATATGATTACAAAGGTCAGCATCCAGAAGAGACATCCCAGTCAGCTTGTGCTAGTGGTCAAGATGCAGAAGGATCATTGTTGAGGGCTGGTTGAAAGAAGCATTTACAATTCTAGGAGACTACAGAGACAGCTGAAATTAGCCAGGGTTCTGATGTGGTATGGTTGTGATAGAAGCTTTCACTACATACATTTTTCCTCTCAGATAAAAAAAGATAGTTGCATAGAAATATTGAGAAATTTTCCTCTAAATATATTAATCTAATAAAGACCTTCTATTTTTTTTATTTGACTTGTGTGTTTGGAGAAACCTATTTTTCTTCCAACCAGGCCCCTTAATCCCTGTTGTGCAACTTCTGTGTATAGTTTAGAAAAGGTATTCTTGTGAAAGGTATAATACCCATAAGAACTACTGCTCCTTTACAGCTCAGCTCAGTTTTTACCCGCTTATTTAAATTATTATTTTCTTTTAACCTGTTCCTGGATTTTTATTTACCATTTTCAATTCACAACATATTAGTAAGTAGAGATAATTATCCCCTTTCCAACACTAATTGGTGAGTGGAATTTTTGATCTTGTGCCATCAGCATATTTTGAAATCAGGTGGTATTAAACCAATTTGATTTTTTAATTGATTTTTGCATTTTATGCAGTAAGGGAAATTCATTGATGTTCATTTTGGAAATGAGATAACAATGACTTTTGAAACGTTGCCAGCTCACAAAATGTAAAGTCAATATCAATTCATTAGCAAATTAACGGGACTGATTTTATTGTAAATAACTAGCAACTGTGCAGTTGGCAGGTCTGAGTTAGTAGTTAGAGCATCACATGCAAGTTCTGAAAGTAATGGAAGAGTTCAGAAATAGACTTTTTAATTGAGAATTTTGTAGTGTCTTTGTGAGTTAAATACTTTTCACCTTAAAAAGAAGTCTGTTAAAATGACCTTATGGTGTGAATAGAAAAGTTTATATTACACGTAGTCTGTGTCTCTAAACACAGGCCTAAATACAGTTGGGTTAGCAATCATCTTTCAAATTGAAAAAAATAAAAAAAAAATGAAATCATTTCAGTTTGCTGTCAAACAATTTGTCTTCACTTTTTTCATGCAGGAAAGGAAGGTTCTTGAAGTAAATGTTGAAAAGAACTGTGGGTATTCTTAAATGGATAAATAATGGTTTAATCTGAGCTTTTTTAATTTCTTTTGCAAATAAATACTTTATTCTCCTTATTAAACGGAAGTACAGTTGGAACTGAAAGATCATTTTGAAATGGCAAATGGAAGCTCCTAGCATTTCTCTTGTTTTTCACCCATTTTTCTAGCTTAAACACCACGAAAAATTCAAAATTAATTTGGGAGTTGTTTCGAGCAGATATATTTTTCACTGAGAAAAACTTTTGCCTGAAAAATTTCCCTTATCTACAGTCCTGGATAATGCATTGCAGGTAGCTTTGGCCATGAGATCTATAGGCAATTGTACATTTCACAGATGTTCCTCAGAATATAATACCTCCAGAGTTCTCCTCAGAACAAAATCCACCTTAGTCCTGAAAAAGCTCTACGTGTTCTGTATCATCACCATGTGTACGTGCTGAACTGGAGAATAACTGAAACAAAGACTCTTTCCCTTTCCTAGTGCTTCTAAACTCTTTTTCAGTGGAGCTACTTAGCCTCCAATCCTAACCAAATATTTGTCCCTCCAGCACGATATATTGTTGTAAGAACCTGATTCTGATTAACTTCTCTCATAAAAGTGTTGAAAAGTAGTCAAAATTGAGCAAATCTGTGTCAGGACAGACTACATTTTTTTTAATGTAGTTATCTGTAGGGTCTCAAAACCTCTTTCCTATCCAAGTCTGGTCACTCCTGTAGCACCCATTACTGTACTTTAGTGTAGCCCAGTCACTATCTATGAAATATTATTTGGGTTTTCACTTATGTAACCTGTGTCTCCTCTTTATTTTGACTGTGCACAAGTGAAGACATAATTTAACTTTTTGATTTTGCCTCAAAATTTAAATGCTATATGTTCTTCTGCAGCATTTCTAGTATTATAAAGAAAGCACAAAACTTCTGGAAAACCTAAATGCATTGAAAATATTGCATTTAGATAAGAGTTATTTTTTCTAATTGTTCCATATGTCAGTAGAATTGTTTTTGTCACTAACTGAATTGTTTGCAGGACTAAAATTTTATGTCTATTAGAATTTGGAAGATAATAATGTAGTAATTGATATTTTTGCATTCTTCTATTTATCAATTTCTTATTCTTAAACATGAAAATGTATAGTATATCTAAGTATCTATTCAGTTCCCAGTACTAAACCTTCTAACTTACTACTTGGACCTTAAAAATTATTTTTTGGGCTCAAATTTTGTTTAGCAGATTCTGGAGAGCTCAATAGGTGAGGTTAACCTTAAAACAACCACAAATCCAGATTCTCACAAGCATTTAGATTCTTATCTCATATCCATGTTGAAATATTTTCAAAGATATGAGCCTTGAAGGATATCTTGACTTCTAAATAAAGCAGAACATGACACACATTCTGCTTTATTTAGAAATGGTGCTGTAAAATTGCATTGTAAGGGTTACTCCAGAAATCTGAGGGGTTATAGGCAAGTCAAGATTTTCCAGACACACCAAGGATATTGACTTTCTGAAGCTGACTAGATGATGTGAGTTACTTCAGCAATTCAATCTGCTCCATTCAGAGCATAGCCAGTTTATAAAGGCATGCAATTTATAAAGGGCTGTTTGAGGGTCACTCTGCTACAGCCCTCTTGACATAGTCAAAGGAAAGCCCTGAACAGAGGATGAGAAATCTGATTGCTGATTAGCTTCAGTGTTATTTCAATCAATTCCCAGAAGGAAGTTAGCAATCTACCCAGCATTCAACAAATGATTGTTATTAAAGGGCCATTATGATGGGAACACTCAATTCAGAAAGGTTTGGCTTGTGGTTTTGTTTTGTTTGGGGGTTTTTGATTTTTGTTTTTTTTTCTTTTTTGGGGGGAGTTGATAAATCTGGTGAAGAGGGTTTTTCTGTTGGGTTTTTTGTTCCTTTTTTTATCACCTTGAGTTCTATTAAAGGACTTCTTGATTAAAAGACTTTTTTTACTGAGTTTATGACTTTTTCATTCACACTTACTAGGGGCAAGCTGCATGTATTATTTAAAACTAAATACTCAGAGGAATTTTCTCAAAGGCAGTTCTCCCACAGATAAAGTGCTACTAAATTCAATTATTTAATGAACATCTTATTATTTCTTTTGAAGCTAAAAAGATCAAAAAGGTTATTATATCTATTTTCATAATAACACAAAAACATCTTTAAGTGGGCCTACCATGAAGAGTCCAGGTGCTCCTTACCATCTAAATACACAAAGAAACAGAACTTCCTTTACTGTGATTCAAAATTAAACCTTTTATTTCTTTTAACATGATAAATGTGAATTAAAGAAGGATGGAATAACCATCAGACTATTAATATGGAACATATTGACAGGATGAGGGATAATGTTTTTAAATTGAGGGAGGATCAATTGAGATTAAATATAAGGAAGAGGTCTTTTGCAATGAAGTAGGTGAAAAAAATACTAGAACAGGTTTCCCAGAGAAGTGGTACATGACCCATTCCTGGAACTATTCAAGGTCAGGTTTAATGGGGCTATGAGAAACTTGATCTAGTTTAAAACGTCCCTGCTCATTGCAAGGGGGGTTGGACTAGATGACCTTTAAAGGTCCCTTCCAACTCAGATAATTATATGATTCTGTGATTGCATAAACCTGGTAGAGGAAGCAAGTATTCTTATTTTCTCTTTAATATTTAGGAAAATATTTAATATTTTGATCTTTCTTTTACTCTCTCAGAACAGCAGAGATCTATTTCCTTCCTTCCCAGGAGTGTGAGGAAGACTAACACATTAATACATCAGTACACTGAGGCATTCAGATACTGTGGCAGTATAGGAAATATAAATATCTTAGATGATTACAAAGATTTACAAATTCAAAAGTATAAAGAAACCTACTAAAAATGCATATGCATTCAGTGTATGCATATTCTTAAAATTGTTAACTTGCACACTTCAATATTCAGTTCCTTGTGATCAGATCAATGTGTGATCAGATTCACACATTCCAGAAGAAAAAAGCTGGACTTTATCAGTGTTGCAGGTCTGGCCTGATGGTATCTGAATATCTATCACACTTGTGATGAATCTAAAATCACTACTGGTATTATAGACTCCCCAGGTGAAACACAGCAAACACTTCCATTGACGATGTCTATAGCAACACTAGCATGTGTAAGGGCTCTGAACTACAAAAAAATTACCAGAATCGTTTTTGCCAGTACAGGGATTAACTCTGATTTGAAAATATGGAGGCAAACTAGATTGAGCTAGGAATTATTCTTCTTCTGTTACTTCTCTGCTTTTATTTTTATTGCATCTAGAAAGACATAAAAGTATATGGTCAAACAAAGAAAGTCAAGCGCACACTGCATGAGGAAAAGGAGTTTAAGGGGGCCTGCGGTATTAATGTTAATGTAATACAGAAGAGTTACACTCATAATTAAGTATCACCAGGTATAAATGCCATCACTGAGCTTTACTGCTTTTTGAAGGTAGTAGTCAAGAAGAAGTGTTGCTCTGGGCGTACATGCAGACCCTGCAGAGTCTTGGCCAACTCTAGGTATGGTCAAAAGTGACATTTGTGACCTAAAAGTGTATTTTAATAGTGAAAGGAATAGCCTGATAAGAATCTAATCACATCCAACACCAGGCAAGTTTTGAAGATCTAAATTACAGACTTAAAGTGTCCAGAATGGCAACGCTTAGGGGTATTCTCTGCTTCTGTTCATGCAAATGTACATCTTAATTAACAACTAAGGTCTATCTGGAGCTTTCTGGGGGAAATTAAAGCACAGTTAAAGATACAATAGTTACAATAGTTTCACTGCTACTCCATCCCATAGTCATAGAGCCATTACTTTGTCAGTTTAGCTCCAAAACTCTTTATGTTTCAGTCTTTTCATCTGTCATATAAATAAAAAAATAGGTTTTACTGTAAGATCATAAGGAAATTTGAGTCACTAGTATCTGCACAGTCTAGTTAGATGCTAAGAAGAAAACCACTAAAGATGTTCCAAAAATTTATGGTACATATAAAAATATTATACTAGAAACCTTTTACAAATAGTCTTACATGCTGTTATGGTAAAAGTATCGCTTAACAGCCACATTTAACAGCCAAGTGTTAGATAACAGAAAAATGTCTCCCTCAGCCTTGTACACAGGTTTGTGAAAAACAAACACAAAATGAAGATATCAAAGCTATGGGATCTCTGGTTGCAGATAAAAGTGAATGTGTGAATGTGTTTGTGTGTTTAGAGATATTTTCCATTCTAGAGCTTTGCATTATGAATATTTGTTTCATCTATAACTGCCAGAAGTCTACATATTGGGAGCACTACAAACTAGTCAGCAAATGAGAAGAAAAAAAAACTTTTCTCTATTGCTAGTTCAGGTGAGGCATTCCACTAGAATCAGAGGATTTTTGGAAGGTATTGAAGTTTAATTGTGAATGATGCAGTAAATTATTTAAAAATAAGAATAAAAGCACAATTGAAAATTATTAATCATATTATTATTCATTGGCATGTGACTTTGGTGTGTGACAATTGCTTTCAGAGGAAGAATTTGAAACAAGGAAGTTTCAAACATGAGAAAGTGCATTACTGTGCTGCTGTCTAGAATTAAATGCAGCATAACAAACAGAGGAAACAATTCTGTCAGTGCCTCAGCTCATCTGAGGTGTTCTCTCTCCTTTGAGAGAGCATCAGATCAAATCTTTCATTAAAGGCACTCTGACATTCATGTGGAGAAGAGTTTTAAAGGTCAAAATTACACATTTTACCCAATCCTGATAGCCTTCTGATATGGCTTTTTTGTCCAACTTCACTCTGAGTTTGCACCACATTTAAGATCTCCACACAGGTCTCAGGAGATTTGTCTGCAAACACATTATATTGCCTCACCATATTTAATAAATTCTTTTTGGGATATAAAAAATAATAATAAAAAAAAAAAACACAAACTTGATGATCAGGGTTCTATCCTACACTCGGCAGTGCCATAGGAGACATAATCTCTCCCCTTAAAGAAGACAATAGAAGGAATTGAGATCATAAAAAGGACTCAGTGTGCAATGCTAATATGGAGAAAAACTTGCCTTAATTTGTATTTATTTGGAAAGTCTAAATCCTCAATAAGAAACATATCCAATCACATTTATCTATTTATTTGACAACATATTCCATAATGAGAAGAAATATTTCTGAACAATCCTAACAAATAAAGGACTGTTGCTGAACTTGCTGATGAGGTAGCTTTTGTTAAAGTAGTGTTGGGTCACAAGAGCCTCAGGCAGTGTTACAGACTGAGGCAGAAGTGGCTTGAGAACTGCTTGACAGAATGGGACTTGGAGTGTTGGTTTACAGTCAGCTCAACATGAGCCAACATGTGCCCAGGTGGCCAAGAAGGCCAATGGCATCCAATCAAATCTTGCTGTAAATGTACAGCTATATGACATTTTCCCACATTTTCCTATTGAACATTTTCAGTGATAAAGAAAATTGCCAACATTATATAATAATACATTATCCCATTTGACAGAAATTCAATATATAGATGACCAGATGGCTTGCTTTATCTTATACCTGACAAGTATGTATGGACCCTTGCAGCTGAAGAATAACTTAAATGATCAGCAGCCATTAAGAAACCATTATGTCTGTCAATGTTTTTTTAATTGCTGAAAATGTGGATGTGAGGATTGTGTTGATGTCATTAATAAATCAGTGTCTTTCTCAGTTTCTTTTTTTTTTTTTTTGTCTCTCTATGTAGAAAACCTATGCTGTAACTGGAAAGCATCTACTCAGATTTATATGTATCATTCATAGTATAAATCAAGCTGAGATAAAAGCTGTTTTGTACATTTCCTGAACTCTTTTCTGAGACAATGACTTTGCTATTACCACCTTCCCATCCATGAGATGTATATGAATGATTATGTATAGCCCCTTACAGAGGTAGGGCAAGTCAATAAACTATATCTAAATACACATTTCACAATCTGGAAATCCAACTGGTTTTGCATCCCCATGCACACCTTTAGTTTAAGTAGAAAAAAATATTTGAGCTCTTTTTTGATCTTCTATTAAGAAAAGAGACACTGATTTTTGTTTTTTGTTTCAATTTTCCATTTTTTTAAAGATACATTTATTACTATTCGAGTTGAGATTAGTTTTATGGATCTGGAGCTTCAGAATGTTTTTTACATGCCCTTTGAATAGAATTCAGGTAAATAAAAATTATTTGGAATGTCAAATGTTATTCCTTAGTGGAATTTGTTTCTAGGTATTAAATTGAATTTGAACAGAAATTAGTTAGGGATCATCCAAATGGTTCACACCCAACTACAGTGTGAATTTAACCACCAGTTAAGTTTTACTGATAGAGACTCTAACTAAAGTTCAAGGTTAAAAAGTGTACTAGCAAGTACCCAATACACTTTGAACCTCATTTTTTTTTGGTGTACAGAACAGTATATGTCACTTATTACATGACAAGTACTATTGATTTTTTGGTGTATTTCGGACAGTTCAGCTTTAAATCTCTATTTGGACTTCCAGACACATCATAATGTGCCACAAAAAAAAAAAAAAATCCTGAATACGAATATTTTTCATCTAAGCAACCTTCACAGTGACAGGAGAGTTGAGGCAGGACAGTCATCTGCTACTTTAAGCTCTTGGCAATCTCTTGTCTCAGTGTCACCAAAACAGGGGGACCCAGTCACAGATCAGCTGTGCACTGAATATTTAAGGACTTCTGAGAAAATAAAATGGGATTTTTTTTTACAAAGAATGATGTTGGAATCTGGTTTCCAGACATCAGAAAGAAGCAATTTAGGCATAATTTGTCATTCTAGCCCAAACTATTGGATCAATTAAAGCATGGTGCTGACAATGCCAGAGTCATGGATTTGATCCATGTGTTGGACTTGATGACCCTTGTGGGTCCCTTCCAACTCAGAATATTCTATGACTCTATGATTTAAAAAATGAGTAAACAGGGGGGAAATCCATTTCTGGCATCAAACTGGTACTTATACAGTTCAGCAGTGTAGTTTTAACTAATTCTTCTAAGAGCTTTGGAAAGAAAAGCAGCACCTCAAAAGAAATGAATAAAAATAGTAGTTACCTTTCTTTGACATAGACTTTTGACTTGAGCAGAGAATATAGATACTTCCCTCATAATTTCTTCCATATCCTCTATTTTAGTTGTGACAGTGCTTTTTGTTACATTAAGAAAGGAACAGTCATAAACTGCAGTTCGGAGCTGTCAGTAATAACCCCACAAAAACACTATAGCCAGCCAGGTGGAACACTGATTCAGTGTCTTGGGTTTCTAGCCATAATATCCAAGGAATGGCAAATAGGGTTGCAGTTTTCAGAGGCACCCACAGACTCAGTTCCACAGATGTTTTCCATGTACTGAACGCCAAACTGTAGAAGACATGCACCAATCTTTTCCTTCCCTTTCCCAGCCTGCAATGTTCAGCATCTGCCGTGCTCCTGGTTTTGGTATAATATCTTTCCATGATAAAGTGGTTGAAAAGCAGAAAGTTAAGTGCTGCTCTTAAATCATTCATGTTTTAATTCTTCAGGTATTCTAAGGCTTCTCTTACAGATGCTTTAATGTCAAAAGAGTGAAGAATATAATGTATCACTCAAACCTAAGAAAACATTAGGGAGGTAAGGTGCAGCTGCTTAAAGGATAACCCAGGAGTTAACCCATTACCATAGATATTTTATTGTGATCTTCTGAAATGGTAAATAAACTGGGTCATATTAATTTTTTATTTCTCAAAGAAAAATGTAGAGGAAATATGGAACCATGGAAAGAAAATATTGAACACTTAGATTGAGAAAAAGTAACTAAATGTACAGAAATACTTTGTATAATAACTTTTGCTCCTATTTCCTATTTGTGATGTCATTCAAGTATTTATCATGTTTTGCATGTCTTGTCTTTCATTTTCAGAAAGAACCACCACCTTTGACAGGTCAGTAAACTTAGAAGATACTGTCTTTAAAATTATATAGAGATGGTTTTCTATTTCTGTTTCAGCAAATTCAGACTATCTTTTCATTAATCATTATGCTCATAAGCGATACTTGAAAATTACCAGGGAATATTTAAGATTTCATCTAGGAAATGCGGCTTTCGGGGGTCACTTGCGGCTGTCCCCCGTCCCTCCCCGGCCCCCCGGGGCCCCTCCGGCTAGCTGTCCCCTCAGGGGACCGGGGTTTGCCGCGGTCCCGCTGCACTGGGCTTACCAGACAGCGGCTGGGTTAGCACGGTTCGAGCGGCTGAGCGCCTCGGTCGCCGCAAGGAGTCGAGATAAAGAGACAAAGAGAGGTCAGTTGTATGCAGTCCAGAAAGATTGTATTGCCTGAACAGTTGCAGGGACAAAAGACGCTGGGCTACTGCCCAGATACAGTTTTATACAGCAAAATTAAGAGATAAGGTCTAAACAATAAAGACAGTGTTCAGCATGGGCTCATCAGAATCACCCCAGGGGTCAGGTCCAATGGGAACTGCTCAGGGGTGGGGAGAAGGGGGCTTACAGAAAGGTGCTGAAGCGAAGCTTTCCCGAAACAAAGGGGCATACATAAATGTATCTTTCCCTCATACCTAAATGTATCTTTTCCTCAGCTTCCAACTCCCCAAGGCCTTTCTAAATCCCTTCCTCCACGATACCACGCTAGCGTGATAGCAACATCTCCCTCTTTTTTACTTAATAAGATGAACGGTGCCTTGGGAGAAGGTAAAACTGCGGTTCTCAAACTGCGGTGTCCTTCTGCTTGTCGTCTTCCCACCATTCGCCCTCCGTGACGGCAGCAGCGATGAGAACAGGTGCGGAAGCCTTAGGCTTCGAGGTGATGACCTTGGAGATTATTCGCTTAAGAATCCCAAATGCTAACAAAACTAAAAACAGTGCAACTAGAAAGTAAAAGATGTCTTTTAAAAGAGACACTGCCCACCCAGAAAGGTCCCAGTCTTTGAACAGATTTTTAAACCAATCCTCATTTTCTTGCTTCACACTCCCAATGAGGCTTCTCATTTCCTGAATGGACGAGTGGACACTCTGGCCTTTAGATGACAGATCAAAACAACACAACCCATCAAACTCTTTACATCCATGACCATGTGCCAACAGCAGGAAATCAATAGCTGCCCGATTTTGGAGGGTAGCCTTTCTGGTTATTTCCTCGTCTTCTAGGAGGTTACTCAGGGCTGTTGATGTTAAATTTGCCTGCTTCGTCACCCAGCATTCCAGATTGCCTAATTCACTCAATGCTTTTGCTGACGCAACCCATGGTAAAAACACAGAGATGGCAACTCTTTTGGATTTTGCCCAATGGTAAATTTCTGCATCACAATGTTCATCAAATTGACTTGCACTTCGCTTAGTAATTTTTGTCTCACCTTTTGCTCGCCCGATTGGAATTTGGGTCATGTTGGGGGAAGCAAGGGTCAGATGCCCGAAAGTGCATGGACCTCCAATAAGACGAGAGGGGATTCCTGGGTATGCTCTGTCCCCACAGATAAGAAACACTCCTTTGTCCAGCTTGCGGGGACGGAAATCAGTGGTGGATGCAGATTTCAGCTTATAGACAGCTGTGCACCATTGACCCGCCCTGAATTCCACCTTGTACTGTTTGACTTGCTCATATAATTTTACTTCTTTGGTTGGGGAAAAATCAAATTGAATGCAATATTCAGCTTTTGCAGAGCCCAGGAGTTCTAATTCCTGGGGCTCTCCCTCAGCAGAGGGCAAGTCTAGGATCCACTTTTGCCACAAAATGAGGGGGTTTTGCACTGGTATTTTCCCTACTCCAGGTATTTTATTTTCGTTCACCTGCTTTTGCAAGCGGACCAGACCGATTGGAAACTCATCCCCCTTACTTGGAACCCCTACTAAACATGTGGACATTGGATTTTCTGCTGAGGCAGTAGACAAACACATGTGATCTTGTTTCAAGGCTTGGGCGAGTGTGACCCACACATTTTTCTTGGGCTGTGGAACAATCCACGCGTCCACCGTGCACGGGTAGATGGCCATCTTCTGGAACCAAATGATGAGCAGGAATGTGGAAATTGACATTCTGCTAGTCTGAAAGAAAGATAAAATCATATAACAAAGTAAACTAACTCTGAAAAAGGTGCAATTTGCTCTGCCAGTATAAAGGAAAACAGGGATTAGGGGTCTCCTCCTTCCTTGCGGCGTTTTGTGTTTGACGCAACTGCGTTTTCTGTGGGATTCCCCTGAGTATCAGGGGGGTTACTCTGTGGTGGACTCACTCCCCGTTCGGCAGTATATGGTCTGACCCATTTCTTAGGAATCCACTTGAGTCCAGAGGGTGTGGATACGCACGCATACCCCCGTCCCCAAGTGATAAGCTGGTGTGGACCCTGGATTTCTCCAGAGTCTGGATCCCTAATTAACACTGGAGGTCTCTCTTCGGGTCTGAGCTGTTGATGTTGTTTAAAATGACGCAGGACTGGGGGTTCAGGCCTATCAAAAGAACAATTTAAGAAGTTAATGGTGAAAAGGGCTTTGCAGAGCCTCATCTGCGGAGATAGAACCTGGATATCTCCCCGCTGGCGAAGGAGGACCTTTTTTAAGGTCTGATGTGTTCTTTCTATCACAGCCTGGCCGGTGGGGGAGTGTGCAATTCCTGTCCGATGGTTCACCCCCCACTCTTGTAAAAACTCACCAAACGCTCTGGAAATATAGGCTGGGCCATTATCTGTCTTGATGGTTGTGGGGACCCCTAAGGCTGCAAATGCCTGCATAAGATGTTTTTTGGCATCTGCAGTTTTTTGTCCAGTGTGGGCTGAGGCAAAGACTGCTCCGGAGAAAGTATCTACTGAAACATGTACATGTTGGAACCTCCCGAACTCCTGTATATGAGTGATGTCAGTTTGCCACACTTCACAACTGCGGAGTCCCCTAGGGTTCACTCCTGAACTTACAGTTGGTAAAGTGGACTCCTGACACTGGGGGCAAGCAGCCACAATTGCATTGGCTTGGTCACGCCGCAATTGGAATTGGCGGACCAGTCCCGGGGCATTTTGATGAAACAATTGATGGCTTACCTTGGCCTGTTCGAGGATGTTTGGTTGGCCAGCCAGCTGCAGAGGAGCAGCCAGTGCATCTGCTCTACGATTACCTTCAGCTATAAAACCTGGAAGATCTGTGTGTGATCTCACATGCATTACGAAAAAAGGCTGCTCTCGGTGTGAAACTAGAAAGATTAGTTTTGAGAGCAAGCTGAATATCACTGGGTTGGAAACCTCTTTGAGCACTGCATGTTCTGCCCTGGACACCACACTTGCTACATATGCTGAATCTGTAACTATATTAATTGGTTCTGAAAACTTTTCAAAGGCCCTGACAACAGCGTCCAGCTCAGCAACCTGTGGGGAGCCCTCCACAACCTTTACATCAGCTTCCCACTGCTGAGTCTGGGGGTCTTTCCATGTGATCACAGATTTGTGGGACCCTCCTGACGCGTCTGTGAAAACTGTCAGTGCTTTCAGTGGTTCACTGCTCTGGATACTTTTTGGGATCAAGTGAAACTCTGTTTCAAACAATCTGTGGCCTGGATGGTTGATGAGAATTTGTCCAGTGAAACTGTCTAGGGAGAATTGCAAGTTTTCATTGGTCTGAAACAGGTGCTCGAGTATTTCCTTAGAGAGTCTCCCTGTGGATATTTTGATAGGGAGATGAATGCATGCGAAGTCACACCCTGCCAACACTTGCAAGCGAGCCCTGGCCCTCATGATCAGCTGGGCCATCAACTCTTGTGGCTTGGTGATACTTTTGGACAACTGATGACCAAGGAACACCCACTCTATAATTAAGAGGGGATCCCGATGGTCTGTGTCCCATTGAAAGATGAACCCATGGAGGTGTGGCAACTTACCAAGGATGATGAATCGGAAAGGCAAGCCCTCACGACACCTGTGGGCCTGTCTGTCTGCTAGGGTGGACTGAATTTTCTCCAAAGCAGCCCTGGCCTCCTGGGTCAGGGCCCTCGGGGAGTCTAACTCTTCCCCCCCTTTTAATAAATTGAAGATGGGGGACAACTCTCCCGTGGTGAGCCCCAGCCAGGGTCTGACCCAATTTAGAGACCCGCAAAGTTGGTGGAGGTCTCTTAATGTTTTTTGATCATCATTTATCATTGGTCTCTGGGGTGTGATGGTTCTGTTACCAATTTCAAGGCCCAGATGCTTCCAAGGCGGCAGGTGCTGCACCTTTTCCTTTTGCAACTCAAATCCAGCCGCCGACAAGGCTGAGATAGTGTCCTCCAATGCCTTTGCAAGTACGTTGTCACTGTTGGCACAAACAAGGACATCATCCATGTAATGATACAAAATGCAATCCTTCCACTTGGCACGGACTGGGGACAGAACTCTGGCCACATACCACTGGCAGATGGTGGGAGAGCATTTGAGACCCTGAGGAAGAACCGTCCAATGGTAGCGTTTCATGGGAGCCGCTCTGTTAAGAGAGGGCTCGGAAAAGGCAAAGCATGGCGCATCATCTGGGTGTAGGGGAATTTGGAAGAAGCAGTCTTTGATATCAAGCACTGCCAATTTCCAATTCTGGGGAAGCATAGATGGGGAAGGCATTCCTGGTTGAAGAGATCTCATGTCCTCAAAGACGTTATTAATTTTTCTCAGATCGTGGAGGAGCCGCCACTTGTCTTTCCCCGGTTTCTTGATAACAAACACCGGAGAATTCCAAGGGCTCTGGGTTTCTACTATATGTCCTTTTGCCAATTCCTCTTTTATAATTTGAGAGAGCGCTCTTGTCTTTTCTGTAGACAGCGGCCACTGGTCTACCCAGACGGGTGTATCTGTGAGCCACTTAAGTTTTTGGGTAGGGCGCTCCTCAGTGGCCGCACCTAAAAATCCTGGGGGCTTGGTAGTTCTAACTTCGCCCCCCATTGGGACATGGCATCTCTTCCCCAGAGGGTGAATTTTGAATCTAGAACAAATGGGCGTAGAGATGCTGATTGCCCATTTGGTCCCTTGATTTGGACCACATTTTTGGACTGTTGTGCTACTTTTGGACCTCCCACACCTATAACTGGGTGGCCTACATTTTCCAACTCCCATTGCTTTGGCCATTTTTGAGGAGGAATGACTGTCACATCTGCCCCAGTGTCTCTTTTAAAAGACATCTTTTACTTTCTAGTTGCACTGTTTTTAGTTTTGTTAGCATTTGGGATTCTTAAGCGAATAATCTCCAAGGTCATCACCTCGAAGCCTAAGGCTTCCGCACCTGTTCTCATCGCTGCTGCCGTCACGGAGGGCGAATGGTGGGAAGACGACAAGCAGAAGGACACCGCAGTTTGAGAACCGCAGTTTTACCTTCTCCCAAGGCACCGTTCATCTTATTAAGTAAAAAAGAGGGAGATGTTGCTATCACGCTAGCGTGGTATCGTGGAGGAAGGGATTTAGAAAGGCCTTGGGGAGTTGGAAGCTGAGGAAAAGATACATTTAGGTATGAGGGAAAGATACATTTATGTATGCCCCTTTGTTTCGGGAAAGCTTCGCTTCAGCACCTTTCTGTAAGCCCCCTTCTCCCCACCCCTGAGCAGTTCCCATTGGACCTGACCCCTGGGGTGGTTCTGATGAGCCCATGCTGAACACTGTCTTTATTGTTTAGACCTTATCTCTTAATTTTGCTGTATAAAACTGTATCTGGGCAGTAGCCCAGCGTCTTTTGTCCCTGCAACTGTTCAGGCAATACAATCTTTCTGGACTGCATACAACTGACCTCTCTTTGTCTCTTTATCTCGACTCCTTGCGGCGACCGAGGCGCACAGCCGCTCGAACCGTGCTAACCCAGCCGCTGTCTGGTAAGCCCAGTGCAGCGGGACCGCGGCAAACCCCGGTCCCCTGAGGGGACAGCTAGCCGGAGGGGCCCCGGGGGGCCGGGGAGGGACGGGGGACAGCTGCAAGTGACCCCCGAAAGCCGCAAGAAATATTTACACAGCTTTACTGTGTGACTGTGTCAAGCCATCAGAAGCATTAAAAGGTTTCCATTTGTATGACCTTTTCATATCCACAACCCAGAATGTATTTTTTTCTTTAACACATGACAATTCAGGTCATCTTTAATGCATTTCATAGGACTTGCAGTTTTAAATTATCTCAGTCAGCATACTCTTTCTTGACAGCTGAAGGAAATGGTCAGACACTAAATTCAGTGCAAACATTATGTATTTACTACTTTAATTCTCAACACAGCCACAGTAAGCAGTCATCATCAGGGATGTAAAAAGCTTAGACCATCTCCCCTTGACCTAAACCAGGTTTTTTATAACACATCAGATGCTTCTCCCAGCAGTACTGCATGTCTTTGTGAGTTCAAGGAATTGACAGAAGTTAAACTTCTGTTTCAGTCAAAATGGTTTCAGAATACAAACACTTTGACATAATGAAGACAGAGGTTGTTTTTTCTAAACTGCAGTTTTCAAAATTTGTTCTTTTCTTCCTCTCAATAAAAGGTAACTACAACTGACAATTAACCTTCCAAACCCCTCTGGGTCTTTTTTCCAATGGCAATCTCTGGAAGAGTTGAGTTAATCACACACAGGAAGAAGGAAGGAAGTACCCTTTCTATGAAGCTGTTAAACCCTTAAATGTGTGAGTAATTAAAAGCTCTGACTTTATTAAAACTGATTCAGCAGAATGAGTCAGAAAGACATCAAGGTAAATGGGTTCTTTTTTTTTTTCCAGAATTTCACCGCAGAATGAGTCAGAAAGACATCAAGGTAAATGGGTTCTTTTTTTTTTTCCAGAATTTCACCTATGGATCCTGGATAAGGTCACTGACTTTCTCAGTCATTCTCTAGCTTTATGCTGGAACCAGCAGAGTTGATTAAAGTCTTTACAGAGTTCAAGTCTCAAGTCTCCAGCAAAATCAAAGTTTATTTTAAAAGGTCAAAAGCAAATCTAAAAAAAAAATTAAAAAGTGGCCAGACTATAACAATCTACCACAAAAATGCATTCTAGATTGTATCTATATTATTTTGAGATATTACAGTCTGTTAAAGTCAAGCATGTCTTGGCACATCAACTATTCACTAAGAGAAATAAAAAATAAAAGGCAAAAAATCCAGAACTAGTAAGTCACAGATCCTCCTATATTTTTCCTCTGTTTGCCAGGTCTTGCTGAGTTAATCCCACAGACTTTTGGACTGATTTTTCAGTTAATCAGCAATACTGCAGAATTAGAAAAAGAAATACGTTTAGGGGCAAGAGTTTGTTTTATACACAGCCTTGCTCAAGTTTATTTTAAGAGAACTGAATGACATTTTGAGAAAAAAAATTAGCTTGAATTTAAAGTGAACCAAAAATGTTTCAAGTAGCAGATTCAATTTAAAAATTGGTTTATTTATTTTTTCTTTTTTTCTGGAAGAAGCAAGTTGGAAAAGCTAAAGGAATTTACAAAATATTTTGTTACTGAAAATTGTCCAGCAACAAATATTTTGCACAGATTTTTTTAATAATCATGTTCCTAGATTCTAGCATTAATGTTGACTTTCATATGTATTTTAACTTTCTATTCTAATAAACTGCATTTTTTCTTTTCTGAGAGTCCATTATATCTTTAAAATACCTTTTCTATGTTGTATATCTACACAGGCATGACACAACATCAGGTTTAGAGCATGAAAAAATAAGAATTGCCGAAGCAAACTCATTTATTATCATGACATTTGTTAGTGACCAGACAGTAACTACAGTATTATTAACAATTAGATCACTACAGTTGACTGGGCTTGAGTAAGGCCTAGCATATGCATACAATTAAAGATGTTTAATTCTTGTCTCTGTGTACAGTGTATCACCCCACCATGAAGCTTGGTTTCCTAAGGATTTGGTCTTACAGTTGACCAAACATGTTCTTCACTATGAATGAAGTTGGAACTAGAAATTACATCATATTTGAGAGATACATAGGATCTTACTGCAGAACATGTTCCAGCATTCACATAATTATATATATACAAAATCCTCAAAACAGGAAAATTACCATGCAGTGTATGCTAACTCCAACTCATTAGAGGAATTAAAACACCTCTCATATGAAGAAAAGATAAGAGAATGATGAATTACAATGTGCAAAAATTGGGTAAAGGGGGTAAGAAACCCACATGGGTGAACAAGGAGCTCCTGTCATTACTCAGGCATAAGCAGATGGAAGGAGATGGAAACAGGGTCAGACCATTTGCAATTAATATAGTGAGGCTGTCAGAGTCCATAGAAATGAGACAAGGAATGTCTAGGCCCATCTGTTCTGTGGCAGTCCATTCTTTTACATGTATGTACTTACAGAGAGTTTGTGTGTGCAGACAATATATTCTCTCAGCAGGGATAGGCACTGTTCTGCTGTCTCCTGACACCCAAGCCTGGAAAACAAGGTTCCTGCAAAGATTTAAAGATTTCCATTCAATGCTGGCATATTGTCAACCCAAGACTATTCCACTTTGGCAAGTAATGACCAACCATTCTTGTCCTTCTGAGTAAACCATTAACAAACTCAAGGAACAAAGACATGCCTTAGTTCATAGAATTGTTCCCTGAAGTGCTAAGTGATTCCCATATACCACTTGTTTTGTGTAATTGTGTTAGACTTCATTAATCAAAATAAATGGCAAGCACGGGTTCTACTTTATTCTCTTATTTTTTCTGTTATCCTGCCTTTTGCCTTGCAGTGCATCTGAGAAAAAGTCTGAAGCACAGCTGAAGGCCTTGAGGAAAAAGGCAACAGGACATGGGTAAGTGTTTCAAAAAATCACATAGAGAAATTAGTTTACAGAGAGAGAAAACAAAGATTCTATCTTGGCTTAGGACATACATTTCAACAGTTTGATGGTGTTTGCAGCACACATCATATTACTTTTTGAGACTTGCCTTTACTAACATGACTTCTTGACAAATGCCAGATTACTAAAGTACATGGGATTTTCAAGAGAAAAGTACTACACCTCCTTGGGGCAGGCTTTCTAGGTACTTGTCTAGCTGGTCTGTTTTTACTTGACTATTAGTGATGAACCACTAAGAGTGGAGGGAGTGCAGAATAGCATTTCCTTTAATCAGGTTCTAACATCAGAAGGAAATGGTTTTCTGCTGGCCTCAAAGGAAAGAAACACGTTTCTACTCCAAGATATTTTTCAGACAAGCCTTCCAGCAGCAAGAAAATCAGGGACAGAAGCAATGCAATACTGCTTGATATTAAGGATGACATCAGTACAGCTTTGACAACTGTCTGGAAAGTCATAAATAACACGGCATGAAGCCTAAAAGCAGAAGGAAAAAAAAAGCAGACAAATCAAAAAATTCCACCACCCAGTGCCTCAGAAAAGCTGACAATATTATGAGAAGTCACTCTCTATATAGTATGAGAGACATGCAAAAAGAGGAATCACTTTTTCCATGATTACCAATTAGCTGACTTAATTTCAATAAATCTTTTCATATCTTTCCTCCACTGAATTTTTAGGTGCTTTATGACCATATTTAACTTCAATCTGTGAGTAAAATAGCAGACAGGTGTTACTCTGCAGAGTAAATAAAACATTGCAGTAAACCCTATTGTACCTCTACCAATTTATAGACCAGATGCACATGGAACCAGTCTCTCCATGGTTGTTTCTGTCAATGATTTGCAGCCTGACACAGAAATAAGGCTTAAGAAGTACAATGTTCTTATAGGTACTCCTGTAGTAAAGCTTGGAAGTATACCTATATATAAGCATATTTACCATACAAATAAAGGATCTATAATAATATATAAATGCTGAGCATGTTTTTCTTGTTTATGTAGGGTTTTTTTGTTGTTGTTGTAGGCAGCAAGAAAAGCAAAGGAATGGGTATTAAACTATAATTTTGTCCATTAATTTTATCAATTTATTTTGGGATTTAGAGGACCAACAATTATGTCCCTAGGGAAAAAGAATTTTTGATGATGCATTTTATTTTGTATTTCCTGTGTTTAAAAGTTCATTTAACTCTGTTCTAATTTCAAGTGATTGTAGGAAAAAAAATAAATTCAGCACAAAACTTAAATGTCATTTCACATGGACATATCTGCTGTCAATGGATGAGCTGAGGTAGTTAAAGTAATGGTTGTACCTCTGCCATTGGAACCTGTTTAACTTGATGACTTGGTCAGATGATTAATAGCAGATACTAATTTAGGCCTCAGGTATTCAGAAAACAATTATCCTGCATTAAGCATAAATGGCTTTGATAAGCAAATTAAAACGCTATTGTTCTGGGACAATAAGGAAGTCTATTTAAAACAAAACAAAAAAAAATAAAAAGTAACAAAGCAGCAGTTAATATTTAGCAATTAGAATTTTTTTTTTAATTATTTCCAATATACTATCCAAATTGTGCCCTGGCCCAATCCCCCAGTTTCACTGGGGAATGCTTATATCCGCTTGTAGGATTTAGCCTTGCATTGAAAAAAACAAAATACAGGATTATTTAACTCAAGGGTTAGCTGTGGCCTTTGATATTTAAAGATCCTACAGATTAAAATTGTTCTTTTTTCCTTAGCAAGGAATTTGGGGAAGAAAGGAGAAGGTCAGTAAAGGAAATGCTCATGGACAAAGGCACCTGATATTTTATTGCTGGTGCCAGGCAAAACCGTTGCTAGTAAAGACAGAAGTAAAGAACAGACCAAGCAGAACCTTGCCTGCCTCACTGTTGCTTTTAGCAATCTCTGGTCTTTCTAGCAATATGCTCCTCACTCAGCAAAATCCACCAAAGCATGAATAAGTGCTTTACTGTTCTTTCATATCTTAAAAATGGAGTGACAGACAAGCCATTAGAAGATATAAATATAAAAGAAATACCTCTGAAAGAAGTTGCTTCTGTTTTTTCCCTGAGATGTAGGTGATTAGGCTCTTGGTCATTTGTATCCTTCTGGCTCCAGCTGTAACTACTTGGACCGGCCAAGCAGCACGGTAAAGTCTATACCTTCTGATGAGCTGCCCAGCAGGAGAGGATGGGACAGCTCTGGTGCTTATGTTTGTACATCTGTTCAAGTACTTTGACACTTCCAATATAAGATATGAAGTACTTTTACAGGAGTCAGTGTGAATTAGGGAAGCAGTGCCACGACAGTGATAGGCTGATGAAAGTAACAGCAAGAAACATGCTGAAATAAAGGTTTCTTGCAATACCAAAAATGTGCTTGTGGGGCATTCCATTTAGACATGTGAAAGAAACCTCTCAAAGACAAATACATATCACCAGTACAGATAGAAAATGAGATATATGGTTTTATAGAAAATAAATTCTGATCTTAGGTTAAAAAGCAAAGCCTTTGCTCTTAGCAGCCTGATTCAACTCATTGACTTGACAGAAGTTTCAGCCATGCATTGTGATTTAAGGAATTAAAGTTACTACCCTTTGGTACTGAAATTATTCTACTCAAATAAGTGGCCTTGTGATACAGGATACAAAAGTCACTGTACCCAATAGCCAGTTGCTGTAGGTCCATCGATATTTCTGACTGTATTTTTCCTTAGGGTTAGTAATTCCTTAAAGTGCTTTTCTTAGTTTAAGAAGTAGCATATTTTTGATTAGTTTCCTCGTGATCTTTATCCTATTGCTGTGTATGCATATGTGTTGGTGTATATGCTGCGTTTGGTAGCAGTTTTTCTCTCTGCAGGGACACATACTTGTTACTTGGCAGATGAATGCAGGCATGCAGAATGATTTCCCTGAACTTTTCAGGAGTCCAATTAGCATATGACAGTGGTACAGGGGGTTCCACTCTAGCAAACCCCCCGAGTCTCTCTTCCCCAATGTGCAAATGTGCAGAGAGCTTGGCATAGTTACAGTCTTGTATAATTATAAATAATTTTTGTTTATGGAGGATTAATGCATTAGATGCTATTGCTGTATGCAAAGGGTTACCTTTCCAGTGGGAAGGAGATAAATGTTTATGAAGGTGTGTTGTATGGGTTTGGTAAATATTTGCCAGAAGATGAATATGTATAATTCCCAGTATGCAGTGCAGCAAATATTCAGAGATCCTAATCAATCATTGTGACAATGTGGGACTAATGACATTTCACTTGCTATGAGTTGTAAAGGCAAACCCTACGCACAGGAGGACCTGCTACTGAAAATATAGACGTAGTTTAGATTAACTGACATAAATTACTTCTGTTGAACAATGTTCATGGTTTTCAATGCCTTTCTTACATCCCAACAAATGTAGGTAAAGTAGGTATACATGCTAGATATATACAAATAAAGTCTACCATTTTAGCTCAAAGATAAATAAATTACAAACATTTTAGTTATGGTCTTTCTATCAATTAAAAATAAAGAAGGTTTAGACATAGTTGCTTTGGAAGCTTCATATATTTTCTTTATAGAAAATGTATGTCATCAGCAGAAGACTGAAAGGGCTGGATTTGTTATTTTGAAGAGATCATAAAGAAAACTGTTTCTTTGTTCAAGGCAAGCACTGTATCTCCTAGGTTTACCAAAGACAAAATACACAGTTCTTTTTAAAGTCAGTGGGCCTTTGCTATCATGACTAAATCTCACAGCTAACTGACTCTGAGACAGCAAATTTATGATAAGGTTTAAAGATCCTATAGCAATTCCTCTTTTCCCACAGTTATCAAAACTAATGCATCAGATGTTCAACCTCTGCTGTGTGGAACTAATGACATCCATCATGGTAACACATAAAACTTCATATTTTACCTGATTATGATCACAAAAGACAGCCCAGGTTCAAAGAAGCAGTATGCCACATCCTTACAATAGGTAAAATGATATCTCATCTCTAAAGTACACAGTGTTTCCTTGAATTGGATAATGTGAGAGCAATGAATTTTGACTTTAAACACAGTTGTGAGAGACTACTTTCCTGGGGAGATTTTTTTGTGCTTACTGCATTCTGGGGCTTTTTGTTTGGTTGTTTAGGTTTTTCCCCATGGTAAAGTTAGGTTATTCATCTCATTAGAGTTTTACTTTAGTCTTCAATCTCATATTGAAGAGCCTACAAAAAACTATCAGATCATTGCATATTTATACTTCATTTGGCTAGAGAAACGACAAAGATCAGTTTTGTTCTAGGAGTTTTCCACATTCTTTTTTATTTAATTGCATTCCTGTAACATTGACGCTCACTAACACTGCAATCCTATGCATACACAGAGATTATACAGACTTTAGCAGCACTGTGAAGGACCACCGGTAGGGTGACTTGCTCCAAAACTATGAATGGCCATTTCAGGGTACTATAGTAATCTGCAACTGATGACCTGGTTTTCTTTTTGAAAACTTAAATAACTGCTTAAAACCTAGCCCAAGTAAAAAGACAGTGATGTCTTCAGCTATTCATCAAAATTTGTGAACCTCTAATATACCATGAACAAGTTTCTCTCTACTAAATAGGTGCTAATTAATTAATGCCTGTCATCTTTATTCCTGTCAATCTCATTTCAGTCAATTCCAGGAAAAAGCAAAACACTTTGTGGGTAAAGCATCACAGCATGGCATGCTCAGTCCACAAGCAAGATTTGCAGATCAAAAGCTTACTACACAAGAAACTTGTGTACTAATCAGGAATTAAGGTTGTGATGGGGCAGAGACACAAGGGAAGGTGGCATTTTAAACACAACTTTTGTTCCCAAGGCATCCAGTTTTTAAATTTTCAAAAGTAACATGATCTTCAGAATTGCTGAGCTTCTACAGCTCCTGTAAAATTCAGCTAGAAACCTTCTAAAAACCTTTAGAACTGGGCCTTAAATGCAATATAAAGTCCTCTTAACACTTGAAGCTAAGATAATTTGCATATTACACCACTGTAAACCTCTTTTTGATGACCTTTTAGAACATATTTCCTTTTCCATTTAAGTTTTCTTTCCAAGTACAACAAAAACTATTGTGAACATTTGAATTTATTTCATCTAACAAACAAAAAAATAAATGGAATTCCTGAGCACATCCCCAAAAACCTAAATTAAGTGATTATGCAGCAATTACTAGTCTAAACAGCGCCATTCAAAGATGACAGTTAATTCCCCATAATCCATGAATTAGAAACATTTAATTTCCTAAAATTTTTGCATCCTTACAATTAGACACATAATATTGCTCTCATTAGTCACTTTTGATCCATGCTTTTCAAAGCTATTAATAAAAAAACAGATGCTAGAAGATAGGGAAAAGATAAAGAAAAGCAATGTGTCACAGCACAGAGTACTAAACCAGTTGATTTCCAAGGCAGGAATAAAACTGAGGTAGAGGTCCAGCATGCTCATCTACTGGACTATCCCTCTCTCTTCCATGTATATATGGCAGAAAAACAGCTTTTGTGAAGTCTTGAGTGTCCTATTATCTAATCAGCTAAGTCCTTGCTTTGCTGCCATTGAGACCAAGAATAATCCTATTAGAAATAATAGTTTATTGAGCTATTATGAGGGCATATGAAATCCTTGTGAAGGGCATTGGTAAACCTGTTCTGTAACCCTCTTTTAACCCTGGTATTCAAAAAGAAAAAACAATCATTTCAGGTTTAGAAGAGGATAATCATGAAACCAGCAAAAAGACTGCCTTACTTGACATAGGTGTTTGTTGTTTAGTACTGAAAAAGTTCTTCAAGACTGATAGAATGGTTTTCTACCTTAGCAATGTAGAATGAAAGTAGCAAGCAACAAAATTGGCAAACCTCAAAACCTCAGAATGCCTTTATTAAAAAAAAAAATAAAAAGGAAAGAAAAATAAATAAAAGTATAATGACCCAGTGCAAATAAGGATCCATTTCAGCAAAATTTATGGAATGACATAAATATGACTCTGGTAAGAGCTCAATATGCAGGTAAAAAGCTTATGATTCAGTACTAGTTTTAGCTATAACAATAAGAAGAAATTATTAAAATGGAACATTTTCCAAAATGGAGGACTATTTTTCTTACAGGGAAGTAATTCACCTTCTTCTGAAATACCAAGTCACAGGTGAAGGCAGAATACCTGATCTAAATACTGATAAATTACTGTGAAATATTATGTCCTCTGATTCTTAAGAGTGTAAACTACTTTAAATTAAAAACCTCTCTGCTATGAGCAAAGTTTCATTCACATTTTCCTCATTCATATTCAGCTCAAATAAGCTGTTGCAGTCTCAGGAAGTGAGAAAAGGAAAGAGGAGTTAAATCTATTAAAATTAACTCAGCTAATGCACGTTGGATAGTCTCAGATAATTAAGAGGCTTTACTGTATTGTCTGTTCCCTCTTAACTGAAGAGATTTCACAAAGCCTAGGTTAAAAGCATTCTCCATCTTTCTTCCCCTTTCTTCTGTTTGAATGTCACCCTATGAAGCACCATAAATGCAATAAGATGCCATACAGAAAAATTGGGTGAGGCCAAAATAAAGAGAAAAGGCAGGAAACATAAGTATTTTTTATATTCTTACTGGAAATAATAAGTAATTCCTTTTTAAAGTACATTTTTGTACATTGAACTTGTTTTGTCCTTTACTGAAGATGCAAAGTGTGAAAAAAATATGCTTCTTATATTTTCTGTCTCTTTAATATAGGTTGCTGCATCTAGATAATCTGTCAATGACAAGTATGAGTTTATGCTGATGTGCTTTGCACTTGGGAAAACTGTAGAGACAAAGGGAATTATTGTGAGTAACAGTGGACATATCTGCTGAAAGTTAAGTGAAAAACTGAATAAATTATGAAATAAGTGAGGCAGGAAACAGTAGAGAAAAAAGTGTAATAAGGCATTTTGGGTAACTGGTCGTATCACCTTTGAAAAGTATAGAATGGAATTAGAAATGAAGTACTAAAATGACTAGAAGTATTAGAATTTACACATATAAAATTTCATGTGATTTGACTAAACTCCCTAAAAATTGCTTTGAGCTTTTGTGCAACCTGTAAAGAAATTGGAGAAAAGACTACATAATTAAAAATTATAGTTTCTCTGCATGACCTTCCCTTATTCCTGGAGTGAAAGATTTCCAATATGTCCAAGTCAATAGACCATATTTCATTTCATGGATTGCTGGATGATCTCCATCCTTTTAACCCTCCAATCTACCTTTGAGAGAGGCACACTGAAGTCAAAGTGCAATGTACTCTTTCCTTTCCGTCCATTGTCCATCTGTCTGCTGAAATAGAAAGGAACAATGGTCATCCAAATCCCAAAGAAATCAGTGAGTTGAAAAGGACACAAGCAGATATAATTAGTCTTTTAGTCTCCTTTATCAACACACAGTTCTAGTTAAAGGTAATCTCAAAGGCCATGTTTCAGTCAAAGTCAAATGGCATGTTTCTTAGTAAAATTTCTTTATCTCCCTCTTCAGATTCACTGGCATAAGTGTGTGCAAAATGTCATATTTTGTATTTCTTGGTCTTTTTTCACCATATTCTCAGATCACTTTTTTTTTTTTCTCTAGGCCTTGAACAATAGATGTGCAGCACACAGGCAGGCACATCTGAACACACAGGCTTTAGTAGAGTGAATACACATACTGCTTTTCCAGAGTTTTAGTACTTCTTTCAAGAAGAAACAAAGGAAAGGACCTGATGTCACAATCTATAAGTCACATCTTTTTAGTCATAATTATTACAAGGTCCTTGATAGCACTTTGACATTTATATGGTTTGTTATATAAAACAATTAATGCCTCCCTCTTTGGAATAAATTATAAAGCATAGAATAATCCTTAGCTTGGCCTTTTTCAAAATAATTTTTAAATTTCTTTTGCAAAGGTCTAGATATCATCACAGAAAAACACTTCTGCCTTAGACAAACAAAGAAAAATCACTTCCTTCTCTGTCAACCTCTATATGCACTGCAAAATTTGTAAAAAGGTATGGTGATTAAATAAAGGTGTCATGTTTTGCAGTGTCCACAGTGTTAACTTGGATTATCACAAAGCTTTTCATTCCAGTGACATTCATCCATGGAACAGTCAAACTGAAAAAGACCTATCTATGTGAGCAGACTTTCTAAACTATTAATCCTTCAGCCCATTGTACTCATGGAACAATAATCCAAAAAATGACAAATAAAGAAATTCAGATTATTTTTATTGTTTATTAATGTAGATTAATATTTTAAAATATTATAGATTATATTTTAATATTTTAAACAATAATTGTATTGTTTGTCAATATAGATCTTGTCCCTGCAGCACTAACTTTGTTAGATATTAAGAGTCATAGTCTTGGCCAGATACTCCATAATTATCCACAAATTATCAGGATTACAAAGAGCATCTTTGAAAAATGCCTGACTTTTCCTTAAAGTGCTGAGGAAGCTTCTTCTGTGAAGAAGATAACTGTTTAAGCATTATCTCTAGTAGCAGGAAAATCTTAGAAAAATTGCCCAGAACATTTTTTGTCTCTTTATTTTTATACTATATGACTTTAAGGAGATTTGTTTAAGACCCATCTCTATCAGTGACTCTTTGTGTTGCCTAGCAAGTTGTTTTATCTTTACTGTTTCTTAATTAGAAAAGCTAGTTAGTATATGAGGGTGTTCTGGTTTCTTCCCCTCACAGAAGATATTATAAGAGGGATCACTTATGATTATTTTTGTTTTGGCCAAAAGTTTTAGAGGACTATTTTAACTTTCTTTCAAAATTAAGTATTTTTCAGATTAAAAAAATTTGAAGCAAAGACATTTTAAATTGGAAGATAAATTATGGGTTTTCACTTGTATGTGAAAGGCTATCATTTATAAGCCATGTCATTACTTCCTGCAGTAGTATTCATTCAGCTGGAAGACTCCTTCACTTCAAGGAGAAAAAAAAAAAAAAAAAGAAATTTTAAGGTTACCTCCTTATATTTCCTTTTCATTTGAGACGAAGTTCTCTGTAGTACAGGTTTTTTACCACCTTTTGGTTTTGCTGCACTAAGTACATTACCATTGAAATCTGGTTTTGAAATTCCTCGTGCTTTTCTAATAAAAATAATTCCTACAATGTCCACTATGAAGCTAGAAAACTTTAGGTCAGCCCTGAGTTCTCTAGTTTTTACCCATCCGATTCTCCCCCTGATCCCTCTGGTGGGATCTCGCGAGTGAGCAGCTGTGTGGGACCTGGCTGCTGGCTGGGGTGATATTAGGCTGTCCCACTTCTCATCTCTCCAGCTTCTGAAATTAAGATGACATTCAAGGTCATGTAGGGATGAGGCACCCCCTGACTATGATGAAAGAAGGAAATATGGTGATAAGAACTCTTTCCCTAATTAAAATGAACTCAGGAGGGGGATTTTCAGTTCACATGGACACCATATAAGTACTGCCTGTAATCACATTTCAGAACCCTGAGTGAAAATACTAGGATCTAAATATTGTCAAATAGCCTTTTCCAGACATGAGAGTTACTTATGAATTAGGCTGTATTTTTCTAGGATTTTTCTAGGGCTGGTTTCTTCACAACTCAGAGTAAAATTTATCATGCATTTAAAGACTATTTTACTTTATTATCAGGTCAATTCTGAATATTGAAAACTGTAGAAAAGTATTTTTACAGTTAAAAGATTTTTACAGTTAAATGAATTCTTTACTGAGAAGAATTTTACAATTAAGTGTATCTAGCTCTCATGGGTAGAGCTAAGGGCAGATTAATAGAGAAAGCAAAAGGTAAACATACAAGCAAAGCCAAATAAGGAATTAATTCACTGCTTTCCATTGGCAGGTAGGTGTTCAGCTATGCCCAGGACAGCAGGGCCTGATCATGTGTAAAAGTGAGGTAGGAAGACAAATGCCATCACTCCAAACCCCCACCATTCTTTCTTCTTTCCCTGGCATGATTTAATTTGGTATGAAATATACCTTTGGTAACCCACTGGTGACCCTAACCATAGGCAGAGCAGGAAAAGGCACATGGGGGTGAGGCTGGTGCTAAGGAGGAAAGTGTGGAGGGAGCAACGTTGGGGCAGCTCCCTTTGATCACCTGTCCCAGCCGTGTCTCCTCCCTGTGAACACCGTTTCCTCACCATCATGGCAGTGCAAAAATATAAAAGCCTTAGCCCTGTGTAAAACCTGTTCAGAAATAAAGAAACCCCTCTATATTATCATCACTTTACAGTTCACACACAAAACACAGCTCCATACCAGCCACTGTGATGAAAATTACCACAGCAAAAGAGTGCCTGAAATAACAATCCATATCCCAGACAGTGCAGTGTTTTGACCCCGCTGGACAGGAAGGGCCAAAATAAACAAGATAGCTTGACACGGCATAATGACCAGATAACTATGCTACTTTTTAGATGGAAAAGACCTTTAAACTTCCTTGCTGGCCATCACATTTAACAAAAATGTACATTTTAACATTTGACAACAGAATGAAGACCTAGAGAAAATAAAGAAAAGGCAGCTACAAGGAGCATCAGCTGCCAAAAGAATATGTGCAGGCCAGATGATTGAGACTTCACTGGAGGCCAGTTATATTTTTAAGTTTATTTCATCTCTTCACCCCCACATAAAGGCAATTTTCATGTTTTTAAAAGCAGCACAATTTTGTGTTTTACATGATACTCAGGACAAATAAAATTAATCCTGCCAATATTAAAGGTTTAATTCTAGTCACTTAATAATTTCATCCTTGTCAGAGTAAATGCACAAAATTCACTTTACTGCTTACAAGCAATCACTAACACATTATGAAACTGGAGTATTGGCTTGAAACCTAAATAAATAAAGAAAAACTGCAGCTTTTATGGAGAAAGTGATGTTACTATTTGTCAATCAAATGAATGATGCCAATGCACACTAATAGGCAATAAAACCCAAAGTATTCTACTGTTGGATCATTTTTCACATATTATTGCCTGGCTCACAGGCTCAAGAGTCTGACAATGCTGAGGAAGGCTGTGAGATAAACTCAGTTTATTTTATTAAGTCTCAACATGAAGACAATTTTTTAAAATTCTCCTTCACTTGGAGGTGCTTTTAAAGTAATTTGACTGCAATTAAAACCCAAAGTGAAATTTATACCATTGACTCATAGACTTATAGTCTGTGACAAAATGACTTGGAAATAGAAATGGATTTCTATACCCTGAAAATTATTTTCCCATTCTTCCTCATAATTAACCTGAAGTGGATCAATTCCTCTTGTGAAAAAGCAGACAAAATCCTTGTTCTGGTTACTGCTCTGACAGGCCCTGGCATACTGCAGAGGAGCTCCAATTCCTCAGACACCAGCTTCTTAAGGACAAAAATGTTTCTTAGTCAACTGCCTTTGCATGTAACCGAAGGGGGAAATAAAATCTTTTCACAACATTTCTATCTATTCGTATTTGAAACTGTCTTGTGACTGTCTTCAAACTTACACACTTGGACTGCTGAACTGTGCCCCATATACGGATTTGATCCAGACTCATTAAAAAGGAATTTACTTAAAAAAAACTAGCCTGGGCAGCTGACTAGAAAATCAGACCCAGGCTGAACAATAATACAAATTAACTAAGGTCTTGGGAAACTTCACAAAAAGGTAGATAACTTTTTCTTCCAATTCTGACTAGATTTGACCTTATCAGAGGTCAGTCAGTTCAGTTCAGGTCAAAGTATTACTAATACTTTTTAAAAACAAGTAAGAATTTATTAATGAGAAAAAAAAATCCCTAGAATCAGGAAAATTAAACACATTTGGTGCATCTCAAGTAGATACACAAATATATTGGCCGCTTCTCAGCAAGGATTTAAAAGAACCTGCTGCTTGTACATTATGCAAATGTGAGCTCACTGTTTAAATTGCCTATGGTGATCTTCATCCAACAGTGAATAAAATGTGGTAATTATATCTTATTGATATGCACACTCCAAGAGCAAGAGTTATTTTCAAAGGTTAATTATTTACCTAACCCCTCTCTCTTCATCTTTCCTATTCGCACAGCTCAGTCTCTGCAAAAACCACATTGAATAAGGCTTATTTTCTTTACTAGTAAAGTTACACCATCAAAGAATCCATTCTGCATTTTACAAAAAGTTACTAAGGATGACTATTGAACATGGAATGTATTCAAAATAATGCAGGTGGGAACAGTACTTGAATTTGCACACAGCCTGGTTGCATCAAGTATTAAAACATAGGCTACTAACATAAGGTATTGGAATTATCTAAGTTTTAAACCTAATAAATACAATGTCTTTGAATGTATATCCAGTTTTTGCATGCACTCTTCTGACACTACTCTGAAAGACTATTTGCAAAACTAATGACAGGAAAGCTGCTGTCTAAGAAAGTGGAATTCAGAATGCATTTAAGACAATCAGCAGAATTTTATTTCCACAAATGAAGGTTTAATATTCACTACTTTTAGCTAAGGGTTTTGACCCAGTACTCTGTACTTAGTCTTATGAATCAATGCTCTTGTGAGGGTTCTTTTCTTGGCATTTAAAATAATAGGATCGTGGAATAGTTTGGGTTGGGAAAAAACCTTTAAAGGTCATCTAGTCATCCTAGCAATAAGCAGGGACATCTTTCACTAGACCAGGTTGCTCACAGCACCATCCAACCTGACCTTAAATGTTGCCAGGGATCGGGCATCTACCACCTCTCTGAACAAGCTGTTCCAGTGCTTATGTCTTTCCAGTTCTTGCTTTTGTCTAGGCTTAATCTATCCTCTTTTTGTTTAAAAACCCTTAACCGTTGTATCACAGCAGGACCTGCCAAATGTTTGTCTGCATCTTTCTTACAAGCACCCATTAAATATTTAAAGGCTAGAGCAAGGTCTCTCCAGAATCTTCTCTTCTCAAGGCTGAAAACCCCTACTCTGCCAGACAGTCCTCGCAGGAAAGATGTTCCATTCCTCTGATCATTTTTATAGCTCTCCTTTGGATCCATTCCAATGGGTCCATATCTTTCTTGTACTGAGGACTCCTGGACTGGATACAATACTCCAGGTGGGGACACATGAGAGAAGAATACAGGGAAAAATCACCTCCCTTGACATGCTGTTTCAGATGCAGCCCTTTCTGGGCCTATGGTTTCCTTTCTGTGCTTTGCATGTTCATGCACATTGCCGACTTATACCCAGGTTTTCATCCACCAGCACCCTGGTGTCCTTCTCTGCAGGGTTGCTTTTAATCCCTTCATCTCCCACCTGGTATTGATATTGGGGGTTGCCTCAACCCAGGTGCAAGACCTTGCACTATAGTTGCATTGTGGTTACAGAAGCAGACGAAATATGAAAGACATTTTAACAAGAGTGAGGGAGAAAGAAAGAAGTTTTGAAATATTTTGGACTTATTTCCATCATTTCCAGAAAGGGAATGTACAAGGAATTAATGTCTCATGGAAAGAACAAACATGTATATTTTATATATCTTTCTCAAATATCAGAGAAGGCAAAAAATAGGGTTTTAATTCCAGGAATTTGAGAAATGAGAAGAAGACACATTAGACTTTTCAAAATCTTTTCATTTATTCCCAGAGGCTTAAAAGAGTGAATCATTCACTAGTTTGGCATGAAATAAATCCCTTTTTTTGTCTCTTTTGAGAGTAGCAGATGGAACATCTGTTTATTTTCTATGATTCTATATCTTTTTTAGTCTATTTGGGAGGTGTTGGAAGAATAGCTCTTCAGGATTTTTTCCCCTGGCTTAGTATAGTTCCAATGTTCTTTAATAGATTTTGATAATTATCTTTCAAAGGAGAATAAATTTAAAGTTTTTTCCCTGCAAATATATTGACAAAATGAGCTCAGGGATTCTGGAGATGAAATCCATGCTAGAATTTCAAAGGCAAGAATAGCATTTAGACACTTGAGTTCCATTGAAAGTCCATGGGAGTTAGTTACCTAAGGCCTATTTGAATGTCCATCCTGTAATCTTAACGGACACAAACTACATCATGCAATCCATCCCCATTTTCTCATCATGAAGATCATTTGTCTTCCACATCAATAAGTTTAAACCTTGGTAGTACTACTCCTGCAGTATAAATTGTGTGCAAAACCTATGCTTTCTCTTTTCAATCTCAGGCTAGATTTTGAAATATTCAAATAATTTCTAATAAGCCCAGCAAAATGCAAATAAGTGCATGCATATTTTATTTTTTTTTTCTGAAGAATCCTAATTAAGGCCAATATAAATGAACTGACTTGCAGTTTTAGAAGTCATTTAGGATACTTAGCATGTTATTAATTTAAAATATACATTTCTTGCAATCAAAGTTATCTGACCAAACACAGAATATTAGACATACTGACTGGAAAGGACCTCTGCAAACTTCTCATCCAACCTTTCCCTTTAAATGTGACCATGTCCAACACTAGAACAGATCAGACACGACTATGTCTGTCTGGGTGTAGAAGAGTTTTGAGGACAAAGGCTACAAAATCCTCTTTCATTTACCTGCCACTACTACACTACTTTGACTCTAAAAGGTTAGTTTGGCTCCATCCACTTTTTAATGCAGATTCAGATACTTATACCTGATACCTGTAGACTTCTCTTTGCCAGATTGAACTATTTACCCCCGATTTGCCACATTCCCATAATTACTGATTGTTTTAGTGGCCTTCTGCTGAATCCCATCCAGTTTCTCAATAATTTTATTGAACTAGCAACCAAATATTGGGTAGGCTGTCCTAAATGTCATATCACTGCCTCTAAGCAGTAAAATAGTTCTTTGTTCTGCTGACCACATTTCTACTAACATTTCCACAGCCGTGGTTGCCTTTCACACTCTTGGTTTATAGCCAGCTTGTTTTTCACCTGAACATCTGGGTCCTGTGTGCTATTAGGTCAGCTGCATCCCAGCTGGTATCATCAATATATTTAGGGGTTTTCTGCCTCTCATAAAAATTGTTCACTTTCTTGAGCATTATGAATCTTCTGATGGCCTAATCCTAGTAGTAATACTAGGATTAGTAATACTAGGATTAGTAATACTAATCCTATTAGTAATACTAATGCCAATTAGTAATGCAAGATTCCTTTGATCTGAAGCTCTGCCATTTGATTTAGGGCAATCTGTGTCATCACAGATAAAGGTGTTGAGAAATAAGGGCCTCCTGGCTTCTCCCATTCATTGTCAGTCATCAGCTGGACATGGAGTACATTTTAATTGTGGGGCATATTCTGTATTTACTAGTTGTCTATATAGTTATGACAAGTCTTGGCAAACTCACCAAATATCTTCCTTGTGTTCTGTGTTTAAAGCCAGTTGATCTCATCTAGACTTCTAACAGAAAGACTATGATATTATCCAAATTTCTTGGAGGAAACTCCTCTTCCTTCTGAATAAATGTTTCCATTTTTCTAGTTATTGGCATGAAGGTTAGCAAGTAATAGTCCACCTAAGAAATGTCTTTTGTTTTTCACTTTTAAAGGAAACTAATTACATTGAAATTATGTAGAAAATCCAGAATAACATGACCTTGTGTTTGACTGAATTAGATAGGCACCAAAGAGAAAATCTGAGAACTTCCGAACTTTCTTAAAGCTAATTAATTGTACTGAAGAAATAAAATGCTGAATATTATAATTCCCAAAAACCTAATAAGCAGAACTTAATCAATTCAAACTGATTTCACATGGAAAACCACATTTTTTTAAAGGTGAAAAACCTCACAAATAACTGAATCTAACTGTAACTAGTGATCTCTTCGATCATATTAATTATGTGGTTAATAAAAGGAAATGAAAATAAAAACTCATTTTGTTTCCCAAGCAGTTGGACAGGTGAGAGCTCAAAATGTGAACAGTGTGCATACTCCACATGAAGTTTTTAAAATGAAATTTAGACTAATAGTAGTTTGCTTTCTGTAAATGGACAGGGACAGACTATACAGAGGCTTGCCAGGAGAGAGTTAAAGTACCAAAATTAAATATAATAGTGTTTTATTTTCAGAGAGATAAAATCTTCATCATTTATTGTCTCATTATCAAAGTCAGAATTAGAAGGGCAGTGAATTCACCCGATAATGGCACCTGCAAGTATTAGGATAACCCTTACTACCAACAGATTTCCTTGTGGCAGAGGATAAAATGAAAACTGTCTCTGAACTTCTGTAATTAAGGTAAAAGCATATTAGGAGGTTATAGCCCAAAGAACTAAAGACATGTTCATGATCGGCTTTTTATTTTGATGGATTCTTCCAATATTGCTATATCTGAATTTGCAAATAAAAGAATAATTTATTAATTATTAGGTTTTACAGAATGAAATGAAGAAGATATACTTAATGTACTTTCTGTTATCATTACTTTTAAAGTTAAATTAATTATTATTAAATATGTATTAAATTAATTATGATTAAATATGATTTAAAGCTTTTTTATTATTTTAATAATAAAAATTAAGGAAATAAACTTTGTTAAAGTTGAAGGTCACTTACTTAAGCACCTGAATCTAAGCAATAAGACTTTAAGAGTCTAGATTGCAGAATCATAGTGGGGCCACATCTGCACAAGAACTCATAATTAAGATCGAGGCTTAACTTGCCTTGGATCAGATCCTCATCTCTGTCATTAAGATTCTATGGATGTGCAAATACATGTGCATGTATATTAAGTTCATTGACACTGTGTCTTTAACCAAACAAAGTGATGTTCATGGCCACAATTTGCAAACACACTTGATAAAGCACAGAGATATTGCAATAAATAAATGCTTCATTGATGAATCTATCACGAGCACAAGTGATGAAAGAGAAAGAGAAAGAGAAAGAGAAAGAGAAAGAGAAAGAGAAAGAGAAAGAGAAAGAGAAAGAGAAAGAGAAAGAGAAAGAGAAAGAGAAAGAGAAAGAGAAAGAGAAAGAGAAAGAGAAAGAGAAAGAGAAAGAGAAAGAGAAAGAGAAAGAGAAAGAGAAAGAGAAAGAGAACAGATGGGCAACTCCAGTTAGGAGAAAGACTGAAGAACAGATGAGGGTTCTTAGGTTATTGTTGCTCTCTGATACAACTGAAATACTGCATAAAATGGGAATAATCAGAAAGGATAAATGAGACTAGTTCTTGAAATTCATAAAAACTGTATAGGGAGCAGTGAACCAGAAGACAAAGCTTACTGCTCCAGGTGGAGGTGGGGCTACGAAAAAAAGAAAGTGGGCTACTCCCATAATTCTTTCTTGACAGTGGCTTCCTCAAGGATATGGCTATTTTCATCCTTCCCTGAGACTTAGGGATAAGATTAGCTTTAGCATCATGCCATAGGGTGAGAAAGGGACAAAGCCTGGAGCTCCACTTACAGTGTGACTGAAAAAGGGATGCCAGAAGAAGAGTGAGGTCTACTAAAGTCTCTCTGACTTCTTCCTCAAGTTTATAGAAGCAAATTTTGGATTAAGCTTCAGCTCACTTGAAGCTTTGGGTTAGCATTAGCATTAGTAGTGATATAAAAACAAAAGTTATAGATGCAGTAGTATTGCAAGGCAGTTGCCAAAGTCAGGACTAGATTACATCAGGAATTGTCCCTAAGGACTTCTTCTGGGTCATAGTTTGTCTTATGATTTAGGTCTTAGTCCAGATATAAATTTGAGGTAAGGTTAGAGGGTTAGGAGAGAGAAAAAGACTAGAAATCCAGGTGGTATGGGGATGCAAAGGGCCTTCTAGGTAGCAAGAATATTTTCCACTAGCATTTTACATCTCTGGGAAATCACTCCAATTAGAATTAAAAGTATTCTAGAGCTTCAGGTGAAGTGGAGATGAAAAGGTGCTGAGAGAAACCCTACAAGTTAGGGTTTCTACTTAACTTCTAATCTGCCTCTTCACTAAGGACTTACTGGGGCTTTACTGTACTGTTTGTACTCTGGCTTCCATGCCCAGATAGGTGTTCCATCCTTGCCCATTACGTTATTGTGGGTCTGGGCACAAGCTGGCAATGCTACTGTTATCATACTTAGCTTCTCTCCCTCTTTTACTTAATTAACTACTGCCCAGTGCAGCTCCATGAATGTTTTGAGGTTTTTTTCCAAGGATAGGGCCCCAATTAATGTTTTCAAATACTTTTTGTAGCATTCTTCATGGATCTCATTCCCTCCTTTGGAAGATCTTTTGCACCACCATTCGATTTAGAGCAGGCACCTTTCCTTCAGTCTCCCACGGTTGCTCTCAGCTGGTCAGCTACAGCCTGAAATTTCACTAACGGCTGCTGGAACATGCTGGGAATTCACCATTGGGACAAAAAGATAGTTTGGACACATTAATCCACTTCCTGGATCGTTAAGGCATACTAACCATTTTGACCCTAGTCATGGCTAAAAATGTTGGCTTTCTGCAAAGAGGTACAGACAGGAAACAAACCAACCTCTGGACCTTCTCAAAGCCTGCTGAAGTGTTGCCAGACTCGCTGAAGGTCTTCTTTGTCCTTTGCTTCTCCTGGTTTCTCATTCAGTCCTGAGAAGTAGAACAGCAATGAAGAGTCACATAGAGTACTCAGCTAAGCTTAACCAAGGAATCAGGAAGAATCCAGGAGGGGATAACCAACTGCTTTGTGATTTGTGAGTTTTCCTGAGGTGTCCAATGATAGATGGAAGGTTTGCAGTTATCAGGGTAGGGCAGACCTTGTGTCCTGAATATCGATCCCCGCTTGCTTGAGAATTAAGTGAGCTATAAATCTACAGCTTCTCTGCCTTTTGCATGCTTGGCAAAGATACACATTGAGGAGAGGAAGCATGAGCAGGAAAGATGGAACTTAGAAGAGAACAGAGCATCTGAATTAAAAGACCTTCTTGAAAATAATTTCAAGCAGCTTCACCATTCTTCCCTCTAAACATTTTAAGTCTATTAATGCAGTAATTAACAGTAGAAAAAGAGAAGAATTTTCGCCAGGCACATATGACAAACCATTCACATTACTGAAGAGGAAGAAAATGTTCTGTAGCATGAATTTAAACAGTCTTTCTTCTGCTGCTCTCTGTTCACTCACAATTTAATTCTTTACTTTGTATTTTTCTCTCCCCTTCTTCCAACCTATCTAAATAAGGTGCCCTTCAGAACAATATTTATTTTATTGCAAAGCCTTTATAGATGTTAGCATTAGATTCCCTTTGCAAATGGTTGCAGTTAGAAGTTTTATTTCCATGTGGGGAACTCTGCGTATTTCTTTTTCTGAAGAAGATATTTGGTAAGAGGTAATATGTGTGTGAAATTAATAGACTTTTGAGCTGTCTATGACATGTAGTTATCTATGCTGTAGTATGCATGCCTTTGCATTTGCCATTGAGCTCTTCCAATCAAATAACTGATTGAGAATATCATGATAGCTGTGTTCACAGGAAAATAATCCACATTTAAGGCCTAGTGGGAAATTTTTGTTGCTGAATAAAGAAAATGCTTAATCTTGGTGTTCACACCAAAGTAAAAATGAATTTAATAATGCAATTTTGATATAAAACAATGAGAAATTCACTTTGAAAAGTGACTTTTACTAAAGAAATTGCTCAGAAAACTCCGATTTTAAAAAAGGAAATAGAACTAAAGTCTGTGGTAGAAATTAACAGATACATGATGCAGTGGTTTAATCTTGGCTGGATGCCAGTAAAGCCATTATGTTACTAACCTTCTCAGCAGGGTGAGATAGACAAACTATCAAAAAAAGGCTCGTAGGTTTAGATAAGGGCAGGGAGAAATCATTCTCCAATTACTGTCACAGGCTAAACAGATTGGACTTCTTGAAATGAATTGTATTTATTACCAACCAAATCAGTGTAGAATAATGAGAAATAAACCCAAATCTTAGAAATACTTTCCCCCCACCCCTTACCTTCTCAGACTCAACTTCACTCCTGTTTGTCTGCCTTCTCCCCATCAGCAGTGTTAGGGGTACAGGGAAAGGTCAGTTCATCGCATGTTGTTTCTGCACTGCTTTCTTCTCAGGGGAAGAACTGCCTTCTCAGCTCCAGCATGGGGTTCCTCCCGTGGGAAACAGGCTTCTGCTAACCCCTTCATTAGTCATTCCCATGGGCCGCAGTTCTTCATAAACAGCTACACTACGGGCTGCTTCTGTAGCATGAGGTCCTTCAGGAACTTCCCCAGTGTGGGTTCCCCAAGGGGTCAAATGTCCTGCCAGAAAATCTGCTCCTTTCTGGGCCTCCCACACAGTCACAACTTCCTTTGGACACAGCTGCCAGCTCTGCTATGGGCTGCAGGGGCACAGCTGCCTCGCCATGGGCTTCACCACAGGCTGAAGAGAAATCCCTGCTCTGGCAACTGAAGTATCTCCTCCCCTTCCTTCTTTGTCCATCTTGTCTCTCAAGATATTTCAGATGAACAGCTGGTGGAAGCACTCCTTACTCTGTCCCCAGTCCCGATGTGCTGGCTTGGCACAGGCCTGTTATCATTCAAGCTAAACACTAGTGCAGCTGGTTAAGGTCCATTCACAAGATTGTCTCCTACAAGGCAACATCACATTTCGGCAGGAGCAGATATGTGCTTCAAGAAACCAATGCTGGGACAATAAGAAAAATGTTCTAGGGACAGCAACTTTTTACAGCTTCTGGTGTTATTCTTTTACAAAGAATAAGGCCAGTCTTAGGCTTAATGTTATCCTATGTGTATCCTATGTAATTTCATCTACTGAAGCTGTATCACAGCTTCCTTCCATTATTAAATTTTACTGGAAATCTCAGCCAGTCAGATAAAATTCACAAGCCACAGGGACAGAAACAAAGAGTGTCTTTCACCTCTCTTACTTCCTTTCAAAGACACAGACTTCTTTTTGGAGATGTAAAAGTACCCTCTCATCATTTGCTAGTGCCTGAATTCCTGGCAATATTCAAGATATTTACTAAAGAAAGCATTTAATTTGTATTATTCTTTAGAATTATTATTTCATTAAGATTACTAAATATGTAAATCAGAATTTCTTTTCTAATCTGGTCAAACATGCCAAAAAGAATTATGTGGGGCAGTGGGCAGGATAACAAAGGAAAGTATTAGTATTTACTAATCAAAATATTCATTTTGATTAGTAAATGGAAAGAGCTGTTATACATTGAATAGCAATGTATATAATAGCAAGTAGGACAAGAAAGAATACTCCAAGATTTTGGCATAATATAATAATATAATATCATGAAAAATTAAGATACTAATGAACTTAATATTGATGAAAATTGAGAAGTCCAGCTACTACAGTCTCCCACTCATGGACTAAAATTTTTAACACCTAGAGAAACTTGTACAGTACACAAATCTGACTCTGCTTTTCAAAACACCCCATATTTAATGGGTAAAATAATAGGAAAATGCTTTGTATTATTTCAAAATCTAGACTGGTCTTTTTATTGACATAAAAGCCATGCTGTTTTCCAGAGTATTTCCAAGATCTCATTTCTGTTTGATTCAAATAGTTCTTCCTATCAGTCAGAATCAAAGCTAATCATCACTTTTCTAATGCAGTAAGAGTTATTCCAGGACAATATTTGGAGAGAAAACAGAAATGACAATGCAGTTATTTTTGTTTTTAAGGCAAGAGAGACTGGCAAATATTCATTACTTTATTTATTTATTTATTTACTATGACAGCACTTATTATATTCTTGGTTGGTTGTGTGAAAATCTTCCCAGACCATTTACTTTTAAAAGTCATTTCTTCTTACTGATTTCCTGCAGTCAGGCATAAGACAAATTCTATGATTCCTAATAATATACACACTAAGGAAATTTGGGCAATATAAGGGTTTATTATGTTGTAGTATGAGGAACAATACTAAAAGGATCTCAATTCAATCATAAGGGTATTCCCAATATAACACCTATGGTAAATCCAGAGAGGAAATAAAAGATTAATTCATAGAGAGAAATGGCAATTTGGCAGCAGCATGTTACTGTCAGATTGTTCTTTTTGCAGTGATATTTATGTTATGCTTCTGCACACAGGCCTGTATTTGCATAAGGTTGCTGCATTGCAAATGGATTCCCTGATCTTCATTCTCTATACTCACCAGAAGTTTCCTCTCACACAATATTAATACCAGCCATAATCATACTACTAATAATAATAAAAAATAATAATTCATTAAATTTCCTATACCTCTTTTATATAGAAAGTTCCCAAGATACCTTTCATCACCAGTGTAGAATGATTTAGAAAATGAATATATATTTCTGCACAGAAACACACAATAATTTAGCTTAGAAGGGGGCCCTGGAGGTCACCTAGTCCAAGTTCCTGCCCAAACAGATCTAGAAAATCAAAGCCTTGTCCAATCAAATCTTAAACATCTCCAAAGTCAGAGACTATACAACATTTCTGGGAAAAATTTCCTCAGCCTTCTAGCTTTCCTCACCACTGCAGCTACCCTGCTCCTTAGACACTTGTAAGTCTATGGGGCCAGATAGAATTCACCCAAGTGGTACTGAAGATGCTGGTGGAAGACTTCACCAAGCCACTCCATCCTCACAAGAGGAAGTGGAGGGGCAGGTACTGATCTCATCATCCTCATGGCCAGGGACACGACTTGAGCAAACAGCATGAAGCTGAGCTGGAGGAGTTTTCAGCTGGATATCAAGAAAAGGTCTTTCATCCAGAAGGTGGTTGAGCACAGAAACAGGCTGCCCAGTGAAGGGGTCACAGAACCAAGCCTGAGAGAATTCAAGAAGAGTTTGGACCGTGCTCTCAGGCACATGGTGTGATTCTTGGGGTATCCTGTGCAGGGCCAGGTGTTTGATCAATGATCCTAAAAGGTCCCTTCCAACTCAGTATATTCTATGATTCTATGATTTCTCATCAGTCCTGGTTAACCAGAGAGGTCCCAGACATCTGAAGGTTAGCCAATGTGATGCACATCTACAAGAAGTGTTGGATGTGGAAATTTACAGGCCTGACAGCATGCCCTTTGTGCCAGAGAAGGTTATGGAACAGTTTATCTTGAGTGTGATCACATGGCTGTACAGGACAACCAGGGCATCATGCCCAGCCAGCATGGGTTTTGGAAAGGCAGGTGCTTGACCAAACACATTTCCTTTTATGAAAGGAAAATTTTTCCTTTATTTTCCTTTTACTAGTCAGGTAACCTGACTAGTGGATGAAAGAAAAGCTGTGGATGTTTCCATCTTGACTTCAGCAAATACTTTGACACTGTCTCCCATAGGATACTCCTGAAGAAGTTGGCAGCCCATGGCTTGTACAGGAGCACTCTTCACTGGGTTAAGAACTGTCTGAATGGTCAGGTCCAGAGAGCAGTGGTGGAGTCACATCCAGCTGGTGGGGTCACAGGAGGGGTTCCCTGGGGCTCAGTGTTGGGACGAGTCTTGTTTGTTGTACCAGGTCATCAGGAGCACACAAACCATTGGCAGAGGGGGTGGGTGGCAAGGAACAGTATGAGAGTGCACCCCTGATCTTTATCACCTCCAACTCATTCCACTCCTATTTGTTATCCAGCTCAATCACACCATTTTCCAGGTAGCTGAAGTGAGCTTCCAAACAGCAGAAATCAATAGTGAAAATGAAAATAAGGCAAGGGTCATCCAAACTACACCATGCATTTGGATGCAGGAAGCAAGAGAACTTCACAGAGCTCTTGATCTTGGCAATAATCCATTTGACAACATTGGAATAGGAAAAAATGAAGACCAAATATTTGGAATAAAATTACTCAGCAGAGTTAATGTGAACATCTTTTTCCTTGACATGGAGGGGAAAGCAGTGGCTCCTCAATTTTCATGCCTTCTATCATTACATAGATTGAGGAGGAACTGCACGATCATAGGTGAAGGACAGCAGGGATGGATGAAGCAAGAAAACACCTTTCCACATTCATATGTTCGCAGAAGAAGTACATAGTAGGCATAGAAAGATGAGTAGAGCAAAGACCCAGATGAACATTGCCATTGATGGGGCAACATCTGGCGGAGTGAAGCTACAACCAGGAGTATCACTCTGATTCTGGAACGAGAACAGAGAGAGAGAGAATAGCAGAAAAGCAGAAAAGTACTGCTTTCCCTTTCACGCACACAGCTGTGGAGAGCTACCAGAGGGTGTTAAGAACCAAAAGAAGGGCTGCTCCTGTGAGCTGTGCTGTCATGAGTGAAGTATTAGCCTTGCAGAGTTACACACTAAAATGTATGCCAGTAGTCATCGGCACGCTGTGGACTATGTCAAGACATAGTTGCACAGAGAAAATTTTTTCTCTGAGAATTCAGAGAATTCTTTTCTTGTTGCACAGAGAAAATTACACATTCTGAGCTATGAAGTGCCACATCTAATATCTTTCTCCCCCCTCTCCCTACCCTCCCACCCCCCCCCCCCCCGACTATTCCATCAGGAGAAGAGTCAGAAAACTGTCCTTGCTCTAATGCAAGGTTTCACATTCAACATACTTGCTACCAACTTTCTGGCCTCAATATTTCTTTAGTGTTGCAAAGTTTTGGAGGTTTTTTTATATAGAAGACACAGTATGATTCATCCTATCTGAAGCTTGGAGGAACCTCTTTGCTTATTGCTAAAATTGCTTAGCCAGCAAGAGGACTTACTGTGGGATAGGCCTGTGAAATAAATGAGGACAGATATACCTCAGTCACAAAATGTACTTCACTCTAAGTGGCCCAGCAAACCTCCAGGAATCTTAGTCTATGCTGGGGAATTTGTAAATCTGATGAACAGCTAGAGGTAAAAGCATAATTAAAAGATTCAAAGCTAAAGGTTACAGTATTCAGACATTGAATTCCTGCTGGTTTAGGAAATTACTGACATCATATATAACATTTCAGAAGTCTTTCTGGGGTAGAATTTTAGTGGAAGAACTAATTTTCTTTTGTTGAAATCATTTAGCTGCACAAAAAGTGCAATTTTGTTTCTTTAGGTGGTACTGCAGCTGCCACTCAGGAACACTAAATTCCAGCTAGCAGTAGCTAGCTGGGGCTCTTAATAAGGAACATATTTGATCTTTAATGTCATTTTTCTTTCCTCATCGATACTCTGAACTTGGTTCAACAGTTCTTTTAAGGCTTCTCACTTCCCGGAACAAACAGAGTGGGACTGTGTACAAAAGTCTTCCTTCAGTTTAGTTTGCAGCTTTTTCTTATGGTGTGTACAGATCTGACAAAGTTGACAATTCAGGATGAGGCTTGACAATGCCCCACTTAGTAACTAAAAATTTAATTTTACTTTACATTGATAAATTGGTGTACTGGATTTTGACCTGTTTGCTGCAACAAAAATTTCTGCATCTTTTGAGGTTTAAAATTAAAGGATATTTAAGAAATATTTTAAGAAGACAGCTGAGAGATGAAACAAATTACTTCTGGGCACTATCGGCCTCCTTAGATTTACTCTTTTTTATGTTATAAATTCAAAAGTACATGCCATAATGTTGTCGATGCAGCTCTGCTGTCCATTATATATATATAATACATGTCCATTGATGATGCTCCAGTTACCTTTGGCAAGCAGTGCGCACTGCTGAAGTAATATTTTCAGGAACATAGATTTTGTTTTCTGTCCAGTGCTCTTTGACCAAGACCAGACAAAACTGGTTACAATAAGATGTATGTTTAAGCTTGAGACACCTTAAAAAGAAACCACCATTGATAGCAACATGCTCACCAACACTGCTGGTACAATGTTAGTAAAACAATTTTAAACCCATCTCTTGTAAAAAGGATCCTATATCAGCAGTACTTTATCATGGGGAATAGGAAACACTATATTGTTGAAAGAGAACAGTATGAGTTGTCACTTATCCTGTTGATACCCTAGGGATAACTGGCAATGTAAGGACAACCTTCAGTTGTCTTGAGGATATCTATACTTCAGCACATTCTGAGAATGGATGGCTAGTCCTTTTGCCATTCTATGGGCATTTCTGAGATTCCAAAATTCCAAGATATCTTGTATATCTGTGATAACTAAATATTCAACTTGAGTTTTGCTGCACCATTCACTTGGGAGAATATGATGTGCCTGGATCAGGTGTAGGTTGACAAGTGCATTGCTTCCAAATCAGACAGGATCAAGGGATTTTATGCTGAATTTGCAATGGTTACAGGAGGCCAGATGACACGTTATTCAGGTTCACTTTAATCTGGCACTACAAAGGTTAAAAAATGGATTTACTATACCATTTTTTACAGCCTAAGTTTCCTAGGAAAAAAAGTCTTAACTGAGAAAGTCATGCCACAGAATTGCTTTTAGTGATTGTACAACTTAGTTAGCAAATTCTAGCTTTCTTTTGCCTCATGTTGAACAGGATTTGGTTCTCGTTTCCACACAAAGAAACTGAATAAATTACCTTCAAACACATTTGTTATTATGCAATAGGTTTTTTTTCAATCCTCTCTGCTAGAGTAGCTATATTTTACATGAATATTAATTAATTAAGCCCAAGAGAGTAAGAAAAGAAGGGTATGAAATTGCCTATATATCCTAGTGATTACAATACCAAGAAGTATGGTTCAAGATTTTGTTTCAGATGAAACTTATTTATTCAATGTGAAGTGAAAACTTTTCAGTAGTCTCTGGAAATTTCCAACCAGTTTTCACTTAGTTTAGTATTTCTGCTCACTATATTATAACTGTATGCTGTACGTTTAAAAAGCACACATTGGTTTTTTAAAATAAAACCCTTATCTACATTGCTTATAATGTAGACATCACAAGTTGTTAAAAAGCTCTTTTTCTCTCATGTTATTATTGTTTACACTGCAAAAGTCCCTATGCTCACTTAGGCTGTGTATAGATTCATCACAATAAAATCCAGTCAGAGGGCATCACAGAAACGATTCCAGATTAGTCAGAAGTAAATGTGTGTCAAATTCTACTTCTCTAGAAGGTTTTAAGGACTGTGAAATATAAGTCATAACCTTCCTCAATATAATTAGGTTTCTACAATAAATCTTTCAAATGAAAATGCTTTCCCTGTCAGCATTCATGTATCCACTCCCCAAAGGTTGTTTGAGTAAGTTATGAGCAACAGAAGAAAGATTTCAGGTATATTAATCCACTAAACCACCACACCATGATTGCTACTCAGAAGATGCCATAAGTCTGTGTCATTTACCTCCTTTCAAACTTTCAGTTAAGGTACTCCACAACTCTCTCCTGACCTGTCCTCTTTTTCTGACTTAAAACCTATGCACATTTTCCTGATCTGAAATTAATTCTCCAGATTACAACCTCTGACATTCTAGAACTGGATTTTCTTCCTACAGCTAAATAAAATTAAGTGTAATAATATGTTATGACAAAGAGCTAGGAGAATTGCTGTGTTCCTATACTGACATATTTTATGTCTCCCTGCTGCTGGATAAAATCAGTTCCTGACACCTCAGAAACCCCATATTCAACACTCTCCCTGTTGGAGTGTATGGAAAGATACTCCATTTGCTCAGTACACTGCTGTAAGCCCAAGACTTCTGCCTGTTGTTTTTAGTGAGTCTTCGTGCAGGTCATTCAAAATTGCAGAAATCATTACAAAAAATTAATTTGCACAGGAGCTTGATAATTATGGAAGCAACTTCTTCCCCCAGCACTCTCTTGAAGATAATAAATACAGGGCTGCTCTATTCAGAGCTGCTTAAACTAGATCAGTTTTGCACTTCTACAGGAACAGAATTCCAAGTTTATAGTAGTTTAGATAGTGCTTCATAAATTTATGGTTCCTGACTTTGATGACAAATAAGTAGAGAAGTTGGATCAAAATTCTAGGTATTGTTGCTTAATTGTCAGCAACTTTATTGTGTTTAAGTTCTCAAATTCTGTGTCTCAGGCTAACCTCAATAAAAAGAAAGATATAAAAATAAAATATAATTGGAACACAATATTATTCTGGTATTCAACTATTGTGGAAGTCATGTTAGACTGAAATTGAGCAGCTTCTGTATGAAAAAGTAAAAGAAAAATATATAAAATAATGGCATTACCTGCTCCACTGTAGTGCTCATCTGAGGAAAAAATAAAAGTGGATCTGTGGAAGACAGCAACACAGAGAAAGAAGTAGATAAGCATAAAGCCATACAGCAAAACTGACTCTAATCTCCTGAATGCTTGGCCATGATCACAGTGTTGTCATGGACTAACATTCTGTACCAGGATACACACACCCTGTGACATAGAAGACACTGGGGAGAGAGCTGTTATTCTACTGTCCATGCACCTGGAATTGTGTGCTGTATTAGGCAGTGTTAACTGAGGTTTAGTTGTGGTAAATAGCCAAGATATCCTGGGCCAAACTCTAACTAGACATCCAATATAATTTCCCAGTGACCAGATTAAGGTTATAGTGTATTTGTGACCTGGAAATGCTTTGAGACCTTTCTATTGCTTATTTTTTAAAGCATAAAATTCTTGTAATTTTGTTGGGATTTGGGAAAATGTTGACAGGGCAACATTTTAACGTAGTGTGAGGTCTCTAAAAATGTGTTTATACGACACACATGTCTCAGGCTAAATTTGCTCTTTCCTCTGAAATCATTAGTTTTAATCCTTCAGCTTTGAATTCATTGTTGGTTTTCTTCCAGGATTGCATTCTTCCATTATAGACTGGTAATAATAATGCTTGGTATTTATAGAGCACTTTATATTCTCAAATCTCTGTGCAAGCATTCATTATTTCATCACTATAGATTTAGAATAATTCAGTCCTATTTTAGGAGAGCCAAATGGAAGGCATTGAAACACTGAGGACTTCAATCTCAAAACAAGTAGTGACAGAAATGGCAAAAATCAGAGACCTCTGACTTCTCAGATCATGGTACCTACATAGCATTTATCAAAATAGTTACTAAAATTAATCAAAAGGAAAAACCAAAGCAGAAAGCAACTTACAAAGGTCAACATATGTCATTGACTAAACCATACCATTATTACTGAGAGCTCAGAGCAATAATGGAGTTGGAAATTTTGTGACATTTATTTTGGATAAAAGTGAAAATACAAGTTGTAATTCTGAAAACCACTCATGCACTACTGGTTTGAGGCACATTTTTGAGAAAATATTTCGGAAATAGTTTCATTGGTTTTTTTCCCCCAGGATTAGGAGCATTTAAAATAAATCAATTTATTTACTTAGTTATTCTTCCACTCTTTTTTCCCCTGTTCTAGATGAAACATGCTTTCACATCAGATGAAACCACATTTGTATCCAGTGAGTAACATGTACTTGTAATATCCAGTGTGTGAAGAACTGGAAAAATATAAAATACATCCAGCTAATTTTGCATTGTTCTCCAAGAAATATGTACTTCAGAGTTTATTTCCAATAGCAGATTTTAATTAAATAAAACCAATCTGTTGACTTTTTTTGTCTTAATTGAGCTGAATTATGCAACACTTAGAAAATCAGGCAAGAAGTCTGGAAAGTTAAATGCTCCCCCATTTGTCCATTGTTCCTCATTAGAAGACAATAAGATGCGAGGTGGTTAACCCTCTGGAAGTCAAAAATCTTTACAAAAGCTACCAACAATTATAAACAACCACTTACCATGTCATAACAAATTACCTTTTCTCAGCTGACTCATCTAAATTGATTCCTCACACGCCCCCTACTCTTCTGCAATTGCCAAGTAATTTACTTCACATTTGCAGTGGGCTGGAAGCAGATAGAATGATCCAGCTGAAGTGCTGAATCCTTGACAACAGTAGCATGTTTGCATGTAAACAACTGTGCTGCAAGGACCTGAGCAAATCCTCTCCCATTGTGGGGCTCTTTCTGCCTGAGCTCAGAGCCAGCTTTGGCACAGTGCAGCTGGTGACACTGGGAGAGGCTCCTTGAGAGAGCTCCATGGGGAGGCTTACAAGGGCTGGCCCATGGGAGCTGATTTCAGGCAGAAGCTTTTGAACTTGGTCCCTGCTTGAGTCACAGCTCCCACCATAGCCAAGCCTATACTTGACCATGGAGTCCCTGGTCTGGGGCCCCAAACCATGAACAGACTTTGCAGCTGGATATCAGTTGCTCTATCTCTCAATTTTTGGGTACAACACTTCATTATGTTTAGAATCACATCAGATAGTAAGGTGTGATCCAGGAGTTCCAACTGATTCAACAATGTGATCCATATAGTCAGCAGCTTTGATTTTCATTTTGTCTGTGTAAACATATTTAATAAAATGGCAGATGGTACAATTTACTGTATCACTGCCAGAAATGTTTTGATTTCAACATGTTTATGATCAATTAACATTTAGCATTCCCTACACAAAGTGTGCATTGTACACCTAAGACACATAGGTTTATTCTTATCACTCTATTAGATGATTGAAGTAATAAAATTGCTCATAATAAACATTTGTCTTTATTGTTGAATATGGAATTTTTACTTTCCATACAGTAGAGTGAACAAATATTCACTTGATGAATATTTCTAATCATTATCAGAAAGCAGTTGTGAATATAGGTGACTTGAATAGCAGTTCACACTGGAAAACAGGTTTGAGGGTACTGTGTTTGAGTTTTGCACCCCAATCTGCCCATCTGAAAATAAACTCTACAAACTTTTAGAACATCTGTTGTGAAATCTGTGAAGGAAATCCTGCAGTTGTAAGCTGTATCATTAGCAGTACCTGGAATTTTCCTGTTAGCTGTTGAGGAATCCGTTCAGCACAGGTAGCTGGGTTTGCACTGCAGGTTGAGCTCTGGGTGGGAGGAGCCCGAGGCGAGGGGCCATGAACTGGTGCTGACCCTCTGCATAACAAAGGGGTCCTTTGGCCCAGCCAGGTGAGGGGCACAGAGACACAGCAGGAGCCAAGGACTTTTGTGGGCTTAAACTGTGAGCATACAAAAGCCCAGGTAGCCCTTTGTTCAGGGTCCTTTCTGAGACACCCGGCTCGAGCTGTTATTCCGGTGTCACATGAAGATTGAATTATTTTAAGGATCCAGCAGTCTGGCACTCTGTTATGAGAAAGAGTTGAGCTGGTAAAGAAACCTTGTCTGACTGTTTGAGTTGTGGGGTCAATGGGGCACATGTCAGGTCCCTGGAGCCACAGACTGTGAAGGGACTTCGGACCCAGCAATGAAAGTCTCTGATTGTGGAATTGTGACTGACAGAGGGGCTCCTGGATGGTCAGACAGGAAAGTTTCCTTAACACAGTCCTGTATTTGCAACATTCACAGAAGCATCTGATTCTCTTTCCTGTATTATCACGTATCAGAATCCCCTAATCATTTTAACTTCAAAGAGAATTCCAAGCAAAATGAGCATCACAATAAGAGGGAAAGTGGACAGCTTCAAAGTTAAAGCCTCTGTCTTTTGGTTTGAAAGCCTCTGTGGGGTTACAACTCACAGACCTTGTTGAGATGTTAGCCTCAGCTTAGCTTCTGATGGAGGGCAGTGGACTGCACAAGGTTTCTATGTTATTTGACATGCATCTGGGACTTTTTGCAAGAAGAAAGGGATTGAAAACTGAAATTAGTTTTCTACCCTGGAGAATTTTTTTGATATAGAAAATAGCTGTCTCCAGGTCTGTGCCCCAGGCTTCTTTAGAAGATTCCTTCATGACTTGTCATCGGCATAAAGGCTTTCTGAGAACTCTGCACACTGTGACTTCTTACCTATGTAGCTGAATTTTCAGGCTTGAAAACCTATAAAATGGAGGCAATGTGAGGGTCAAGCAGGCTTTTATTAGGCAATAACTGATTGATTACCTCTATAGAATCTAGTACCACTACAAATACTGGGCTCGAGGAGCTTTGTTTGCTGCAGTCTGCTCCCCTACAGCTGAAGCTGGTGCTTGTCATGACAGAGGAGAAATCAGTGTCTGTCTGTGTAAGTATTCCTTCTCTATCATCCTTCATCTCCGGTTCTCCTGGAACTGATGAGTTCTAAGAGAAAAATATCCCCTCAGACACTCACCTCAGCAGGGATACCAGTGCATTTAGCACCAGCATTATCAATTAAACATTAATGCCTAGCTATTGAGCCTCAATTAGAAGTCAGTGTATAATACCTGTAGGGGTGGATGGAGATGAAATGAATTCTGTCTCAGCTGTACATGGCATGAAGAGCACTTCCTATCTGTCACACTTGCAAGCCATTACCAGCTCTGCCATTTTGGCTTTGCACTGAACCATACCGGGAATGTCACACAGCTGAAAGCTGCCGTAAGAGGGGTGATTCCTCAGGCCTGGCCAAAAGCTGAAGCCTTGATCCTGTCCATTTGCATTCATATATCTTAAAAAACAAGTTCAGTTTCATGATGAGCTCTTGCCCAGGATATATACTGCTTAAAGGTGTTTTATTTTGATTTAAGTAAATTTGAAAACATATGAATGTCAGATTTCTTGGCTGCTAACACTATGTCAGAATCTGAATAAGCTGTCTGTGTAGATAAGTTCTTGGAGCGGGCATTGAAAGCAAGTTGTTTTCAACCCATGAGATTTTTAATAACTGAGTAGCTTTGTGTGGCATATCATGAGATAGCATTCAGTGTTTGTGACTATTCCAAGTGGGAGATTATTCTGAAGAGTGTTTCTTCTCCTGGGAAAAGAGAATTAATTCTTCCAGCTACAGGATGGGAAATATCATATTGTCTTCCAGTAAAGCATGGAAGCCTTCTGCTCTTAAGTAAGTGTTTGCCAGGGGATTCTAAATGACTGCAATAGCCTATAAGTAAAATATTACATAGGTCACATTACAAACATCTCTAGACTGTCCTAGAAAAATCTAGTATGCTCACAACCCCTTGTGTATATATATATATATATATATGTGTGCCCAAGGAAGAACAAAGAACAACTCAAATAATTTATACTTTGTTTTAAACCAAATTTGCTATTATTTACATACAACAAGACTAAAATTATTTTTAATTTTCTCACCCCCCCCAAAAAAATCTTTCACACAAGCAATTGTATTGCACATGCTTGATGACAAAAAAGCTCCACACCAGAATCCCATGTTGGTTTTGTGCAAAACTTACCATTTGAAGTATGAATCTTAAAAATTAACTTTATAGTTAGGCTTTAATATCTATTCACCATATCAGGACGAGCACTAACCATGCATGAGAACATTTGAAAGATACTAAGAACACACTTTTTGACCTTAAACCAAACACATGAACAGAATGCACACAATATATTTTGTGATATCCTCTCTAATTATGCATTTTGTTCACTGAGGTACAAGTAAGAGAACATAGCTGAAATAATCCTGCAGAATTTACAGCCCTGCAGATGAACGCCTTAAATTGCTATATAATGAGTTTCTTGCAATCTACCTTTTTTTTCCCCCCTCATATTTACCTCTGCCAAGGAAGTGCCAAAGAACATTAAAAGTCTCTAAGTCTTCAAAATATTGAAATCAAACTTAATTCTAAACCCTTCATACTAAAATGTGATGTTCTACTAACAAGCAAGAATGTAGGAATGAAATTCTTAGGAAAAGCCTTTTTCTTTTTTTTTTTTTTTTTTCATCTAGAACAAAAGAATATATCCTATAACATATGTCTTAAGTGGTTTTTAACCCAAGTCAGTTGATTGAAGATACTTGAGTAGTTATAGCGTAATTCTGTCATTTTTGAGGAAAGCTTTTATACTGGCCCATGTTACATAAACAAAGCCCTAAGAGAATTTTTATACTGATTTCTGTTTGAAGTTCTCATTGGACACCTGTAAATTAAACAGGTCCCAGTCCTACAAAATCTGATGTTACTTTACTGCTCAACTGATGCAAAATGATCTATAGAAGTTTGACAACTCTTTAAATTGAGCTCTGAGTATTTCCTAAGTACATAAATAATCAGAGACAGTACTTTGAAACCATGCAGAGTTGTGGATGTTCAAAACCCTTGCTGTATTAGACCTTTACTGGTATTTATTACTGATTCAATTTTCATTACCTATAATCTGAAATGTAAATGGCAAACTGTCTTCTTTGCAAACATCAGTGACAGACACCAAAGTCCCTGTCCCCAAATTATTTAGACTTTACTTAGCTTTTTGCTTTGTGTCAATTGAGTTCAGAGATGGAACAGAATGAAGCAACAGCTACAGTGTGTTCCCTCATATTGTGATAAAGATTATGCTACTCAGTATTGGCAATTAGATAGCTGCGTTCAGTTTTAATAACTCTCCTTCCTTCTTAATTATTTTTGATCAGCCTGATCTTCCCAGGCATGTATGAGGCAATTTTGTTGGGTATGAGAAAGGTGTTCTCTGGCATCAACAGCTCTATGACTGGTGCAAATGCTAATAAAATTTAAAAAATAAAAAGCCAAGCCTGCTAATTGTGAGTGATTTTCTTTCTCATCCCAAGCTGATGGAGAAATAATTTTGATGAAAGATTCAGAGTCAGGAAGCATCAAGTGAGCTCACTCCAGATTCATTTCCCTTTCCAAAAGCAAATAGTTGTGGCTGGAGTATGGAGCTGAATTTTATCTGCCCCATTCATGGTGGGATGAGTAGGCCATATATTTGTCAGACATTTAATTTAATCAATACAATTTAATTATGTTTTGATGCAAAACCACCTGTGACCTTCCATCTGCTAACAAAATTCATCCATCCCTGCACATATACACACACTCTTCAAAAGAAAAAAAAATAAGGATTGGAATTCCTGGAGGTATAAAGGAAATAAGGTCTCTGACTATTGCAGCTGGACACATCTGCTCATACTGTCTTTCCAGAGAGTCGGTAGAAAGGGGCTTGCTACCTGGATTGCCTTTAAAGAAAGAGTTGAGAAGCATCCATTTAGAGAAAATAAAAATTGCCTAGGTGAGCTGATGGAAGCAAAAGTGATGAAAGTGACGTATTTCAGTTCATGCTGTGCAGGAGAAGAGACATATTAAATGTGGCTTTGGGAATAAAGCTCTCCTTTTTTATCCATAGAAACTTGACAAAATACTTAGCAAAAAAAAACCTTTTATGGTCTCTTTTCAAGAAAAAATGTTGAAAGCAACCAAAGAGGATAATTGCTGTGCCATCCCTACCTGCCAACAGAGACCAGGAGAATAATTTCTTGTTGAATCAAAGGATGCACTAATTGATACCAGCCCACACCAGATAGGCAAAGCATGGGAAGGCAGTCTGATCTCTCTTTATCCCAGAGTGAAACTGGATTCACATTCTCATGTTTCTCTTTCTCTCTGAAAAGCTGTCCCTAGTAATAATTATCAATTAAAATTTAAAAGTAATTTAAAATAAAGAACTTAATTTCTGAAAAAAAAAAAATCAGGATTTCAAAGACGTTTCCTGCTACAGCCAAATGAAAGTCAAAATAGGGAGAATTTGGATCAAACACAAAGTGATGCATACTTCATACTGGCAATCACCAAAGCAAATATTGCTGTTTGCAATATCAGCTAAAGATTGGACAAAAGATTGGACAGTTTTAGAAAATATTTCTCATCAGTCAGCTAAGTTACAATGTTCTTTACTATTAGTGTTTTCCTATATCAAATTTTGTTTTCATTAAAAATATTTCCTAGTTTACTTACCTGCTTGTATTAATATCATTCTTCCAAGAATTTCAAAGTAATATAATAATTTGGTAAGTACCCTGCTTTTTGGAGGGGTTTTGTAGTTGTTTGTATGTTTGTTTTGGGCTTTTTTTTTTTTTTTTGGAGATTCCAATATAAGGAAGTGACTAAGATTTCATAGAAAAGATTAGGAGAAAATCTGAATTTCCTGTGAGCCAGTCCTGGTAAACTCAGACTGTGTTTATAATTCTGGAACAGAAAATAAAATGAGTACTGGATCTCAAACAAAATTCCTTTCCTCAGTATTAAATAGGAAGGAAGTCCAGGCTCCTCTGGGTATAGACAGAATTGGCTCTCTACTACTGAAACAGAATTGTGATAGACTGTAGATTCTTTCCAACAATATGTATGCAGAACTCTGCCGATTAAAGAAAGTATTTTCTTATTTCCAAGTTGGGATTATACTTGCTATTTTTTTCCAACAAATATGTAAAATTCTCCATTGTCATTTTCTATTGTATATGTCCTCAGGCATATGATTGCCTCTTTCAACTAGAGAACCTGCAAGTTCTTTCAAAAATACATTTAACTCACAGGCTGAAATAAAAAGGTAAAAAGAAATTTCCACACCTTTCAACACAGAATTTAAAAAACATCAGATTTTCTTGATAAAAGAAATGGAGCTTTATAGTTGAATGAGGCATTGAATGTTCTCTTTCTCCTCCCCCCCAACCTCGCCCTCCCCCCTTTTGTTTTTTGGGGGTTTGTTTGGGGCTTTGGGGTTTTTTTTTGGTTTTTTTTTTATTTTCATTTTTTTTCATACTTAGATCTCATTCATAAAAAATAAAGGGAGAAAAAGGATTTTTTAAAAAGATAAAAGATAAAATAAAAATGTTTAAAAGACATTTTTAGTGAAAAATAAGAAGATTAAGTGTTGCATCAACTTTCTGAATTTTTGAATACTGTCTATTTCTACGTTTTTGTTGGATAAAGAATAGCTTTCATTTGTGAGATAAAAAGGACAAATTCATCTTGAGCTCTATTCCCCTGCAGCTTATATATTTTCATATATTGGTGTAATTTGGAACTACAATCTAGTCATAATTCAGTTCCTGTCTTTAGTAAAAGCATGTGCCTCTAATTTGCAATCAATTTCTGCATTTGACACATGGAAATAATGAATATCCTCATCTACAGCTGGAGACATAGGGAGAAAAGAGTGTGCAGCACTTTGTGGGCTGAAATGTCTGGGTGTTTCCTTCTCCTAGGCTTTGGAGCCTCAGCATCCAAATCATGCTAATATTGTGCTATAATCATTGTGTGAATAAAGATCCTCAGTTTAAAGTTTTCTCTTATCTCCTTTGAACAAGCAACTTGAATAATTACATAAACATGAGTGAGAATTTGATGGCACCAGTTGATCGTGGAGAGTTTGACATTGTGTAAAGTATGAAATGTCATGCAGCTTCCAAAAGCAGGTATTTGTGAACATGTTCATCTCTAAATGTATGTCATAGCTGCTATTATTTTTCTCATGGTTGTCTTTTACTGAACAAAAACCTGTAAAAGAAACAATATCTGGAAACAATAATTGTCAAAATAAATATGTTGTTTTAAATTGCATTCTTTTCAAGAAGCCTCATGCCTGATTTTCAAGGCATAGCTGTAAAACTAATTTCCCAGTGTGCAGAGATTTTGATGAAGGTTTTCTGTGCTAAGCTACTGAATTTAAGAAGACTACATTAAAGTGCATCATAAAGAAGTCATCTTAGGTTAGTGTTCCACTCCTTTATTTTAGATGGAATGAGATGTGCTTATGTATTTACCATGGCTTTTTAATATTTTATTTTACTGTGATGATAGCTGCGATCTCCAGACATGACCAGGATCCCTTTCTGTTAAGCAAAGTATAAACAGAATTATAAGCCTTCCTCTAAAAAGCTTTTAGAAAAGCATATCAAGTAAGGAGGAAACAGATTAACAGAGCACAGTTCAGTTGAAACAATTCTATACTAGAAATATCTCCCAACAGAATACCCTCTGTAGTCCTAGGAAAAGAGAGCAACTGTGAAGGTTTAAACACCTGAGGAAGAGGGGGAAGAAAAATATGGCATTTCTTGATCATTTTACCTGTCACTAATGAAATCACTGCTAGGTGGGTGCATGGAACCTGCTTGATAGCAGCACCAGATTATAATAATGGAAAAGGGAAGTGCTGCATGGAACTGGCACAGCAAACACACTTGAATAAAAAGATCTGCAGCTATCTCCACTAAAATCTGGCCAGCTCACTACAGCTGATATCTCTGCACTTGTGGCTTTAGGATTTCCTCTAATCATCACAATAATACAACAGCAGTAGATACTTAATGCTACACATCAAGAATTTTCTGTTGTAAAAGAATTGGTCAATAGTAAGGATATTAAACGGAATGCTTCACAGCTAGTACAAGACGGTTTAGACTTCCACTAGGGTTTTAAACTGTAATGAATATTAAAAAACAGTTTTGTAAGAATCCTTAGGCCTTTCTGAATATTTTTTCCTACTGTGACATAAATAGTCTTATAGTTATTCCCCCTAAGAAATATGTACAGATTAATTATGCAAAAGCTTACAGATGCAAATTTTTTTTCTTAATAAGCATGGTTACTAGCTGGGGCTGAATTCTATGGGAAATAATTAATAGTCATAGAAGTCACTTCCAACAAAAGCCTGATGAAAGAGAGGTGGCATAACTGCTCATAAAGGTGATGCATTGTAATATTAATCAAGAAAATAGATGCCATATAAAAGCAAAAGGTCAGCTACTGTGAAATGTAGGGAAAAGGAGTGCATCATAGAATCATAGAATATCCTAAGCTGGAACAGGCTCACAAGGGATAATTGATGTGCCTGAGACCTTTGTGCAAATGCTTCTCAAACTCTGTCAGATTTGGTGTTATAACTGCTTTCCTGGGAAGCCTGTTCCAATGTCCAACCACCTGCTGGGTGAAGAACCATGTCCTAACATGTAATTTAAATCTCCCCTCTAAAAGCTTCATGCCATTTCATCAAGCCCTGCCATGGTCACCACAGAGAAGGAATGGGTGCCTGTCCCACCACTTGCCCTCACGAGTCTCCTCCAGGATGAACAAGTGATGTCAGCTACCCCTCATATGATTTCTCCTCCGGACCCTTCATCATCTTTGTAGATCTCCTTTTGAAGCTTTCTAATAGCTTAGAATCCTTATATTGCAGTGCCCAAAACAGCACATAGAACTTGAGATGAAGCTGCATGAGCACAGAGTAGAGCAGGACAATCCCCCATTTCAGCTGTCTCATAATGCTGTGCCTAATGCACCCCAGGATATAATTTTCCCTTTTGGCTGTCACAGCACAGTGCTGACACATTCAACCTGCCATTGACCAGGATATAGGCATGCTGCTTTCAGCTGAGGTAGAGTTAATTTTCTTCACAGTGGCTGGTATGGGGCTGTGGTTAGGATTTATGCTGAGCACAAGGTTGATAACAGAGAGATGTTTTTCTTATTGTTGAGCAGGGCTTACACACAGCCAAGGCATCTTCTGCTTTTCGTACTGCCATACTGGTGAGGAAATTGGTGAGGTTGCCTGCGAGGTTGGAAGTAGACAGAGCCAGGACAGGTGACCCAAATTGACCAAAGGGATATTCCAGACTGTATGACATAATTCTCAGTGTAGAAAGTGTGGGGAAGAAGAAGTAAGAGGGAGCATTTGAAGTCTTGTCTTGACTTGCCTTCCCAAATTAGTTACATGTGATGGGGAGATGGTTGAACACCTGCCAGTCATGAGAAGCAGTGAATTAATTCCTGTTTTGCCTTGCTTGTGTGTGTTTTTACCTTCCCTATTAAACTGTTTTTATCTCAGCTCATGGGCTTTCTAACTTCTACCTTTCCAGTTATCTCCCTGATTTCTCTGCTGGGGGAGTGAGTGAGCGGCTGCCTGGGGCTTGGCTGCTGGCTGGGGTTAAGCCACAACAACAATACAGCAGGTGAGCATTTAAGACACTTTAACTGTACATTACCTTTCAAGTAAGAGGTTCCTGAAAGTATTTACAAAAAGCATTATCAGTATTACTAAAATTAGTCAGAATTTTGGTCCTTTTTTTCTTCAAAAGACAAGAAATTCTGCCAATAGCTAGGACAATATTAAAAATTTAGGGCAAGTGAGACTTGGAGAGAATTTAGAGTGTGATTTAATACTCTCAATCACAAATTTGCAGCCATTGCTGTCTAACAATTTAGAGGATAGGAGAAATGCTCATTTCTTCCATCTTTCTCTTTGATAGGTTACAAAGATAACTTACTATATTTGAACACTGGGAAGATATCTTCAATACTGGTTAAGCAATGGTTCAAGATATAAAAAATCAAACCATAATTTTGTCAGCTAATTCTGTCAGCTATGTCAGCTGTGTTTCTTAGTCACAGTATCTTGAAGTTTACAGACCTCATTTTGAAGAGTAAACCTTGAAAAAAACTATTTCAGCATGGCTTCATGCATTGCCTCCTCTGTTCTCCTCTACCTTAGACTTTCCATTTTCCACATGCCTATTCTGAATCCTCCTCACAGTTTCTGTGTCTGAGTCTGCATTTTGCTTGGTGCTTTTAGACTCTTCCTGTTTATCCCACTGTCTCATATTTCCTTGGACTGATCTCCTATTGTTATCTCATGTCCCTTCACAACAAATCCCATTTCATTATTAAGACACTTTCATCCATCTTCTTCTTGGCATACCTACTCCAAGCAATTTCTACCTCATGCATTCTCTGTCAGTCATGAATTTTGAAGGTGACTTCAATACTCCAAATGGAAATGTTTGAGATTGCTTCAGCAATGCCAGCCAATGGGGAAATATTCCCTTGACTGTGGAAGACTGGTGAAAAATCCTCATTGTTCTTCAATATTAACTTTCAATCTCAAAAAATGCTCGAAACGTATTAGCAGATTTTTTTTCTTTATTTATCGATCAGTGTTTCTCTATTTATTTGCTTATTTTCTGGCATCAAGTAATTTCGCCTAACCTTCAGGGATTTTTGTTTGCTATCATTTCAGAGGTGGGGAAAGAAAGACAAGTTTAAAAATGCATATGTTGTCCTTAATGTGCTGTAACAAGATTGGCATGGTACCAGTGATGTTTGAATTTCTCTCTTAGGAAGACTAAGATAGTTCAAGCAGCTGCACTGAAATTGCATTGAAAATGGATACTTTGCAAATTCTCCCCATAAATGAAAGTTTAAATTACAAAAAGCCGTCTGACCGGTTATCTCTTAGTAAAGTGCTTTACAATTTGCATATAAACTTCATTTATTTTTCTAATTACAAAGAGTAAAATGCATTCATTTTGCTTTTGATTACAAGCAGTTGTGCCAAACACCTGTGACTACCACAAATTCTAATTTGTTATTTATTTACTTCAAAGCAATCTTATAATCTAAATGATTCAAAGCATCAAAGACCTTAATTATTGATAGTCAGTTTGAAGGGTTACACTTTCCATGTCCTTGGGCTGAAGGCACTTGTCTGTTTTCTTCTCCTCAAGTACACACTTGGCTGAGCTAAAGAACATATGATTGTGTTATGCAGTGTTTTGGAAATTACATTCTTATTTAATGGGTACTAGATTAGACAATACCAAGACTGACAACTCCAATCTGGAATCTACTAAAGAAAAAAAAGTCTTATTTTACCTTGAAAAAAAGCTGTGTGTATATCACATGTATTGTGCAAGTTCAATCTGTCTCCACAACACTGATGTTTTGTGAATACCTTTCATTTATTCCAGACAGAAATACACCAAATTTACCCTATTGCAATGAATGTGCACATGGTGTGTCCTGTCATGATCAATATTTTATACTTTCTTACAATTTAATTAAAACATTTAAGTGGTTAAAAAATTCTTATACAAGTCAGAAGGGAAAGGATGAAAAGGTCCTCAATACAAACAAGACACTTAGCTAATATGTATGTCCTAGGGTGCATAGTCCTAGATCATGCACGTGCTTGCATATCACAATGCAAACCTTCAGACACAGATTCTACGTTGCCTCTGTCTGCAAAGCATGTATTTTCTAGAGTCTTGGATCATCATAGCTGCTATATTCTCATAGTACCTTGAAGGTGTGGCATATTAGATCAATTTCTAGGAGCTGGGAGTACTCAGAGCTTCAGATAATTTAGATAATTTTTAATCACTCTATTATCCTCTACAATATTTTACCTTAAACTCTTAAGTCCTTTAATTATAAGAAGGGTCATATCACTCCTTAAGCCTCCATAAAACTGATCACAATGCATAGTTTGATGTCTAAGTTCCTCACCTCTATTCTTTTACTTTTAAACTAATACCTTAAGCTTTATTTCAGAGATGGAATTCCCAGGGTACAAGGAAACAGGTACAGTTTTCATTGTTCTTTAAATATGTTCATAGAGTGTCCTGTAATCTGTCTGCCAGTACTTCCTTATCGTGGTCTCATTCCTTTACGACTGGTCTGGCACCCACTGCTTCATTGTTTGACTGGTAAGACCCAAGCTCCTTGTTTTGGCTGCATGCCATACTACATACACCGCATTCAGTCTGGTGTTGCATGATGTAAAAGATCTGGGGAGAATCCTGTTCCATAGGAATCAAGGAGTGAATTAAGGAGGATATGCACAGTAGCCAATACAAGGCAAATGCATGGATACAGTACATATAATGTCCATATGGATATACATATGAACCCATGAGGTAGGTTAGACCTGTGGCTGTATAAACCATATCAGTTCCACTGGCTGAGGAGTGAGGTGAGGTTGTGAATGGTTTATGTGTGTCCCAGCCATACTGTGGTACATCTTCAGAATATGGTCTCCTGTAAGTGCAATGCTGATATTTTAATAAACTGCTTAAATATTCCTCAAATGACTTGTTAAGACCTGGATTCAAGATTCACCTTCTGTAATATGACAGTGGAAACTTTTTCACATCTAGAGTTCTAGGTTTTTGTTTTCCTATCTTTTTACTCATGATATCATATCTTCTACAAAATAACCACCAAATCATCTGTTCTGCTCTTGGAAACTTCAAGAAAAGTCTCAAGAATTCCATTGCAATAAATAATATGCAATATCTAAGTATCTTAATACTGTTTTCATATTTTCAATTAACAATAATCTTCCTGGAAATGCAAAATGATTTTAAGTATATAATCTGTGCATGCTAACAGCATTAATAGGAAGAGACTAAATATTAATCAGAAACTGTAATGCACTTAATTGTTCAACTAACTCTTGACTTTCTAGGCAGCACCGTCTCGGGATGGTTACATTTTATATGTCCTACAATGGTAAAGAGAATATGGCAACCATAAGTATGTGGTAATCCCACAGAAAGATATAGATGTTTTTATTAAACCAAGGTTTTTAAAGTTTTAATATCTCATAAATAATGAAACATAGCAGCACACAAATTGTGAGCTCAATGTGCAAATTGTGTAACAAAGTTGTGCCTGCTATTGTTAGGGTTTCATCAGAAGCAATACATGAAACAGAGGAGAGGATACTTGAATCTTCAACCTAAGACTGAATAGAGGCCTACCTGAGCCAGGATAATAAACATACTGCTGTAAGATTCTAAATTAAAATTTTTCTTCAGCCAACAAAACATGATTTTGCAATTCTATTATAAATATATAAAAAAGAGTTTTTCAAGAGTATATAAATACATATGTATATATGTGTGTGTGTAGATATATATAAAAGAAAATTGACTACTCAGGCTTTCCTGCTGAAGTTAACATTCACAAGGAAACAGCACACATAATGAAAAGCATATTAAAATCTTAATTTATTTTTATCTTAACAACCTAATGCGTTATTGTTAACTGAGGGAAATAAAATTATTTAACTCCACTGCTTTCCATTTCTTTAAATCACTACTTAATTGGATTTTCTAGGTAATTGGTAAAAGGATAGTTCCAGTCTCTCTCTTTTCCCATCTATGACTTTTCAAATACCGCAAAGGTACTGTTTTGACTGAAATTAAACATATGATGCAAAGCTCTCTGAAGTCAGGGTAAAAGTATCCACTAACTTTAGTGACGCTTGGATCAAACTCTAGCTGCTTAAAATCTCTACAGTTGATCCCTGCAAGCAAGAGAAATTGTTGGATGGCCAGTGGTCAAGATTTCCATTCAATATGAAAGTAGTTTTCTTAATTGGCCTCTACAGTCTTTGCTACTTGACTTTTTGAATTATTAGCATTATTTCATTTTGTGACTGCCTGGTTTTTAGTCTTTATGTATTGCCAATATTACTTACAGGGCTTTCATTTACAGTAGTGCTCAGCATGGCAAGAGGAATTGTACTACATTAATACAAACTCCAGTACACCACCTTTCCTCTGTTGCAAAATTTACCATGAAATTGAGTCTACTTTCCTCTACTGAATCATCATTATATCATCAATGACCTTCCAGTCTGATCAGCATGATCCAAATCCACCTTACAATACCTTTTTGAAGAGAGATGTGGATTGTCTAAGAAAATGCAAACTAGTACACTGACACTTGGACACATTGCATTAATTCAGAGTGCAGGGGGAAAAAATATTCTATACTTAGTTTGCTTCCAGGGAACTAAGGAATGGTTTACAGTGGAAGACATGACATAGCAGTCACCTTTGCCAGTCCAGCTCTCAAAGGGAGAGGAGTTTGGTTGGGAAGGGTCCCAAGTGAAGCAACACCTCTTTTCCGCATGAGATTTGGTCTGTCTCATTGTAGCATTATCCTACTTAAAAAAAAATATATATATATAATTTAAAAAAAGACTTTTTTTTTTTTCAATGGTCATGTATCAGTAGATTGTGGACCACAGAGAGGACAGCACAAGCCATGCTTAGTGTCACGGTATCAAGGTTCCTTTAGAGGCAGGTGTCAGAGTACATGTGATTGTACATTCCCGCAATCATTTGTGAAAACACTTTAAGATACAGCAGCATTCAGGAAAAAAAGCTCTCTCAGGAAACAGCCCTCCAAGCAGAACAGTCAATGTAGTGGTGTCAATTGCATCCTTTTTCTGTCCCAATAGGAAAAAAAACAAAACAAAGGGTTCACTGTCAGTACATAAACTGAGTGAAGAGGAAAAGAGACCAATCTTTATCCTGCAGTAACAGCCCACAACTTCTCCATTTCATCTTGTAAAGCACAAGAGTGGTAAAATAGTTCTGAAAGGATCTGTGAATGGCAGAGAAATGGTTTGCCACTACTGTTATATTTGCAGTGGTTTGTGCATGATCTGCCCCAAGTCCATGCCCAGTCATTCTACAACCAATGAAATATTTTATTTATGCTCAGAGCTGTCACTTGCTAGTGGTAAATTCTTGTTGTGTGCCTCAGAACACACACAACATGTACATGATGTGGCACTCAATTAAGTACACATATCAATTAAAAGACAGCATGAAGATCTCTGCTCCATTGCTCTCTGCCCTAGGTAGAGCCCCTCATTAAAGCTATTTACTGTATTTTTGCTCATTCTGCATATCCTTTGGGCTGCTTTTGTAGCCAGAAACAAAAACATCAAGAGAAGAGCCTACAAATTTCGTGGTCCAATATATGCCTTAAATGTGAACATTTTTTTGTGTTCTTTTAGTTCCCAGAATTTTTACAAAATACTTTAAAACAGTAAGGGCTTTCAGCCCTCTGGCTTACAGTGAACACAAGTTCCTTTTTTCTTCCCTTCCATTCCTACCTCAGGTCTTTATCTGGGGGCTCAGCAGGGAGGCCAGCAACTGGTAGGTTTACCCAATAACAAGTGGGAACCATGAGGAAAAGTTGCTCTCCAAGAGCATCTCTGCCAGCCTCTATGAGGATTTCAGTCTGTACCACCAAGCAATAATTTTCTGCCCAGTTATTTTCACAAAAACTTTTGTGGAAACTATTCCGCTTTTGCTCTTCACAGTTTCTAGTTTGGCAATTGCAGAGGATTAACATCAGTGCTTTGCTGCGTTAAAACAGCCGTGAAACGCTCCTCAGGGTATGAAGTATCATGCGGGCAGCTGGGCACACAGTAACGTCAAGATGTAACTCGCACAACACGATACAGTTCAAACTCAGAAATTAGGTTTTAATTTGCTGCAAAATTTAACACTATTAAACAGGGATTAACACTGAGGCAATTAAAGTGCAATCGGAAAAGCTCTTGCCTATGAGGTGGGAAGGGATGAATTAACTTTAGGCAAACACCGGGAAGCTTTGAGAGCATAAAGGAAATGGAGCATGGGAGAGAACATACAGGTGCAAAATCTCTTCCTGCATTGGTAAAACATCATGACTACATTAGCCTCAGGGAAATATTTTGGAAATCATTCCACACAAATAAAGAAATATTGAAATTCTGCAAACTCAAGAGTCAGAAGGAATGAACCAATGTTTTGATATTTCTACTAAAGCTGGGTCTTGAGAGATTCTCCTCCTTCTCCTAAAAGACCATTTACTAGCAGTACCAACAAAATAGCTTCCAAAGGTTTGGATTTTTACCTGAATGACTGCTTTCAATAACCTACCCACACATACCTTCCTCATCTAGTAGTATTCTTCTGAGAAAGTATTTAAACATTTTTGTTCAGCTACCATTATTTAAACTTCCTGTGTCTTGCTCCTTAATATCTACCTTAACTTATATGTACCCTTGCCTTTCTTTGCACTTTTGGCCCACTAGTTTCTGCCAGCTTCCATTCCTTGCCACAAATTTTAATGTTTTGCACAAACCATAAATTTTTCTTCTTCTTCGTTTTATATCATGTTCTTACTCATTTCCTAATCTTTTAAACGTAGGTGATGATTCTATATCAAAGAAACAGAAAGCTTGCATTTTTGGCCTGCAATTTCTTTACTACGGGTTTCTTTAATTTATTAAAATTTTATCTATGGGAAGATTATTCCACATAGTTGTGGCAACGATTCTCAATGTTGGTATTCTTGCAGGTAATCAGGTCTACCCTCCTCTGGTGGAGCTTTCATGTGCTATCCCATCAGTAAGCAATCTACTTGTAACCTTATTTGCACATCTGTGTGGGGCAAAAAAAAAAAAAAAAACAGATCCAGAGGAATACTACTTTCAAATATTCGGCCTCTAAAAGAGCAGAGAAGTCATCTTAGGCTTGTTCTGTAGTCAGAGGAGAGATAGACCTCCACACAGCACTGCCAAATATCTGAATTTACAAAGTCAAAGAAAATGCCCAAGAGCACTACTAGCTGACTGAACTGTGCAAACAATCAACTTAGCAATGTCTAAAAACTGGACCAGACACTCTCATTTTTATATTGTTTCTTTTGTCTCCTTTGGCCTAAAAATATGGCTGAAGATTTGGGGTTTTTTTATCTTAAGGGATGTTATTGACTTCTTTTCTAGCATAGTACCCAACACTGCTTCTTCCAAGATAATTTGCATAGCTGATCTAGTTCTTCCATAGTCATATTTACTGATAGAATACAAATACATTACAGAAAATGGCAAAGGAGAATCCAAGGAAGAAAGCAAGGTCTCACGGCAAAATGAAAAAAAAAAAAAAAAAAACATGAAAAATTTAAAGCACTCTTCAGAAGTGTGTTCTTACTGAGGATCACTCCAAAAAGGATGGGTAAGCAGGGAAAGAGCTCAAGGTCCATGGGCTCTGAATTATTGAAGGAATAGAATTTCAGTGAAAGAACAAAATGTAGTGAACTGGGAGGCAGGACCAAGTCTCCACGGCGAATGAAAGAAGTGCAGAAGTAGCTTGCTTTGTGGCAAGGGAGTTTCAGGGCCAGGAGATCATTTTTCTCTCCTAAGTGCCCCGCTGCCTGTGCTCAAGGCTAGTTCAGTTACCTGGGACAGCTCCTTAAACTCAGTTCAGACTGTCATAAAGAAGGAGCTGTTTAAGAGCTAAAAGGAACCTCTGCAGGTCCCTAGTAATGGTTTGCCCAGCAGCTTCATTTGTGTTGAGACTCCTGTCCTTGGTTCCTGCCTGTTTGTATTCAAAACCAGTATCCTTACCAGCTTCTGAGCTTTGTTTCTGTCCATGTCAGAAAATCACATTGCTCCATTTATTTGATGGGGCAAATTGCTGTTAATCAATTAGTTCAGTTCTACCAGTGCTGTAAAGCAAATTGAACCCTTTGTTTTTCATTCTGCTTATGGAGAGAGTGCAGGTTAAAGGAGATGGAAAGTCTTTGCACTAATGAAAATGAAATACACTTCAGCCTGGTCTCCTCTCTAATAGCTTTTATATTCCTGTTGAATCTATTCCCATTTTCTCCCTGTAAAATAAGATAAAATTCAGCATCAAACCCTGAAATATAATAAATTTATTTTATGGAATTCTGTCCCTTCCCTGGCTGAAAGAGTTTTCAGGCTAATAGACAGAAAAGGCATTTCTCAAGCTAACATGAGAGCAACAGTCAGGTGCAGTGATACAGAATTCACTTAAAGGCACAGCACAAAGACCACATTTTATTTTAATTTCTTCAAGCTGCAGTGTTTCCTTAAAAAACACCCAGGAATTCATTTTTTACTAAGATTTCACAAATTAAAAATACTGGAATAAATTTTTATGCTTACATTTCATAATTAAAATATTTTTCAAATAGTGCTGTGAGCAGCATCACAGAAAACAGATCAGTCAGCAGCCACATTGCATTTGCAGCCCTTCCCTCAGTGCACCACTTGCTCAAGTCCCAGTTCAAATATAAAAGACTACTCTCCTTAATTCTGATGGTAAAAACAACAGAAGTAATTATTCCATGAGCAGACTCTGGAGATGTAGCATGAAGTAGATGAGGAAGTGCCGTGGCTTCCTTATATCCTGTGGCTGGCATGCCCTACAATGACAGCATTTCTGTGGCCTGAGCCCAGGGAACATTGCACAGAATCTGTAGACCCAGAATGATCTTTGTCACTTTCAAGTCACAGAGGGCTTGTTTGGATTCCTCCAAATGAAGTTTCCTCAATGAGAATTGCAGATGCATGTGTAGCAAAGGGAGAATTATTGTGCTCTAATTTCACAGGAAACATGTTTCAGTGACACATAAATGTTTCAAAATATCTTCATCTCTAAGTAGGATGAACACTAGCAATTTCAAAAATGTTCAAGACTGAAAAAATGTATTTTCAAATACCTTGGAGCATAAAAGAAAGCTTACTCCAGCACTATCTTGAAATGCAAAATTTTAATCATAACAATTTTAAAAGACACAAATTTTCCTTCATTTTCTTATCAAATATAACTTTAAACTGCAAACATTTGTTTAAAAGAAGTCGAAGCAATACTGAAACTAATTTTGAATATCCATCTAAAACAATCTATGACTTAAAGTGTCTCCAATACCAGTCTTTGGTTCCATAAAATCTTGCTTAAATAAATCAGCCATTACAGTGCAAAAAGGTATTACAAAAGTCTGACCAGCTATATTCCCTACTACTATATTCTAAAATGTGCTCAACTGCCATATAATTTATTTTTACATCCTACTCTCAACCTATTCGATCTTGCCTTTGTTTTCACAATCCTAATAATTGATCTTTGTAGGATAAGTTTCTCTTTTTTTCTCTGAGACATATCCAGCACAATTTCTAGCATCCCAGCTTTAGATTGAAACAGACATCCATATATACACAGATGTAAATTCTCTAGCACTTTCTTTCTCTATTTCTTTCTTTCTTTCTTTCTTTCTTTCTTTCTTTCTTTCTTTCTTTCTTTCTTTCTTTCTTTCTTTCTTTCTTTCTTTCTCTCTTTCTCTCTTTCTCTTTCTCTCTTTCTCTCTTTCTCTTTCTCTCTTTCTCTCTTTCTCTCTCTTTCTTTCTCTCTTTCTCTCTTTCTTTCTCTCTTCCTCTTTCTCTCTCTCTCTCTCTCTCTTTCTCTTTCTCTCTTTTTCTCTCTTTCTTTTTTTTTCTTTTTGGCAACTTCAAAAAATTCAAAGCTCCAGTTGCTCCTTCCCCTGAGGATTTTCTTCCTGTATCATTTAACTTTTCCTGGCATCTTTCTTCCTTCCCTTTTATACTACAAATTTCCCCTAAGCAATGAGGACTTGTATTTGCATCTTTGACAGGAAAGGGGAGACTGACGGATGGAAGCAATGCTCTCTTTGAATAATGCAAGATGTTGTGACACTGACAGTAATAAGGAGTCCTAAATAATATGTCCTACTTGATACAATTTAAAAATATGCAGCCTATTGTCTCAGCCACCAGCAAACCAGCTCAGAAGTACTATCTCAAGAGTAAGCCTGAGTTCTATCCATCTCAGTGACAGCTGACAACAGGAAACTAATCTCTCTTAAAAATATTTCCCAATCACTTTTTGTTGTAATTAAATCAACAGTGTTCAACCACAAGTACAGGAAAATAGCTCTCTCTTTTATGACATTTCAGAGCAAGCAGTGGGCTTAAGTTTTACTCATCATTGCCCTGAGGGAAGTCAGTTCCAATTAAAGTTGTCTGTATCACCTAATCCCAGTCAAGACCCTATTCTCTTTTGTGTTTTCATTATTTTTTTCCAGTGGTGCCCACAGATATTAACAAACAGGAAAGAAATTGTGATACAATGGTAAATCTTACAGGCTTAAAACACCCATGGGCATAAAAATATCTGAATCCTATAGCACTGACACCACTGTCTGAGGATGTCATCCTTAGGATTTTATCTCTGTGTCTTAGCGTCTATAATTTTATTTGGTACATTATTTGCCACATTAAAAGAAATTAGAAGTGACCTGAAAGTTCTTAAAAAGGTGAAAAATTGGTTACTTTCAGTTGTACTTTTAATTATGCTTATAAATTGATATAACTTATACCATTAGAGAGGCTTTATTAACTTTTATAGATTTTGAACTACAGTTTCAATGACATAATTTTGTAATTAGTGACTCATAGTCTTTCATTAATGGAATTTCTGGAAAATGCTCTCAGAATTAGAAAGAAAGAGGGAAAGATACAAGAAGGGCAAACTGTATTAGAATGTAGTTAATTTTGTATAGAGACTTACACTCTCTAACAGCCAATGAAATTTTCATATATGCTAATAGTTAATTGTGCTCAAGTTCAGAGTTGCATGGAAGATTTGGCATGTAATAAAAGTTTAAACCAACAGCAAAACCATCTACAGTTATGACAAGAAAAATGTAGTCTAATCAAGAACGAAACAATGCAACCTACTCAGGGTACTTTTCAGAGTTACAGCCAGGGAGAATACAGTATGTACTTTTACATAACTTTGGTTTGGTGTGGTCCTGGCATAACTGAGACAGCATGTCCCATATGCTTCTATACCTCATATTGAAGTATGTGATAGACTCCCTCCCCAATGCATTGTCTGTTACTGTGCAGCCATAGCAAAATTAAATTCAGCATGAGATTTGCTAAACCCCAAGTTCACTAAGCTGTAGAACAGCTGATTAAAGTCTGCTTCCATTGTCATTGACAGTGCAATCAGATTTAAGTTACAGCTGTTCTTCTATTCCTGTCTTTGTCTAGTGTTGCTGAGAATAACTGCATGCCACCTGCACTAAACAAACCCTTCCCCAGCCATAGCCATCATTTCTGTGGACATAGCTTATCACATCAGCTTTATTAGCTGATTTATAAAGACACACACCGCAATGGAAAAGTCATCTTAGTGTTATCTTCCTTTGCAAAGAACCAGTATTACAGATAGCAAATTCTATACTGTGGCTTCAGGACCTTTCTCCATTGCAACTGCTTCCCTGATGTACTGCAGCTTGCAGTAGGTAGAGATAAGCAAAGTAAATATAGACAGTTAGCTAAAGCTGTTGTGCATTTTCAAAGGTATACAAAAAATATCCAAGTTTCCTTTTATTTCTAAGAAAATGGTGTAGATTAAAACACCAAGGGTATATCTCTCCTTCCATAGGAAACCAAACATCTATTTGAGACAGTAGAGTTGTATATTTTGTTCAGTTTATGATAGAAGACACAGGTCTTATTTCTAATCTTGCCAAAATGTCTGAACCTGAACAATGTCCCCTTTAAAATGATGACTACATGTCACTGTTTATACTATATCACATTGTGAATACATGTAGGAAAAATACTTAGGATAATATGATAGGAAAAGGAAAATTAAAGCAAAATAAAATTCCACACAGTTGTACTCATAGGGAATATCTATCTATGGTGTAGGAGTTTACATGACTTCACCTGAAAATGCAGAGAAGAAAGGTTCAGAAATAATCTTATAGATGGTCTTCTACCATCTCTGCAGTGCTTGTGTGTTGACATTCTCTTAGGAGGAAACTGGACTCCTGACTTCTATTAGACATATCAGTTGTGCCTAGAGACACCAACTCAGAGAAACTGTACATGGATCTTAAAAGAGTCTTCAATACTTACTGGATATCAAAACCATTTTTGGCACTGTGTGAAAGCCTCATTCTAAGGCCAAGGGAGAGCTGGTGATGTCTAACATGGTACAAAAGATCACCACCTCCTCCTGCTCTGGTATTTAGCAGTGTGGCAGATAAGTGACCCTGTATGTGTCAGAACACTCCAACTTTCCTTTTGTCAGATGATAGCTCAACAAAATCTGCTACTCAGGTCTAAGGGATTTGCAAAACTCTCTTAGGAGATAAGGTAAAGGAAAATTATATTACACAGATACATCATAGGTGGATTTGTGTAAAAGGATCTACAGTGTCTACTATTGATCCAAGTTACTCCATAAACATCTGGAGGGCAGTGTCTTATTCCATCTGTCCATGAAGGCATAACAAAATCAGTACTGAAAAAAATAAGAAACAACAGAAAAACAAATTTAAAAATCTATAAATTATAACCCTGATAGGACGAAAAGAAATATACCAAATTTATAAGACCTTGCAATTTAAGAATTTTTTTTTATTAAAAAAAAAAAAACATAGGAAAGATTTGTTTGCACATCTGTCTCTGATTTTCCAATGTTTATTTAATTCTAATACTCATATAACACTCAAAGTGATCCTGACAGATAACTGATAATGAATCTGCTTTGAAACTAATCCAGAGAAGAAAAACATGTTCAGGGAATCCAGTGCTCTACCTCAAAGGGAATAAGTTCAGATCAGCCTGGAATCAGTTAATACAATTACATTTGTACAGTTCTTTACTTGGAACATTTACTAAGTGTTGTGAGGCAATAAATGAACAAGAATTGGCTAGGCATAACTTGAAATCCATCTCCTGCCTGCCTGTGAGTAAGAGTGTAAATGATTTGTCCCCTCTGAGGAGAGTGGAGATTTGTGACTGTAGATTACTAACTTTAAAGGAATACTTGTTTGATCTGAAATTTCAATTTAAAAATGTGACAGCTGCCTGTGACTGAAATTTTCTTTTGATTCATGGACTGAGAATTTTTCTTTTCTACTTTCAAAGTATCTCCCAGTTTGCTCTAAGGTTTATTCATCACATCACCAATGAAGGAATGTTTGGGTTTTTTTCCCAGTTAGAACCACTGAAGGAAATGCTATAGGTGTTTGAAAAGCATTATATCTTTATGCCTTTAAGGTACTACACTATCATCCTATTACAGAATTTCCTGAAGAAGCAGCAAACAGCAACAACAAACCCTTAAGTTTGTGGGCAAAAGATATATTTTATATTTCTATAACTTCATTTTTTTTCCTGCCAGAAGTCACATTCACTAATCAGAAAATTCCTGGTCTGCTTTTTCACCACAAGAAAGAGAGGGACAACTCCATTTTATCACTCCTAATTTTAATGTTGTTTGCAATTCACGGCTCTAGATAGGCTTCAGTCACAACTGATAGGGGCTTACCCAAAAGCAATGAGAAGCACTTGTCCCCTCAGTCCTTTTCAGGTTACTGGAATGTCCAGATGACCTTTACATGTAAACTTCCCCATCTTACTGACTACAGCAACACAATCCTCCTCATGTGGTAGGGCAGCCAAAACCCATTGCTTGTCACTCCACATCGAAGGAAAAGCAATGTGGAATTCAATGTGGCTGCTGAGCTGGCTAGCTCTATGACAGTGAAGACACTCTTCCTTTGAGAGCTTCAATGGAAAAGACAGAAGGAATTTAATCAGCTTTTCAATATATTCTTCTGAAGTAATAGGACAGCTTTCTGACTAGGATAATTTTATTTATAAAGTCTGTGCCGTTTACTGTGTTTGTTTAGAGCAAAACTTTTTAGCTCAGCTCAAGTAATGAGCTTCCTCAGGGATTCTACAAGGAGCATTTACTATCCACGGTACAGCAGGCAGGCTGGAATTGGGCAAAGCTCTTTGGAGGCGTCCCCAGGTCTGTTTTGATTGCTGCTAAGTGCCTTGAGGCATGGCATGCGGTTTTTTCACTACATGTTTGGAACTTGAAAGCCTGAGATGAACAAGCAGGTAGGATTAGCTGTAGAAATTCAGTTTGTAGAACAAATTGCACATCAGGAAATGTTTTTGTTTTTAACCAAGTATAAGTAAAATTCTAAAAAAAATCACTTTTTTCATAAAATGTCATTATCTGTATTTCAAAGTCTCAGGATTTTTTGCTATCCTAAAACTAAGGGAGAATGAAACACAATGAGAGCAAACTGGGAAGAAACTTACAATAGAAGGTAGGCTGACAGCCTTTGATGAAGCCTTTGATGTGTCCTTTGATGAAGGTTAGAGTAGGTGACTCTTCTGGTGTGGAATGAAGTTCCCATGAAGAATAGAAAGATTTGTTTGTTTTATCTAGTACCTGGCCAGCCAAAATGACTGAATAAAGGGCTGGCTTTACACATCTTTTAAGACTGTTGATAAAATGGTCATATCAAAGCCATATACCACAGGATAAACAAACAAAACAGATTTTATCTAAAATATATAAAATTCACACAGCAGGAAGGCTGTTATGTTCTATCGAGCCGTCATGCAGGAAGGACCCAGGTTTTTCATGATTTTCATGCCCTTATATCATACTTTGCTTTGATTTGAGCTGGGAATCTGTATACTGCATGAAAAGCATGATAAAGCCAGTATGCTGTGCAAGATATTTAATATCTTGCTGATATTAAATATCTTAATATTAAAGCAAGATATCAAAATAACAGAAAACCAGGTTTCAGTCAAGCCATCTGCTCCCTTTTCACAAGAGCTATGCGTTTAAAGAAAAAAAAAAAAGGAAAGATAAAAATAGTTACCAGAAATAATGCTAAGGTTATGTGGGAAAAAAGTACAAATATTTTCATTATATATCCAGTTAAAAATTATGCTTCTCTAAAAAAAAAAAAAAAAATTACACTTGGATTTCAGGTTAAAGGATTAAAAATAAACATAAGGGAATTTGAAATAGTCTTTGCTCAAAACATTTAAACATACTGAAACTGTCATTTCTTTAGTTCTGTTGTGATAAAACCCATAAACCTGATTTAAAAAATCAGGAAACTTAATGTATTCTGGAACCTATACTTTTAGCAGAAAAAAAATAACCAAAAACCTGCTCCTTATTCTACATGGTGTTATGGAGCTTAGGTAAAACTGCAGACAGAATTTAGAAAAAAAATATACAGACCGAAAAAAAATCCCAAAATGCTCCTTATCAGACCAATTTTAACTTTTTATGTAGATTCCCTTTTCTTTCTCCTCCTCTTCCTCAGCTTCTGTAGAACCAAATATCTTACATTGATACTGATAGACCAAACAAATTCACTTGCATTTCCAGGCTAATGACAACAATAAGACTGGTCAATATTGAACAATAAAGTTATTTAGCTCAAATATGTGCCATAGAGATACAGCTGTTTTGTGTGTCACCAAAGTGTAATACCAGTATAGAAATGTTAGATCAAAATATTTTGTCTCAAGGTTGAAGTTACGGGAAACCATTGCCCACGGTTATAGACATTGAAAGGAACCTGGGAGCAACTGCACTGGAAAGAGATAAGAGGGATTTTTTTTTTTTTTTTTTTTTTTGGGAGCAAAAGACTGATTGTTTTATACAATATATTAAATAGTTTTAGGCAAAACCACATTTCAAAAGGAAATACATCAAGTTTTTCACTGGAAAATGAGTTATGTTTCCACCAAAAGTTTTACAGTATTTGTTGTACCTAGTAACAGACATCAGGCTATTTACCTCAAGTTTCTTTACTTTCCAAAACAGAAGCCACAGTGAAAGGTGGATTCTTGGGGTCAAAGTAGTGCAGCTGTTCAATCGGTCTTTTGTCCTAAACTGATGTGCAGTGTTTGAAATTACTATTACAAACTTCTTTAAAATATATAGCGATTTCCATCCAAGATGGTTGTTCCCATAGACTCACTAGTTGCTGTTTTTCATTATTAGTGCTCTTTCATCAAGTAACCATTTTGCATTTACAGTTCACTAGAGATCAACACTCCCTGCCAGAGCTCAATCAAGTCATCTGGTGAAGCACCCCTGTCCTTCAGCACCTACAGGAAAGAAGCAATGTTCTATGAAGTCCTATATTTTTCTAATCGGAACAAAAAAACAGATCCTCAGCTCAGTTTTAAATCTTAGGCTTTTAAATCAAGAAAAGCTCTAGCAGTGTAATAACATGCAAATATGGTCTGACCATTCAAGCTTTTCTTTATTTCGCATTGTTTTAAATAAAGGCACTAAACTCATGCTGCATGAGCCAGACCTGCTTGCACAGACACGAGGAGATACTTGCTGTCTGTCTAGCAGGGGAACATCTGGGATGGGTCACTGAACATCCCAATATCACTGTACCCATGTAAACTGACAGCATCAGCACCCGACCCCCGACGCTCAAAAAATATCTACAAAACTCTGACCACTGGCATAGGCTTTTGTCTGTGGAAGATGTGCAGATATTTCTTCAGATGTATCTTGATAATGCCTCATCTTAGAGTAGAAAGATAGAGTAGAGCTGCATTTAGAGTAGAGTACATTTTTGATTCTTAGAGTAGAGCTGCATTTTTGTAGCTGGTGTAGAGCTTAGAGTAGAGCTCTTAGAGCAGAGCTACATTTTTGATTGTATCTATGTATCTGTAAAAGGCACGGTTAAAAAAGAGACAAACCATGGCTACTTTAGAGGATGTGACTTCTGCCAGAGAACAAGGATTCCTCTCTTGGGGAGTATTTTCAAAGGGAGATTTAAAAAAATAAGACAGCTTTGTCTGAGAGAAGGCAAACTTCAGGCAGTGCAGGATAGGCATAAATATGAGCAGGTAGGGTGGCAATCCTTCCTTTATAAAGTTGTATTCTGTTTATTTCACTGATTCTGTAGCTATCTTTCTGTTCCCTATTTTTAGAGACATCCATTATTTCATTCATTGCTTGAGTAAGAGGAAAGTTGAATCAATCAGTCAAACAAGTAATGTAACTGTTGATTAAATCTGGTTCTCACTGTACATTTCAGCCAAGAGAACCCATTTTTTATTGAAAGAAAAAAAAAAAGAAAAGTAGTTTATATAACAGCTTTAAAACCAAAAGCATCTGATCATTTTACAAACTGAAGAAAACATGACTCAAAACAGTAAGAAAATGCAAAAATAATCTATCTAGTCCTCCCAAGGGAACTGCAACTAAGATTACCCTATATATGGTTACTATCTATATAATGATTTTCTTAATGTCTAAAGGCAATTTCATCCTTGTATTTATCAGGAAATAAAAACAGCTGTATTAGACATAACACTAGTATCCATTGGTCTGCTGTGAGTACAGCAAAAATAGGATTATCATGATCAAAGCTTGACTCTTGAGAGATTAATTCTGAATTGGTTGAGATACATCCAAGACATAGTGTATGGTTTTATAATAGTCCATCAAGTCAAGGCTCACTCCTTAAACTGAGGAAAAAATTTTTAAGATTAGTATATTAAAAAATGTTACTGAATTACTAAGGACAGCAGTACTTATTATTGTTTTTAGTCATGTTTTCTGCAGCTGGTAAAGTGACCAGATCCTTTTGGTTTTAAAGATGTTATATAAAGTTAAACTTTTCCTTCCTTCCTTCCTTCCTTCCTTCCTTCCTTCCTTCCTTCCTTCCTTCCTTCCTTCCTTCCTTCCTTCCTTCCTTCCTTCCTTCCTTCCTTCCTTCCTTCCTTCCTTCCTTCCTTCCTTCCTTCCTTCCTTCCTTCCTTCCTTCCTTCCTTCCTTCCTTCCTTCCTTCCTTCCTTCCTTCCTTCCTTCCTTCCTTCCTTCCTTCCTTCCTTCCTTCCTTCCTTCCTTCCTTCCTTCCTTCCTTCCTTCCTTCCTTCCTTCCTTCCTTCCTTCCTTCCTTCCTTCCTTCCTTCCTTCCTTCCTTCCTTCCTTCCTTCTCCATTTTTGATTAAAAATATGTATCCATCAGCATAAATGCAGATCAAAGCTCAGGGATTTTTTTCTCTCTAATGCTTGCTCCTCTCTATTCCTTATAATGTATTCAGGAGATTTTCAAAGCACTGGGAAAGGGACAAGGAAGAGACTGAAAGCATTGTGGTAAGAGGCTGTGAAGGGATGAACACAAATTCTTCTGAATTTCATTTTCCCAAATTTCACTCTTCATGGAACACCTTGTACTTTGCAGCAACTAATACTTTAAAACCATGCAGATGTCAACATTACCTGAGTGAAATGAGTTTATTTCACCTTAATTATGTTCAAAAAATTACAGCAACTTTATAGGAATAAACCATAAAATTACATTAGTCTCAAACTGCTTGGATTTTGATAACCCACCATTATTTGCAGCAGATACTATTAATTTTAACTTTGGAATACATTCTTCTATATAGAAATGAATAAGATATGAGAATAAAAAGGTAAATTTTGTCATTCAAGTACAGCACAATAGAGAAATATATTATATAGAAAGGTCATCTTTTAATTTTAAAGGCTGTGAATAAAATCTTTTCCAGCACTTTGCTTCATTTACAAAGAGAGTTTCAGAATTACAAGGATTTCGTAAGGTCAGCCCTTAATTTATAAAAACTCTGATGCATTTTTAAAAGTTATACCCCTATATAAAAATAAATAGGGTTATATAGAGATATATAAAGGATAATTATATGGTAATCCTGTTTTTAGACTGTCTTCATAAGCTCACTAGTTAACAGAGATTATTTTAAAGTATTTATTAATATTTTAAGTACAAAAATGATAGGGATAGACTGACATTTTTAGTGATAGGATACTAGCTATATTGCTCTCACAAGAATTTTTCTGAAACAGACATAATTACAAAAAATGATCTAGACACAGATAAAAAAACCCTGCCAAGTACTGAGTATCTTCAGACTAGGTGTGAAATTACGATTAATTAGGAATATACATGTAAGAGTTTTGTGAACATGTTAAAAAATTATGTAGTGAACTAGAATAAAAGTGATAATAAAAGCCTTTTTAAACATTTCACTCATTATGCAACTCATTATGAAACCCATTTGAAATTAATAGAATGTTACATAACAGAAGATGCTTTATAGGCTGGGGATAGTGATTTTCCTTATTGATTCTTCAGGTAAAGCGTGGGGTTTTAATTCCTTCTGGAAAAGTTGTTCACTACTCAAAAAGCAGAAGGGGACTTGTAGCACTTTGTGCTAAGAGTTTACTCTTAGATTTCAATTGTGTGAGCTCTTTAGGAACATTTGGGTTTTTTTGTGCTGAACTTCCAAGAAAAAATTCTCTGATTTCAGCTGCATATTAAGGATGCTTCCAAAATAGTAGTAGTAGAAATGGCTGCATTACCTGCAGTAGCAGAATTACTATCAGTCGTGATCTATTATTGGCAAATAGGACATTAAACAAGGCCACTGAAAGCCATAGTAGGCAATAAATTTAATAAACAACATCAGGCAAAATAAGGTCTGTGATTCTAGACATTAGGTTGATGAACTTATCCTATCTAGTGTGTAAGCTTATAAATATTTAAAGTAAATGTGAGACAGTCAACCTTACATTTTTCCTATGTAAAGAGAAGTTGTATGCTTTGAATCAAAAGTTACTTAAGCTTTCAGGATTAAAAAAAAAAAAAACAAAAAAAACCTACTTGAAAAAAACTGCAGCAAATCTTAAAAACCTCCCACTTTTTTTCTGAAATTGCAGTTTTCATCTATAAACAACATGAACTGTCCTGGAAATACAACAGTTCTCATGAAATCTTCAGTGAGTGTAAGGAGAGCAGTATTAAATAGATTTAACTGAGAAACGGAAAATCAGTGATCTTTTCAACACCACTATACGTCAGCTCCGAAAGGTTTGGTGGATAGAAATTTTCTCCCAATGAATCTCTGGCTTTTAGTTGTTTCAAAAAGCTTCTTGAAATATTTTAACAATAAAAATACTTCAATGAACTTTGAAACCACTTTTGATTTTAAACAAGACAGTCTTACTTGAGTGGAGTCTTTTATACTAAAATTGAAGACAGTCTTCAAAACGTGTGCAGAATTGATTCCAAGCTTTTCACCAGTATAATTCTATTTGATTCTATAAAAATCTTATGGATACTTCTATTTTGGGGAAAAAAACTATTCTCAGAGACCAATTCCAGCAAAATATTAAATCACCTATTCCTGCCTGCAAATCCACCTAAGCAGGAGCTCCATGGCTCCCAGATCAGTAATCAGGTCCCCTTTACATCATACTGTCATATGGCCTGATGGGGCATGGCAGGTCTCAGGTAAATCTCTCTTGCATCATACAGCAGCACGTGGCAATTACTCATGCAGTTGTATGCCTGCCTTAGAAACTTTTCCAGTTTGCTCCTAAAACCTAAGAGATAACAATACTGCAAAACTCCTCCTGGCAACAGGACAGATTTTGGGTTTTAAGCTTAAAAACTTGGCTTTATTCTTACCCATTTCGGATACAATCTGGATAATCAGATTTTTTCCTCTCAGCATGCTTTTTCCAAACACTACCTCCCTGAATTTGACCTGCGCCAGCCATTCCAAATGTGAACACTAAAAATGGCATTTCTTCAGTGTACTTCTGTATTAACCTGCTATACCATTTCAATATGACAGTCTGTGCATGTTAGTGATTAATGGAGAAAGAATGGAATTTGTAAGATCATGCTTTCTGGTTAGATTTGCAGCAGTGAAAGTCCAATGTATCTGGCCTCTGTCACCTATGTGTTAAAAAGTCATCACATGTGTCCTATTTGGAAACTATCCTTTGTTAACAAACATTGAGATCTGTGTGTAGAACTGTACATTTAGCATTTTTATGGGCTTTAATGACACTGAGAGCTCTGGTGGCTGCTGGCCTCTACCTACATCTTAGAATGGGCTGGAAAGCCATTATCTGGGCTTTTTGGACCATGGCAATTTGACTAAGAGGAAGTTAAGTTATTAATACCAAGAACAATATGCTTCTCTAACAACGATGTACTAATATCATGACCAATATCAATGCTGGGGAATCATATATATATATATATATATATAAAATAATAATGTAATATTTGGATTCATATTTAAGCCTCAGGATACAGGAAGATGTCCTTAGCAGTCAAATTTTTGGAAACCTTCCTTTTTCTTTGCCACAGATTAGGGAAATGATAGGAGTCAGTTCAGCAACTGAGTTAGTCACATAACAATGAACTGCAAGAAAATTAAATTAAACATAGTTTTATTTAAATAAATTAATGGCTGTTAAAGCCAGACATAGAGTGTGTGTGAAGGTAAAAGACAAAGAAGGCAGCTGAGGGAGAGGGGGCAAAATGAAGAGTAGAAAAAAATTCTTTGTGAAATAAACACCTTAACATGGTCAAATGCACTGTCAGAAGTTTTTGTTTTTCTTGCTCCACTGCACTGATGTATTTTGACAGGATATTTTGTTCTGCCTCTGGGGTTTTTAGGGAAAAGGAACTCATGGGCTATTACTGTTCCAGTGAGGAGTTTTGACTGAAATGTTTTGGCTCATTTCCTTGAGCTATGCATTAGCCAGATGGTTTGATGCATGTACCATGCCACCCTGTTTGATCCTGCTGTTGGACTTTAGCTCCTGTTCCACTGTCAAAGGGAAGGATTATTATGAATGTTCTCATTAATATTCACACTGAAGAGTGATCTGACTGCCACTTCACTCCTACTGCAGGTTAAGTGAGGGTGCCCTGTCAACACAGAGAAAAATCTTTACCTCTACTAATGCAAACCAGTCTGAGAGAGGGTTTTGAGCAGAAAATTAGATTCCAGTATTAAGGGCTTCCCTATTCTTTGACAGCGATTTACTATGTCAAAATCTCTTCTTCATTACAAAATAAGAAAACAGTATCTAACTCTTTCAGAGGGGGAAAGTATATTCTACAAGGTTTTGTGATAAAATACTTGCATAAAAATTGATAGAATTGGGAACTTATTAACAATGTGACTTAATTTTATGCAGTACTTAAAATCCCTGCTCATGGGCAGGATCGATTATGTGAGGAATATATGTATATATGTATATATCACATAAGCCAGAAATTTCTTATGGATGGGTAGCCAAAGAAGAGCTAAAAGGTGCAAAGGAGACTGCAGCTCTCTGTCATCCATCCAGTCCTAACAGGAGGTAACACCCCTGAGAGCAAACACATCCTGTGACAGAGCAGACAGTTTCCCCTAAGTCTGCTTTCCAAAGGTGCTGGGCAAGTTCAGGGGAAAAATCATCTGGTACTCTCAGCTTGAGAAAGAATTATGTAGAGAGGTATCAACACTTTGAGAATATAACTTTAAACACAGTGGAAAGCCTAGTCCTTATGCAAGGAATTTAGGTATCTACTGCATTTCTTAACAACTGATTCCTGCTATCCAGAGATTAAAAATGTCAACCTACACTGACTCAAAATTGATCATACATTAATTTTTATTGTTGAATGGTCAAAACTATATCCTGTTCTCAAAATTACTTTCCAGGACACCATTTTTCTTCTTTAGAACACATTGAGAAATTGAGTAATACTGTTGCTGGTCTTACTGAAGTATGTTATTGGTGTAAGAAGATGCTGAAGAAGATACTTGCCTTTGTCAGCCCACATAATAAAGCATTTAAAATTTCCTCCACCATATATGACTTGCTAAATTCTTGTGATGCTGAATTCCAGAGGCTGACCATAAACCATGGAAAAGAAGGGATGTGATAGCAGTTCTAACTCAAAGAAATGTTTCTACTGTGACTGAAAAGTTATATGATTTGGATAAAAGATCTGCAACTTATATAGAATTAATTTGGCTTCTGTGCAGGAATGATCACCTTGGATTTTGCCTACTAATCTTGGAAGAATAACTATTCTCTCTGACTGTGTGAGACAGGATGCCAAACTCTTACTCATGGCACAGTCTGCAAGTTCAGTATAAATTAGCCTTTTGTTTTTTCTCATGTAGTTGTGTGCTATATATCCACAGTGCATTAGCTTCTGCTTACTCTAGACAGTTACAACAATGGAAGAGGTCCTGAACCTCCTACATGCCAAAATATACAGAAAAAACAGTCCCAGTTTGAGCAATTATCAGCATATTTTGTGCCAAGATCAACAAAAATCCATCTGGTAGAATATATATTATCTTATTAGACAGTAGTTGCTACAGCATAAATAGCTTTTGTTACAAATAACAGCTTACATAAGAATCTGGTAAAATACCAGAAAGGTAATGCCTTGAAAAGGATTTAGCACTGGACAAGAAGTTAAGCATGCAAGTATAAATACCAGGACGTATAAATGCCTAAACCCAAAAAATCATAGTATAATAGAATAAAATTATAGAATTATTTGGGTTGGAAGACCCCTTAAAGATCTTCTAGTTCTAATTCTTCCTACCATGGGAAAGGAGGCCTTTCACTAGACATCATTGCTCACAGTTCTGTGAAGCTTGGCCTTTAAACACCTTGAAGGATGGGGCATCCACAACTTTTCTGGACAATATGTTCACCACCCTCACAGAAAAAAAATGTCTTTCAAATACCTAATCTGAACCTGCTCTCTTCTAGTTTGAATCCATTCTCCCTGTTCTGTCACTACAGGTCCTTGTAAAAAGTGTCTCTCTTTAGGCTCCCTTCAGGTACTGGAAGGCTGTAATTAGGATATCCAAAGCCTTCTCTTTTCTAGGCTGACCAAATCCAACTCTCTCAGCCTTTCCTGGAGAGATGCTCCAGCTCTCTGATCATCTTGGAAGCCCTTCTCTGGACTAATTTTAACAGGTCCATGTCCTCCTTGGTGTGCTGGGAGCCCCAGAGCAGCACACCAGGCAGGATCTCACCAGAGGGGACAGCAGGGCAGAATCCCCTCCCTGGGCCTGCTGCCCACGCTGCTTTGGATGCAGCCCAGGACATATGAGTTCCCTGGGCTGTGAGTGCCCATGGCTGGGTCATGCCCAGCCTTTCATCCAACAGCAACCCCAAGTCCTTCTCAGCCGGGCTGCTCTGACCTCTTTATCCCCAGGCTGTGCTGATGATCCTGGGGGTTGCCCGGGCCCAGGTGCAGCACCTTACACTGGTCTTGTTAAACCTTATGATGTTCCCATGGACTCACTTCTTGAGCTTGCTCAGGTCCCTCTGGATGACATCCTGTCCTTCAGAGTGTGGCAATTGCGTCACTTGGTGCCATTTGCAATCTGCTGAGGCTGTATTTAATCCCTTCATCTTTGTCATTAATAAAGATATTAAATATCACTAGTACTAATATGGACCCTTAAGAGCAGCCACTTGCCAGTGATGTCCATCCAGACACTGAGCTGTTGACCACAACCCAACCAATTTATGCATTGTACAATCAAATCATCAAATCCATCCCTTTCCAATTTAGAGAAAAGAATGTTCTGGGGCACCATGTCCAAGGCTTTACAGAAGTCCAAATAAATGACATCTGTAGCCCTTCCCTTGTCCCATGATGTAGTCACTCCATCAGAGAAGGCCACTGGGTTGGTCAGACAGGACTTGCCCTTGGTGAAGCTGTGCTGGCCATCCCAAATCACCTCCCTGCTTTCCATGTGCCTTAGTGTAGCTTCTAGGAGGATTTGTTCCATGATCTTCCCAAGCACAGACATGATGATGACAGGTCAATGGTTCTCAGAGTCCTCCTTTCTACCCTTTTTAAATATGAGTAGAGTGTTTGTCCTTTTTCAGACACCTGGGCTATCATCCGACTTCTATGACTTTTAAAATATTATGGAGAGTGATTTGGCAACTACATCAGCTAATTTCTTCAGGACTCTGGAATACATCTTAATGGATCCTATAGACTTAGGTACATAATATACCTTCAAAAGCTCGGCTCAGTTGCACTTTGACAGATTAAATGACTGCTACTGATAGACCAAGAAATCTTTTGTAAGTGGTCTGCTCTGTCTCTCTGGTGGTAATTTCAGTGGCTTCTCAGGGCTGGCAGAACAAGCTAAGAACCAACTCCTCAGTGATTGTCATTCACAGGGAATCACAGAACTACAAAGCTACCTCCATTCCCCTAAATTAATAAACTGAATTGTCAGATACACACATGAGGCTGACACACATTTATTCTTCTGCCCTATTTATCTCTGGCCAGGATAGATTGAAAGCTGAAGGCAGCACATTGTTCATACCAGTTTAGCAGATTGAGTGTCGGTCCACTCCTTATTCCATTCTGTCTTGAATATTTTGGTGCTAATCTCCTGATTTAAACCCCTTTAGTAGTCACAAAGTAAACATTTGGCTGAGTCTCCCTCCTAACAATAATCCTTCATTCTTTAGGGATTTTTATTTCTCTCCCTAGCCCATGTCTCACAAAACTGTGGTCAGAGCAGACTCCATACAGGAGTTCTTGTGTGAAAAAAAATTTAGGAATAAAAAGACTGCAATTGAGTGAATTGTCTTCTCAAATGCAAGAGCATAGGACCTGAGGATGTTTTCTGTTTGCTGAGGCCTTTTATTCAGAAAGATATTTGGCTATCAATTTTTCTGACTATAAAACTCCCGATTTAGCGTTGAATGATCAGGAACCTTAAACCTTCAATTTAAATGTGACTTTGAGCCTTACATACTTAGCATTTCGCCTGCTCTGAGGAACTACTTTCACTGAGTAATAGAAGTGTTTGTAAAATAAGTTTTTCTAGCAATAGAGTATATAGAATGTTAAAGATCAGATTGCCTGTCCAATCCTGGATTTTGAGAGTCTAAATTTCTTCTGTCTCTAATATGAAAAAAAAACATAATATGCAATGATATCCAAAATAAAATGAAAAAAATTACCCGGGCTTTTTTGGTAATGAGAGTCCTGATCAGTTTGGATTGTGATTAGAGGAAAAGAGTAGACAGTAAATTCTTCCTTGGGGAAAATTATAGATCAGAACATGCTACAGAGTTTCATCTTTGTTCATACAGCTTATGGAAATAAGCTTTGCCTCAAAAGGCATTGCTTCAAGCCTTAGGTATTTTGGGATATGTCTAGAGTTTGAGTCAGCCAGACTGTGTCAGATACAGGTTAGTAAAAACACAATATATTGTTCTCAAAATGTTTTGCTTGACATTAAACCAAAATTTTGACATAGTTCCTACCCATTGCTCTTTGATGATTATCTCTTCAAAATTACATTAAGTCACAGTGATACATTAGTTATAAATGGTAAATACAATTTTTAAAGAGCTGGGTTCCCAAAGCAAGATAAGAAGGCAGAAAGAGGCTCTGCCTCTACTGACACACAGCCAGCACAGAGCCAGGAGCAAAGAGCCTCACTGAACATGCAGGAATGAGAGGTGAGTTCAATGTCAAGGGCTCATTCAGACTTTTTGCTGCTCTGCCAATGCTTCCAGCAAGTGCCCAATTAGCAGTGACAGCGGTGATGGTGTTTATGAGAAACTAGCCTGAGACTGTCATTTCTTTAAATTTGAAACTGCAGAGAAGTCACAGGGTGGTAAAGCTTTTAAGTTCTTATTGACATGCACCAGAAACTGACCTCAAACTTGTGACTTAGAGGTGAAAGTCTTTATTTGCTAAGTCAGTTTGTGTCCCACAGAGTGAATTTGTAAAGCAAATTCCCATTCCATTCCAACTTACTCTATTTCTCTTGAGATGAAGGAAGTTCTCCCCTGCACAGCAGCTAGAACAGCACCCTCCTATCCCCTCCTCTCATGAAGGAAAACTGGGCTGTGGAGTTGGTGCATCCAACACTGGAAAGTGAACAGTGGGAGGAATGCAACAATAATGGAAATTGTAAAGTCATTACTTAAAAACATAGTAGATTGCCACAGGAGGTATTGCCTAGAGGTGTTAGTGAATATGGTGTTTCAGTAACTGCATTTAGAACTTTGAAAAAGAGATACGAAAAAGAGAGGAGGAAAGGAAAGAATATGTGTGAAATACTTTGGAAAGGCTGAAATAAGCACAAAAAATCAGAAATTACTGAAATGCTCCCCTAAGAGACAGTCTGTTAATTTCTTGGCTTGGCTTCTCTTGTCTGCACACACTGATGGGTATTCAGAAAATAACAGTGCACTTTAATTTTAAGCATATGGGCTAAACTGCAACCATACTTCTTGGTTGTCAAACATCTTACAGTGCTCCTGAGCCCATTCCACTGCTTTAGAATTAAAAAAAAAACCAATCTGATTCCTATGTAGAGTCTGAATGTTGTGGAAGTTTTTTTACTTTGATTTGAGAGTTCAGAGATTGACTGTCTATTGGATAGCTTGTTGCTTTGAACATCTGGCCAAATTATTGCTATTTGCAGCTCCTTTTTCTGTTCTCTTTTTGATTGTTTCTGCTATTATTCATTGTAATAGAATGAATTCAGAATTAGGCTATTTTTGATTTGACCTGGTAAAGCCCTTTTTCTCTCAGGACATGTAGAGAGCCAGTCCCTTTTTTTTATTAAAGTAATACAGGATTCTCATCTGACATTATGGATGCTTCACAGTCTTTTTTCCACAGGTAAAAAAGACAAAGTAGACTGCAAAATGTCAGGGAACAGAACTTGCATGGTGTGCCTGAATTGTGGGCCCAAGGTTATTCTTTGTTCTTGTTCTCTCTTCCTAGTTTGGCTGTACGGCAGACAGCTACTTAGGCCCCTACAGAGTTGTTCCTTTCCAGCTCCTGATCTCTTGATAATAAAGGGTGTGTTGAGAGATGATTTGACTGAGCTGCTGCCAGCCAAGGCGGGCATAATGGTGTCTTTCCAAGATAACATGAATCAGAGCAACCCACAAAAATTATCTGACATATTCTGGGACTAAGGTAGCCTTAGAGATTAGGTCATCACAAAGTGATTATAAAAGCATTTCTGACAGCTCTCTCACTGTTCAAAACTCTGAGTTGAACTTCAGAAAGCTTAGCAAAGCTAGACGCTTGAATCTTGCATTTAGAGACCCATGAAACTTTTCATTAAGCATCAATAATATCACAAGTCCCTATCTTTCTTTTTCTTTTTATTAATATGGAAAGGCTGGAAAAGAAAGGATAAGAGGCAAGATAGGTACTGCATGTTCCTATGCCTCACCCATCTGCCCCCGGGCAGTTGTAGCTCCTCTCTTTGAGGCAGTGATTCCCTCAGTATGTTTGCTCTGTTGTTTTACTGAGCTCAATTTGAAAGGCCTAGCTGTTTTAACCTCCTTTCACACCCTATTTGACCCCAATGCAAAAGAAAATATTTCCTAATATTCATCTTTAGTTGCTTCCTTCTATTAATTCACCTTGCTATATTTGCAAATACTAGGAAAAAATCCTTGTCTTACATACAAACACCTTCAAGACTATTGTAAAATTCCAAGATATTTGCTTTAGTGTGTCTTTATATTCACAACTTAAAATTTGTTCTTCTCCACAAAGAAAAATTTGGTGTCTTTATATTTAATCACACTGTGGAAAATGCTTACTGGGATGTTTCTTTTTGTTGTCATAACACTCTGAAATTTAATAATTATATTCAAAACAAAATTCTTCTTCCAAATTCTAAGTAATAAGTATCTTCAGTTATACTCATCTAATTTATTATGAATGTTTGAGCAATCCCATGCTTTCATTAGCTAAAAGCCCATCTTAACTCGTTAAACATAATTGAGAAGGATAAAGAGAAGCCCACTGCAGTTGTGTGTATTTGTCCTAATTACAGTGATCTTACAAACTTAAAGCCCTGCTTTGATTATTTGGTTTTAGCATTTTCTTTGTTACTTTAATAGTCTTCCAGGGACGCTACAGGCCATCCTTGTTGAAAAGATTTATTAAAATTTATTTGATGTAATATTGTTTTCTTTGATACTCAGTCATGACAGAAACTGTGTTGGGGTTTGGATTTTGGTTTACATTCAGAGAAGCTGGAAAACAAATGTGATTGAGCTTTCTGCTTATGTTAAAGATGGGCACCAAGTGAACATCCCAGTGCAAAGTGCAGAAAAGGATGCAGGAGACCTTCAAAAGTAAAAATAGTCTGTAAAGGAGGCATCATTTACATAGTTCCTAAGATTAGGAGCTTTTTAGTCTTTTATTAATTAGAGGTGGTAGATCCTGCAATAAACTGCTTACACTATCACGTAAATATCCAAAGTAATGCAATGCAGCCATCTGAAATAAGTTAAGCATGAGTCAACAAGTGCCCATATCTTTTCCCTGCAAATTGAATCTATAATTATGTACTTGGGGTTTTATGCTGCCAATTACATTAAATTAGATGACATCAACTCTGCTCCCCACAGCCTGAAGTTTGGATACTGGTGTTAAACTGGATGTGTAATTAATTTCTAAAGTAACATCCAATATATTTTTTTTTTCTTGAAAGCTAGACAACATTTACTGTATGTATTACATATGTCCCACTAGAAAACCAGTGTGTCATCACTTTAGGAGAAGTGCCAGGGCACTGTTTTCTGCAATCTGAAAATAATGTGCTGAGTTCCCAACAGACAGAATTTTCTTGGTTGCTTGAGGTTTCTTTCTGTGTTTTGTTTGGTTGTTGGTTTACGTGAAGCATAATTTCAGATGTTTCAGTTTGTTCAGATCTCTGTTCTGAAGAGCTGGCTGCATAACAAAAGCAGCCATAAATTTCAGTAGGGGATTACATGCAATGGCACCCTAAATCACATGCAATGGCCATTGCCTCATTCAGTGAGAGGCTTTGCATATCTTGCCTATGGCTTGTGTTCTCACTTGCTGCCAGGCTGCCCATGTGGAAGTTCATAGGCAGGCTGTGCTTAGAGACATTGAACCTGCTCATACGAAGCCAGCTATCACTGAACTAATATCTTAACTATCATCAGTCCCATGGGGCATTGAAATCTTCAAAAGAGGTCTCTGGGTGTAGCCAGAGCTGTGCTTGCAGCTTCTCTTGCTAAATTGAAGCTGTATCTAGACTTATGGGCAGCTTTAGAACACCTCCTGGTGTTGTGTCATATGGGATGAGAAACTGTAGATTTTCCTCTTCTGCAGTTCAATCTCCCTATAATCTTTTCAAACCACAAAGTACCCAGTCTGGTAACTTACCATCTATGTTCTTACACCTCACTGCACCTCTTAGTCTCAGTTCCCCAAGTCCAGAAAAGCTCCTTATAGTTCACTGTTGAATCACTGGACTGCTCTTCAAACAGGCTTCATTACAGATGGAAAAAGAAAAGATGAATGCCCACATAGCAAGCTTCACGTTCCTGGAATGAAAGTGTAGACATCCTTTAAACTTTTACAGAAGATTCAAGAATTATGTGCAAACTACAAGCTTTGGATTGGAGTTCCTAAATCTTAGGTTAGTACTTAGAAGGTACCCTTGTTCTTATATGGGCAAGGGAGAGGTGCTGGAGGTTTAAGGTCTTCCTTAAAACTGCTCTGGAGAACAAGAAAAGTTTCAGACTTCTGCTTGAATGGAAGGACAGAGAGACAGCAATTCAAAAAAAAAAAGTAGTTGAAGGCAATAGTATGACTAATAGGAACTGAACATCTGCAAAGGGAGAGATTAGTATGGGCAAGAGAAATACGAGACATCCAGCTTTGGAGACATGAAAGAGTCAAACAAGCAAAAGGGAAAATCCACGAAGATAACCAATGTCTTAAAAGCTAATTCAGAGAAACTCCCCAGTATCCCAGGGTGCTCTCCTTGCACCCCAAGAGCATCAATTGATGCTAATTTCCTCTCTGAGAGCTGCACCCAGCATCAGGTCCCAGCTCCTGAGGGCTTCTACTGTTCCAGAAAAAGACAGAAAAACAAACAAAAACCACAGAGCTATTTGGCTCTTGTATGCCTCTCATAAGAAGTGAAAAGTGTCATGAGCACTTCTTTGAGTGTAGAAAAAAAAAACCAACAATGCACATCTTGCATCTGAGTACAGCTTTTGGGAGATACTAAATTAAATACATTTGTGTTTATGGAGAAAGGTGGCAGTAATTAGACTTCATGCTATTTTAAAGCTTTTATTAACTTGTGATTTAGATTTATTGTATTTTTTTAAAATAAGATAGTGAAAGCAAACCTCCAGATAGAACCTCAAACTCTATTTCTTTAAATCTCTTGTGCTGTCCAACATTCCCTGCCAAAAGCACTTTTGAAATTTGTGGCAAAATCTTCTAACCTCAGTCATCTCTCCTCAATGAAACTCAGGAAGTCACCACTTTCAGCAAGGTTTTAGTTGAACCTTGCAACAGGCCACAGCTGTCACTGGAAAAACTTTACCATCTAGGAGAGAGTAAATGGCTGTGTCACATCATGAACATCACAGGAACTGGACTTGAGGAGCCGTAAAAACAAACACACATAGAGGAGACCTATAATTCTCTTATTTTGAAGGACAACCTTATAAAAAATATATTTAGCCCACTATGTGTGCCCCACTCTAGGAAATACACAAAAATGTATCTGGTATGCTCTCCCTCCCCCACCTTTACTCTCTCCTCTCTTATTTTTTCAGTGGACATTTGGAAAGCTGGGACAAACAGAAAGTGCTCCCTGCTTATACAAGTGCTATAACAGCAGAAACTGTAGAAGAATACAAGTCATAACTTACCTCATTTCATTGCCTTTCAGTGACCAGCATAAAAAGCAACCATATTTTCTCTTCATTTTTCAAGACAATAGGGTAGCAATAGAGGAGGCCCATCTCCCCCTATCCAGTGTCCTTCTCTGCATCAATGCTAGTCTCTGCACATGCTAGCTCTTTGCTATGATTGAAGATGGTGTTACGTTTTGCCTAATCCTTGGGATTTCCCAGGTGGCTCAGAAAAGTAAATTCTGGAAATTATATCAAGAAAAGACAGTAAGAATTCTCAGTCTTCTGTAACTAGTCTGTTCAAGATACTGTTTGATGTACAAACACTACCCTTTTTCTGTATTCCACCATTCCTCAGAATTTCTGATTCCCTAATATAATTGAGGTTTTCAAAGGGCATGTGTAGATCATAAGAATTTTAGAGGAACTCTTCTAGGGGAAAACCCTTATTCTAGGAAGAATATCAGCCACCTACAGCTTTAGAGATAATTTATAAATGTCCAAATGACCAATTTATGCAAACGCTGTAAATGGATGTTTGAATATAAAATGTGTCCCCTTTGAAGAGGCCAAAACCATTCCAATTATTCCATCTCATCTCAAAGAAAAGTGCTTCAAAGATTAGTGGTATGGAATTTACTGCCTGATAGATTGTTGCAGCTGAAATAAATTTTTAAAATTTTATAAAACTAAACCAATAGTATGATTCCATTAACTAAATGGACTCGAAAAATAGTTACCATTAGTCATTATTACTGTCCTGAAAGAGAGGAAGACTAATTATGAATGGATTTGTTTGTGTCTTTCTTTACAAACTTCTGCCTCTAACAGAATAATTGTGAACACAAAGTAGGTATTCCTGAAATGCACCACTTGTAAGAAAAAAACCAGTCCAGAATTCCAACTAACAACACATTGTTCCTCAGAATTAAAAATCAAGTTAATAGGCTCACAGTGATTTGTCTTGGATTATTGATTAATATTACATTTGGTTTTGTTTCCCTTGGTGAAATCAATCCCATTTCTCCAAGCAGGCAGTTTACGCCTTGTCGCTTCGGTGTAATGGGATCAGCCACTGGACTCTGCATGTGCGGCCTGACTTGGATTTATCGACGGTCAATCCCTGCCCGCTGCCGGAGGCTCAGCACTCGAGAGGGCAATGACACCTGGAGGGAGGTAATGGCCCTACAGGTGGTGTTCTGGCAAGGTACCACTGAGCATGGGAATTCTTATTAACATAATGGACTTCTAAAATATAACAGTAGAAACAAAGCGCTCTTGTTGCCTTCTAAACTGCAGCCTATGCTGAGGCGTATGAACATGCAACAGTGGGCACTGATCTTGCTTTCCTGCATCTGAGCCACAAAGCCTCTCAGCTATTTTGAGATGGGTGTTTAAGATTGTGTTACTTTTTACTGCAATAGAGTGTTTCTTTTGCCAGAGTCATCAGTGAGAAAACAGGATGAGAAATCGAAAACATTATAAAAGCCATGGAGGCAGCTGTGTGAAGTGTAGGGTGCAGCCGCCAGGAGTGGCTCCAGCTGCTACTGCATTGAGAGAACAGGAAATAATCCAAGTGAATTCAAAAAAGGGGATATAGTTCTGAGAGAGGCATGAATTTCAGTGATAGGTTTCCAAGCTACAGAGTGAAAATAGTGAGACCAGTTAAAATTTTCTCAAAGTTAGGGAGATTCTAATGAAAGAGTATAATTAATTATTGCATCATTGGTGTCTGGGTGATTTAGTAAACTATTTTTACATATATCATGCACCATTGTGCATGGTCCTACAATAGCATGTGAAAATGGTATAAAAGGTAGACTGCATACTGCATAGGATGTAGCTGACCAAAACTGAGGACTTTCTAAGTCTGGATTTAAATCTTAACTATCTGAAAATCCTATTATTGCCTATTAATCTTCATTATTAGCCCTCATTATTATTCATTGTTGTTGTTGATGTTGTTGATGTTGTTATTTAGTTCCTATTATTATTGTTCTTGATTTTTTGTTATTATTTTATCCTAGAATTATTTTTACAAATACACTCAAAAAACCAAACTATTCAGATTTTATGACTTTTCCCACTTCACTTTGATATGCTTGATAGGGGAAATACCTAAAAGCATAAGATGTTATCCACCCTGGCTGAATATGTCCTGAGTAGTTTGTCCCATAGATTTAGGGTGAAGTCAGCTGCAATTTTCATTTAGAAAAAAAAAAACCCAACAAGTAATAGATTTAATTTTGAAGTAACTAAGTATTTGCCTTCCCCCTTTTTTTCTACCTATCTCTTTATTCCTTTCACTGAGGCAGGAATTGGTGATCACAAATATATCATGGATCACTAACCCCTCAGAGTGCAGATAAAAGCATGTGCATATTCAGTAATATTTTGAGTATTTTTAACCTATAACTCAATCATGCTTTTAGCTTTTTAATTTTCTTCTGCTTGTACTCTTACATGCCAAGCACACTCTAGGTTCTGCCAGATTCCCTCGTTCTGCAAGAAATATTTCTGAGCTGTTTGCCTTTAGTGGCAGCTGCTTTCTGGGCACATGTCTAGATCTATTGCAAGCTACAGATAACTGAACATTTTGATTTAGTTGGCTCCTTGTTGCTGTGGAGTCCCATGTTCCTGCACTACTGCAAAAGGGAATAACTAGCTCAGGAGGATGAGAGTAAAGGTGCAAAACAAATGTTCAAAAGTTTAACTGTAGATGTCATTTTCAGTAATGCAAAATCAGTTACATTATTCAGCATTGTTACATTCATAAAGTCATACTTACACTAATGTGTCCAAGATCAGAGTTTCCAAGGTCAGTGATTTTAAAGTTTATCCATTTCCTATACATAGTTCTTTTATAAACAAGTTGGTGCAGGAGACTTTCACAGGCAGCAAAATAGCTGAAATACAGAGTTTCACAGAGAACTGCTTACACTGAGGAATCTGGACTATGTGAACACCTGGACTAAAGCTTCAGCCATCCCTTCAGGGAAGTTAGAGGGCTTGAGGGCTTTCCACACTACAGAAAGGTCCAGAGTGCTACACACAGTTACAGCTTGCCACTGATTATGGTGCCAAACCTTTCCCTGAAGTCAATTGTGCAGTTCCAGGGGATTTACTCTAATGGTGAAATGGTCCCCTAGCACATAGAAAGCTGCTTACAGAGACAAGCAGCAAAGCAGTCAAAAAGCAACATAAGCCTTCAGCTACCTAAATATCAAGTGGGACTTAGTAGGTTCATTTTTCATTGAGACATTTTGCCTGTTGCAAAATGACATTTCTCCACCTTCCACACTGCCCCAGGGTTACTTAGCAGCCCTGAGTACACCCCCACAGGCAGTGATGCCAGGAGTTCTTCAGATTCAGAGTGAGCTTGGGCCAGCTCCTACTTTGGACTTTGCTGGCTGGGTTCCCACTGCAGGTGGGAGCATGCACCAAGGAGACCTGGACTACACACAGTGCTGAAGTGAGAGCACCACTGTCGCATCTTCACAGTGTTTGTCCTCCTTCAGCACCCTGAGAGCATCTGCTGCTCAGAGCCGTGATGATTTCAGTTCTCCATCAATGTCTGACCCAGCTCGTCCTGTGCAAACAAGTCCTAGCAGGTGACTCAAGTCAAGGTGACTTGATTTTTTTGGCCCAGGTACTTGACAGTAAGAACAACTGCCTGGCTTCCCAGGAGGGGTGAGGGTTTTTAGTATGTATTTTCAAAGCTTTTGTGGTGACAGGAACTATTCCAATTTCACATCATTTTATAGTGGCCATCTTGAGGATATTTTTGAAACTCTGATTCTCAGAATGAAAGGATGCATTATTGTAAACCAGTACCAGTAAGCAAGCAGCGAAAAGAGAAGGTTCTGATGAATTCAGAATAAATAGTTATAGCATTGTTGCAAATGAGTTTATCTGCTTATCATATAAGTTCATCTGATTTTTGAGATGCATTCAGCTACATTTTTGAGATATGGGGTGCATTTATTGATTTTTATTTTAAGTTATATTGAATTTGGTACTGCAACAGCCATTATTTCTTAACATCTTAGCAGGACATGCTGGTGCCTGCAGTACTCTTATAGTATATCAAGCATTGAACAGGCAATTAGTTGTGTTCCTTATTTAGCTGTGCAAGAGTCTGGGATGGGGGAGTCACAAGTTAGAGTATTTTAAAATTGATAAAAATTATCTCCTCCCAGTATAATACACATTGACCAAGACTTAAACTAGACATCATACTCTGCTACTTTGGTTCCTCCACAAAAATAACTAATAAGAGCTACAGCCACCTAAACAAAGATACTTTGTGGGTTCAACTCTTTTGCCAGTTGTCTAAAGTAAAATAAAAGGTGAACAAGGAGGGAAATGGTTGCTGGCATAATTTTGCCTTGTTTTCCTTTGCTTTCCTATGAAGAGGCTGGGGTTAGTGTGAATCCAGGATATTCATTATATTTTTTCCCTTGGGTAGTTCTGAAAAGGGCACAGAATGTCAGTAATCATCCCCTTTATGTCTTAGTGGCAAGTTTATGATTGAAGGATTACCTTGCTAATACATGTTTAAATGAGGCTTTGGCAATGTTAATGGTATTTAAAAGACCTCTGGCATTTGAAACAGTCAACAACAAAAGATTTTGCTGATAAACAGAATCAGGTTCATGTTAGTCTGGCTCTGAGACTGAAGGCTTTAACATCAGCTCTGTTCTGACACTTAGCATTTTTAATTCATTGCAAAAATAGTTGGTATCAAATGCCAGACAGAACATCACAGAAGCTGAAAATGATGGGGAAAATAAAAAATATAGTCGAAAGAAAAACCATATAAAAATAGCTGATACATAGAATTTGAAATTATTATTATTATTATTATTTTATATCAAAGATTAAATTGAACTTTTTGCTATAGGAATTATTTTAAACTATCAAGACGGAAAACAGAATCAAAACAGTACAGTATCTGGTTATTTTAGTTTACATTTCTTTACATTTCTTACAGGTGTGTGACACTTTTAGCTCAATTAATAAGTCACAGGGAGAATAATACAACTCATGCCTCCTTGCACTGGAAAGGTCTTGGTAACTCAGTTAGATTCCCTTAAATCAGCGGGATGTTTTTTTCTACTTTTAGAAAGCAAGAAAAAATTGATTTCTTAAGGGATTTTAAATCATATCCTTTCAGATTATGAAAATGTAGTCCATTATTTTTGAAGTTCTTTTCAGACTCTCAGCTGAAATGCAGTATTTAAAAGATGGACATAATTCCCCGATATTTCTTGGTGAGGATGTGGATGATGTACAGACAACATGACTTCTTTGGAAAGCCAATTTTTGAAATTAACTGGCAAATCAAGCCTTTCACCTTTCTTGCCTACTGCTTTTCTTACTTGTTTTTCCATCACAGCTCAAAATCCAACTTCTGCCTTCACTTCTTGAATTTTCTTTTTCTTACTTTTTACTAGATGGTTTATTTAATAAATCAAAGCTAGTAACTGCAAAAATCTGCATTTCTTTCCATCACTACCAAAATAGTCTGGGATAAAATTTAATCAAGTCAGAAACCTGAATCAGTCTCCACTCTTTGATTCCTGCACTCCACTCCTCGGTTCTTGAATTCACAGCTCTTCAGCACTCTAGTGTGTATATGACACCTTGAAGAGAACAAAAGTCAGGACCAGAGCAAGATATGTTGCTAGTCATAAGCAGTGGGGATGTTCTGTTTTGGTTTTTCATTTGTTTGTTGGTTGGTTTCATTTGGGGTTTTTTTTTAGCATTAGCAAAGACAGGCCAAATTTTGATTTTGGTAATTTTTGGACTGTCCAATGGAAACTGAGGGGAAGGTAGTGTTCCTGTTGCATCTCAGGATGCTGCGTAGTCCAAAAAAGGCAGCCAAATCTGGAATCCAGCATTTATTGACTACAGCACAAAAAAAAAGCATAATCAAATTTTGTATAAACAAAGGAGGTCCAATGCTTGATAATTTCTCATTTGACTTTATCATCAAAATTGTTCTTCTATTCTGGGTGGAAATCTTGTAGTTAGAGACAGTTGACTAGAACTGAGAAAGTATCTACATGACCAAATACCATCAGAATACAGATAAGAGGTTTCAGATTTCAAAATCCTGCTAGATCTTTGAAGTTTCTGGAAGGAAGAGGTTACAAAGGAGTCATTCAGTATTTTCTATTGGATAGTCAATTAGTTTCCATTTGACAGACTTGACAGTAGTTCCTGAAAAAATGCAAACTTGGCAGTGCAACAGGTGAGGTATCTATTTTTAATAGTTTTTTGTTTGCAAGCAGAATGGTACTCAAATACTCTTTTGTCCAAGATCTTGCATGTCAGTAACTGGTTTTAGAATGATTTTATATCTTAAAGTAGATTTAATATAGTTAAAGGGTTAATTTTTCTCATTTCACAAGGCGGGGGAGGGGCGGGGGGGGGGGGAAGGGGAAACACCCACCAAGTTTTTTTTCTTTACTACAACTTTTGAATAAAAACAAAGGTTTTCAAAATTAGCACTTATCAGTTTGAGGTCCATACACCCCACTGAGGTATTTAACATGTACAGGCAAGCTACATGCACCTAAACTTTGTTTCAAGGTATGGAGTACACTTCTGCTTTAAGAAGCCACCCTGTGACTGCTTCCACATTTAGGAGGGTTTCAAAGGTAAGTGGAATTAATTGCTTCTGGAGATATCTGTCTCTTTCACTAACTATGGAGGAAATCTAGACAGCCTAACTGAACAAATCTGTTGCATCTGTTGGTTTACTGAGGAGATCTATGATGGTATTAGTAATCACAGCCCCACACCTTTAAGAAAGAGATGAGAGGAGCTGCCTGTGGTCATGTAGAACAGATAAGATACAAACAGATAAGAGCTGAATTCAGAAGATCACACTATGCAAAGAGTCACCATCCTTTAATATGCATGCAAACATGTTTTGCTTTCCCAAATTAGAGGTTAAATATGTAGTTAGAAACTCAGAGGTATCAAGAGAATTGTCTCTCACTATTTCATTTATTTCACTACAAAAAGGTAACTTTCTCAAACCATGTTTTTCCTTGTTTTGTTTTATTTTTCTGAAAGCAATATTGTCTATTTTTTTCAATTTATTTTGTGGGCTCAAGTGAAACCATATCACTCTTGTCTTTTGTTTCAGATTAAACTTCCTTAAGCTTAATACTTACTTAAGTTTCCTTCCTTCCTATCTTCCTATTTCAGATAGAAAGCAGCAAACACTACTTGCTTTTCCAAATTAAAAAGTAGGAGCAAAATGTCAGTACTACAAATGACACATAATTATTTCACTGTAGACTCCTGAGGATGAGGAAATTATAGGGTTAGGAAGCAAGAATGAAATAATTATATCTTTTAAAATATTTTATGAACAAAAGCCTTTTCTTATCTGGATTTCTCTATTGAGTTTAAATGCTTCACTAGAAATTAACGATGAAATTAACTGCAGAATTATGATTTTTTTTTTTTAAGAATCAAGCAAGAATATAAAGCTGGGGTATTTTCTTATAGTAAATATTACACTAGTATAATTTATGCATATGAGCAAGTTTTCCAGCTGAGAAGTTTTAAAATCTATATTTCTGAAAGTGGCATTTTCTCCTAATGCAACATAAAGGGAAGATAGCTAAATAAATCAAAATGCAGAATACAGTCAGTAGCCCTAAAAAGGCAAATTACAGATACTTGAATTTATAAATGACTGAAGCTATCATTCCTTCCTGAGTGACTCCTTACTGGATCAGACTAAGAGAGCTGAGATAACAAAAAAGCTGCTAACTCATGAAATGGCAAAAATAAATATTGTTTAAAGATGACATATATTTGACCAGCTCATACATTCTCCACAAGTTGGAGACAAGTCACTAATTGAGATAGATCTTCAGGCTGACTCATAACAAGAATATGCTTCAGCTGCCTGTTTCCTTATGATTTAATTCTAATGCTGTTTAAGTTAAAGTGAAGATAATAGTGATATTATATAGCTCAGAATGAAGCTTTGTAACAGCAAAGTTGGCAAAGCTTTTTTTTATTGAAAAATGACCCCATCTTTGATTTTTCTCTGAAAGTTCCAAGTATGAGTTATATAATTTAATTAGGCTACACTTCCAGTACCTAAGTATATAAGTTACTTTCAACACTTGAAAAAAAAATATAGGCCATAGTACAGCAGTCCATAATAACTAAAGAATGTGTAGGAGTGTTTAGTTCTATCTTATCTTCTTGGTGACAAATCACATATGGAGAAGTTAACTACTATTCTCACTATCTCCCAATTTCTCTTATATAAAAAACATTAGCATCAGGAGGTCATGATGAAAATGTAGAAAAACAACACACTTTTACAGCTCAAAAATATATTTGAAGAGGAGACAGATTCTAAAACTACTGAAAAAAACCCTGTTACCTTGGCTTCAAAGGTAATAAACTTGCATTTCTTGCCCAAAACTTAGTTACTGAATTCATAGCAAACTCTGAGGCCCTGTACTTAACTTAAAAAAAAACAAAACCTCTGCCTTTTAATTAAAAATCCTAAAGTTTAATGGCATTCTTGAACTTCTGCCAGCTCAGAAAAATCTTTTTGCAGCGGGAATACTGGAATAGAGATCTTTTATATTCATAGACTTTCAGGACCCTCCATATAGAAATCACTAAGAAAAATGAAAATATTGAAAAAATCATACCAACCTATGAATTTTATGTCTTGTCCCCATTAAAAATTATTTAGCAATAATAAGGAAAACTTTTAAACCTTTTCTCCTGAATTAAACATCCACATTTATTTGTCTTGTGTTAATGCTCACATTCCTTGGCCATCTAAAAAATATAAGATCAGTTAACTGAGCAAAATCAATAGATTTTATTTTCCAAAGAAATTATTAAGACAGCCAATTAAACAGTTTTTGTTATCTTACAGATCGATAACTAAACCATAAAATTTTGTTAGAGATAAGGTATCTATAAACACATTATCAGGTCCCCAATCTTGATCTATCTTTTCTGCTGAATTGGAAATTGCCTGAAAACAATGATGATGTTTTCAGTGATTTAAGCTTTCTATCATTTTCTGCTAGGCCTGGATTTAGATGCATCTGTTCTAGGCAAAATGCAAACATGCAGAAGAAAGTGGAAATGAAAGTAAAGCAGACCAAAAAAAAAAAAAATCAATGTTTCTAAGCATTACATGGCATCAGATAAAGCTTAGTTCTCAAACAAAAGAAGCAAAAAACTGATAAAACAAAAAAAACATACTGAAAAACCCAAAAAGCACAAAATTATCTTAGTGAGTGTAAGATGGATGTCAGTGTTCTCCTGAGCTGAAACACTCAGATCGACCTAGGCAGCACATGTGCTTCTGAAGAGCACTTCTCAGAGAGCTTTGTGGGTCTCTGAACAGGCTGGAAATATGAAAAATGAAGTGGCCCTCAAGTCCTGCTTCTTCTCCTTTTAATGTAAAACCCCCAAGTGGCATTTGCACAACACACATGGTCCCTACAGTTGAATGAGCTCTTCAGCTAAATCAACAGCACAAACCAGCAAATAAAAGAGTTGTGGGTGAGTCTGATCTTGATTAACTTCTGCTTAGGCCAGTATCCCCAGCTGGCTATGGCAGAATTACATTCAGTCCCTACAGTTTTTTTAATCACAATATGTTATATTTGTGCTCAAATATTGCCCACCTTGAAGGCATTACCTTTTTTTTTATCTCACCTCTTCAGCAACCTACCCACATCCTCACTTTCTCCTCTCCTGAAATAGCCATTAGGAACTTTGTTATAAATCTAAAGAAGCATGTACATTAAAAAATTACCTAAAGAGGACATTTTAAAAGCTTTTACTTAAAAAAAAAAAAAAAAAAAAAAAAAAAAAAAAAAGAAGAAAGCTTTTACTTAAGCTTTTATTTAACAAAAATTCCCCATATAGAAGGGCTTTTTTTGAATTTCCAAATTTTCCATTTACAAATAATTAATCTGAACATCTTAGTCGCCTAAAATATTTTCTTTTAATTTTTTATAGTTTAATTGTGTTTCCCCATTTTTCCTTTCGTTTTGTGCCTCTTAGAGTCAACATCATTTTAATAGTGTTAAGAATGCTAAGGTAAATGAGAGTAGGAACAACTTATTACTTCTGGGATGGATCATTATAGACTCACTGCGCTCTTCATCAAGGGTGTGCAATTTCTGTACCATTTCACCTTTTAGGCCTGGTGTTTAAAATAACAGAAGAGTTTGGGTCAAGGCCAGCAATTTTTTTTTTTTTCATCTCCATGGAAAATGTGAATGTTTAATGCTTGTGCAGGGCTTTACTAATGGCTTTTAAGCTATTGAAACCGTGACTTTTCCTTTCTGTTCCTCAGCCAAGCAAACATGAAAGAACAGAGGTGTTCAGGTGGAGGCGCAAGTCCTAACCCATTTACCTCTCTTGCACCAGACCTCAGCCCATTCAATTTGTGTCTGGGAAGACAAGGGTGCCCATAACCCAGTGTAGCAAAAAACAATATATGCATACATTATTGGGTTTCAGAGGGAGTAATTTAACCTATTTAACATCTGCTCTGCTCCACTGTTTTCACCTGTGTTTTTCCAGAGATGCGGTAAGTGCAGGTGTCTAGCATTACTTTCTTAATTTCAATATTGCTGTCCTAAAAATAGGGCAACCACCTAATTCACACAGGCCTGTAGAGTACAGGAAACAGCCTGCCAAGAGCAACTTCCTCAGAGAAATTCCTGTTGGACTCAAGTGCCATCCACTGTCTTCTTTCTGAACTGGATTTTGCTTTTTCTCTGTCAGTATCAACTCAAAATAATTCATTTGAACTATGCAATTACATGAGCTAAGGGATGGAGAGTCATCCTTGAAAGTCATTCTTCATAGCTTCTCACTAACTCATCTGAGAAAATGCCATCACAGTATTTTTGCACAAGTGCACTCTTTCAAGGCAATCAGAGGAGAGGGAAAGAAAAAGTGGAACAGTTTGAAGTGTCATCTACATACACATAAAAGGCAAGGTAATGAAGTAGATGTGAGCTTTTCTCAGAAGATCCTACTAACTAATTCATCTTTCTTGAAGTAGTTCATGCACCTTATGGTTTTGTTTATTGCAGCATATTACAAACATCTCCCCAGGAACCCTCTGGTTCCCTTCCTGGAAACAGGGATTGGCACCAAATGAAGTTTCAAAGTGCCTCAGAAGCATAAGATGTAAGTACTAAGAAAGACCTCTGGGACCAAATCACGTACAGGCGAATTAAAGTTGCATTACCCATGCCCTGAGGAGCCGAGATAGACTTGTAAACCAGGCTTAGTGTTGTCAGCCTCAAGAAAAGATTGGGTACAAGTGCTGTCACTTCTTCCTTGGACCTGTTTTACAAACCAGTTCCTATTTCCTGACAAAGAAAAGGCAATGTTTTGTCCTTCATGTGTTCATCTGAGTACAAATCTACCCATAAAAAAAAAATCTACAGAACATCAATAAAAATCTAACATAAACTCTACTCCCCTTCTCTCTTGTGAAACTTCATTCCCCTTCTCTTCTGTGTTGTTCATTTTAAAACAGAAATAGAATATTTGAGCCAGATTCATGTTCTTTGTAATAAACTGTTGAGGTCAAGATGGTCGTCATCAAGCTGGAGGATGAACACAACCCACTGGAGTTGTTTTTGGTATGAAAGCAGAAAGCCCCTCACTGCCTGATGCAATTACCTGGTTAGATTTCCTTTGCTTTCTGATGCTGTCCTACAAAAAAGAAATATCTCTAGAAAAGACTGCATACATATCTTCTCTGGTTACTGACAGTATAAGATGAATAGGACTTGATCTCAATCCAGCATCAGGCTCTATCTTCCTCACATACATTCTTACAACACACCTTTTGTCCTAGGCAAAAAACACACATTCTTAAACTACATGTGAGTAAATTCAGCCCCTGGAATTGATGGATGCTGTCTGCTCCTTTGAGGAAAGTATTTTGCTCTGTCAGGGGGTACATCACATATTTGTAACACTGGTGGAGAAAGCTCGATTTGAACAGTGGTAAGTGGGTGCAATTGAGCCTAAGTGAGTGTGAAGGAGTCTAAAGCTGGCTCATTTTACTTGGCAGAGGTGCAGGTTAATATAGAAGACGTCTTTAATTTACACCTTCACACTTCTTCACATCCTCCTGTGTGTTGCAAAAGAGTAATTTCTGCAACTCTTTTAACTCACACCCTGCCTGTGATTGTATAATTCACAGTCCTTTAGGCACCACATCTGGGTCCTGAAGGCTGCAGTCTCAAGGCCAGACAGCTGCTCCCAACTCACCCATAACAGCTCCTGCTCAATGAGCTCCATCTGCACATTAAGAGGAGATTATTAAGGACACAAGGCATAATATTTGTGGGGTTTTTTGTTAAACATTTCTTGTAAACCGCAGTGCTGGTAGTTGACTTGGAGCATAGGTTTCTAAACTGTAATTTCGAAAAGCAGCCCCCTGCGACTCTGCCACAGATATGTGAAGGCAAGTTTTAAGATACTGGTGAAATAATGACAATTTACTCTGATGTCTGGTGAAAGTCCAAGTTAACAAATTTCCTCCTTCACATCCCTATTGCTATTTTTAATTCTTTTCACACTAGCTGAAGCAAAGTCCCACCCCAACAACCACAGACCAGTTTGTTTGACTTATCATATATTCATGGCATGAATGGCCACTGATTCATAAGAAACCTTGTGAAAGAAAGTTTCTGACACTGTTGACTGAGCCTATCAGACCTTTGGCTCAGTGATGAGAGGTTCTTCAGGGTGGTTATTTTTTATTTATCTTTTTACTTTTGAGTTTTGGGTACATATTCCCACAAGGTGAGAAAGATGGCAGGCTCAGAAAACCTCTGTTTCACTTCGCTGCGTACTTAGCCGTTGTACCAAGTGTTTTTTCCTTACTGACTGGTGTTTTAAGGTCACAGGACAGTAGAAGCATTTTGAAATGCATAAGTTACAGAACAGCACTATTGTAGGGTAAGAAGAAGTAAAGGAAGAGGTATTAATCTGGAAATACCCTGAGGAAAATTATTTACTTTTGGAAGGTGGTTGCTTTTTCCTGACACTAAATAAGTATAATTACAGTTCCCATCAAGTTCTAAAAATGTGTTCATTTTTACTGGGATAATGACATTTTGAACTTATATCACCATTCATACCAGAATTTCCATAAATGTAAAATGAACTCTCCTAATGCATCTTTTTGATGTGGTACAGCTATATTCTTCTTTGTAAAAAAATTGAAGCACCAGATGACTACAAAGTTTGCCCAGTCACACGTTAAGTACTGGATCTCAGAATAAGAGCCAGAGGACTATTTTGCTAGTGTCTTTCCATAAAGTAGTTATTAGATTTTTTAAAGTCTTAAGAAGCTACAAAAAAGGAAAACATATATACAATAATCAAAATCTGAATTATATACATATATTATTATCTATATTATTATATATATATTTTAGAAAATTCAGTAATAAAGGGCTGATGTTGAATAGTATACTTTTCCCCTTGCTCTGCTGAGTTTTCTCCATTTGCAGTTTTTCTATAATTATGACAGGAAGTACTTTAGAAAGTGATCACTCTAAATACAATGTACAACATTCATTTGGTTTGCCTTTCTCTGTCCATCAAATCTGTACTTTCTGATTCACTTCCTGACTAACTGCAGTTGTACTTTACTATCACTCAATTGAAATCAATTTTGTCTGTCTGGTATTTTACTCTTTCCAGTAAAAAGCTGCAGTTACTTGTCCAAAATAGAGTCTGAGAAGAGATGGTGTGTATGTATATGCATGCTTGTGTATGTGCAGGAAAAAAGGAGAAAGAGAACAGAAAGGTCCTTGTATCGGACTCAAGAATTTTCATTAATTGCTACCATGCAAGCACTTGTAGATGAGATTTTGATTTTTTGAGGAGATGACTTCAAATTCAGGTCAGGTAAAGGCCAAAATTAGCTTGATAGAGTCCTTGAAAAGGTGATTTTTGCACTACACAAGCACAGAATCCATGATTCCTGATAATCCATAGCAGGCAACCCCTGTCTTCAGGAGCCTGATCTCATGAGTAGGACACAGGGAAAAAACCACAGGGAATGGCCAATGAAGTTTATAACCTTGTGGTTTTGACAAATAGTTGAAGAAGAATGCATGTAAAAAAAGGAAATAGCCACAGGGAAGACTGAGAACTACAAGTAGAAGAAATTCTGTTTCTTTCTAAAAGTTACCCAGGACATGTATTTTAAAACATAAATCACCTGAAGTGTAGTCTGCTGATCTGAGTCCAGGACTCTCCTAAATCTTTGTCCAATTTCTTCTCCAACTGTATTCCTAGGAATTCCATGGTTGCCTTCAAATAAGAGCACTCTATGTTTTCCAGCTGAGTCCAGAATGACAATAAATTCATCTGGTAGGATACTACTTAATCCTGCTCTCTTCATCTTCCCCAGGTAGTCCTTTGAAAGGTCAGGAGCCACAGAAGTCCAACCTGTGTTCTTGCCAAAGGTTCATTTGGAAAGAATATCCTTCAGCTTTGAACTGCAGTCCTGCTGTTGCACAATGTACAAGTTAAAGGAGGATGAATGGCTGCTGGAAAGACCTTTCCTCACCGGTCAGTTCACTGCTGAGTCTCAGTGCTCCTCTAAAACTAAAGGTGTTGGCCTGGTCATTTGCTGTGGCATTGGAACAGGAGGATCCAAACTCCTGTCAGCCCAGATGTAAAATCTGAACTTTTCTACTTTAGCAGAATTTGCCTGTGACCACATTTCATGTTCCCACAAAACAAAAATCTGAAATCAGATAGCTCTGAGCATTGTTTTCTGGTTCCCTCCAAGACTGACCTAGTAGGAATGTGCTCACTGGCACATTCCTGATTAAAGTCTGTAAAGTGAGGAAGGAGAGGTCCAAGGAATCTCCTACGGGACTGAGTTGATATATTTTCAGATATATAGAGCTTTGGTGAACACAGTCTGCCTCTCTTTCCTTACAGATTATTTTTTGAAATAGAGTTGAAGACAGATTTGTAATTGATCATTCCAGATATGGATAAAATTGGAACCTGGTTTTCCTTTATACTGCTTGATTTTTCTCTAACTTTAAAAAAATTAAATAATCTACAACAGTGGGAATTAGCCTGAAACATTCATAGGAATTATCTCCCTAACTCAACTCCACCAAAATTTAATCCTATGCACTTAACCTGGAGTTCAAGTTCATGCTTGTAATATGCATTTTTTAGAAAGACTGCAAACAGAGCTGCTTGAGTCCTATGCACTGGTACTTTTCCATGCTTACATCAGAAGAAATAAGTCTTGCAAAAAATAGGAAGTGAAAAATATCCCTAAGAGAGTCTTGAAATGTTCCTCCAGATACATGTATATGCAGATGTGACAAGTATGCAAATGTACAAGCATGTTTTCCATCACAGACGTGAGGTTCTGAGAATAAACTGTAATGTGAATCCTTGCTCTATCGAGAGTTAGTGCCCTTAGTGCTGAAAGCACAAAATAAAGTGGCTTTTCTGTAAGTGGAAAAAAATCAGATCATATATTATCATCCAAAATATTTCAAAATTGAACATAATACTGGCACAGCACAGTATTAAGGAAATGTGAAGAGCCTCGTAAATATTTTCACAGATTAGCATCATGATGATTGTAAAAGGGAAACACAAGATCGGTTTGCAGTGAGGTAAAGTTATACCAGCTGCCATAGAAGGCACTGAAAAATTAACTGCTGAGTATTGGCGGAAATGTTATGAAGCTTTTGATTCAGGACCAATTTTTGCATGTTTTTGTTAATCCACATTTTGTTAATCCACATTTGTCATGTTCCTCTAATTTCACATTAGAGGAACATGACAAATTTATCTGTTTCTTGTTATCTGATACACTACAGAGCACTAAACCACACTAAAAACAGCTGAAAATCATTAGGCATGGATTGAAATTGGTGGTGATAGTGACAAGAATTTCAATGGTTTTGTTTTTTAGTAGACATTAAAATTTTAATCAAATATTTAGCATTTTGAGTCAACTCAATGATATTCATAATGGTTATTTGTTATCATTCTCTTTTCTATTTCAACCATACAACCAAAGAACAGATATATCACATGATCTACTACTTAGGGAGAACAGTGAGTAATTAAAAGGAATAATTCAAAGGCAATGCATATCATAACATTTTTAAAGTTCTCACAAGCATAGCCAAATTAAAGACAAGCAGAAAACCCACAAACAAGCATTGTAATGACATCTTCAGTTGTGTTTTTTGGTACTAAATAGACATTCAAATTTTGAGGGTTTTTATGAAAGTCTACCTTCTTTGAGAAATTAGTGAACAATCTCTAACTGCTGTAACAGCACAATGAGGTGGATCCAGGAAGGAATCCCTGTATTGTCAAAGCTTGAAGAGCATTCTTTAAGATTTCCGGTAAACAGCTCTTTGAACAATCTAAACGTAGTAATATTGCAATAATGTTGTGAAGGTATGAATTAGGGAAGAATTCTGTAGAAGATTAAGGTGACTTATGTTTATCAGCCTCAGATTTTTCATGTACACTCCAGTTTCTAAATATTTCTGCATATTCTGTGAGCTCACTATTCATAAGCAGAAGGAATTTGCTGCCGAAGTACATCGGTGTTAACTATGAAATTATTAATCACACAGTTCAGTGTCAAGCATTCCAAGATTAACAGTAAAGCAGGAGCAGAAGAGCAATTTCTTTTATGAAATAGTAAGAAGGTTAGAAGGCACTTCACAATGATAGAAGATGCCTAAGGACTTTTTCTCTATTTGCAGTTTGGCCAGGTGAAGTAAAAAGAAACTGAATGAGAAGTAATCCCAAAACCAGAAGAAAAAATGTTTGTGCACACTATTCTCAATCTTGCCTATACAACCTTGTCTTCCTGAAATATTAGGTCACTTTAAATTTTCCACACCCTATTAAATTAACTATACAAGTTTATAAGAAATTAAATGTTATTTGTAGTACAACGTGCTGCTTGCAAGCCAGAAAGAATTATTTGTGCCTGTTGGCACAACTGTGGTAGTCATTTCCAGGATAAGCTTGCATCTTTCCTTTATCCTCCCCATAATTAAAACTGGAATTGATTGCATCTGGTTTGCAATTCACAGGAGGAAGAGTAATAGCAATATAGTGCCCTCCACTATTATCCAGCATATCAGCACTTCATTCACAAATGCCAATGGTATGCTCATCTGCATGGCACAAATCTTCTGCCAGTGTTTAGATAACCAGCTGGTATTTCTAAACGGAAGTCTTGATAATGTGATTTCTAGATTACAGAAATGCATCCTTAGGGGCTGTCAATACAAACAGTTAACAGTTTGTCCCAGCATTATCGTTTCATTTTGGATATAACTCCATCCTTTGTCTCCCGTAGCATGAAAAGAGAAGACAACAATGTGATTACCGAGTGTATCCTTCCCCACTTAATCTGGCAAAAACATCAGGGCTTTTGAGGAGATGACCACAGGAAGTGCCTCTATAGCAGAAAGAAAAAAAAAAGGGTTGATATCATATAAAACAGAAACTGCAAGTTTGGGGAATTGTGCAAGATGCTTTTGTGTCAGCTGGACACTTGGTAAAAGGAAAAAATAATAACAAGCTGTAGAAGATTTGGTTAAAGAGCCTTGACTAAAAAATACAGGAAATATGTGGCATAGGCAAAAAACAGTATATAGTTTAACAGTGGCAGAAATGATGGAAATCAAATATTGCAGCTTGCAATCCCCTCCCCCCATTTCTGTGTGATTTTTATAACTTTGCATCTTTCTCTATATTTTATTTTTAGCCTGCCTCCACCCACTTTAGAATGCTACAGAAATAAGATCTGAAGACAGTTAAGTGTAGGTGTTTGATAGTTTAGGAATAGCCTACAAGGTTTTCCATTACATTTCAGTGAAGCAAAACAAGGTCGTATCCAAAAAATATGAAGAGATGAACATCACCAGGGACCAAGGAGGAAGAAATTGTTGATTCAGTACCTGATCCTCATCAGCTGCTGTGAAATGAGCACCTAAAGCCTTAACAAAGAAGACACGGAAGTAAATCTTGGTATTGTGGTAAAGCAGAAATCTTCTTTTTGAAGTTCTGTGGCTGCCTAGCAGTGAGGTCAGGAGAAATGTAGGACTGAAAAAAATGAAAAATTCCCTTCTAAAGTCAGCAAATACTGCTCTGCTTTGTTGCTGCAGCTTTAGTTGAAAGACTATTTTAGATTGGGATTACAATATGGCAGGAAAATAACAGGTTTTATCTCCAAAGCAGATGGCACCTAGAGAAAGCTCAGTAAAAACTTCAGATGTTCCTAAGGAAAGGACTTAAATTCTCTATACAAATGTTACTTTTAAATGGGTATAAAAAGAATAATAAGGTCATTACCATAAATTGTGGAAATCAGCTTATTATGTGTTTCCTTTCTTGTTTATTGGGATTTTTCTGTGTTTTGGTTGGTTGGGTGGGTGGGTTTTACTTGATATTGGTTTTGGTCTTTTGCATTTCTTTGTCTTTCAGAATGATTTCTTTCCTTGCAACATTGGTAGTTCTGAAATTAGTGCTTCTACACTAGTGGCTCATACACAGATTTTGAAAAACAATTTCAGCTGAAGTTTACACTTCTCTATAAATTTCATTTACAATTACAATTTCAATTAAAATAGATTAGTGCAACTAGCACATAAAAAAAACCCCTTCTGTTCAACAAATGAAGAACTGAGGCAGGAGAGTTGCTTCTATATTGTGCTTCTTCTCCAGTAAAATATTATTTGTTTCAGAAAACAAAGCTTGTCTTATTGTAGATTGAGGCAGCAAGTATAAAATAGCAGGATGGTTCTATTATTGTTTAGCACCATACTGTTATTTCTCAATAGGTCTAAATTCTGCCTCCACCTCAGCTCCAGGGCTGATAACTGTGGGCTGCATTTCCTTGTCGGAACTCAAAAAAAACACCCTACTTTCTGTGCTTACTGTTCAGAAATTTAATTTTCTTTCAGGATGCTCATGTGAGAGCAGATTAGTCACCTACCAGATCAAAAGAGATGGTGCTCAGATCATTCCTCAGTTTGTTCAGTTAGAGCCTCCACACTCAGACCTCCAGCATGAATAGTATGTGAAAATGCAGAAAAAAAAAGCAGAAACCAGTCATTGCTTATCGCTGGCCTTCAGGACATATTCAGCACCAGATAACATGCCATGTTTAGTGTACACTCAGTTGTACATATAAAGAAATGGGATCTAGAGTTTCTGAAAAAGTAAGTCATGGGCTAAGAGAAAGTGAGGACTGGGCTGAGTTCTGGAGAGATTAATCACTCCTTATTCAGTTCTCATTATGGATCCTTTTCCACTGAAGGTTTTCCTGTGAAGGCATTAATAGAATAGGACCTGGAGTGTTCAGCCACACAGTTCCTTGTGTACCACCTCATTGCCTCTTCTTACTACCTGTCTATTTCAGGATCACTGAACTGGCAGAAGAGGTCAAATGGCTCATCTAGCCAGCCTAAGAAAGTTATCTTAGCAACAATGGCATTTCTGCTTCCTTATCAGGCTTTAAAGGATTTGAATACCAAGTCATTCAGAAATGAGGCTGTTTTACTAATGAACGTGAGACAATATAGAAAAGAGGAAGCAACAAACCCAGAACGCCCTGGGATGGTCTCAGCTGTTAAAAGCACTGGAGAGAAGTGAGGGTAGCACTGCTGAAAGGACTGGCCTCAAGCTCTCCCATTTTCAGATGGGCATGCCGTCATAACTGTTCCTGAGGGAATGAACGTGAGCCAAGTTCAGACTTTGCCATGGCAGAACCAAGGAAATAAGAGACATGGATAGCAAGTCAACATAAACAGAATACAAAATGAGGGAGGGCTTCAGAGACTCCATGGTTGACTAGGGGAGGTTTAGAGTCTCCCAGCATTTGTTTTACTGTCACATTTGAAGGATTTTTAAGTATCAATGGATTCCAGAGGTGGCCCAGCCAGCCAATTAAATTTATGATTCATTGCCATAGAGCTTATCATCATGAGGCTGTAGTATCATTTAGTGAATGCCTTCAAACTAAGAGGATACACTGATTAGCCATAATTAGCACTGCGCCATAAATTCATGTAGGGCTTTAAAAACATTAAGAAACAGTATGTCTTCTCCCCAGAGAACAACAGCTTACAACTAAGCCATTTTCTCAGACACACCACAAGCATGCTTAATTTAGCTATTAGCCAACAAGGGCATGATAATTATTTTTCACCAACAGTGACTCATGTCCTTGTGAAAAAATGCAGTTTTGAGGACAGAGCAAGAAGGAAGATGCCAGCTTGGAAACTGTAGGTTGCATTGCAGTTGCTAAAGGGAGAGCAGGCCTCAGGATCACCTATAGAGGAAACTCGTACCCATACTAGCTTATTTGCCATGAAATATCCCAATGGCTGGCTTCAAAGACAGAAAATGTTGGCGAATTCTTATCTTTGAGATTCATATTATAAGAAAAATAGTTAATTGTGGTATGTTACAGGCAAGCAAAGACAGCAAAAATATGTGATCTTTTACCCACCTCTTGCTCTTACTAATATTTTTTCTCACTCTAAACTCCCATACCACAGCTTTACTAATTTAAGATGATGGTTTGCCTCTCCCTTGTATTTTCCAGTCCCATATGACTTCCTGGTGAAGTTGCTCTTATCCCAACCACTTTTCTTACAACAGCTGATGCCAACCACTCATTAGTTTACACGCTGATTGGCTGAATTTCAGTTCTACCTCAAGTTTTATCATACCTGTTGCAAGGCAAGTAAGTAAAAAAAAAAAAAAAATTCCACAGAAAATATAGAACTGATCCTTGTATAAGTTCAGACCTGCAGAATTCCAAGAGGAAAGTTGTGAAGAACTGAGTATAGGAGACATTCTTTACTTGTAAAGATATTTCTGTCATCATCATTCCCTTCCTTTCTTCAAAGGTTTTTTTCCTTTAGCACAGCAAGTGGGCTCTAGCAGTTAAGAGTTCAAAGTTCAGAACCAGTTCTATTATTAAGTACATTGAGCCTTCTGGGTCCCTGAGGTAGTTTGGTGGAAGCAAGCTACAAAGCTACCCACAGTTTATTTGCTCTCTGTCTTGCTTCTCTTCGAAATAGTGTTTGAAAGGAGACCTCACACATAGCTACTACCATGACTTAAGAGCTGAAGAAGCGGTGCCTTTTGTCTGCAACAAAGGACAGGCATTCAACACCAGAAAGCTTGTGCAAGCTGAAATTTGGCTGGAACAAATTGTACCTCTGTCAACATAACTAGAGGCTCAGCAGTTTTCTGATTATTAATGTGCCTCAGGAATCTGCTGGGGCTGATTATACACAACCAATGAAACACCAATGGCCTCCTCAGCTTTCAGTTTCTTGGGAGAGTAGACATGCTTTACCTCTGGAGCCATCCAGCCTTCAGCATTTAATGCAAGCAAAACAAATGTCGTGTGCATGCAACCATAACCAAATGGCAAGATTATGCCTCTGCAAATTATCCCATCAGATACTCACATATCACCAGCCCTCATGTTTGCTGAAGGCAGAAAAGTTACATTTTGCAAGCATTTGTTGAATGCTGAGATTACTGGAGTGTGAGAATTTTTCCTGCCAGGAGTTTTTCATTAAATCATGTTGACAATTTTTTTTATTATTTCTTGATGAAAGAAAAAAAAAGCTTTCTAGCCTCTCCAACTGGTTATGGGTGCCTCATGCTCCTTCCTTCAGAGCTTAAAAGTCCAGGCTCTAGGCCTTTCTTTTCTAAGTGCAGAAAAAAAAAAATCCAGAGCAGATTTTAGAGGCCTCTCACAGTTTTCTCTTTGCTAATTTATTCTAGCTTCATTTGACAACAGGTTCCATTGATAGGAGGCCAGCCCATAGTTTTTCCTTACTCCAGTTTTACAGCTTGCTTAATCCCACAGATTTTGTGCACTACAAAGCCAATTGATTTCTGAACACTCATTTTATTTAGCTTCATAATACTGTATCCTCAGGAGTATTTAGCCCTTTGAGGTAAAAACTTTTTCTGTGTGAAGACAATATGCTTTCTTTAAATCAAAAGGTTGTTTAGCAGAGTAGTCAGTAATGTCAGACATTTCCGCTGTATTATCTGTGAACTTCTTGGGGAAAACAGTCTGCTCTATGTCTGTCCCCAGTGGGCAAAGCAGTAGAGCACCCAGCACAAAATTTCACCAAATTCTCAGGCATTTTCACATGTATGCAATTCAGGAATAAAAGCCTCTTATCTCTGATCTCTGATCACTGTCTCTCTGATTCAGAGACAGTGGGCAATCCTGTCTCCCAGGATGAGCGAGGATGAGCAAGGAGAGAAAATGTAAATTGCTAGGATAGAAGTGGATGCAGAGGACTCAGAGGGGCTGGCAAATGCCCCACCATGGGTAAGTGAACAGCAAAGATTGATATCCCACCTGATTATTTTTTGGGTTTTTTTTTTTTCATTTTCATTGATCATTAAGCAGTGAGCAAATTAGTAAAAATCAGTATCATTTGTAAAATGGCCCACCAACAAGCAGAGTTGCAATCTTCAGCCAATTCATTTCCAAGGCAAACCTGAAAGCCACTTTGATCAGGAAAAATGGACAATGTTTCAGCAGCAGTGGATTGAAAACGTACTGTGCAAAAGAGGCAACCCTTACATATTAATCTAAAGTAGATCAGCCTTCAGTTATGACAGATTTAAAAACTCTGTAGCACAACTCAGCAGTCTTCAGTGTCATCTGTAGAGGCCTGATGTTGTAATAAAAACTAGACAGTTGTTTGGGTGTTTTTAACAAATTTGTTTAACACTGTGATTTGTATTCTATACATAAACATGTAGAAGGTTTAGAGAAAATGCAAGCTAATTTTTACCATGAGAATTTCAGGCTAATTTTCTCAGTGGACTTGTCATCTCAAATGACCAACCCTAGAGGAAGACAAGTATTTGTCAAGCTGAATTATTTTACTAGTATAAAATCATACAAAATAAAAAATAAAATCCACAAAGAATCTCAAAAGGGATTGCACTTTTTTTTTTTCCAAAGAAATTTTCCATGTTGAGAGAAGATTGGAAAGAAAATGTGTGCTTCTCAGATAAAGTTAACCTTTTGGAAATCCAGTGTCCCAAGGAGTTGTTTTCTGGTGGGCTGCACTTTAAATTGAAAGGAAAAAATATTGAAAGGAAAAATATTCTCTAAGTAGCTTTTGTTACAAGTCAAATGCAGGCTGTTTTTAAGCTCGGAACTATGAAAAACTTCATTGATTGAACTGGTTACCTGATTCAGAAGGTTTCTTGTTTTTATTAGACCAAGTCCTTGGCTGTTATAAATTAATGTAGCTCTTCTTGGGGGAACTAGATGAACAATGACCACTGGAAATATTCACTGGACCAAAGTGTAAAGATGAGGAATCTCATAGCAATTAATCTCAGCCACAAGACTGTTGCTTGAGTAAAACCAAGGAAAGAGGCAAACATTTTTCACAGCAGCCTTTATATTTCTCCTATCTTTCTAATTGATTGGAGAGCAATTAAAAACTAAATTAGATCATCAATCAAATGAGGGTGTACTAAATACTGTCCCTGCTGCCATGTACTAGCAAAATTTAGTTTGTTTGCGAGCCTGTGTCTTTACTCTAGTCATGCAATACAAATTAAGTGTTGTGAGGAATGCATTTTTCCATACAATTTCCTGACTATAATGGTATTCTGGATTCAGGGGGGAAGAAAAAAAGAAAAACAATTAAAATCCATCACAAAATAACGTGTTCTTAAAATTTTTTCAGAAATCAAAATTCAAGTGCTTCTGAAGTCTATAGCCAGCCTGAGGTTTCATGAGCCCAGTGTTAGCACAGGAGTCCTTCGCAACAGATTTCAGTGCAGTTCAAGGGGCTCTTTGCAGGAACTGAATCAGTTCCACACTGCTATGGGATTGGAGAGGAAAGGCTGGCTCCACACTTGTCATATCAGACAAAATACTCTGATTACAGTAGATAAAATATAAAAAATTGATAAAAAATTGAAACCAACACACTGAAACTAGCCTGGCCCACTCTACAACCTAGTTGTTTGCAAAATATTAAATGGATTTTTTTTTTTTTTTTACATGCAAAATATGACATGTAAAATAGGTTGTATAGTAAGCTAACTCTATATCCCAAAAAAATTGTCTGGGTGAGGGGTGAGTTAACTTATAATTTACTTCCCCAAAATATCAGTTCAATTTTCTTTCTCTCTTTGATAATTTTTTGTTCCCTTTTTCTTCTTCTCTTCAGCTTTAGTCTGAAAATTTACCTCTAACAGATTTTTTTAAAAGATGAATAAGTGAAAGGTCATCTCTTCCTTATCACCAAAGCTTACTTCTCACATTTTAACAGGCATTGTATTGCTTTTGAGAAGAGAGAAACATGAAATAGAAGAAAGCAAAAAACCATCAGTAATGAGATTAAAATAACTACTGGAAATATATTTTATTCAAAGCCTGCATCAGCTTTAGTGGAAGCCCTTCTATATATGTCGTCCATGCTGTATTTAGATTGGATATAAACTGTACAGAATTTCTATCATATTAAAAAGGAAGTATGATTTATGTGCATGTGAAGGGTGAAGTAGTGGTGTACAAATCACATTTGGAATAATTTAGGCAGTGTCATTGTCACTGTCCTGAGATAGGTCAAGGCAAAGAAGATCAGTGTGTCTTATCAGTAGAAGGAAATACTGGGGTGAGTTCATTGCGAATCGGGAAAGGCATCATCCAGTAATTGGGAGCTAAATAGGAATAGCTAGGATTCACTTGGAATCAGGAATGAGGGCTCTACTAATCTTATACATACAAGGGAATATGTCATAATATTTCTGCTGGAAGAAAAGAAAACACTTTTATTGTAAAAAGGTTACTAAACTATAGGGATTTCCTGTGGAAAGACCCAAGTTAGGGTTCTAGGAGAAAATAAAGGTATTGTTGTATATAAACTTTGTTATGAGGAATTAGATTAATAAATACCCATCTTTCATGGACAGAGGCAATTGGCAGACCATCAAATTGAAAACTACTTTGAATGGCAAGGTAGAAATGCCCAGAGTGGCTATTTATAAATTACTCCCTGAGACAGAGAAATTCTGAGGAGTCATTGTGAAAATACAGGTTGTTTATTCCTCTGCAAAAGCATGTTTTTCTTAGAAAGAGGAATCAGTACATAATAATAGAAGAAATTAATGGTTTTTTTATTATAAGGCCCGACCTTACTCTGTTAATTATACTAAATCTGCGCTGCACTGATGGCACCTGCTGCCTTGTATTACCACAATGCTGTACTTTGTTTACTTGGATGAAGGTGAGAACACCATGAAAGCTTAGGTTCCTCTGTGGGTTTATGTCTCTTTTTCTTCATTTTTGTCTTTTTAATTACACATGTAATGAACAAATAGAATATCGAAGCTATAAGTTAAATTCAGGCACATATACATGAAGCAATCAGTTGCAAACCTCTTAAAATCTTGGTACCAATCCCTCAGTTGTTTATATTCATACCATCTCTACACTATAAAGATTTTATCCTTGAATATCAAACTATTTGTAGCATGAGGTTTTGTAAGGAAGTGTCTTTATAAAGTGCTTTGCACATTTACAGCATGTTGTGAATGCTCCTCTTAGTGACAAAATGTAGTCTGTGAAATGCATGTGAAGGCTGATTTTACCACTTTTCGTTTTTTTAGCTCACTTATTTCAGGTATCTTATATCTTACTTTTACTTCTGTGTTAGGGCTGGTAGTGCTGACTCAGTACCTGACAACTTGCTTCAACGTTGCTTGCTGCTGGCTTAGCAAACCAAATTCAGTAACAAATGTGAAATCAATTGCAGTTAAGGACATTTTTGCAAAGATGAACGAACAGAGCAGGAGTTCAGCAGCATCAAGATGTGTGCAAAGAGAAGTATAAGCAGGAAGCATCAGCTGGGGTTTTCTTACTCCAATATAAAACAAAAGTAAGTGCCTGGATGACTGGATATTTTAAAAAAGCAAAATCTGAATCAGCCCCTTCATCTCAGGGAGGGAGGCATTTAAGATGCTGGTGACTGATGGAATAGTTACCAAGCTTTCAGTTATGATAAAGGTGAGTAATGATTTTTATGTCATTCTTCACAGTCTATCTTCATATTGTTCTCCATCCTGTCAAAACAAGTGACCTGCTTTTCCACATAGCACCCAGATGCATCAGTGCTTTAACAATAAAGTAATATGAACTGGTGCCACTCTTCTGTCAGCCCATGAAAAGCTGTCCCTGGAGAGCGTGTGGGTTTATGTGGTAGACCTTTAGGATGCTGGTAATACAACAGCAGGGAGCCCTGAATGGCATGTTCTGTCAACAGTAGAGCCCTTAGGACCACTAAGGGGTTCTACCCTCTCCTTCCTAGCTGTATGTGGACTGACAGGTCTTTCTAGCACCCTTTTCACCTTCTCTCAGAGCCTAAATAGAAATGAATGATAAAATATTCATGAAAAGGGGATAAAAAGACAGAGAAAATAATACCAAGTTATAATATCTTAACAAAATACCCAAAAGAAAATAGCTAAGGGCAGGCAGATATAATGGCATCTTTTTCAACATATCTCTCTCAACTTTTACAGATGCCTCTTGATCTGGCTTACCCACATGAACCCACAGAGTGATGGACACTGAAAGATCATTGCTGAGTGCAGTTGAGCTCTGTGTCACTGTGTATTAAACACAACCAAAGCACTTGGTCAGTGATAGTGCCTCTGAAGCTGTTTTCAGCCCACACCTGCACCTCACACAGAGGAAACCTCTTTTGTTAATTTGCTAGACAACAAAATATGGCAGTTACATGTTTGAAAATGTTCCAGTTGTTAAAGCTGGTCTGTGGGAAATGGTGTATGGAAATTTGCAGCACAGTAATAACGTAATGCAATCTAGTTTATAGAAGTTTCTTGAAAGAAAAATTATTTCAAAATCAGTTGGAAGGTATATATGTGATACATGTAGTAAGGTAAATCTCACTTAGTAAATTGTGTGTTAGCATCAGTGCTATATTGAAATTAATAAGTGTGCTGAGAGATTAGGAGTACTGCATGTGTTATGTTAGTTGACTTAAATATATTCATTCACAGAAAATGTACATTAGACTTTCACAAATCCACTGCATAACACTTTAGATCTTTGGTATACATATTACCTATAAATTATTGCTTCTTAGAGTCTGACAAAAAATTACAAAAGGAACTCTGCCTTTTTGAAAGGGCTTGAAAGTTGACATTGAGATGTGGACAGAGATGGTGACATAATTGCAGTAGAGATTTTGCCAGGAGACCTACTATAAAGGTACAACAGAGAAGTTCCTAGTTCAATATGCGCTTGTTAAGAATTTGGTGGCAGGATCTTTGAAATTTGCATGAGCTGTAAGCATGTTCAGTCAGCTCAGAAATGCCTTGTATCAGTGCAGACAGCAGGGAGAGCTGCTCACAATCAAACAGAAAATGAACCTTTTTCAGGGGGAACAGCACTACCTCTGGAATTACACTTCAGCGTTGTTAGATACTACTACAATGTAAGGTGCTGGATTTGAAAGTGAAAACACTTTTTCTCCTTATTATTTGTTTCTTCCCCTGAATCTCATGAAGATAGAAGGAAAAAAGCAATAATGCAATTAGATTATGAGAGCTGTGATACTTTACATGGACTAGAAGGTAAAGAAAAAGTAAAGAGAGGAAGAATGCTGGAGGAATTGGGGATTGAAGAGCTAAGGCTTAGAAAGCGAAAAGCAGAGCCTTTGTGTCTGTTCAGCCCCTCATCAGTGCTGTGCTCTCAGCAGCAGCTTTGAAGTACACACACAAATGGTCTTGGAGATAAGAAAACCAGAAAGTAGATAATAGGGCATAGCAGCAGACACAGAAGAGGTCCATGTCATAAATGTGAAGGACTTATTTGGACATTACTCTTTTGTTTTCTTGACAGGAAAATTTGTGAGATTGAATATCTTTCAGGGCAACAGAACTTGCTTTCAGAGTGTTCTCACAAAGCAACAAGTTTGGGGAAAAAAGTTTCAAAATGGTAGATGCCCACACTGACCTTTTCAAAATTGAAAATCTTGGGTTTATTGTATGTAATGAGCTTTCATTTGAAAATGCAAGTTACTGTGATTGAGAGACTAAAATGATCTGGAAAAAAGAAACACATCAAAATTATATAGAAGCCTGTTTCAATTGAATAGGAATCGTGCACTTAACTTTTAGTCTATGAAAAATGTGACATTTCATCTTCTAAGCCCTATTTGTGGTGAATACTTTCTTTCAATTGGGACAATTTTCCTAAGTGGGAAAAAACCATCTGTTTCCCTCTCCTTCCAGCTGTGGCTTTGCTCTTTCGCATTTCTTTGCTTCAGATCAATAGGCACTGGGTAGCATTTCAATGGGAAATAGGGGAGGATGGAATAGAAGGCCTTCATTTGCTTTTTTACTAGAAAAATCCCTCTATTAAATGTTATGGTCATAAAATCAGGGGTCTGTAATATAGGAAATTTGAATGTCTTTCAGCCTTAACTCAGCCATCTTTGGCTTCTACACTACAATGCACTTCTTCTTTTTGTGATCACCTGCTTCTTTCCCCAGAGTCTCATACCACATAAATAGGTAAGTTTGAATGAATGGGTTTTTCTTATTGTGTGTTATCACCATTATTTAAAATTTGCTTTGTCACTTTGAACTGGTGCCCTAAGATCCTATTTCAGTTTTCTGTCCTTCAAGAGATGGCAATTTGCTATTTGCTGTTTGTATTTTTAATATTCTAAAAGCAAAGGTATTCTGAAAAAATAATATTTTCTTATATGTTTGTGATCAACAGTCATCAAATTTACCTTTGAGATCTGATATTTGAATTGCAGACATTAATTCAGCTGCTTAAGTTGATCTTGTTCAATTAAACATACAGGCCAACAAATTAGGTAACTGTAATAGAAGAGGCTGGATTTTGTCCGCAAAACAGGTGGTCACAAAGTTTTATTGTTATTGTTCTGCAAACCTTTGGGCAGTCATCTAAGATAAGCCTAAGATGGCAGTTGCCATCAGCATTACAATAGTTTTGCTTTGAATTTTTTGCTTTGCTTGGCCGCTAGTGTTAGGAAACTTCACCTTCCTTTCATACTCCAAAAGCATGAAATATCCAATAAGAAATCCATAAAATGCATATCCGAGAGAAGCAAACAGACTTTTCAAATAACAATAAACCAGAGTATTTCAAACAAAAGAATCAAAATACATGGAAATATGTGACCTAATGGTGGGAAAGATTTTACACAACATTCTCACAACATATATATATATAATATATATACCCACCTCCTCCTTTGCCAGTTCCTTTCTCCAAAAATAACCTGTATTTCATTTAGGTTGTTTTAGAGGCTTCCAGATAATGTAACCCACACATCCATCTGCATTTGGAATGCAGTGGTTCATGAATGACCTTTTCATTACATTTACTAAGCAGGATCTTGATCCAAGTAGATTCTTTGGCTTGGGCTCATTCTACCCTCCCTTTTGCTTTGAACAAACCACTTCCCCAGGCTCAGAAGGCCATAACTTTCATTGTTTGAAAAACTCATTTAACATAATTTATTGTAGCATTCCCTTTTCCCCTGTCATAACTTCCTGATTGCTGTTCATCTGTACCAGATGTGCTCTTTACATTTCCAAATTATATAAACTTATTACCCAAAATGGTTCTTCCTCTTTTCCCATCTGCTGTATATTTATATTTACAGTAGCATGCTAACTTGTATACTATATCACACATTTAACTACTAGGTCTGCAGAAGCATAGGGAATTCCTCTCTTAGAGGTGCAGTTCTTGCCATCTGTAGCCATATCTGTCCTATCTTCAAAAACATCTGATTATGTAAGATACACAAGGCAGCTTTAGATAGAGCAGCCTCCAAGGAAAACTGGAGGTACTGCACAGAGTAATAGTCCTGAAGAAGCAGATGGCACCTTTTGAATCAGTCCTAAAACCATGGTGCAAGGGTGACATCCTTCTAAAGAAAAAACCAGCAGTGACAGTCGAAAACTATCATTTAAATCTTCTGCTCAGTATGAAACTGGGAGTTTAAATGGACTTGTGTGTATGCATGTCTACTTTCTATTACATTTCTCTTGAGAAATATTATCTGGGAGCCAAAAATACTCAGTGATTTAACAAAAATAATGACAAATTCTGCAGAATCAATCTTCTTCAACTTTTCCAATGTAGTGAAAAGAGAATGGTGACTACTTTGCTCATCGAAAGTAAGATTTTAATGCATTTTCAGAAAAGTGATGTGCCTGTCGATCATGACACTGCCTGTAGATGCACAAAACCTCAGTATAAGTACAAGGTCTTCTTTTTTCTCCTTTATGTAGGTTTTAGAAATAATCCTTAAATTAATTCCAGCATTTTTTACAAGTGTAAGGAAAAATTCCAATTCCTGGATTTATGGGATTATGCTAAATGCTAAACCAAAGCATAGCAATGCATGCCATGCTGAATTTTCCTCTTTTGCACAATTCTGAGACCCAATGTATCAGCTTAAACCAACAATAAAATGTGATCATTCACCCACTTCAGTTACTGCTGTAAAAAGCAGTGGCATAGCAGGGTCCTAACTAGGCCAGCCGCACTATTCTCAGTCTGGAGGAAAGACCAGGATAGCAGATGATGAAGCATTAATCTTTGACAGATAATTTTGTCCTCAAAACACCTACTCTAAACTGAAATTCTCCCAACATTTGCTTTTTTTTTTTTTTTTACTTTGGTGCCTTTTAATTTTTTCAAAAGTAGTAAAAATCATCATATTACCAGTGCAGAATAGAAAATAAGAATGACTTTTTACTGCTTAGAATTGCTTAACAAAATAAGAGATTTTAACAGTTATATTTCTCCAATGAAAATATCTCCTAGAGTATTGAATATATTTGTTTTGAAAATAAACAAATCCTTCATTTAAAATTCTAGTTAAATTATATAATTATTTTGGTTCTCCTTCTCTTCTGCAATTTAATATGTTTCCAGCCTTGTCACGAGTGCTGTTTTTAATACAGGATTAAGCACACTGAGGTATCCTCTAAAAACCCAATCCTAAAACAGCACAATTACAGGGCTATGAAAACACTTTTCACTTTCAAGCTCCATTTGTTCCACCAACATCACACAGAATTGTGTGAGCCTGCATATGCATGTGTACTTCTGTGCCTTCATTGCTTGAATCCATAAATTTTTCTGATCTGGAAGCATAACAAAGCAGCTGCAGGACGAAGTTTGTTCCATGCCGTCTGGGGTTCTGACTGACAGTGATGGGGGTGGTGTGTGGAAGATGACTTAGCTTTATTTTCCTTGCCTCTTTATCCATATTTGTGCTCCTCTGAGTGACAGAAAACATATCCAAGGGATAGAGGGATTTTCTCCACGTCTCAAGGAAAGTCTAGAATTATTTTTAACAATTAACAATTTTTATTTTAATTCTTAAGTATTTCTCATAGCCTGACATTCTGCAGTGCTGATGAAATACAGAAGCTAAATCCCATCCTGTTCCCTCCTTTTTATACAATCACTCTTCAGCAGTGTGAAACATCTGTATGCTTTATATGCAGAGCTCAGCAATAATTTATTCAAAGTTCTTCACCTACTATTTCTAAAACAACTGTGGGCAACTTAGCATTCAAGTGTCTTTGGAAAATAAATTCAGCAATCTTTTCATGGAGAAACCGGTCCTAGTGTAGAATCTTTGAAAAGGAAATGTATTTATTCTATGCCAGTGACACTAAAGAGATACAGGATCTAGATCACTTCATTTTAGATAAAAAATTAGACAGAACCTAATCTTTGAAGAATTAAAGAATTGTAGAATGTTTAATCTTTACCAAAATGTTTCATTGAAAACTGGTGAAAAAGAAGGATTTGTGTAATAAATGTGGACCCTTCTACAAGTAATAAATGTAAATATAGAGAAGATGATTGTTATATAATTCTGCAAGGAGGTTGACTTAGTACAGCATGGACTTAAAACCTCATGATGTCCAATATCAGCAGAACACACAGTCAGCAGATTAGCAATTAGCTTAGTGACATATCCAAACATGACTGGTGCACACGGAGTTCTAATCAAACACAGTACCATTATCCACAGGGGGCTTCTGCAGAGCTTGTTACCAAGACAGATGCTATGCAACTTTTTCTTGATTATCTTGAAGAAACATGAAGCTCTCAATGACTAAATTTTCAGATGACACAATAATAGGCAAAGCAAGAAATAACGAAAAGCTATTTATATCACACAGTAAGCTGAACACTGAGAGAATGGATTGTAGAAAATACAGTCTTTATAGAAAGACAGAAATGCCTCAAAAGAGTTAGGAAATCAGCTGTAGTATCAACTCTTTAAATAATCCATTTTAAAAGCGAGATCTGACTCGGTTATTTCCACTCAGAGAATAATGATTTCACATAATCTTCCTTTTGCAGATGAGGTCCTAAACTTTGAGAACTATAATATTGCTGAAAACAATCAGTTTCATTTCTGTTTACACCATACCCTTGGTTTCATCAGTCCCCCAATTACTCTTTCTACCTGGCCTTGTCACTGCAGCTGAATGATTGTGGATCTTAAAATTAAATTTACAATACAAATACCTGACACTTCAAATTTAGTTTCTGTTCTTAGAATAAAGCAGTTTTAGAAGAGGGCATTTTGTGTAACTGTAATATTGCTAAAGGCTGAACAGCTATGTAAACACAAATAATCTGTCCACCTCTCCTATGGCCCATTAAAACTATTTAATTCTACATTTTTCTTCTATAAAAAATAATTTCATTAAAAATTGGGGTTTTTTTTTTACATTGTCCTAAATTTATTTTAATTTGTGGAATGATTGTGACTTAAAAAGATTAAAATTAGAAGGTTTTAGATAAAAAACTCAAATGTTGATACTTCATTTTAAAAAATAAATAAATTAATAACATATATCTGTAAATATTATTTTAAGCATGTCAGTATTGTCAATACAATATTGTATTAAGTTTCTATTAATGGGAAATCAAATGCTTCTGCGTAATTTCTAATCTTGCTCTCAAGCAGTCCTTTAATATTTACTCCAGTTTACTGATGTATCAAGAATTGTTATGGAATTTAAAGCTTATTGGCGTGGGTCAAAAATGCAGTTTCCTCTTCACCCATAACCTGGAGACTTTCTGCTACTGGATATATATTGCAGAAATAAATGGCAGTTTCATTTTACTGTTATTCATCGGTTCATAACACTCAAGGTTAATGTGCTATGGTGGCTTATCCATGACAAATGTTTGCAAATCTTGAAAGTTTCATACATCTTAACACATATAATTTGTCCAAAAGTTCCTACCAGAAAACGTGGTTGTTCTTTATTCATTCTTCATCACTCATTTCTCTTTCAAACCTTCCATTCTGCCAATGCATACGCAGCACACACATGTACAATACAGCGTCTGCCAAAATGACTGGCCACATGTTTATGACTAGACAAGAAGTTTGATTGTTCTATTACCCCATCAACCAATATTTTCCATGCCCTAAAAAAAAAAGGCAAGAAAAAGAGAGTACTAAGTGTAACACACTGTTTATTCCAAGCAAATAGTTCAGGTTATTCTATTCAATATATCTCAAGCAGTAGATTCTGGATAGATGAAAATATGCATTATATTTCATGACTACAGTCATGGGGGCTGTAACTCCTACAAAGCACAGCTACCTAGTTTTTGCAATATGAATGAACTAACAGACCTTCCAGTCATAGGAATTGGCTGTGTACATCTGTTTACCCCAAATGTGTTTTTCCCTCTTAATCAACAATTCACTGGTGACTTTGTCTTATTAGTGGTTAATTTTTTTTCTCAATTCTGCTTACCATCCCTGAAAATCTGCTTTCTAAGCTTTTTATTCCTGTTTTCTGAAAAAGAAATAAAATGTTAATAGACAGATTTTGAAGGTGTTCTCTTGCCTGAAGGTTTTCACTAGGATCTTTAAGAGAAAGCTAAGGATTCCTAGAGCATTATTCAAAATAAGATAATTTCCCACTCTCATCTAGCTGCTTTTATGTCTCTCCTCTTATATCTTGTATACCTACTATCATTTTAAAACTGCTAAAAGGCAAACCATTAATCTCCATTTTTCTATGCAAAAGCTGTGCCACTGGAATCTGACTCTTATTTGAGGAAGTTAGAGGTGCCTTTTTTTTTAGTTGTATCAGTCACAATGATTTCAGCATGACTCAATGGTGCAGATATTTGCACAAAACTAGAACAATCAGCTACTGACCAAATTTTATCATTCACCAGCAATAATTATCTCCTCTGTACCACTCTTTACTTTCAGACCTCAATGTTTGTTTCCCTGCAATTCCATGATTATGTACAAAGTTTAGCTTAGCCTGAACACTGCAGGGAAAATATGATTTTCCTGTAGGAAGTCTACATTGCTTAGCCTGGAGAAAAGAAGGCTCAGGGGTACTTTATCTGCCTGTGAAAGGAGGTTTTAGCAAGGTGGAAGTCAGCTTCATCTCCACAGTTCCAAGTGACAGGATGAGAGGAAATGGCCTCAGCAGTGCCAGAGAAGGTTGAGATTGGGCATTACAAAACATTTATTCACTGAAACAATGGTCAGGCACTGATTGAATCTGACATCCCAGAGAAGTGGTAGAAACAGTATCCCTGGAAGTTTTTAAAAAAATATGTGAATGTGGCATTTGGAGTCACGGTTTCGTTGTTAACACAGTAGTACCAAGTTAACAGCTGGACTCTATGATCTTAGAGGCCTTTTTAAACCTAAACAAACCTCCTGCATGGTGGCTGAAATTTTGAGTTCTACCTCTGTTACTACTGATGGGGTACTCTAAAGTATTAGAATTCTTTATTCAGGAGAGAATTGTCAAAGCTGTAGCAGTAGCAACTGTGATAAGAGCTATATCATTTAAAATACCCCAGGGTACTGGTCCATACGGTTAAAATTATTATAGAAAGAAAGCCATCAACACCTTATTTCCTACTATAACTTTAAAAAATCCTTCTATGTCAATTTTTATATAATAAATGCTTATTTCTATTGATAACATCTCCCAATACCCAAGCACTGAGTAATAGTGGTTAACTAAAGAGACTAACGCTTGAGATACTAAGTAAAGAATTTTTTTCTCTATTTCATAAATTTATATACCTACATTTGCTATGTAGATACTTTTTACTAAGTATCTAAGATTCTAAGATACCTTTGCCTTTCTTTACAGTTCTCCTGCACATATCTTTCTTTCCCTGAATATTAATTCTTGAATAATTTATATTGTTAGTACATACTTTCACATCAGTAATTCTAAACTTCTTAGTATCATTTATGTGTATGTTAAAAACTTCTGCAGAGATATTTCTTTTGAATTCCAATACTGAATTCTCACCAATATGAAAGATAATAATCTAATTGTCTTTGGTGAGATACCAGCACAAAAAAGTGCTAAAATAAAGTGCTTCATCATTCATTTTGTCCAAATATAAATTAACAAAATAGTTTAATTATCAATACTATGCACATATCTACATATTTAGTAACACTGGTATGGCTATATCAGATCAATGTATAAGTATTTTACTAGGCATATGAACCATGTGCTCCCCAGATACAAATATATATATTTATGCATTGTCACTGAGATCCAGATACTTCCTATTCGATCACATTACAAAAAGAACCTTGTATCTGTTAAAGTTCATTATATTAGAATGTGTTTTAATGTTGTTTCTTCTTCTTTTATATCTGTGACAGCTCTGTAAACACCTCACCACTGTTTGCTGTTTCCCCACAGTATAGAGCAAAGGATTGTGCCACTTTGCATAAACACATGAGAGCATCAAAACTGCTTCCATCTCCAGACAAGCTATCAGTTCCAGTCTATGCTCATCACTACCACTAGAAGTTGTGACTGGCAGGCTGGACTTATGTTTGGCAGAGAGGTTATACTAAAAGCAGGAAGCTTGATATACAGGATGGAAATTCTCTCCATGGCAATTTCTCAGATGGTCAGAGCTGCATGTTGTCCTGGAAGATAGCTAGCTTCAGCCAAAAGCAATAGCAGAAGCAAAGCAGAGTCACAAACAAATCCCCAAAAATCCACTTCACGTGTTACTCCAGTCCCACAAAAGAGCAATACCTCCTGTCAAACTATCACATCCTCACGCATCAGCTTGCCACTGACAGAGGAGTTCAGCAGCCATAGATAATCTGTACCTGCTGCACATTTATTTTTCTTTTGTTTGAGCAATGAGTGGATATACATTACATCAAGTCTAAGTTTATAGTGCTGATAAATCACACTTAAGGGAACAATGAAAACAGCGCCTATTTAATAAATATATGTTCATATCTCATATCTAATTACTTCCAACGGGATACTAAATGCATCCACGGAGAGAAGGGAGTACATAAGTCACAAAAGGTAAAAAAAAAACACCTCAGTGATGCATATACTTCTCATGAGTTATAGATAAAGCTCAAGAGCAACAGTTCTTTTTGACACTTTGCTACCTATTGCGGCTGTCAGGAGAATGAGGGAATGAGAGGAATGAAGGACAAGCCCAGGGACCAAATAGGGAGGAAAAAAGCACCACTAGAAGTTATATAATATAAATTAAAGTATAAAAGAGATTTACATTTCCCAAACCACTAGATAAATGACTCTTGGATTGACTTACTTGAACAGAAAGGGTAATAAATCTTACTGTTCTTACAGGAACACATTTTATTCATGTCAGTTCCACCTACAATTAGTTTGTTTATTTATTTACATACCTGCAAAGATCTACTTTTAAACTCTCAGGCTCTACATCTACATACTATCAACAACACTACACCACAGTCTTCTGGGAATGCTCTCAGTCACAGAAGTTTGGTCTTATTCCAAGGCTAGTGCATTCAGGTTTTTGACTTTAATGACATTTGTATTTCTCTTTAGAACAATTTGTAAAAATTCTGCTAGCTTCACCATTTCTAAGACAACTGATCTGGACGGGATCTTACACAGTTCCTCACAAAAGTGATAAGTATGAGGCACTCACCACCCTCCAGTTCCAGCAGCTGTACAAATAAGGCTTGTATCAGAAACTGAACTTGAGTGAAGAGGACCTGGGCCTTTAGGTGGAGCTAAATATTTCTGGAGAACTTAAGTATCTGCTCAGGTACCATGAATGCAAGACTTATTCTAATTCTGGGATCCTCCATGAAGAATCCAGATGCAAGCAATATGCAACTTTATCATGCACATTTATGCCTTTCTGGGGCAGAGGGAAGTTTAGAAAATAAAGTCTTACCATACAAAGAAAAAAACTTAATACAAGTTTTCTGGGGCTTAGGATCCCTTTAGCCTTATCTTCTATCAAGGACTTTTGAGTATCATAGAACTGTGTAAGTCAGTCCTAATTTGTTACTTCTTTCTGCTACTGCTTTCATTCCATTCCTCACTTAACATGGCCCATTTGCCAGGCTGAATTAATGAGCATAGAGCCAGCAAGTAAACTTCTTCACCAGGAGGTTTTGTTCTCAAGACCTCTCAAACCAAGCAACACAGACTTGCTTTTGTTGAATAAATATGTAGGCTGATACCCCATTTATCTTCATTTGCTAGCATTTAAATTCTAGCAAAGGAATACAGCCCTACACTAATCAGTAAGAATGATGCTATCATTATGTTGTTCCAGTGGCTACAAGATAATTAATGTTTAGTGATAGACACATTCAAAATAACATTAATTATGTTATTAATGATTTTAATTAACTTCAAATGCTTCTGTGTTTTCCAATAAGTTCCTACATCTAGGAATAAAGCTACCCACAATTTGTAACTCTTAGTCTCTTCCTGATTTTTTTTTTCCAACAAACGTTTACACTGAGATTGGGAAAGGCACCTCTGGAAGTTAACTTGATATTAATTCTATTAACTGTTTTATTCTATTTTGTGTTTGGGTTTGTTTCTTTTGGTTGTTTGTTGGTTTTGGTTTTGGGGTTTATTTTATTTTGTTTTGTTTTTACTTTGTAACAGTAAAATTTGAATTACAAAGAAATTAGGTGCATTTCTATTCAGTATGTTTCACCATAAGTCTGGTCTGTGGCATGAAGTCTTCCCTGAACAGAATTTTTTTCACCATGAGCAGAAAATTAAGTTAAATGCCTCTCTTATAACTTTAAAAGGTCATTTAATGATCTTGGGGGGATTTTTTTTTTTTTTTCTATTGTTGCAAGAATGAGGCTGAAACTCCTGCAGTCTTACTGGTTTATTTGTTTTCTGGGAAAGAAAACAGACACAAATTTTCTCCTTATCTTCCCACCACTTATCATTTAAAAGTATTTTTCTTTCAAAGTAGACATTCTTGTTGTTGAAAACATCTCTTCTGACAGTGCCATGGAGGTTATTAACTGATACACAAAGGAAAGCAAAGTTACTAGGTAGTCCAAGGTCTTCTGCAATATATGCCTCAATCATGAGAGGCTTAAAGAGAGAGAAAAAAATTGTTGTTGTGTCTTCTGATCATGGCTTCTCTTGTAAAAACTATTTCAAAATATAGATTATTTGGGAGCAATTAAGAACAGTTTAAAGTCACTGTGGCTGGTGATGGAGGAGCTTTGTAAGAAGCATCATATTCAGACTTGTCAAAATATACAAATAGCTGAATGTTTAAGACCAGCTCTAATACAGTAACCTGAATTACAAAAACTTCCTTTTCTGCTGCTATTCATCATCTCATTTTTAAATAATAAGCCAATATATTATTGGCTTACTATAGAAATTATTTATAAATTAAATTATTGTATATTAATATATAATATGTAAAAATTATGTATAGCCTAATATATGATATATGTATTTTTTGTAAACTCAGGACTCATTGAAGATTTACTTCTATTGTTTGAAATTGATAGGTCACAGAAGTCAGGTGCAAGATTGTATTTGCTTTAATAAAGATTCTATGCATTGTTATTTCAATTCTGCATAGTAAAAAGGAAAAGCTAAATACCTGAGATTAAAATTCAGAATATTCACCCTCCTGAATAAATAGCAGTCTAATTTTAATATACCACAGAAGACAGAGATAACATCATTTTGTTCTTCTCATTATTACTCAGATAATTTTTCAGTACTCTAGAAAAGTGTCTGTCTAAGCACAGAACCCAAGACTAGAATTTTATCACACTTAAAATGCTTAATAATTTATATGGATTAACATGACATCAATAGTAAAGATGAAGCATATGTGTATCCAAAGTAGACTAAAGCTGATGGTGAGAGATGTCAGAGACATACTTGCTATAGGAAGTATGCTATGGAAGGGTTCTGGACCACATTGCACAGGTACTGTAGTTCTCTGGGCAGTCCCTATACTTGTCACAAAGAAAGAACTCCTGAGGACCCGATTCTGCAGACAGAAAAGTTCCAAAATCTAGATGAAGCCTAAAACAGAGACTGGTTTCTGAATCCCAGTTAGGCTCAGGAATGCAACTATATACCAGTTGGTTTATTTGTCAAACTGAAGAAGCAACTTTCAAGTGGAATAGGAGTTTTTTAAGCACCATCTGCAGTGCAGTGTTCAGAAGATATAAGGACATCCTGGAGCTCTGAAACCCCAACTTTGGGATTGGGTACTAATTTGGGATAGGGTGCCTTTATAGGCTAAAGCAGTGACCATGTCTTTCATTAAATGCACTGAAGGGAGAAAATTTCATTTAGGTTTTAAGCTAAAGTTCCCAAAAACAATTGCTGTTCCATTGGGGAACAATTTCAAAGAAAGTACGAATTTCAAAATGGGCAAGACAAAGTAGTGGAACCTATCCCACAAAAGACAGAACTGCACTGGCATGGACCTGAAATATTTCTCCTCTTTCTTCAAGCTGTGTACAAAGGCAGAGAGTATAGAGGAAAGTTCAGCACTCAGGGTGCCACACAATCCAAGTGAGGGCTCCTTCTTCAGCACTCTTGTTCTAACAAACTACAAGGCCAGGTTTTACTCAGTTTCAGGGTCCTCTTCTTCTTTTGGAAAATGGAAGCTCTTAATATAAGGAGCTGTTTCATTGTGTAGGTAAGTGGTCAGAGAATGTGGCAGGAAGAACAGAGCTGAAAATTGTTGACATCCAAAAGCAGTTCAATGATCAGCAGTGCAGAGGCACTACAAATACCACTACTTGCTTTTTATCCCCAGCTCCTAAAGCTCAAGTAGCACACCGCTCTTCCTTGTGTCTAACTAAAAACCTAGTGAAAACCTTGTAAGTACACCTGTCTCACATCACCTTGATCATTTTGCATGCAAGATACCCATAAGTGCTCTTTCACACCTAGTTCAGGGTCACATAGTGCTTTGGAGGTGCCTTACTTTTCCTGACAGAACAATTCAATAAGCCTTAGAAAGATGTTCTTGACATAGTCATTCTACATATGTAGGAGAGAACTGTATGAGAAGTTCTGAGAGGAAAATATACAAAATTAATTATATAATCCTGGAGAATTTTGTAGTGATAATATTTTGTGTTTCAGCAGAACTTAAACGTTTCCACTGCGCCCAGCTAACACAGCTATGACAGGGAAGATTAAAACTATATTACTTTCATTAGTGACTCTTTTACCTCTCATTGGTTTTCCTATCCACTCCTCATGTTTTGTCTTAATCAGATAATGATTCTTCATATTGTCCCCTGCAAACAGAGCTCTGCAAAGAATTTCACTCAAATTAATGATTTCACTTCTATAAAATGAAAGAGACAAGGTCTGGTATTTTTAAATGCTTGGAGATAAAGTCATGTAAAAGGTCATGCAGGGAATGGAGGACATGCATTTTACAGTAATGTAGATAATGAGTAATAATAAGAAAAGGAACATACATTAAAATCCTCCTGTGATGATGTTGGCTATGAATTTATATTTTGCATTTTAGCCATGACAACTCATGAAATCAGTGCTTGCTTTTCTCTCTGATGAATTCATTTGTAGATATTTATACGTTTAGCATTACATTTTAACACACAGAACAAAAATAAAAGTCTTCATATATCCTTCCTGACATGTTTTCAATACTATTTTAATGTGTGCACTTTAGTTTTATCAACTTCATTATACTGGGTTTTAGAAACTGCAGTTTACTTCCAAAAAAGAAACTCTATGATGCTTCTGTCTGTAAGATTTTCTCTACTGCTCCAACTCAAAAGTGTATGTTAAAGAAAGACTGAAATCAGTGAGCATCAGTCAGTTGTTGGTTTCCATGAACCTGGATTTTTCTCTCCTGTAAGCAGACACTGTACATTTGCCATAGATTTGACAGTGCACTTCAGTGTCCTACAGATGTGCCACCTACACATCTCCCAGGACTCCTCAGGCTTCAAACACTTCTACCTATAGCCACAAATGCTGGGTTAGTGACTCAACTAGCTCTGTTTCCTCATAAACCAGATTCCTCAGATAAGCCCATAACACTTTACTTTGATGGCAGAATCCATTACTGATCTAATATTTGGGATCTGTAAAAGGTTATTTCCTGAATATGGCAAATAAAAATGTTATTTACCTCAATTAGTCCAAGCAAAATCTAAACATAGATCATTATCAAATTACTAGCCCAATTCCTTTGCCTCTGTTTCCTGCAAAATTTTAATCCCACGATCCCAGGGCCCTTCTTAACCTGGCCCTGATCACAGTCCACATTATTCTTCTTTGGTATACTTATTGCAGGACTTCATTTCTGCTGGCCCAGCTCATTACACTGATCGGTGTTGGAATAAAGATAGCCATATCACAAAGGGACCAATTTTCATTGCATCATTCAAATCATTGGTGTCTCCACTGCCTATCCATCACTAGAAAATTCATCACTCCCAATTAGAAGCCCTGCTGTTTCTACATCACAGTGTATGTTTGAAAATAACATTATTCATAACATGTTCCCCCACAACTTTTGGCTAACAAACAGGATCTCACGGGAAACCAAATTGACAGGGTTGGAACCTAGATAATAAAAGCTTAATTATTATAAACAATGATGATATTTAATAATTGTGATCTCACCGGGAACAATTTCGAAGAAGAATCACTTTTGCTTCATTGCAATGTGTGAGTGATGATACTAATAAATGCTCACATGAGGAACTCCCAGCCTGCTTCCCACAACAAACATTAATTACTGTTTCACTAAATGCTGAAGCTGGGAAGTCAGTGAGCAAGAATTTTAGCTGTGCTTGGCTGGATTAACCACTCACTGCAATATAAGAGATAATAAAGAAAATCAGGGGCTACTACCTACAGGATGAGGGAGAGTCATGGATGGCCCATTCCTTCAAAGTAAGGAAAACAAAACAAGCCTAATTAAACCTATTTTCTGGAAGTGAAGAAAGTAACAAGTTTAGCAAATTAATTGCCTTTACAATTAATAACTTCACACTTCCTTCTTCCCTTTTTCCCCAGCTAAGCAGACATGTAACTAAAAATGTTTTCTCTCCCATCAAATTGGAGAATAAACATAAGTCCATTCAGTGTGAGATGTAGGTGGAACTTAAACCCTGCTATTGTGAGTCCTGAAGGCAGGGAAAGAAGTCAAATTGGAACAGATAGGACTTACTTTGAAGACTGATTCAAATGTCCTGTTAAGTAAAGTGGAAGCTATCAGTAAATTGGAAGTTATCTGGTTCTTTCCTTGATTCTAAGTAAATTTGGCTTCCTCAGTAGGGAGTGACACAGGACTACCTAAAAAAAATTTAGTTATGTTGCCTTTAAAAAAAATATCAGGCAGATTTCTTAATGCAGTACTGTTTTTGCTAATTTTGAAATATTTGTTTTCTTATTTTCTTTTTTTTTTTAACTCTTCTGTAGAAAAGCACATGTGAAATCTTCTGCCAAATATATTTAAAATGAGAACGAAATATTTAAAACAATTTTTAGACTGCATTATTGGATGTCAAAGGGAAAAAAGTGAAAAGCTTTTGTTTACCTCTCTGGGTAAAGCAGTTCTGTGGCATTTACTGGGTCTAGATGGTCTAGGTGGTCAAGGTTTCTGCAGCTAGAAAAAGATTACTAACATTCAAAATTAAAACGCACCAGAGAAATAAAAAATAATGTGCTGCAAGATTGGTGTCAAATCTATGTTCTCAATCAACTCTTGCTGATAATTATATCTGGCTCTTTTATTCAGCCTAGTGTAAAAATAGACATTACAATAATTTGTTAATCTAAAGGAAGTCTGCTCTGGACAGTAAAAGAGTGAGAACGACACAGGACAGGACACCTTTCCTCACAGGGAAACTGGGCAATGGGGAATTTGCTTTTAATGGGGATAGACAGGCCACAAGCCACATGCTGAATGATTCAAGTTCTCTGAGATTCAGCACCAAAAATAAATCACAATTTTTCTAACCAGTACATGAACCAGGTTTTAAAATGAGAAATAGCATTTGCACACAGAAGAGCTTTTAAAGAACAGCTGTTCTTTATGGAGACAAGATATTTTGTGCATTTTGAATAAATACAGATCATTGGAAATTTTGAAACCAGCCATCTCATCATAAGCTGTGGGAAGAGGTATTTAGGAACAGGCCAAGCACACACAGAGCCAGAAACCTGCAAACAGAGCTATCTCAAGACTATGCTTATGTCCATGCCTGGCTTTCTAAAAAAGAAAAAAATAAAGCAAATCACAACAATAAAATCTTATGAGGGTGCTTATGGATTTTGCTGAGAAATGTTTGAGAAAGGGAAATAGTAAATGAAAGTGAACCCACCACCTCACAAGGACACTCAAATAGAGCTTTGTTTTTTTCAAAGGAATAAAGGTACAGGAGGATTTTTTGCATTGGTAAAAATACATTACAGTCAATAATACAGCTCATTCTTTAAAAGAAAATAAACCCTAAAAAAGCCTTTTATACAATGGATGGTTTCTCTTTTGCATTGGAGAATCACTGAAAAAAATTATTACAATTATTCTTAAGCAAATTTCTTTTAATGTGTTATGGCTCTGCAAAGGTGTAATGGGTCCAACCTAATTAAAACACTCTATGTAGACCTCCATATTTTTCAAATCACTATACAAGAAACAGACAATTATAAAAATTAGCAGAAATTGAGAGATGAGGGGAATGCAATGGATGTACTGCTATCTACTCCAAGATCATAAAAGACTGGCATATATTACAGGGGCTCATGAAATCTCACAGGAAAGATTAATTTCAGCTGCATTGCATTTAAAGCACTTCCATAAAAATTGGAAACTGATGGAATGGCCATAAACAAAGGTCAGTGAAAATGCAGATAAACACAGTTCATCACAATGAGCTGGATGGGTCTAGCAATTACCATATCGATCACTACTCTTCTCATTTAACAACTTCATCAGCACAGGGAAAAGAAAGCCAGAAATTTACTGCATTTGTTTTCTTTTTAAGTTAACTTATTAGACTCTTTTCATGACCCTGTTGCATTTGCCTCCTGCAAACATTCTAGGAAATTAGTTTACTGGAAGTTTACTTCATTCAAATAAAGAATTTTAAATGAAGATAAATGCTTACAGAATTAAAAAAAAAAAATCAATAAAAAACCCTGGGTATTTGCACCAAGAAAGAGGTTCTAGATTCACTGCTAATCCAGTCCAAAATAAAAATAGCCTGACATCCAAAAGCAGCTTTTCATATAATTTAGCAAATAGCTTAAATGGAAGGAATGAAATATTTGAGTAGTTTAGTTTTCCTCAATCAACCTAAAACAATAATTACTGGAAAATTATGTCTGAGAAAATATTGTCCCATTTTTCCCAAACACGTATTTTGGAGCTCTGTTGGATTTCTGTTAGGTGCTTCGTATACACATGAAAAAAAAAAAAAAAAAAGATAGTAAATACCCAAGAAGATATTAGATATTGTTTACTCTAGACCTGTTTCATTAGTGTACTCCTGTGCTTCAAAACTTAAAAAGAAAGACCACACAGTTTAGTTCTCACAACTCTTAAGTCTGCTCTTTAACATGCTTTGGCAGAAATTTCTTCTATTCCTTCACAGGGACATATTTTTCTTTCTCTTTAATTTCTGGTACATTCATGACATACTGGCATTCCCCTTTGCCATAGTACTTGCAAAACTTTACTTAACATCAAAGCATATAGATTTGTGTGTTACTGTAGTGATGCTTTAAAGAGCCTTCCTCTATTATTACTTAAGCAGCCTAATTTCCTCCAAAGATCCTGAAAGAAAACTGCATTGCACATTTTTAAGCTCTAACCAGATCTGTAGCTGTGAATAAATCAAAGGCTCAGCCTATGATAGTCATTAATAATATCCACAATACTTGCTTCCATGGATAATTTAGAAGAGAAAGAAAAGACAAAAATCCTCCAGTAAATTATTCACTTCAAATTATTCTCCCACATCTCATTTCCATCAGTAACTAAAAAATTTATCTGCATAAGGCTTTTATCTTCTAAACCCACCACAGTAGTATTTAAGAGCTACAACAAATGACAATCATTGAAAAAATAATTTATCAACAAACTGTGACACTCTGAATCCTTCCTAGCTAAAATACAGACTAGAGAGCCTAGGTACTCTATAATCAGTATGGATGGAACAACAGTTCTAGACTACTTGGCCTACCATCTGAGCTTCCAAAAAATGCTCCATAAAGCTTCCTTATCAGCCTAAACTCACCACAATATCTTGCATTATGAGAGCTCTTCTTGTCTCTATAACATGTTCAACTCGTCTTATTGTAAGATTTGTGAAAGAAAATGCTAAATCATCAGTTTTCATCATCTGCTCAGGGAGGATGGATCCTATATGCCATGATACTGTTTCCTAAGCAAGAATAAATTGAAATATTTGCTGTATAAAAAAAAATTAGATTTTCTTTCTGATACAGAGACTTCCACAGACTGCATCATGAGCATTGGCTGCAGTTAATGATGATTCTTCATTGCAGGTTTTAGCTGCAGAATACTCTGGTAAAATGAACATGGACTCAGGCATCACACAGTGCCTTCTCTTTGAACATCACAGCTTGGCTCTGTAAGGAGTAAGCCCTGTGGGCCCTAGTTCTTATGTTCTTTACTAAGAACAGTAGGACTTAAGCTTCAGCCATATTTTGGAAACAACGTGTTAACATGTGAACAACACAAGTAAGGAACAATATGGTTTTGGCCTATATAGTAGCAATTTTGAAGGAACATTCAACAGGAAGGATTGGAAATGTGATATTCACTTACTGTGGTAAAACAAAAGCATCTGACTTTTGGTTTGCCATTCATAGTTTAAGTATGTGCAAATTCAGATATAGCCAAGCCAGATACTTCCTTCTGGTAATTCAATATCATCTTCCATTTGGAATCAAATGCATTTGCCAAAACAATTTTATTTTAAAAATTTTCTGCTAATAAGATTGTTCTCAAGGCAAATTCTACACTGAAATCTTTTGCAGCTGTATTATTCCTCTTTTCTTTCCAATGATTGTATATCTTTGTTTTTAAATAGATTATGTTTTTTCCATAGTTAAGGCTAAGTCTGCTGGAAGATTTTATTCTCAGCCCTTTATCTAACATTTAAAGAAAGTTTTGTAGATTATTTGCAAAAAAATCCATGAATAGAAGAATGGTTTTAAACAACTCTTATTAAAACTGCCCAACAAATAATTTCTATCTTCACTGCTAAGCTAAAATATAACCCCTACCAATTCTTCAATGAGCTGCTTAAAAAATGTAATTAGTTTTATCCTCTCTGTGGTATAGGAGCCATGTTTTTTTTCAGCTGTGCCCTGAATTGGGAAAACATAATCTTCCCTTAGGCCAACTCTTACTACAGCCCCTCTACATAACATAGGCAGTACAAAAGCAATCTTCAACTTTATGCATTCATTGTTTTAACTATATGAGTCAGGTAAAAAACAATATCTTTGATCCCAGTGTGGGTACAGACTGTAATCATGCAAACACAACTAATTCATCATAGTCTTTCCCCATGAGAAGTAGGATATATTACAGCAGCATAAGAAACTCCAGGTTACTTAATCTGGAGAAGTAAAGGTTCCAGGAAGACCTTACTGCAGGCTTTCAATACTTAAAAATAGCTTATAAGAAAGATGAGAGCAGATTTTCTGTTTCAGATTGCCTGTAGCAAAAAGACAAGGGGCAGTGGTTTTAAATTGAAAGATGATAGATTTAGACCAGAAATAAATATGAAGACTTTTTTTAATGACAATGGTCACACAGTGGCAAAATTGCCCAGAGAGGTGGTGGATGCCCCAACACTGGCAATATTCAAAGTCAGTTTGGGGACTGCTGTGAGCAACTTGGTCTAGTGGAAGACATCCCTGCTTATTGCAGAGGGTTTGGACTAGATGACCTTTAAAAGTTCCATCCAACCCAAACTATTATTTGATTCCATGATTCTATTGTGATACATTCACAGAAGGATTTGTAGTAATCTAATTATTGTAATATAAAGCAAACAAACACTAAATATCTCACTAATTGACTAGCATATTCAGAATACTACAGATTCAATGATACTTTAAAGTATTATTCTTTTTTTTTCTGGTTATTTTACAATTGGCAGATAGACATATCTCATTACCTAAATGATTGCTTCTAACTCCTGGGAATGTAATCAACACTATTAATAAAAACTAAGGGATGTAAAACCTAATGTCAGCTGACACTTTTGTTAAAGGGGGGCAGCGTTCTTATTTAGTCTAATTATGTTTGACTTCAAATAGCAGGTCCCTTGCTCAAAAAAGGCTTCCCAACAAATTATCCTCACACAAAATTATCAAAAAGCTTGATGATTAAGACTTTCAGGTCTAAAACCTGATAGCTGTCTTTTGGGACCCAGATTGCTGGGCATTTGACAAAGGTCTGGAGCTATCATTTTGTTGAAGGCTAGTTGCAGAAGCTGCCAAGAAAGTGAATCTAATACTGAGCTGTCATCCTGCCTGAGCAAGATTGATAGTATCATCAATAAATCCATAAGGTATAAGCAGAAATATGCCAATCAATGGTTTTGTGACAAAAAGGCAAGAGTGAGAACTGCAGGCAAGAGCCACTAAGGAAACTTATTATGAATTAAATTGCTGATAAATGTTATCTCTGGCACTAAAAAGAGAATAAGCTATGCACAAGCAATGACTCCATAAAAAAGTGGGTATCAGTGACAGCTCTTCTTGAGAAGACAAAAAGGCTGTGCTGAGGCATGTGACTTCCCAAATAATGGAAGCTGTTAAAACAGGAGCAAGAGAGTGAGGTACAAATACAATGAAGCAATGCAAGTCAGATATTTTCTACTGTTCTTTTTCTTGCTTTCATACAAAATACAACGAAATTCTTAGCAGCTGAATGAGAACACTGGAAATGTCTGCATGTTTAAAGGTTTTCCTTGCACCAGAAAGCAATATTGAGTAACATCACCAGTTATGGACCTGAAAACTAATACATTAATGTGAAACTGTCTCTGAGTTAACTAAATTTGCTGCCAGCCTAGTCTTGCTAGTGCAGACATAAAGAGGTTCCGCTACCATGGCTGCCTTTTGTCATCAGAAATATTTTCTGTGGCAAAGGATGTGGACATCACAGCTATTTAAAATGGATGACTGCACCAAGTTTCACATACAGCATGTATATTTGCACACAAATTATAGCATTTTTAGTCTCATTCAGGGAGAGGAGATCATAACTTCCATAATATTTGGTGTACATTCTTTTTGTAATCACTTACAGTGGCAAACACTCCACCTGAATTTAATAAATATTTTAACTTCATATATAAATTCAATTTTCACTAATCAACATCTTCAGGGCACTTTTTCAGTGGCAACATAGAAACAGAAATAACAGTAGCATCATATTTGGTTTATATATAAACGTAAACACACATATATATATCATTCCAGGCAAATGATATACTGTACATCTTCCTTTCTATTCTATCTCTTTGACCACTCATGATGTCCTACTCATATTTTGTAAATCCTGCAGTTAAAAAGAATAGTCATGATTATTACTGAAACAATCACAAAACATACAAGAAACACAGAGACAATTCTTCGTAACTGTCCTTTTCTTACCAACATAGGAGATGTTCCAGTTATCCAGACTTCAACCCATGGCAGGAATTTGTAGTGTATGAAAGCGAGACTCACAAGCTAAAAGCAAAATGAATCTGTTTATTTCAGAGTTAAGACAGTACTTATACCCTTAGTGTGAGAATCTTTGCTCAGTCCTTCACATGCAACCTGGTTGTAGGCCTGCAATAAATCCTGGTCTGGCAGTTTGTTATTTTCCTCAAGGTTTGCAAGCCTTCAAAGAAACAGAATGCCTTTCCTGTTCTCAGATAGTCAGTAATAGTGTGTAATCTACTTTATCTCGTGCTTCCCAGGGATTTTCTGCAATGCCAAGCTTTGCTGTTTCCTTACAGGAATTATCTCTATATCTGTGACTATAAAACCCAAGAACAATAAGACCTATGACAGTATAAGCCTTCGAAAGTTGGATAAGGTGGAGAGGGAGGTTATCTAGAAAAATACATGTTAAGTGATAAGCCTATCATCTAGAGAACAAGTGCTGTATATTGCATGGGTTTTCCATGAAGGTTTGCTATTAGAAAAAGTCCAAGCTTCATAAAATGTAGATATCATAAGATTAAGAAAATCTCACTAAATATGACTTTTAGATTGTTGAATACTTCACAAAAATACTGTAACCAACAGACCAGTTACTTGGAATTAATAGAATTAAGGAACATAGTGGGAATGTCACTATGGGACCACAGAAGAGAGAAATCTTTCCTCTCATATGTCAGATGCAAATCACAGAGAATTGCATAGGAATGCTGAACACCTCTTATTATTTCACCAGCTGTAGATGAAATTTCTTGTACCTAACACTATCAATATAGTTTCAGCATCTGAAAAGAAAGCCTAAGGTTATTAGGTCATATAAAGAAGTTTACTCATAAAGGAGGTGAGAGGACAATCACTCTTGTGGACTACATAACACAACAAAATATTCAAATTTAGTTGAAACTTTGTCTGTTATCCTGCTGAGGATAACAGCAGGAATTCCCCCAGAAAAGACTAGGGGGTAAAAAAATGTAGGGGAAAATATGGTTGCTACTCCCTGGATGGAACATGGTCAGAACTCCCAGCTTCCCACTCAGGGGAGACAAAACAGAGGGTAGAGCAGAGTGGAGACAACATAGCCAGTCTCTGTTGAAACCCTTGCAAAGGAAGGAACTCAGTTGTACATTCTAGCTGATAAACCACTCAGTAGCTGAAAATCAAGGTAGATAGAGAACAAAGTTGTGCTGTTGAATCAGTGACATCACTCTTCTTGAAGCAAGTCATGCTCCCAACCTAAGGCCATCTCAGATACTGTATTGAGATACCGACCCCCGAGGTATGAGCACTCCTCACTGACTAAAGTCACTCAAGCTCCACTGAAACATAAAGAAATAGTATAAAACTGAGTTAGGAATAGGGAGAAATTAACTTATAACTTCTGGTATCAGTTGATGGGCTGAACGTGTCTCCTGCCCCATGGAGACACCTTTTGGTTAAGAACCCTACACTCTTGCATGCTGAAAGATTACTTTGAACTAGCTTGTACTAGTGATTAGAGATTGTTTGTATACTTTTTTGAATTAGCATATTGCTAGGAATATGTTTTGGACTCAGTGTCATAGGCTATGGAAATACTTATTCTGATTCTGTGAAAGCCAGAGGACACCACATGGTTTTGTCTGTGTTTATAAGCAACAGCAAATAAACTGATTTGCTGTTTTTTACAGATGTTTTCTGTCTCTCTTCTGCCATGTAGGGATGGCCCAGAGTCCTGCTCTAAGGTTTTCAATTACATTTGGATAACCCAGACATTAAAAAAAATCAACAAACTGTAGAGAGAAACCACTGGTTACCACTGCCTTGGCCAGAGTCTCCTGTAATTATTGATTTATGGAAGAGACCCACAAATTCAGAGTTCATCAAAATAATTTCATTGCAATCAGGTCCTTATGACTGGGAAAGCAGCCACTATTCTGAAGGTACTGCTAATGCAGCAGCCCAAAACATGCTACAGATCAATGTGTTGCCTGCAATTCTGTGCCTTCACTTTCCCAGCAGAGAACAGTGTGACTACCAAAGTCTTGGCCCTGCTTTCCAACAAGCTCCATAATCCTGGCATAAATTTAAGGACCAGCATTGCCAGTGGTTCTTACACAATCTACATTTCCTAAGAACAGTGATACTACCACCAAAACTGCTTTTGTTCTTTTATTATTAAGATACAAAACAACATAAAAGGAGTAGGAGGCAACTATTAAGAATATTTTGCTTAACCACTTAATAGCATGTTTTGCAAATATTGGGATCTGTCTGCTGAAAGGGCAATAAATTGAGAACAGGGCAGCTTGCAGAAGGGATAGAAAACTCTCAAACTAGCTTTGCTGTTGAATCAAGAACAAGAAAACATAATATAAAGTCAATCACAACTGATGAGTTTAGTATTGGTTTTGCATCACTGCTAGCACTTTGTCCCCTGTATTTTCAGTGACCACTAGTTCAGAAGTTAGCTAGCAGAGGTTATGTCTACAATAACCTTCTCTTATAACAGGATTTTTACCCAGGCTGGTGTTATATACCATGTATTTTTTTTCCAAATAAAACTATCATATTAAAACTGATGTGAATAGCAAACAAACAAATTTGATATTCCTAGCTTTGGTGTCCTAAGCAACTGCAAACAATAAATCTATTCTCAGGGACACATCTTTTTTTTTGTGAGGGAAGTGAAACCTGCTCCTACAGCTGCAGACCTAAGAGAGTTTTTGCACGCAGAAAAGCTTATGAACCTGGCTCATGGAGGCTAGGACAGACACCACTCATACCTAATGCTCCCTTCACCAGTACACATGTGCTTCCATGTAGTAAGTGTTCATGATTCTCTGAGTTGTCTACATATATTTATTGATACAGACACCTGTTTCTGAGGAATGTTTGATAAAATAATATCACTGAGCAATTTAATTACTAAGCTGAGCTAGCAGCACATATCTTCCACCATCAAGGACAATAGTATCCTGGGCTGTATTAGGAAGAATGCTGCCTGCAGGTCAGGAAGAGCTGATTCTTCTTCAGTTGTGCTTAGGATGGATGAGGTCATACCTGGAGTATTCTGTCCAGTTCTGGGATCCCCAATACAAGATAAATGAGGGCATATATACAATCATAGAATCATAAAATCATAGGATCATTTGGTTTGGAAACAATATTTTAGGACACTGAGTCCCACTGTTAACCCAGCACTGCCATGTTCACCACTAAACAATGACCTCAAACACCACAACTACACATTCTCCAGAGATGGTGACTCCTCACTATTTCCCTGGGAAGCTTGTTTCAGTGTTTGAATAGCCTTTTCCTGAAGATATTTTTCTTAATATCCAATTAAACCTCCCCTGATGCAACTTGAGGGCAAGTCTCGCTTCATACCTGGGAGAAGAGGCCAAGTCCCACCTCGCTACAACCTCCTTTGAAGCAGCTGTAGAGAGTGGTAAGGTTTTGCTCAGTAGATTTCTCTCCAGGCTGAACAACCCCAGTTCCCTCAGCTTCTCAAACCACAGTTCAGCAAAGGGGCCTGGAAGGAAGATGACAAAAAAGCTGGAGCATCTCTCTTATGAGGAAAGGCTGAGATGGCCGTAACTGTTCAGATGGGAGAAGAAAAGGCTCAGAGGAGGAGACTGTCTTGCTCACTTGCCATTCAGTCAGTCAAGTAAAGCCTGGCATGACTAAGAGCATTTTACAGATCAAATGAAGGCGATGCCCTACCAAGGCAGACAGTCATTCCCAGACAATTTCTATGAGCTGCTCATTTGATTTCCAGACACATTAAAAGTATTTCAAAGTGTTTCTCCACTGTATCCAAAAGTTTCTATTCTGGTCACAAAGTTAGCTTTGTATTTGTAGAACTGCTCAGTACTGTGTTTTTAATCTGCTTCAAATAAATTTTGGAAAGGTGTGAGAAGAACTCTGCTAGCTTTGGCAAGGGTCATCTGGAAGGAGAATACACTGTAGGAGTCATATGTAGCCTAATCCACAGGAGGTTGTGTCCTCTGGCCTTTGCTACCTGAAGAAAAAAGTAGAGCTGTGAGATACCTTAGCAGCACTGTGTGAACTGGTGTGTGAGAACCTGCATGACAGTAGGTGAAAGTGGGGATTGTATGATCCAGCCCACAGAATATGAAAAAATTACAGCAGGGCTATTTTAGGGTTTGTTTTGTTTTGGTTTTTTTGGTAGTACTACTGTGTTCTAAGTGACATGAAAGGTTTCAAGATGAATTTTTTTAAAATGCTGACCTATAATCACATGTTCTATGGAGATATATTTTTTAAATCTTATTTTAATAGCTATATAAGGGTTCCATCAAATCCTGTGAAATAAACAAATAAATTAAAAGAGAGAACTGTAGGTAACTGATGGATCAGTTTATGTTGATTGCTTTTGCCAAGTTTGGAACCTAGCCATTTAGACACATATACACAGCAGCTCTGTCAGCTCCCTAGAGCACCACTTAAAAATGCAAAGAAAAAGAAAAAGAAAAAAAAGGCCATACTTCTCACCAGATACACAGGGAATCTGAAAGACAGGGTTTTGGCAAGCCTAGCAAGAATTTAGCCCGGCACATGAGGTCAAATGATCTTAGAAAATCAAACCAAAACTACATATCTAAAAGATAATGATCTAAATTCATCCATTCCTCGAGACAAGCATGGCATTATGGCTGAGGAATGACAGCTGTAATCTTTCTGGATGGTTAAGACAGTCTCTAGATCCTCTTACAGCTGCCTGATTACATTTTTTAACTAATGGATACAGTACTGTACATAACTGAAGGCACTGAGCAGCAGTCTGAGGGGTAAAGAGACATTGTCTGGCCCATTGTATTTCCTGGAATAATTTCTGTCTCACAGACAGCTGATTGCATTATACAGAAGATTTTGTGATCACATTACGATTTTGTGATTGATTCTGGGGACTTGTTGCACTGCACTTTGAATTCTTCTGAATATCCCCACAAATAAGTGGCACATGTAGACTTGAGTCTTGCCATTCCTCTGTTTTCCTATGGCTTATCAATTGCCCTTGTATTTGAAGCATGCAAAATATTATCTCTGTTCTGCATTCCCACATTTTTGCAAAATCATGAAATATATAAACTATCTTTCTTTCACCAAGTGTTTTTGTCATTGGATCTTGGTGCTGACTATTATTCTAGATTACCATAAATCAGATGGCCCCATTACAGCAATGCACTGAGACTGGATATTACAAAAGGTATAAGAGTAATGATTTATACTAAGAAGAGAATTCAGCAAAAAAAGATTTTTTAAAAGGGCAATGAAACTGCCATGAAGAATGCAGGTGTTCAGTGAAAAATGAAATTGTAGTATTATTTTCTCATGATCTGTCTTTTGCTGGAGAAGAAGAAACTGCTGTAGACATCAGCATGTCTTAGATGATGTCCTGAGTCAAATGAAAAATATATCACAAATTCATTTGAAACTGCAATAGAAATAAAGATTAATACACTCTTCACCATGTAGAACATGACCATTTCAGTTTGTAACCTGTGTGGGGTTTTTCTGTTTTAGAAAATAAGCTTTTGACCCAAGAATTCCTGTCTTTGCACCTACATGTTTTCCCTATTATATCAGATCTTAAAAATCAAAATTTTCTTAGATTTCATTTTGTCAGAAAGCTCCTCATGAACAGAGATATATGTGAAAAACTTACACAGTGAAAAAGAGATGGAGGTGGCTGAATTTGTTTTATTAGTCTAGAATGTCAATGATAAATCAATGGAGCACCAGGAGAGAGGGGTTGGTATGATCTTTTAATTATCAGAAGTTAACATCACCTTTTTTTTTTTTTTTTTCTTTACAGATCTGAAAAAAAAAAACAATAAGATCATTCACTGCAGCAAAACCAAGATCACGGTTTTTTCAGCAAATACCATCATTGAGTTCAAGCCATGATTAAATGTGAAATTGCTCCTATCTTTGGCAGTACGACCTAACTGCTCCTCATTAGACCCTGAAAGGATACAGCCACAGTATGAATCAAAGTAGGTCACAGTTCACAGTGGATTTTGGCATCCATGTCAGTCACTGAAACTGAAAGTATGACCACCCTGTTTCCTACTCCTAATAACAGAATTCATCAGGAAAAAAAATCTGCTGACAAACAGAGAAGAAAGAGAGATCCTTGGACAGAACTCAAGTGTGCAATGGTGCTCTGAGCCCCCAAGAGCCTGCAGTTTGGTTGAGGTGGTCTTTGTTGGATTCCCAAGAGACAACTTTCCACCCACATGAATAAGGGCTGTGCACTTGCTGATCTCTTGTACTCTCCCTTCTGCTCCTAGGAAGAGTCCTTTGTGAGACCAGTGCTGAAATGAGAAGAACTGGCAGCTCTGTGACTTCCAGTCAGAGGAAATTGTAACAGACAGTTCTCCTTTGTCCTTCTCACACGAGGCAGATATAGGAGACACAGACACATTCAGTGAACAAAGCCATCTCATTTGCTGTTCTCTTGTTCCTGCTTTTATTTTTTTTTCTTGGAGCTGAGATTTTTAATTCTAGCAGCATGCAAACTGTGTGAGTTTTGACATAAATTATTAGAAGTTACCATGTTGTCCTGTTCACGCAAGTTCAGGACAGCTTACATCCCATGTAAATTTGCATCTTAAAGAGAGAAAATATGGGTAATGAAACAAAGGTGCTCAGTCAGGATTTGGTAAAATGCATCTTTTCTGCTTCTCAAATTTTACTTACGTAGAAAAATATAATGTATCAGATGAAGGAAGACAACTTATAACAAAGAACAACCTTTCATTGTCTTATTTCCTAATCTCTCTCATTTGAAAACACCTGAAAACATCTACACCAGAGGCTGGTGAGATTTGGGGTCTTGAAAGTAAGGTGGAGAATTAATTGCAAAGACACATGGAGGATTACTATCTTCTTGAAGAGATCTGCCTACAGTATTGCTTGCTGTGCAGTAGGATAGGGAGCCAAAGAGCTACATCACTCAGGAACACCAGTGTGAAAATGGCTGAATGCATGCTTAGCACTTTCACGTGAGGACAAGTTACATGTGGCTAAATGCCACTTCAAAACTTTGTAAGACTCCAAATCACTTGTGATAGCTGATATTGTTGTCTACTGGGACTCTACAGCCCCACATTTAACCGACTAGAATATTTAACTAGTTAAGGAAAAGGATGCTTAGGAAACAGAAAATTTCCTACATATATAGAAAAAGAATTCGGAAGAAAATATGGTAAACTCAGCTGGTCAGAAGGAGGTTTCTTTCAGCATTTAAAATATATTTGGGATAGAGAGACAAGCTTAAGCATGTAAAGAAATAATATAAACAAAATCCATAGGAAAAACAGAATTAGAGTCACCAAAATTGTAAGGATAGTGCCTAAAGTTCTCCTTTCATGGCTTCAAATCCAAGCAACTCCAGAACCCCAAGACAGTACATTAAAAACCAAGATTTACAGGCAGCAAGATATTGGGCAGATCTCTAGAATTTAGTGACCTGGGTTTCTACAGTGTTAGACATACCGGCTACATGCAAAGCATCTGGGAGCATTCCCAGGCACTGGAACTCAACCATCCATAGTAGAAAACTATTAAAACATTGCCTGTTACAATTTTGGCAGGTCATAACTAACTTCCTCGCAAGGACAGTTCATTCCAGAGACATTTCCCAAAAGGCAGTTTGCATGCAGCAGCGTGTTTTGGAGTTTATGAGAATTTGTTAGCACGGTCAATGGGCCATTGTGTGCCAGTTTGCCTAATTGTCTGGGAATGTTTCTGGGAATGTTTAATATAACAGTTTATTTGTGCCCAGTATTTTTGAGCCAATGTAGCAGATCACCACTATCAAAAAGGGAGGATTTGTTCCTTCTCTTGACTACTCATTATATTCTCTATTCTGCCTGTGCCGGTACTCATCAAGCACTTTTCTGGGACACTTCATCTCTGTAACCTGGAGAAATCAATTTGCTTCCTCTTGCTGGAGGAGGTAAATGCTGGTTTAGAAATTTGAATTATGTCATTGCTCAGTCTGGTAAGTACCAACACCAGCTCAAGGAATGCATGGCTATATCTGGGAAGGGGAGAACCGTGAAACACCAGGGTGAAGTAGGATCTCTGCCCAAAAGTGCCAGTGATGCATTAGGCTGTGCCTCTCATGAATTATTGAGATGATTCAGACTGTTATTTCAAGAGTAGCCTGAGCTGATGTAAGCCCTCACTGCTGCTGTGAGTAGAGGGTCTTTTCAGCTGCCTTTTTCCAAAAGCTCATTTCCCATATCTCCTCCCTCCCTTGTGCCAGCACAGCAATATATAGACTGTCATGAGTGAGCTGAAATAAGGAAGTTATCCTTGGAAGAAAAAGTTAATCCTAACTTGCTGTAGTTCCTTTCATGGCAACAAGTGCTTCTGCCAAAACAAGGATCTCAAGTAGGAGCAACACTGTAGAAGTAAAGTTATCAGACTTAAGTAAAAGTTGAGGCAGCAATATCAGGATTTATCAGCTTAACCTGCTTATGGAACTGCAGTATTGGGTATTTCAAGAGGCATCTAAAAACCTTGAGAAGGTATTCAGATTAAACTACAGCAGAGAGTCACTGAAAGGAGGAATGGGCTTGTAGGCATCCTAAATATAGATAAGGGTTCAAATACCATTTTAAAATGGAAGACAGCTTATAGAGATTTTCTTTCTGGTTCTTTTTAATTTCTGTTATAAAATTTGTGTTTTCCTAACAGCATTAACTGTCAGCTCCTATTGAAAAAACCCAAACAAACAAATCTCTATCTAACAGGATATGAGGCTCAAAAATAAAATCTTGAAAGTTGTTTTGTTCTTTGTGACAATCCAGAGAGAATTACCACAAGCAGCTTTAAGGTGCAACAACGAAATTCATGCTAGTGTGAAATTTTTATTGCATGCATGCATTCTTTCTAAGTCTATTCTTAAGATACAAGTTGGAAGAAGAAATGGAGAAAAAGCATGAATTGCCTCTTACTTGATTGATCTAATTGGTAACATCCTTTACAACTAATTACTTAAATAAATTGCAACACAATGGCAACTGTGTTTAATTGTGTTGCAATTGCAACACAATTGCAATTTTGCAACACAGACAGGAGCCAGAATCTTGGAATTCTGATCCAACTCCAGAACATCTAATGGAGTACTTTCATTACACAATTGTGTAGGTTTTTTAATGGTTTGAAATGGTTAATCAAATTTTTCTAACAGATATAACATCATCCACAGAAAATTGCTTTTTTCTATTGTTTTTTTTTATTTTTTTGGCCTTACACCTCCCATATAGCTTTGCCACTGGGAATTTTAAGACTTGATGCTCCTATTTGATAACTTAATTTTAATTTTTTTTTCCCCAAGCCCTTTCCTCTCAAAGAACTTCCCAGGCCATTTAAAATAGTAGCCAGTGAAAATCAATACAGTTCTGTTGTTTTAACTTTGCCCTATACTGATTTAGACCACTTGGGAAACTATCAAGGACAATCTTCCAGTGCTTGCCACCCAGAAGTGTTGTGCCAGTTGTGTCATTCACTGCAACTGGAACTGTGATGCAACTACTCGAAAATAGAGCAGAGTCTGGACTTCACTGCACCCACCAACATGCAGATTCATCACCTTGTAGGTTTATGAGTGAATTGAAGAAGGCAAAATCTATAGGGAGAGGCAATGGTTCCTGTTAATCCAGCCCATAAAACTCAGGGGAAAGTGGAAAAAGGGAGGCATGAAAGCTTTCAGGAGCAAAAGTTTTCTTCAAGCCTTCTTCAAGATGACCACTTATGTTGTTTATGTATGTGATTAGATTCGAATGAGATTCTTCCATACAAAGCCTTTTGTATTGGAATATCAACCTTGAGATACATTTCCCATGGCATACCTAATAATATTTTTGGTTTTAAAACTGCATTCCTACATGGATACTAATCCTACAGTCAATAACATGAGTAAAAGTAACAAAATCGGTGCTTGCATTTATATTTTTGAGATCAGAAACAAAAATATTCCTTTCCCATTTTTATTCTTCTCTTTTCTGTCTTCTCCTTTTCTTGTCTTGAATTTCTCTGCTTCTATTTTTCCCTCAATTTCTGAGATGATCAATATCCATCCTCCTCTTTGGGCAATTCCATTCACTAGTCCAGCAGAACACGCACCCAGAATAAAAAGTAATTCAATTTTCAGGATATATCATGAAAAGGAGAGAATACTCCTAGAAGGAATCTTAAGATGGGGCTCAACATTCATGGCCATTGTATTTGCCTGCGTGAAAGCATTGCCTTCCTGCTAAGATAATTTCTCTTCATCATTTATGCATATAGAACAAAAATTCTAACAGTAACTTAAACAGAGCAAGTTCCATCAGAAAGCACCACTTGGAAGCCTGTCTCAACACAGCTCATCAGATGTTCTGTACCAGCACCTTCTGTGCCCTTCAATCACTGCCTGCCCTCCTGCTGCCATGTAGGTGCAAAAGAGGGTGAAGGATAACAGCACCTCCTATTCATTTACTTGCAAGATAACAGCAATCAAATTTACAGACTTTAGCTAAGGATTGCTTTATCTTTTGCTGAAATGTAATCATAGCTGTTGCAGTGGTGACTCTTTAACAACAGACAGTGTAAATACAGATTAAGACAGGAAGATAAATGACATTATGAACATCTTGAAATAGGACAATTTTATTGGATAAAGATCAGCTATCCAAGCTGAAACAGATCCAGGACATTAGATCTAACATTTCTGTTTTAGGAAAAAATCAACAGATCTTCTCTTGCGATAACTATCCAGCATATCATCTGATGTCAGAGCACATGAAGATAAGCCAGGCATACATAATTAGAAAGCATATAAAATTCAAATGCTATGATAATCATACAATTTTCAGACAATAATAAAAAAAGATGCAGAAGTGTTCTGCATTTGCCATTATTAAGAATGCTGCCATAAGGATGAACCTAATTAAAGTATCTAGCCAAACAAGCACAGAACAATTCTGGGTTGATTCAGCTGATCCCAAGGTTGGGCTTGCATTCATCTATGCCTGGGGTTCAGAGCTCTGGAAAGCTGTTACTTATACCTGCTGCCTTGTGTGTCCCAGCAGCAAATCAAGATGCACACAAAACACAAGAAAATTATGTCTTCCAGCTTCCGCAGAACCCCAATTAAACCCCATTCAGAGCTGAGAGCAGCAGAGACAGCAAAACTTGCATCTGTTACTGCTGCTGCAGTTGGAGGTGTGAGCTACACAGGAGATTTGCCAGACTCCTCACCCTCTGAGCAAACCAGAAGGGAGAAAGATGAACTTATGCCAAGGCATGAGCTGTTTCCAAATGCAGCAACCTGTGCAGAACCAGAAGGTCACAGTCTGCAGCTGGCCCAACTACAAGTGAGACAGAGGGAACAGTTTTAACAAGCATCAAATTGCCAGACAGGAAAAAGAGGCTTGGGTGCTAATCTGCTCAGAATGAGGAGCTGGTCTGGGATAAACTGACAGAGAGGGTGAGAAACATGTGGGAACTGTTTGTTCCTTTGTCTGATAGACACCCTGCTTCAGGATTCTGGTAGACTACTTAGTCTGCTCTATACATCTGGGATAGATTCACCTTACACCTCCTTTGAAGAAGGGCAGGGTGTGAGATGATAGGGACTTCCATTGCTTTGTTTCCCAGACCCCTCTGTTCTAGTTTTACAGAATGGCCCCCATCTGCTCCTTGTCTGAGCTTTTGGCCCCAGTTTGACTGTAGCATTGCTTTGACTGTCGCTGACATCACTGGATCTCAAACTGTAGTCTCCAAGTATTTCCCAAGGTACTTCTATTTGTCTCTGTTTCTTGTAAAAAGCTTTGCAATGAAATTAAAACTTAGGAAACCAAAAGGTATCCTCCAGTTCCAGAGGAGTGTCTCAAGTAAATATTTGTCAAAAGAAGAAGCTACTACTCCTAGCCAGTTGGGTGTTTTACAAATTCCCTTCTATTCATTCACCCTTAGAATTAAACTGTGAGTGTATTTCAAAATTATCTGAACTTCAAGAAGAGATATTTTATTCTCTCAAAGCCCATGATGAAACTTCAACAAAGAATAATTTAACTCAGAGTAAAAAGGATTTAAAAAGAAAGAGAGAAAAAAAAATCTCTTAAACAAAACTGCTTTCATTTCTCTTTAGGGAAGTTCTATAGTGAATCCCAGGCTGCCATTCCGGAAGACTAGTACCTAGGTTCAGTTTTAAAAATCTATGTAATAGATTTTGAGAAGCCTTAGTCCTGAAGCACAGTTGTGTAATTTTCTTCTCTTTCCAAAGTAGCTCTATGCCACATTTTGAGACTGATCAGATCTAGATTGTTTGGGTTGATGACCATTCTCTGTTGGTCTGAAAATCTTAGCCATGACTTTAGCATATCATGCTCCATCACTAAAGATAATGAGAGCTTGGTTGATGTCTTCAGTGGAACATAACCATATATTTTAAGGAGCACCATGGGTTCTTCCACCTAAAGATGGATATATAAAATGCCATATGATCCCTGTAGTCATGACAACACAAGGAATGAGGTAATGAGGTGAACTTTTTTAAGGAACAAATAGTCTGGTTTGAGGGAAGATAATATTGAAATGCAGCAACAAGTAAGGATTAAAGATGTAAAGGCAGAGACAGCAGGATTTATGACTGGAGACATATTGACTAAATGAGCCATAAAATAATGACTCAATATTCCTCCAAGTAACAATTAGACATTGCACTTTAATAGGAAAAGGCAATCAAAATTCACAGACACAGACAGTCTAGGAGAGGCAAAGCTGGACACTACCCAAAGCCTCAGTGAATGGAGTGCACAGTCCTTCACTGAAGGTCTCCTTTGGGACCCTTGCTGCAAGAGAAACCTCTCATTAAGCAGACCCTTGTTTTTACATCTTATTAGGGAGGTTAGAAGTCTCACATCCAACTCTTTTTGACTCTTCTCAGTCTCCTGAACAGTGTGATTTCTTGGCTCTAGCAATTGAAACTATGGAATCAATGAAAACTATAGGATCAAAGGACTAGGTTTCACCAGTGGAGCCTGGGTATCCAATTTTTCCCACTAAGTCTATCTACTACAAACAATCCCTTGGCTGATGAAACAGTGTCCTCTCTCTGCATTTCAGGCTTTTCACAAAGGCTGATAGACAGATGGCAGAAAGCAATATCATTGTGAGCCTGCAGTGAGAGGGAGTTCTTTTGTCTGCTGTGAAAAGTTGGTGAGTGCCAATGGGCACCTTTTCACTGAGAAATATACTGATGTTCAGTGAAATTATCCAGGGCATTATATTGATATGCAGTGATCTTACTTGGTTTCCCTGGATCAGCAGCCAGGGTTTTGGCTATCTCCTCTTTTAATTCCAGCCCCAACTCCACCCAGTGATTAGTGCAAGGCTTCTCTAAATTATAGGCTCACCACCTTGCTGATGCTGCATGCACATGTCACTGATCTTCCCTACAAGTGTGGTGAGGCTGCCCACAGATCCAGGATGGGTAATTAAGGGTTTGTGGGAATTGCTCTGTTTTCAAATAAATATTGTTTTGCAGAAAAGAAAACATATCTACATGCTGAGAAAAGAAGCCTCTTCACCAGTGCCATACAAACAGGCAATATAAAAAGCAAGAGTGCATACAAGATTCATATCTGCCTACTGCCAAGTTCTGTCCTCATTTTTTATACCAGGTATGTGCCAGTGCACCTCTGTTATTGTAGCAGAGTCATTTTTGCAATTAAGTGGAAAGCTAAAGACAAACAACAACTAAATGCTTTAAGAATATTTTAAATTACTAGGATGTAACCACGTCCCTCTCTCCAAACTTTGCTAAAAGCTTAGGAACCATTTTAAAGTGTCTGAACTCAGCAGACTCAGAAGGAAAGTGCAGATCTCTGATCTAAAGCCTTCTCACCCTTCCATATCTGTCCCAGCAGCAATATGTTTTCACCACAATTCTTTATAAACACCTATATGTGATGTTTCTACTTAAAAATTGAGCAATGTATGGCTTCTCATTTTTTAACTGAGATCCAAGCTGTATATTTTGATATGTAAGGCATGTCCCAAGTAATGCCCTCCACTACCTTGCTGCAGCTCATTATGAATATGAAACATGGTATGGTGTTTGTTGGGCTATCAAGCTGGAGCTCTGCTGTCCGAATAAATTATGGGTCCTTTCTCCCCCAGTCCTCTTTTTTATCCATTGGCCCATTTGATACACATAGGACATTCTGCCATAGTCAGTTCTCTGGAATATAGAATTTGTTACCTAACGGTAAAATTGCTGATGTAACAGGGTGCCAGTGCTTGATTGATTTCTGAAGTATTACCATGTTAATAATGCAGCCTATAAATTAATAGAATAATCTGAAATATAAATAATAACCAGGTAGAATTGTATTAATGTATTCCAGTACTTTAAGAAACACAAAGCATGAAAAGCATTCTAAATGGAGGCTGGTATTTTGTTTCATTCTGATCAAAAAGAAGTCAGATTGTTCAGTGCTCTTTCTGTTCCAGGCTGATTTGCAAGCATCACCACCTTCCCAAACACTCACAGATTCTGAGGGTGATGGACCTCGTCAGGGAAGTGCAATGTGATATCGAACTGCATAAATTGCTTTTTGCATCCCCTCCCCTGAATGTGTACAATTTACAGGAGGAAAAAAAATGAAGAGAAAATGCTGAAAAATGTTGCTTTTCCTGAGCACTTCCCTTAGCACATTTCCGCTGTACACACTCCTTTCACTCAAACAAACTCTTTTCATTTTGCCTGTTTCCTTGGTTTATTATTATTTTTCTCCTTACCCATTTTAATTTCTTTTCTTCCTAAAGAGCTGGATTTAACAGCTGCATCTCCAGCTGTCAAGTGAATAATTCAGGGGAAATTTCTCACCATTTCAAGAATTGTTCCACAAAATACTTTCAGCAGTCAAGTTTGTCAGAAAAAGCTTCACACGACAGCTGCAAGCACAGAGTGCTTTATTAGTGGACAATACATCTCTTTGCAATGTGTGCTTAACCTTTTTTTTAATTTGAACAAGCAATTTATTGCAGATATACTTACCACTGCTGACAAAGATCCTGTCCTTGAGGACTTAGGTTTTCAAAGCCCTTCTAAAGGATATTTGACACTTTTTTGACTCTCAGTGAGATTTTCAAAGCATACCATCCAGCACAACAAACTGTGAAATAATGTAAATTAATGTAATTAAAGAGAGTCCTCTAGATAAGGTATTACAGCTGACCATGGCTGTCTAATCACAGGGAATCAGCTGTCAGTGTTCAGTAGCTAGAAGGTTTCCAGTACCCTTTGAACTTATTTAGAGCATAGAGCGCAGGTCTGCAGAAGTACTGTGTGCAGTAGTCCTCCATTATACATCTCCATCACATGGTTTAGAAGATAACTTCTTTTAACAACTGAAATATCATAGATATTCAAACCTAAGGCACCCAAGGTCTCCTGATATAGCCAAGAAGCATGGTGTTTTCTGTGTAAATGGGGATAGGTAACAGATACCGTGTAGCACAGACAGTTTTTGAATGCTTGGAATTTGGTTTGAGAGGCAAATGTCACAAGTTTTCCCTTTCTTTTTGCCAACTGACCCAAATACAGTCCTCAGATCTTTGCACTCACAAAGTTGCAGAGGTTTTTTATTTTAAGAGTTCTCTCTTAAGGCTTAGGGGCCTCCTTTCTAGCAGAAAAAATTTGTCTTCTATGTAGTCTTGTCAGGTACCGCTTCTGTATCAAATAGATCCATTCAGGATCTGTAATTACTGCTGCTGTTTCCCTCAAATGAAATAGGAAACTTAATAAAAATTTAGTGAAAACAAATAAAACTCCACTCAGGTCAGCTCTATCAACAATTAAACATGATTCTAATCTTCATTTTCTGAGACAGTCATGTTTCAGGCATTGGTTTGAACTTGACATACATTAAGATTTTTTACTACATCCAGTTCTTAGCACGATAAACCTGGTCTTTATGTTTGACTCTGACTTTCTTCAGTAATACCTGCTCAGAAGCTCAGAGCAGATATTCCAGGAGGACTGTGCTCTCATGGATGCTGTAGACTCCTATTTCAACAGTTATTTTACATGGACAGTGTAGACTTCTATTTCAATGGTTAATTTAAAACCATATAGCTATTCTGCAAAGGTTCCTGAAGAAACAGAGCCACACAGTCTTTGGTTGTGCTTGAATCTACTGTACATATCAACAAAGTGACCCTGAAGCCTGATAGTGATAGATCATCTTACTGCAGGTGATAAAGTTTGCCTTGGAAGATGGACTTTCAGTTACTTTTCAAAAATCAATGAGTCCTAGATACTGTGAGTAAGACATTCCACAACATCTAAAGCCAGTATTAACAATTCTCAGTTATCACATTGATGGTGACCAAAACTAAAAGCTATAAATTTCTTTTCTGCCCCTCTTCTCCAGCCCCACACTGAGGCAAAAGCTGATCATTATCCTATTGATTCTGACCAACGATGGTGTAGAGTAAATCACAAAATCAGATAACCTTGTTTTCCAGCCTTTGTAAACTAATTATGTCTATTAATCACAGAGACCTCAGAACCTGTCCCTCACACTGAAAGAATTTCTGCAGCAGAAACACCTTCCATTTTCTTTCCAATTTTGTATTGCCTTGCTAAAGCAAAATACACTTCATTATCTTTTCTCAGCAGGTTAATGAGATGAGTGAATTTAGTGTTAAGATTGATTAAGAAACTTATTTAAAAGTTTCAAAAGTATCAAAAATCAAAAGTCACCCTTTTTAGCAACAACTCTCTAGAATCCACTGGAAAATATAATATATAAAAAGAAAAATTATTAGGGGAGAGGAGAGGAGAGGAGAGGAGAGGAGAGGGGAGGGGAGGGGAGGGGAGGGGAGGGGAGGGGAGGGGAGGGGAGGGGAGGGGAGGGGAGGGGAGGGGAGGGGAGGGGAGGGGAGGGGAGGGGAGGGGAGGGGAGGGGAGGGGAGGGGAGGGGAGGGGAGGGGAGGGGAGGGGAGGGGAGGGGAGGGGAGGGGAGGGGAGGGGAGGGGAGGGGAGAGGAGAGGAGAGGAGAGGAGAGGAGAGGAGAGGAGAGGAGAGGAGAGGAGAGGAGAGGAGAGGAGAGGAGAGGAGAGGAGAGGAGAGGAGAGGAGAGGAGAGGAGAGGAGAGGAGAGGAGAGGAGAGGAGAGGAGAGGAGAGGAGAGGAGAGGAGAGGAGAGGAGAGGAGAGGAGAGGAGAGGAGAGGAGAGGAGAGGAGAGGAGAGGAGAGGAGAGGAGAGGAGAGGAGAGGAGAGGAGAGGAGAGGAGAGGAGAGGAGAGGAGAGGAGAGGAGAGGAGAGGAGAGGAGAGGAGAGGAGAGGAGAGGAGAGGAGAGGAGAGGAGAGGAGAGGAGAGGAGAGGAGAGGAGAGGAGAGGAGAGGAGAGGAGAGGAGAGGAGAGGAGAGGAGAGGAGAGGAGAGGAGAGGAGAGGAGAGGAGAGGAGAGGAGAGGAGAGGAGAGGAGAGGAGAGGAGAGGAGAGGAGAGGAGAGGAGAGGAGAGGAGAGGAGAGGAGAGGAGAGGAGAGGAGAGGAGAGGAGAGGAGAGGAGAGGAGAGGAGAGGAGAGGAGAGGAGAGGAGAGGAGAGGAGAGGAGAGGAGAGGAGAGGAGAGGAGAGGAGAGGAGAGGAGAGGAGAGGAGAGGAGAGGAGAGGAGAGGAGAGGAGAGGAGAGGAGAGGAGAGGAGAGGAGAGGACCTAAACAACAGGGCAAGGAAGGCATGGAAATGGAAATATGTTTAGAGAAGGATTTCTCTGTAGGTATGTCCTAAAGTTTATCTGAAATGCGGGAATGTGAACTTTAACCTTCTCAGGCAAGCTTCTTTGTTTTCTCCTTTATGAAAACGCTGCCCAAAAGGTAAAATCTAGCCTGATGATCTGTTTTAGTTAGGCTGCCAAGGTACAATATGACTCTCACAGGTATATAGGGATAAAAGAGCTGACTCCTTAGAAAATTTTCCAGCATTTCTTTCTATGGATTTTAGATTTCAGGATTCTTATTTTAATTTTAAAAGTCCCTTTACATAGCTGCAATGGCAGTCTCCTATTAACATAGCAGAAACACTTCTGTCCTTTTCAATTAGGCCCTAAAAATAGACAAGATTATAGAACACTATCAGAACTATCAGAAACTTCTTGTGTTTATCTCACTCTTCTATTTTTTATGTACTTCATTCAGTCTGTGAATGTGTGTGCCTAAGGAGCACAAAGCAGCCTTACTACTTGGCTTCCTTACACTGAAAGTCCTTTTTCCCCTTTTAAGTATAAGTGAAGAATATCTTGGGTTTTGTGTTCTGCATCCAGAAATATTTCATTTCAAGTGAAACACAATAATATTTTTCCAGAACTCATTGAAACTATTACCAAAATATAACAGGGCATCATGTAATATAAATGTACTTACTTTACAACCATGAAGCCGGTGAAGGTTATTGTGGTTTTTCTAATACACTCAGAAGAATAATTTTAAAAAACCAAGCCAAGGCTTTTAAAACAGCAATGGAAATTTTTTGCCTAGCAGTATCATTTGCAGGAATATATACATAAACTTGGAAGTAAGTTAGTGTACCATATGTCGATGAAGGCTTACAATTAAAATTTTGGTTGTGCATTTCACATACATTCTTATTTTAAAAGACATTTCAGTAGACTGATAAAAGAAACAAGCCATAGTATTCTAGTGATTTATTGCAAGTTCAAATAAACAAGAAAATTAGATAATATTTAGAATTTGTTACTCTATCCATGCTCTCATATGTTAAAGATTTTAAGTAACTATGGGCCTTATATTAAAAACTATGATTAAACTATTTATTTAAATAGACCATATAATACATTTGTGCAAAACCAGTATCAATGAACTCTGTAGTTCACCCTTGGACTGTGCTTAGTATGCTGAGGAGTCGACCCACAATGTTCTCAGGCCTCATACAATCATAAAGAAATAATAGTTTACATCACATCCTATACTCAACACCACTGAAAAATAATCACTCTTAGGTCATCTAGAGTCTTTTGTGGCCTTATATAAATACACACTTTTATCTAACAAATAATATAAAATGCAGCAAAATACAATAAAATAAAGGAGAAACTGTATTTATTTCTCTCCTGTTTTAGAACAAGACTGGGATCCTTAAAATATTTTCATAGCAAGGAAAAAGAGCCAGGTCAGAATGAAAAGTAGCCATATGAAATATTGGATCTGCCTTGTCTGTCCTGGTGCCAAATCTAAGGGGTGGATGACCAAAAGATGTATCTATATTAAAAAGAACTGGTTGTCAGAGGAGGAATGAGAAGCTGTCTGCAGCAGCTTACAGTGTGGGATCAACAAGTTGTAAATAATTCCCAAGAGAATGGAAATAATTTGGAGAAATCACATCAAACTAGAACCTTGAGGCAAACACAGGTGCACCTGTAGGTCTCTTTAGTATTTCACTGCAGGGCAGCAGCACACCAATAATCATTCTACGTTTAAAGTAGCTTTAAAATATGGTTTTTTTCAAAGGAGAAGAGGTCTTCAGGAGAAATTCTTTTTAAAATTATATGCTCAACAAAATCTCTCTCAAGGCCATCGAAGGAAAAGTGTGTAAAAGTGCAAAGTTTACTGGGCTTGCCTATTTGCTTGTGTTAGCAACCAATAATATACAGTACATTAATGTCTTTACCTGAATTACTTAAATTACAGAAGTGAAAAATATCTGTCTCCACTCCAACACAATCATAAACTTGTGTTCTTAAGGGAGTTTGTTATAATCAAATAATCCGTTGGGTTGGAGCTTCCTTGTGCTCAGATATGTTGTACTGTGAAACTTATTCTGTTTCTCCAAAAACCAAAAAGGTTCAGTAAACTTACTGCAGATGGGAGAGAAAAATCCATAAGAAAATATATTGCTTCTTTTTGAAACAAAATATGTTTTTTAAAGTCTGAAACCCTGAGAGGAACCTATAGTCTGTATTTGATGTTACTGAACAGTTGGCCTATAGGATTTTGGTTTGTTATATGGTGGGGGGGTTATTTTACCACAGAGAACAGGAATCACAACTTTCAACATTTTTTTTTTTCCCTAGATACAAGAAAGGACCAGATTTACAAGATTCTGCAGCAGGAAGAATATGGTTAGCCTTCAATAACCCTTTATTTCACAGCTCCATTAATACTGTGTCTGGACCATAGTCTCACAAACATGTCTGAAGTCCTTGTTGGTTGCTAAAGTATTTTCAGTATGCTGAGGAAAGGCACTGAGGGACAGGTGGGCAGAGCAGATGCATGTGTGCAAAGAGCAATTTATACATAATGTCTTCTACAAATAGACAGTTCTCCATCATTACACTGAAAATTTATACCTTGGGAGAAGTTGACTGCGCTTGGACCTACTGAGCAGAACAGGCATCTAGTTATTTCCCCTCCTGCACCCTGCACCCACACGTAATGTGCAAGAAACCTGTCATTCCCAGTTCACAACACGATAAAAGGAAGGGTTATGTGAAGGACAAAGGGACCAAGATCAGGGAGGGGAAAGAAATTCCAAGACAAATCAAAACAAAGCCAACAAATAAAACAAACAAAAAACCATAATGAAAACTTGGGGCCTGGCAGTAATGAGAAAGGCCAGGCAGTGAACAGTCGCAAGACATGAGATACAAAATAAGGAGCCAGGTAGAGCAGGACACTCTAGACAGAAGGCAAGAAATAGTATCTGGAATTTACTCAACCTGCACTGGAAAATTTTCTTTCTGAATATTAAATACCTAGTTCCAGTGTGACAAACATCAGGCAATTAATTGCTCCACGGAAGTCTATAAAGTGCTGGTAGCAGAGCAACTGTCAGCAACTGTCCCACTACAAAACCTGTGGGACTTACATTTACCCAGCTTCCTGAATCTGAAATCTCATAAATTCACAGACTTAATATAATGATGTAGTGATGTTGGCTATTTGAAAGGAGTATTATTCCCTCCAGTATACTAGCATCTCCATATACTGTGGTCCTGGAAATTACTATTCAGATAGGTTTTAGTGGCCTAAATAACTTCTGCTCACCTAAATGTCAATAGTACTTTTGAGAAGAACAAGGATATTAATTCAGCTCCTCCGTTAATACCCAGCTAGAGTACTATAATGTCCTCTTGTCCCAAATTGCTCATACAGTTCAAACTGCTATTTTTCATTCTGTCATAAACGGTTGCACACATTTGTGTTGTTATAAATTGCTGTAGAGGTAACTAAGTTTTAGTAATGCAGAATAAGCATGCAAATTTCATAGAGCTGTCACCAGAATGCATACATATTTTCAGTACAGCTGGGCTACAGAATTCCATCTAAACCAGCTACAGTGTCCTAGGCACACACCTGGAATAAGAATTACAGACCTCCATCTCAGATCCTAATGAAAGAGAGTTGTATTAATTTCCTTGTGAAACATGCAAAAATACCATTTTGGATCAAGAATCAGGATTTCTAAACATTAGATTAGAGAGCTTTGAAAGATGGGATTTTTTTCAGTTGATGATTTGTTCCACATTACAAAACCACAGCACAAGGTGTACAAGGAAAACTGCTTAAATCACCTTGGATTTACCATACAGGAGCTTGCTGTTCCTGTTGAAGTGCTGTAACACAAGGTGATTTATCCAGTCTTGTCCTTAGAGAAAGGCTATTCCCAAACTAATGACAACATGCTTCTGCCCCATAGTAATTCTGAGATTATTTCAAATTGTTTACTCCAATGTGAGAACTTGATATTTTAACACTGTTGAAGATTAGGAAGGAAAATTGCTGGTTTAGATGATGGAAAATTTGGTGTTGTTCAGCTAACAGTGAAATCTGTCACATAAAAAATAACAGAAGATGAAGGTTTGTTCATTTATAGGGGACATAGCTTCCTAGAGAAAACACAGAATCATTCAGAGAGGGGGAACCCTAAAGATAGCTGCTAAATTAATTTTAGCCTAGTATCATATCACTTTGTCTGCAAGCTTAGACAGACTGGTGTATTAGCAGACAGTGAATCTGAGACAACTTATCCTCGTGGGATACCTTAGAACTCACACCAGTTGAGTCTCATACTTTCGATGGCAGATCCAAAAAGGATTTCTAAAAGATCCACAGCACAAGTTTAAAGTGAGGCAATAGAGAATCGGTGATACAAGAACTCATTAAATAATCAATTTTTTGAATACAAATTATTTTTCATTGTGTAAATTTGTTAATTTGTTAGACAACACGGTGAATAATTACCCTAATAAGATTCATTTCATGCATATGAATATCAGCTAAGGTCAGCGTTTGCATTTTGCGGCATTTCAGTGGTCTTTGCCTTTACTCTTTGAAGAAGAACAACATGCCTGCTTTCCTCTTGCGCCAAAAGATAGGCAGGGGGATAACTGGTATTTGCATCAGGTACACAGCTGACAATGATTCACCGGAGGGATAACTCTTATAACGTACTCATGGGTTTTATTAGTTATATTTTATTTATTTATTTTTTCTCTCCAGCATGAGATATTGTTTATCCAAAATCCTTGTGTTTTTATTCCTTCTTGAAAAAATGGTAATATCATATTAATTAAGTTATAAAGATTCACAGACTATTCTGAGGACGAGGCCCACAAGGATCATCAAATCCAGTTCTTAAGTGAATGGCCCATGCATGGATCAAACCCACAAGCTTGCTGTTATTAGCACCATTCTCTAACCAACTGAGCTAATCTCAGGTTGTGCTCATTATATCAAAATAGTTTGTGTATTTGGCTCCTACTCCAAGCTCAGCCACAGCTAGAGTTTTAGTGTGTCCCAGCATGTTCCCAGACAGAAATTTATTTAGAGGTCAGGTGGGCTGACAAGCACAGCAGGAGGGAAGATCCCTTTGAGACTGACCATCAGCTGCAGCAATACCAGTCCTCAGTGTCCAGACCAGCTTGGCTCCAGAGCACATAAGGGAAACTCTCTCGGCCTACATACGAGTAATGCTGCTTCCACACCCTTCAGGTGGAAGCTCAAGGAGCTTCAGCGTATTTCACACTGGAATACATTTTTTTATGTTCTCACTTGTCAGGTTTCAGATGGCATTTTTGACAATGTGGTGCCAGCAGTTTGACTACTGAACACATGCTGAATTCTGCACACCATGTCTCCAGCTGGAATCAAGGGTCGTTGGCAGGTGACACCACAGATGAAATCTGGTTCTCGATACCTAGTCTTGCAACTGATGAAAGGTTTCATGTCAACACTAATCTCACTTCACTAAATGTGTTTATTTTGTAATGACAAATTCTTTTTACAAATTTCTTTAACTACTTATTATGCCCCCTTTATGGCTGTGATGCACACTGTGATGAAGGATGAAATGTTGTTGCTGCATGGAAAAGGCATCATTACTGTTTTAATCTAACATGAATAGTCCAGGGTCATTTGGATATTATGGATGCAGAGATTAAAACAGTCTCATGTGGTGAAATATAATGTAAAAATAACTATCTCTGTCTTCTGGAGCCAATTTTGAGAGGATCTTATGACATCAGCAGGGGCCATCTTTGTAATCATAGTGAGAAGATATTAATTCATGCTGTTTGCACACTGTCAGTTACAGAAAAATTAGTATATGCCTGTCAAAGATATCATGAAATATGTTAATAAATACAGATGTATCAAATATATAATTGATGTATACAAGTTTCTGTGAAAAGCATAAAGTGAGAGTCTTTCTTCAGCTTATAATAGATGGCTGCTAAAAAGGTAAGAAAGATGGGGAAATCAGGGTTGAAAACAAGGGAAGGTACTATGAGCAGTAAAAGACTGTTTATATATTACAGAACTCTGAGATCATTAGAACAACTGCAAAGCAGAAGCATCTCAAATAACTTCCGTGCCACCAAAAGATAGCTAAATGCAGTCTGAGCTTGAAATCACTTAATTAATTTAAATGGATTTTTTATTTCTAAATTTCTAGCCTTTGTATACAACGAATAGATAGTGGCTGGTTCTAGTTTCAGTTCAAAAGGAGAAAGCATTAAGCAGAATTTTCCTCCAGTTCTTCTCACCACTGTGTGTGAAGGACAGCTACTGTACCAGCCTTTAAACACTCTGGGCTCTGGGAATATTTTCAGCTGAAGTAACTTGGTATTTTGCCAATGACTGTAATGAAGCTATCTGATATCTACCAGATGACAATTTGGCTCAGAAAACTCAGAGTCGGTGAAAGCCCCAGCACTTTCCTAAAGGAGCTGAGAAACCATGACTGGCAGGTTCAAGCTGGCATAGTGAGGGCTGCAGGCTGTACAGCTTTGATGGATGACTTCAGTTTCACTCTGAGTGACACATATCCAAATTATTTGGTGGGCAAAGACAGTTTTGCCTAAATACTCAAATGATCACCCTGACTTACATCCAATTGCTTGCAGGGGTGTCTGCCTATACACCACGAAAACTTCAAATTTTTTTCATCCTCATGCTCCTTGAAAGCCATCATTGAGCCCTAAATGGAAGTATTCTTAGCAGATACTTAAAGATGCTCTTTGTAAGTACAAATTTCTCATAACTGTTATTTAGTGTGGAGAAGAAAGGCCATTTTCTCTGTTCTTTGCAGTGAATTAGCTGTAGGGAGGCAGTCAAGAAAGCCAATTGCAAATGACCCCTTTGCTTTTCTCCATGCTTGAAGGACTTGGCTTTGCTTTTTTTTAAATGAGGAAGCACATTTCTACCCATGGTGAATATAGCAGGAGCTCTCCAGTTTCCAAGTACATAATGCTTAAGCACATAATCTTCTTAAGCACATTAGCTTTTAGTGTCTTGACTCTGTTCCATTAAATGGGAGTACTGTTACAAGGACAATCTTTGTATCAATTGGTTACATAATTCAGTGATCAGACCAATCTGAGGCACAAAGACTTTATTAATGGACAGCCAAAATCATCAAATGAGGGAGTTTTGTTTATCTACAAACTCCTTTAAGAACAGCTAATAAACCTTTAATAAACAGCTAATAAATGAAAACAAAAATTATGTCTGAAAAACAGTTTGAGGGTTGGAAAGAATTGTTGGTTTCACTGTCAAAGTTTCATAAGAAATTTGCTGCCCACTGAAAAATTGAAGCATGTACATGCTACAGGCTGGGTAGCATGTACATGGTCAGCAGCCTGGCTCCAGAACTCAGTTGCCACAGGAGAACACAAAGGTAGTGGTGTCAGCTACCTCTGGCAAGTAAAGCAACATTTCCATTGACAGGAGTCAGTCTCTCCCTGCAAACATGCAAGTGTGGCAGCTCACTCAGACCTGGCTTGGGTACTGCGAACAGGGAAAAATACTTGTCTGTACAGATTTACTAAGAGATTCACATCTGTGTTCAGTTAAGGTCAGAGTCTTATTTTTTGTGCCCTGAAGTGTGTAATTCCAACTGGAATGAAGTTAAATTTAAATTATTTTTAAATATCTGTAATTTTTCTGCTTTTAAAAAATCCTATTTCAATGAATAATATTCCAAATATTGTGGTAGGGCAGTCTAATAGAGTATTCTAAATAAGAAACAGACTCAGAAAGAGACAGAGAATTATATTTATCAAGTTTTTTGGAAATTGCTTACAAGTCTTAGAATTTAAAATGAGGAAATTGAGTATTTCCTCAATTTGTTATATGAACAAACCCTATATCACCTGCTGTTGAAGTCACCCACACATCAGATTTGTCTGGCCACAGTGGCCAACTGAAGTTCAGAAACCCTTTGAAATTAAACCCTCAAAAAGTCTGCTGGCTGCCAGAGAGTTCTTCATTTACAGAAGAAATGCAAATTATGAATCACTAGAAAGTACAGTGAACAAAAAGTATGTAAGTGTGCCAGGTAGGATGAAACTATTGAAGCAAGCCTCAGCTAAAAGGACAGCAGTCTTGAAGGGTTCACAATTATCTGCTGTCCATAATCCCAGAACATACTTCCATTCTTCCTGCAACAGAATATAAGACTACAGCAAAAGTTCAAAGCTAAAACCATGCCATGAGGAGAAAATACAAAAATTGCCTGTATGAAAGCAGTCCTCACTGGTATATTAACCCTGCACATACAAATAAAATTTATCACCCAGTCAGCAGATAATTATGCTGAAGAGATTATCAATCTTTCATTTTAGATTATTGCTAAATGTGTCCAGTGTCTAGTGCCTTAAAACAAATCTAGAGCTTATTTAAATATCCTGGGAAGTAAAGGAGTTCCTTCCTTGCCTCTTGCAGGCAAGAAAAGCCCACATTACCATTTCAGTCTTTTTGCATACCTTATTTATCCACACCAAAGCTATCACCAGCTGTGCTTCATTTTCTACTGTAAAGTGGACTTCAGATGAAATAACTTCAACTGTAGACTGCAGAAAAAGTAATTGAAGACTGCACTTTATGTTCTTTCCTTCAATAGTTTTAACTATGGTGATTTGTCCCAATTTAATTTGTGTTTACTGCAAATTGGACTCCACTCAGGTTAATTTTTGTTCACTGTGGTTTTCTTTGGTCTAGACACAATATGAGTCTTTGTCAATAAACCTTCTAAGCTCTACTTCTTTATGTGGCTGGGAAGTTTATGCCATTTGCAAGGGCTTAATAAGACATCCATCATAATAAAGAAAATGTACAATCTTTATGCCATTCTAGCATCAACATCATGAAAATATTAATATTAAATATCCTATATAAAGAAAAGAATTTTTCCTGACCAAAAAAAATATTATTTAGCATACCAGTTTGTTTGCCAAAAAGAGGGATTTTTAGAACTCTGCTTGAAAAGAAATTATCAGAAATTGAAGGGTATTTTGTGTCTTGCTCTTTTGTTCCCAGCCTTCTGTGAGTTTGCAACCAGTGTTTTGTTGTGAAGTTGCAGGCAAGAGTTTCTCTTCTCTTGGAGTGCTTGTATAAGATGGTCCCTGGGGCCAAGTGACCAGGAGGGGGTGACAGCTGGAGAGCAAAGAGGTGGCCCAGCAGGCCCAGTGGGACTTGTAGCCTCTATGGCCAGGAGGCAGGTAAAGCACCTGGGAAACGAGAACTCTCTCACAACTCAGCATTTATCACGACTAGGAAGCTACTTGAAAATATGTGAAGCACATCGGAACGGAAAATGAAAGGGCGCAAATGGCAATGACACAGACAGGAGGGGAAACACTGACCCTCAGATCCTTAGTTTAAGTCTGTCTCAGTTCCTGAGATTTTTTCTGATTTTTCCAAGAAACACTATGTTCTAGTTCATTGCTTTTTGTTCTATCAAAATGTAGGTTTAGAGACTGAAACTCTGATTTTTTTTTTTTTTCTGATGTTCTCATGTTAAGAAAAACATTCACTTCAGAGCTCTTACGGACTGGAAATCCTGTCACACAACTCAAAATTTATTTTACCAAGGAAGCTGGACAAAATGAAGTAAAATTTTCAAACAGGTGATCTCATTAAAGCACTGATCAGTGCAGAGACACCGAAAATAAACTGGTTTACATGTCTAAGATGTTCTTGCTCTAAAAAGATCTCAAAGGACTTTCAAATTTTATCTGTGATAGTCACTTCACCCACTAAATCAAAATGCCAGGTGCATGATGCTTAGAGAATGAAGATGGAGCTGAATAGCATTGAATACAGATACAGTCAGCTGAACCTAGATAATACTTATCTCCATCAGTCCAGAAAGCAACAGCTGGAAATAAATAGAACATCTTTGCTGCTTTCCTGCCCCCATTACTGTTTCTCCATATAACTCTGGCTTATATTAACAAGGGTTTCCTAGAGATTGCAAAGTTGTGAACTGCAGTTTTCTTTCAAGCCTCACATTTCTTTTACACAGAAGACTCTGTTATTTTAAATATCAATATTTGCATTTTAAAAGGCTTGTTTATATGCCTTACTGGATAAATGGATAAAAAGAAGACATGGAGAAATGGAATGTACACATGGGGACTACAGTGTGCTCGGAAAACTCATGTTATAATATATTTCCATACCTATCTTGTTAAAAGACCTGGAAGGATGACACAAGGGAGATATTGTTTGCAGTAACAATATCTACTTACAAAAAATTGAAGTATACAATATGCAAATATGCTTCCCGGAAATAATCTTTAAATTATTTTTATCTGTTAAGCTTTACAAATATCACACTGCTATCATGACCATTCTAGATTTTGCAGGTTTTGCTACTACATTTAGAAAGAATTGGTTGTGAAAATTGAAGGTAAAAGAAGCAGGCAAAACTTACTACATTCATGCAAATACAACAAAAAAAGATTAAGTGCCATAGGAGAGAGATTGTAACAGCAGGATTTTTCTATAAGTAGAAAAGTCAAAATAATAAACAATTTCGAATGTCAAAATAAATGTCTATGTATATTCAATTAATTGTCTTTGAAAGGTGGTCTATCCAACAAACCATAAAATATCTCAAAGGCAAAAACCAAAAGTATCATGATTATAATGAATACTGTATCAAAACCAAAACTGGAACATAAGCTGTATATAGATTGAAACTGAACTAAATAAATGACCAATGAAGTAGGAGACATTGGTGTTATATTCAGAAGCATGAACACAAAACTTACAAAAATAGCACAATTTTACCTTGCTTTTAAGAGCATTAGCTAGATACAGTTAGGTCATGCAAAGTACAGATGAGTTCATATTATTACTGATACTACATTCAGATTCTTTGCTATTAATTAATTCTGCACAAATGAAAAATAGAAAAAGTTTTATTTTCATCATCATTATTCCACAGTCAGTCACAAAATTTCTTTAATAAGAAAGGAAACAGGCATTTTGTTTTTCAGAGGGGACAACTGAACATTTTGAATAGCACTGATTAATAAATTCTTAAGGTGTCGGAATCTGAGGTATTGATGATTCCGAGATTGTAAAAAGTCTCTGTCTTTCTGCCCCATTGCCAAAAAAGCTATAATTTGTCTGTGCTGTTTTCAAGGTTGTTTATTCTGTTTATCTCTAACATGTTCTGCTGCTCTGCCACAGGTCTGTTCTGCAGGGCAGCGTGTGGGGCTCTGCCCTCAGTGGGATGTTACAAACATTATATACCAGAAACTACGTGTGCTATATTTACAATAATGTGCCAATATCTGTCACCTACGTTGAACAGTGTGTCCCCTTGTAATTCATCCTGTAAGATCGAAAACTCTTTTCCATGGACAGAGATCAGAGACAGTGTCTCTCGAGGCTCTGTACAGGGGGGTTCCTGACCCCCTGGCAGGGTCCCAGACCTTCCAGGGCAGCCAGATGGAAGCCCTGGATTCCCACATTAAGGCCTCCTTCTTCCTGCATTCTTGTATGGTTAATTCCATTCTATAGCTACTAAAACTAGATAAATTCTACACCTACAACAAAAACTAGCCTTCTGAAACATCCAGAATAAAAATCAAAAATCAATTTAAATTAATCAAAAAATATATGGAGATCATGAAAAACAAATCTTATTTTTAGATGGAAAAATATTTTAGTGGCTCATACAGACACGGTACTGCCAATATTTCTAGAGTCTACTCCCAGCCTTGTTGAAGACTAAAATGTATCCCAGGTCACCTCATTGTCCCTATCCAAAAGCACATGACTCCTCTGAGCTATCTGCCAGACCTCCCAGTAATCAAAGAACTTGTAGCAGCTGATTCATCCCTTCCTAAAATAGAATGAACTGCCCTCTGAAGATAACTATTAACTGTAGAGGACATTCAGGTGATTACTGTTGGGAGGTGTGAAATCCATAGTCTTGCTATAAGTTATTCAGCTCCTCTGTGCTTTAATTTTCTGTCACTGGAAGGGATTAATAGCATTCCTTGCTTTTCAATAATTCCTTGTCCAGGCAGAAAAACAAATGAACAAGAACAAACAAACAAGCAAAAGGAATTGAAAACCTGCAAGGAGATTAGAGCTTTTTATGTTATCATTTTGACATTGAACATGGCTTCAACTTAATTTTCAAGTGAATCCTTGTATATAAAATGCTATACATATAATAAAATACGTTTTTTCAGAATGTGTAATACCCACTTAGTGGCTGGGAGGGAAAGGACTTCTCTTGCTTCCCTTCTTGTGCTGTACAGAGCTACTGTCCTTTCCTTTGACTGCAACAGAATTCCAGGTAGTCAGTTATGGGCCACCTGTCAGGCATTAATCGGTAGTTTTGGCACTTGAATCAAACATATCTAAAGTAGACAGAAAGCTAAAAATGGTGCAAAAGTCAAAGCAGACTCAGAGAAAAAAAATGTGTGTATTTCTAGAATTAGGAGCTTTTTTTAAAAAGTGGGAAAATATTATTTATTCTCCACACAGAAATATTTTCCCAAGGGATCAGGTTAGTAAAAGGACCCTAACTTCTCTCTCAGTTCTGAAGTCAATAGAGATTTTGACAAGATGATATTCAGACCCATAGTCTCAACTTCAAAGTGAAAAAAAAATCTTCTGATTTATCTATAGTAATAGAAACCTGTATATTTATCTATAGTAATAGAAACCTCATCCAAACTCTGTTTTGGATGAGACTGATTTGGTATTTTGCTTGGAAAGAAGGGAATTCAGAAGGGAACATTTTAATGGTGGTCTATGTCTTCAAGGGTAAATAAGATGGTCACACTATCCTCATAAGTATTGTCCAATTTACCCACAGCCTGTAGTCCATCTGTGCCCGTATTCTATCAGCTTTAGGTGATGTCTGGTATGATATTGAGTTCTCAGTTACTTCAGTGGTACAGCAAGATTGCACAATCAAAACAAAACAGAAATATTCAGAAATGGAATTTACTGGTGTGGTGGCTACAAGTGACCTGATTCTCTGCTCTTTGAGGTGCCAAATATATTTATCATACATACATTCCCATCATCTCTTATTGCTGAGGTCTAAGGATACTCATTGTTACCAGTAAACATTACACAGCTTTTCCCTGGTATGTACTAAACACTGGTGTTGTTCTGACTTAGTACTGATCTAATACTCTGTTAGATGTATAATTTGAAAAAAAAACAAAAAAACAAAAAAACCAGAAAAGAAATTAGCCCAGAAAAATTATATCTCTCTATGGCACCAAAAAAAAAAATCATCTTAATCTGCAGCAGGCAGCTTGCCTCATCTTTGGATCATCATAAACACAAATAAATGCACTTCTTGCTCTTGACAGTCCTGCAAATGGGGCTTAGGGCTGCAGGTTGGAATCAGGAATTAAGATCCAATTGTGTAGAAGCAGCAAAAGGAAGAGTAGTACATTGATGCTGATGAATCTACAATTCAAGCCTGAAAACTGAAAATTCATCTCACCTGCACAGGCTTCGGTTGTGACTATAGTATGACCTGGTTTTAGTATAGAAGATCCAGCAAATTTTTAACAATCATTTCACTTTTGAAGAGGTAGCGATCTCCAGATCAACATCATGTTCTACTTTCCCAAAGAAAATTATGATGGCTTCTTACAGCACAAAGGGCCAACATGACATGAAAAGAAAACTTGTATAATTCTGTATGACAAATAATTACATTTCAGCAAAGTTTTTTACCTAAAGTGTATGGGCCTAAAAGCACAGCCAAGTGTAAGGGTGAGCACACACAATACCAGAGATGTCAAGCTCATAAGCTGATGTGATTTGACAGAAACAGAAAGGGGGAAAGGGGAAAATGTGAGGCACCTGGGTGAAATAAAGGAAGTCTGGGCTTAGAGCACCGAATTGCAATGCTTCTTGTGTGCTATTCAACATTTTCCTGTGCTAAAAGGCCACCCTAGATTTACAGCATATGAGGGTGTTTATAGTATAGACTATAAACTGCTCTCTGAAATATTTGGCACAAATGTATTTCCAAAGATGAAAAATGGCTTACAACCAAAAAGAAATTTAGGCATTTGAGGTCATTGCTTTTACATACCTCAGAGTCTTTGGCTTTAACTGAGCATGGGCTTGTGAGTAACATCTGAGAAAAAGCATATCAGATTTTAACTATAAAAATTTATTTTGACTAGTTTATTCTCTCTTCTTTATTTCCATTTTTATTTTCTAAAAATAAAAAGAGTAGCTTTGTAATAGTCTGCCTTTTGGTTTTAGTTCCTGTAAATCAAAGTCAATAGAGGCCTAGAAAATGAACAGAGGGCTTTCTCATGCTTGTCCTGGGAACAATTAAGAATTAAATATTGAAATAAGACTGTCTAATTTAAGCACTGTACAACTGAAGATATTTTCAAAGACTTGATGGTTCTATTAGGTCCATCACTCGGCAAATACATCAAAGATATATTCTGGGTGGGACAGAACTGTGCAGCTTGAAATGAAAAGGTGGTGATATTTGTGGCAATGTTATATTACTAAAGAACTGTACTTTAAGTATCAGCTCATTTTCATGCAGGTCCTGTATTTGGGAGGATTGTTTTAATTATATAAATGCAGATAATATGTAGCAAAAAAACAGAATAGTAACAAAATAGAACTTTTCATCACAGATTTCCTGGAAGTATTCAGTGAGTTTGAAGTCTGATCTAGATCTTCAGTTTGCTCCCTGCAAGCAGCAGCCTCAAGGATAAAAAGCAGCAAGTACTTAAAAGGCCCAGGAGAGTAATGGAGTCTAGAACAGAAGATAAAACACACAAGCCAGAGGGCCAGGCTAGGTAGCTGCTGCCCTGGGGATTTATTCATAGCACAGGATTTAACATCTGGCTGCTGTAGAGATCCCATGGGCTGCCATCATAGGTCCTCAGTGTCTTTCTTGCAGCTTTTAAAAACAGTCCCAGTTAACCCACTAAAAAGAGCAGATTATTTCCTGTCTATGCATCAGCCATGTGTTTTATATTTCATTCTTCAGTACTGTGGCTAGGCTGGTTTTTCCTATTAATATATTCATTAAGAGGGCAAAGGGAGTTCTTTGTAAGAATTTTGAACAACCACACCACTTTGTCAGATTCTAACAGATGCCAGATTATCCCCCAGTAGCAATCTGGTGACTACACTCACCATTGTAGCACACCAAAAAAATACCTTGTTAATCAGACTAACCAAATTAATCCAGCTCTATTAAGACTTGCTGTGGCTGGATTTTTTTCAAAATACACTGTGTATATTCATTAAATATGAAGAAATAGCCTACATGAATATTAAAGATATGTCATTAAGCAGGAGAGGAGAATTAACACAGCAAAATCACTGTAGTAAAATTTTTTATAGACCATTTTAAAATTACATGTTCTTTCATATTTAGAGTTGTCCAGAAGGTACATGAAACAGCAGATTCACAGATATTAATATTGTTTATAACACTCCTTGAGTAGAATATAATTTCTCATGGCTGCTGTGCTAGTGTAAAGAACTGTTGACATAATTTTTAGATAAAACTATATCTAAAGATTTTAAAACATCAGAAGGCTAATCTTGGGGCAGACAAATATTGATCTTGAAAGAAGCTTAGGATGTTTCTGTTCCCTTACATATGATTATAAAAGTAATTTTCTCTACAAATTTATCCTCTCAACATAGTAATTGATCTTGGGGATTGTGGGCCTGAGAGAGGGTCAGATTTGATAACCTGCACACCAGAACTAATCCAATTAATGATGCCCCTAATGATGCCTGTTGCCCACTATTTACAGAATGTGCTGGCTACGAATGCACCATAGCTAGCCCTAAGTATAGGAGGCAATATTAGCTGGTGCAGGTCAAAGCTCACTCCATATTATGTAAAAAGGTTATACTTCATAAAGAACTGCAGGCCAGTTGAGAATGACCAGCTAATGCATTTCTGCATTTTCACTGATTCCTCCAAAATTTTATCTTTCTTCTTTATTAGCATGATGGCTTTCAGATTCAGGATCAGAAGCAGTTTGAAGAAGATGGATTATTTTCCTTGATAAAGATGTGTTGCTGTCATTGAGTTCTGAATGCAGAAGATACTAGATGAATATTCTATCAAGGCATTTAGAGTCCTAAGCATAAGCACAAAGATATATAAAACTCATTCAGATGAACGTCAGATGAATCAGAACATTTTCCAGTGCACTTTTTCAACCTGCATTCACCCTCTCTAGGCTCTCTCTTGAGCAGTTTGCCCAAGCTACCCATGGTGATGCTTAACCAGCAGCCCTGTTTCATCCTGCCTCCTGCCTACAGGCACACAAAGCTTTTCAGAGCAGTAGCTGTCTGTCCATATCAGATGCCACATTTTATTTTCAGCAGAGTGTTTTACCTGAGAAAAGAGAGTATGTATGTCTTATGAGGCCACTAAGAGAAGTAGGGTTACACTACCCAGTTTATTGACCACTCAGCTTGATTTAGTGCAATCCACGCCAACAATAAAAAAGTCATTTTTCCAAATCCTGATGTGATATCTCTTTAGCTGCCTGTCAGCATCAATAAGAATACCAAAGCAGTAGGACCTTTCACCCTAACAAACCTTATAGAGGAGGTATTAAACCTCCTGAAGATGTAAACCTGAATAGTAGAATACATTATGCAATAGTGTGGGGTGAAGCATAGTGTCTAGTCCCTGGTAAAATGAAAAAATGTCTTTCTTTTCTAAATGTAATGTGAAATTCTCAATTCATTAATATTTGACTAGACATTTGAAATTTTGTCTCAATTTCTATTGACTACAGTCCATATGATTCCACAATAACTCCATCACAATTTGTCTACTATGGATCAATATTTTATTCAATTTGTTAAGTACAGTATTCATTTCTGCTCATGTGGAATCTTATGTGTAATCTCCACTTTTGTCTGTCTGCTAGCATGGGAATGTTGGTGAAAATCAATGGTGCAATCAACCATTTGTTTTTTCTTATGTCTGTAAAAGTTGAGACTTTAGTTTAAACCAAAATGTTAGATGACAGAATCTGAGGAAGGGAGGAGAAGGAAAGAATTCACAATCTGAAATAAAACCTAGATGAAATACAAAAATGTCATTTTCATTTCTTAATTACATCAAATTAAAAGTCTTGATAGCCAAAGCAGATTTTAACTGGCACTAGTAAAGCACTTAGAACAATTGTACAATCAGTGTCCTGTAACAGACCATTTTGATCCTATTAGTTAAAGATGGATTCTCATTTGTGTTTTTGATGTATTTATTCCTACTACTGAAAATCACTGCTGCATTTAAAATACTCTAGGTATAATGATTCATGTACTATTCTTGTTTCCTTTTGCCTACTTGTATATCTCAGAAATATCCTGTCCATTTTCACTGAAAAGTGGAATTCCATACAAAGTTTTATTCTGACATAATTAGTCAAAATGCATTTCAGTTTGCAGAAAAAAATTGCCAGTACATAATTGTGAAAGTATATTGCTCAAGTGATGGAAACCAGAAGAGGCCCATACATGGCATAATGCTTTCAGACAGAACACTTTAGAGACTTGGTGTTTGGATGATTAGCAGAGCAGATGTTAAATGAATATTTTTGAATGATATTTCCTAATTTGTAAATATAATTTTCCCCCTGGTCTTCAATATGATAAACAAAACATTAATGAAGTTGAAATCAGAAAAATCTCTTTGTTGCATAATTTCTGCTTCGCCATTGTTCAATTACCTGACCCCACCAGGCTTAAAATTGCATGGCTGGTGAATTTTAACCAAGATTATATAAAGATTTTAGGTAACTACATTTTAAGCTTTCAGATGACTAAGAAAAATACTAAAATACATGGCTTAAAATATTATCTTCCAAAAATCCTAAAACATCATGTCTATGGCAATTGCCATTGGAAAATAAGAATCAGGTAACAGATCTTTATCTATACTGTATCCTTGCCTTACCAAGAGAGTCATCTTAACGCTCAGGGACACCAGGGCCCATCCCTGCATTTTTAAGAATGAAAAATGTACTTTGTAATCAGGCAACAAGCATTTTCAGATGAGAGGATAGATGGAGTTGCACCAGCCTGTCAGTAGAGTTATAATTTCAGTCAGTTGCTGAAAAACATTTATTCAGACAAAATGGCTTCACCATATAACCCATCTCCTTTTTGTGCAGTCCTTTTTTTAAGTCCACTCCTGGGATGAGCAAAGGGAGACACTGGGTACAAGCCCTCCCAACAAAATCTTCCTGTGTAATTCCATCAGTTATGGACTAAAATGGAAAAAGGAAAGGTGCATGGATTGTTGTGACAGCCACAGAGACTTCCCAGGTCCCTTGCTGTACCTGAGTAACAGCAACAGTTTTCGTTTTCAATGGCAGTTGCTTTGGTCAGATGTGGAAACACACTTTCAAAAACAAATGGATTTTTAAAAAAAATAATTGAACATACAAAAGCAGAACATAAGAAGTTTAGATTTATTGTCTTCCAATTTGTTCTCCTTGTAAATTTATAACCCAGATAATAAAATATATTTTTACTGACCCTGCAGTAAAACAAGAACTTTTATTAAGTCAAAAAATTACCCATTCATAAGAAATAGAAACTGTTAAGGAGCATTCAGAAATGCACAGTAGGCTATTGGTTTGTTTTTCATGGATACTCTTTGTTCCTAATGTTTGATGGATACCAAAAGGAAATGCGAGGGATGGTCCAGAACAGGTAAGAACAAATCTTAAACCTCAAGCTCTGCTTGGGCTTTTTTAAGGATTAGAAAATGTTCACATCATGCTGTAAAATTGGGAATTAAAAGTCTGCTCTAAATGGGCTCCATTTTGGAAAGAAAATGTAATGGTGTTTTTTCATTGATACAGTACATCCTATTATTTTATCTGGATATGACAACTTCAAAAAGAGTGAAATGAGCTCAGCAATATTTTAAACAATCCAGAGATTATTTTAAAGGCTGGAATGGAACTACAAATCAAAGGAACAAAATTAGATACAGCAGAAATTAAGCCAAAATGGGAACCGATAGGATGAGAAAGGATGGACAATGCCAGATGCATTTTTATATTCCTGTTTCTTTTTTTCTTTTTCTTTCGGTTTTGTGGTTGTTTGTTTGCTTCTTGTTTTATTTTGGGTGGGGGGTTTTTTTCTGCTTATTTTTTTTGTTTGGGTCTTTTTGTCTGGTTTTCTTTGGGGGTTTTTGTTTCATTGGGGGTTTTTGTTTGTTTAGTTTGGGCTTTGTTTATTATTATTATTATTTTGTCTTTGTATGTATAATTTATTTTATTTATAAAATATTTTGTTTATTTATATTTTTGTTCTTTATTTATACTTTATTATTATATTTATCTTTGTTTATTTTTATTATTTTAATTAGAAGATAGAAATTTTGGAAACTCACACAGATTCCTGGAGGATCCCATGAAAATAAACAGATGCTTTATTGTTTCTCTGCATAGTCTTTGGAGTCACAAGCCTTAAGGAACTCAGTAAGCTACTGAAGAGCCCTAAGAACTTTCAACAGATTATAACACTGAAATACATCCTGATTTATCTTCCTTTTTCTTTTTTTTTAACACAATCTTGATAAACATCACGGAATAAGACAAACCCACAAAAAATGTGAAAGCCAACTTCTACTTAAAAAAGGTCACTGAAGGACACATCCAAACAAAGTGGGGTGTCCCATACTGGGGAAGGTTTGGAGCTACTGTGCTTAGACTACTTTGATGATCTCTTCTTATCCAATAAATTCAGAGTTTGTGGGACTTACAAAAGTTGTTTCCCAGTGTAAGCTTGACTTATGCCAGTAATTTGATAGATGTATGATCTCTGCAGACATCTGAGATCTTCAAGTGTGACATCAGGGCTAGAACTACTGTGTGGTAAGTGCACATCTAGAAATCCTAGACCAATGTAAAAAAAATCCCCAATTTTTTTTAGACAGCATTTCATGGCAGGGAAAAAGAATATGCTCAGAGCCATTGTGTTTGTTTCTCTCCCTGGTTTGTCAGAAGCTGTAAAGATTCTTATTTTCAGATGTCTGAAAAAGAAATAAACTTCTGGTTTCTACAGAGAAAGATTCCAAATAAATAAAAAATACTTCATTTGAACATCTCTGTCTAGGAAAACTCTCTAAGATGTTTTGAGCAATTTTTTTTATAGAAAGGGTGTGTATTTGTGTTAGATCCTTAAGACAGGGAATTGAACTACATTATGGCAGTTCCAGGGATAATTGCTCTCTTTTTTTGTGACACAGATGCACCAATTACTGTGTAAAAAATTGAATTTGCTCTAGCACTTTCCCAAATAATTTTTCTTTTTCTAAGATGTGGAATTACAGAAAATAAACACCAACATAATTTCAGACAGCTCAACAGAACTTTTGTTTATCCTCCCTATCTTTTCATAAAGTTATGGTTTTTAAAATTAAAATGCATATCAGCCAGTGTTTTAAAAACAATATGATTTCTACTGCTCTTTATATAATTTTTAGTGTGCTCAGACTAGCACAAGATATTACTTAACGAAGTATGCAAACACACTTATTAGCTTTAAGTAACTGTAAATTTTACAAAATTCTCTGCACAAAGCACACAAGTCTGTACCATAATGTGATTTTACACTCACTGGCTCCACAGAATGAAGAAAGTAAAGGCTGGAGCTCTGGTTTGGATCTTTCTCCAGTCAGAAAAACTATTCTACTGAGAATCAAAAGGACAGTGCCAGTTTCCTTCTTGACTTGAATGAGTTCTGCCCCTTCTTACAAATTTTTGCTTCCTACAAAGGGATTTTATTAATTTTCTCACTTTCTAAAACCTGACCAATTTGGGGGCTTTTCAATGTACTGTATCATTAAGAAACAGTAAAAACAAACAAACTGACAGAAACATGAGAAACAGCACTTTAAAAGAACAGATTCATAATATTTGAGGTTGGGAGAGTTGTTCTGTTCTCCTTCCAATACTTTAAATGACATTTTCAGGCCAGAAGGGTTATTAACAACTTAGTTTTAAAGCTCTTAAAAATCCAAACACTGGCTGGATTAACTACAAGGGTGCAGAGAACACGTTTCTGTTTCTGACTTCAGCCACTCCCATGTCTGTCAGCATGTCTGAATTAGGACTGAATCTGATTACTGTATTAAAATGTAGAGAAACAGTAGAAGCAAATAAAATGCTGGCTCCAGAGAGTCTCCTAGGTTGCATCTAAGTCTGCAGTCCTGTCATTGCTTCTCTGTTGTTACAAACCTCCAACAATGTGAAAGAATCAAGAGTCCTTTGGCTACAGCAATAATGATATCAATAAGTTGTTTGAGCTGATCCTCTACAATATGTAATAGCTGGGAAAATCATATGTATCACCAGCACTACCACTAGTTCAGTGACGAGATCAGATAGAGAAAAAAGCTCTTTTCTAACATCAGCCTCTGGCACACAATGAGGAATGTGCCACAGTTATTAAACTATTAGCTAATATTATGGGCAGGGTTTTTTTTCTAAGGATGTCTTTTCATTTTGTAAACAAGTCTTTCTAAGTAGATCACAGGAGGTGTTTGCTGGTTTGGTTTTGGTTTTGGTGGTTTTTGGTTTTGTTTTTTTTTTTTTTAAGGGGGAGGTTGTTCTTTCTCTTTCTGGTTGTTCATTTCTTTTGTTTGTTTCCACAGAATCCCACTGAAAAGAAAAGGTTTGCAGGATTCCAACATTTTAGTGCATGCTAGAATCAGCACAGACTGAGATATCAGTAACCCTGTACTTAACTCCTGCAGTGGAGAAACATAGTGAGATGAGAAATTAACAAGTCAGGACAGGTGAGGCTTTTTGACAAATGTAATAGCATATCCTAAACTGGATTTTCTTTTAAGTATTGGACTATACCTATATACACACATGCAAGGTGAGAACTTTTTACGGAAAGCTGATATTAGATTGTCACAATGAAAAAAAGACAGACATTTTCTGGGACACAAAATCACTTTTCACATCTAAAACAATAAAGAGTTGAGAAAAGTAGTGAAGAAAAGCACAGTTGGGAGTGGCTTCCTACCTGATTACATTATTTAAAGAGAAGGGATGACACAAAAAGTTCTGGTACCTAGAGATAAAAGGATGATGTTGCTTAGGGAAAGAAAATGGGGAAGGAAGCTACTGTATGTTAGAATTAGGAAATATGCAGTTGTTAAAAAGAAAGCCCTGGATATGAAAATCTTCACATTGAGTGGTTAAAAATTCAGAATTTGATTCAGCAACTTGCCTGGACCTCATAACCTAGAATGGACTATAATCCAAATCTCCTTTTGGATCGCTCAGGATCCTGTTCATATATCCGTATTTTGTGACTTCTTATGTCTGAACTGAAAACGAAAGAAGAAAGCTAAGTTTCTAAATGAATTTTAAAATTTTTCTTGGTGTCTAAATGTCAAGTAAGGGACCAAGTGGAATAATTCTAAATTAGATTTATTTAGAAAATATTAAGCGTCTGGATTTGAAACATCAGTAAGGTCTCCCCATTGCCAGTTATTTTTTGATCTAAGAGACTAGAGAAAATCTACATAGGAGACTTCAGGGATAAACCCAACCTGAACTAGACCTTGACATACATGCTTGTTTCCCCCTTCACTGACAACCTGTGACAAGATGATGTAAAGCAGCATTTACCATCAACTTGTAAGAGGTTATGCAGTTGTCAAAAGAGATGTCAATATAGGCTTTAGCAATTGCTTCTTGAAAGATTTTGGAGAGAACCACTTCTTGATAGCCCTTTACAGCTGTGCACACCTGGGCAGATGCTGTGTTTACCTGTATCTTTAGTTCTGGCTTGGTACGGAATGGCTGCAGTGACAGAGAGGTGTAGCAGCCAATGGCTTTATATATATTATTATTATTATTTCAGTGCAACCCATTATGAACCACACAATCTCTCTCTCTCTTTCTCATTTTTCTTCATAACCACATGTCTGGATTCCCACAAATAAAACCATAACTACTGATGCTTTTGTTTAACATGATTTAAAATTACAATAGTGATTATGACTTCCTTGGTAATTCCAAGTGCTTACTGCTGAGTTGCAGTTCTTCTGCAGCAAGCTTTCTCTGCCTGAGACGTACTGTCTCAAAAATAAACACTTTTCTGCTCTATAACAACATCAAGAAAGTAGATAACCAGTGCAGTCCAATTTTTCCAGATTATGTCTTGTAAACACTTTGGTTTAAGCAGTTAGCCAAAACTCGGGGTCATTCATATGAGGAAAAATGAATGATACAAAATAGTCTTTAAGACAAGGACTTTTATTTATGAAGGAAGAACACAAGCTTTCATTTCCCCACAGTTTTAAAAATAGAAAAAAGCCACTTGGGGTTTTAGTCTCAGACTTTCTGTGTCTTGGTCATGATTTTCAGCTCTGCCTCTCCTATCATATCTGTGGTTATGGATACCTGATCCCCCTCTAGGATTAGATCTTTAACTTCTCTGCTGCCCTTCTTTTCACTTTGCTACCTCAGCTCATGAACTGCTTGCCAAGCAGCCCCACTACTTGTGGTATTCTAAGCCTTAGGAAAAAGAAGTTATAAAGGTAGGCCCAAGCCAAAATCACCATATTTGCAGGAAAAAAAAAGGGTATTTTATGATTCAAGCATGGATTCAAAGCCAAAATTTTGTCCCTGTTTTTATTACATGCCCAGACAATATTCTTAAATATCTCATTCTACATATAGCAGGAATGAAACAAAAAGCCAGAAACTGTGTTCCAAGTCTTCTTCTAAGGCCTATATTCACTAACTCTGTAGTTAAAAGCATTAGCTGGGTTGTCCTATAATACAATATACCAGAAGGGCCTTCTGGCGGCTTATTGTAAATTGAAATAAGCCAATATTAGATAAGAACAAGTTAAATCTAAATCATTACATTGTTATTATGAACTTTGTCCCAATTTAAGGAAAAACATTTGCTCCTGTATGAGAAATTTTTTGACTTAAATACATATACCAAAAAGGAAGCAATTTGTAAGTGATATTTTTTTTTTTTTTAATGTAGAAATGGGTTGACTTCAGAACCAAATATGGTATATGCATATCAGAGAGAACTCTGAAAAGGACACAGGGCAACTTCCCAATTTCTCTTTCACTCTATTTTTCCTTCCCTTCTCTTTTCCTTTTCCTATTACTTGTCTTGTAATTGAGAAACAAAATATCAATTTCTATAAGACTTCCTGGTTAGCCTGTCCTGTCTGTGTGCAAGTAAACATTCCTTGAGGGGGAAGAGACACACCTCCTTCCCCTCTGCAGGCACAGACCATGAAGCGACTTCACTAAACCATTCCACTTTGATCCATGATCAGAGAAGTTTTCAAAAGGCAGAGTGGTTGTGCGCATGGAAACAGCAGGGAGGGAGCAACTCTGTATAACCCTTTGTAATGCAAGCCAGCACATGAATTTCCTGCACAAGCAACAAAACTCACCCCAGAAGAATAATAATTTGGGAGTTCAAAATTACACTGAAAGGAAATAGAAAAGATTTTTTTTTAATATTTTAAAAATATAAAAGGATGGGGAAATGTTATGGATTTTTTTGTCACAGCATCATCATACAATACGATTTCATACATTTTGCTAGCAGTATGGCTATGGATAAGCTAAGGAAAAAAATGAGCTATGGTGAGGCTTTTTCATTGCTGTGTACCTTGGAAATTTATTTTCAATATCAGTTGACTTGGTCAAGATTTCAAATTATTTCAATCCCAGCTTTACAAAGGATGTACTGGCACTGTTTAAATTGTTGCTCATTAAGACTTTGTACTACACAGTTCAAGTTTTATTTCTTAAAAGTTTCTGGTTTGCCTTATAGCAGTGGTATTTTGTCACCCTTCTTGGAGGAGGTAAGGATGAAAATAATACAGTTATTCAGTTACCACTTTCTGAAAAGATCATTTCTCCTATGGGGAGGAGTGGGAACAAATCAATCTCCTCACTGATTAATTAAAGGTGGGTTTCTCATGCAGCACTTTTAGAGGGCAGAGAAGATCAGAAGGACCTTAGGGAAGTCAGCATCTTCATCATGTCAAAGCGCCTGCTCTCACACCCTGACAGAACTGAATTGTTAAGGAGGGAGATCCTGTTGATTTATACACTTTTTGTAAAAAAATGTGTCAGTGCATCTATCCTTTTATAAAAAGTGCTGGTTAGTACATTGAGATGAAATGTATATGGCTTTCTTTTTTTCTGGAAAAGACAAATACTTGACTGAAAAGACTTACAAACAGTTGTTTGCAATGTTAGCTGAAATTCATCATTTAAAGAGAAAGTTGAATTTAGGCACATGTGCTCTGTCTATAGTCATAAAGTGAGATGAGCAATCAAGAAGTGAAGTGAGAACTTCACTGGGATTTATTACTCTTTGAAAGAGCAATATTAATTTCTCCTGTCATTTTGTGAAAGAAAGCTAACATGGATTATCCTGACTCCCATAAATGCTTCAGCAATTTTGCTTTTTTTCTGATGAACAGGCACTTTGTTACTTGGGCTCACACCTTCCCTTCTGTTTCATGTGTAAATTCTTATCTATTTCTAAGAAAAAAAAAGTCTAGCTGTCTCAGCATATATTTCAAAGGACTCCATAACAGTCCTTTTGATGCAATATACTGTTAGTGAGTACAATGGGTTGTCTGTGTAGTTTTATTTAACATTTTGTGAAACTGACCTATTTTTTTATTCGTAAATAACCACATTTCCAAAATATAGAAAACTAAATTCTATAAGTTTAACAGATAATAAAATTTTATTTTTTGTACTGTTCTATAATTATTCTTGAATGATACCATGATGATGGCATTTTTGTTAACCTTTTACAAATTGTTAATGTGCCTTGAAAGCAAGATGAAGAACTGTAGGCAAAGGAACTGAGAAGGATTGAGCAGGAATGGAGAAGAATTGACTTATATTGTGAAAACAAGATTCATTTCAAGAAAATTATTTTCAACAGTGGGAAGACCGTTCTACATATAATCAATGCTCCCAGGAAAAAATGAGGGATAAAAACCCTGCTGCAGTCATTGAGAGATTTGCTAAGTAATTCAAAGATGAGAAAAATTCTACTAGCAATCTTTACACTGTTTTAGTTTTTCAGGAATTGGATTTTGTCACCCTGACCTAAAATCAAAATATTCATTGCTGGTTTTCTCTTCAGAAGCTCTTTGAGCTTGCCAGTCTGTCTGTCAGAAGAATTAATCTGCATTACAGCAATGCAGCTGAGGTGAAGAGAATTGAAACCTAAACCTGTTCAGTTCTGATGCAAAAAGGTCATTATATATTAAATTAATCTAATGACTGGACAGCTACATTTTGTGTACTGAATCTGAGAAGTAACAAAACCAACTAGAAAGGTAAAAGAATTCTTTAGTTCATATGTTACAAAAGGGTAGTTGTTGATGGTACTTCTTCTTATTTTCTTGCTAACATAAACCAAAATTCTGTCCATTAATGAAAATAATATTCTTAATCTGCTGTATGATAGTTCATTTTTAAAAGTAAAACCTTTCTATTCATTGTATGTGAAACTGAAAAATTCACACCAAAATAAAATTAAATTCAGATCTCTGGGTACCCATGAATACATTTAATATAAAATTATATTTTTAAGCAGCCTTTTAGGTAATACATTATGCTAGGGTTTTGGGTTGTTTTATTTTGCCTGCAAGACTTTTTAATAATTGAAAATATATTCAACAACTCCTAGAAAAAGTATGTGTAGTGAAATTGAAAATAGAGACACCAGCCAACACTCACAGAGCCCTTCAATAAATATTCATCATTTCCCAAAGAATTGGCTTTCAGTAACATTTCACAGATAATTGACAAGCATCAGTTATCCTTACCATCTTAAAGTAAGGATATCTTATCCTGCCGATCTCAGACCAAACTTCTGAAGAGGAAATTGTCTTAAGTAGATAGCCTCCTCAGGTTCTCAGCAGACCTTAAGCATGTGCTTTAAATTTAATTGTATTTACGAGTGCTGTCCCGAGGGTGAATGTTTTCCTTAACTGTCAGCTGTAAGAACTTGTGGGTTTTCCCTATCATCTTTTTAGATTATCTAGCAAAAGACAACTGACAGTTCAATTCAGACTTTGGATACTAAAGCAATGCAGTTAAGATACAAGGGATACCACTGCTTAGAACAAGCAAAAACAAAAAACCAAAAAAGTCCATATAATTAATAGTATAGCCTAAGTATCTTAAGTCTCACAGCTATACCTTTCTTCCTGTCTGATAGCTAAAATGCAAAACAATAGCCTCTCTAAAGAAAAAAACATACTGCAGACATGAATGAATATGCAGAGCAAAAACTGACAAATACTGGTCAAAACAAAAAGATCTTCCTGGAAGCTTGGGAAATCAGATGTCAAAAAATCTGCCCCAGTAACCTCCTCCAATCCTTATTTCCCTCAGGACATGTCTTATTCCAAATGATGTCAATCCATTTGGGTTTGGGGTTTTTCTGATCTAAGATAAAAATTTTATATTAATATCTTTAATTGGTAATGGCAGTGGCCCAAGGCCACTCCATATATGAAGTTTCTGGGTGGAAATTGTATCTGAGAATATGTAACTTTTCCTCATTTATCAAAAAAAATTAGCAAAATTGTTTATTTCAAAGAGAATAAAGCAGAGGTTTTATCAATGTTTAAACATTTCCAGAATAATTCTGATGAGCTAAGGGGATGCATTGTTGATTTTACTTTGAAGAAAATTTAATCACAATTTGGACCATCTACTCAGCGAGTCTGGAATCCTGCTTCCACAAATGAAGCCTCTACAAGTGAATATAATTATATATATATATATATATATATGTATGTGTGCATGAAAAACTCTATTTTGCAGAATAAAGGACACATTTCTGAATTAATTCCATTGTGTAGCTTGAGGTCAAAAATTCCTTCATAATTTCATCAAATGATCAGTTTGCTACATGGACTTACTCTCCTTTTATCTTTCACAGCTTCTGCACAAACAGCTCTGAACATGCCAGATCTTGGAAGCAGGCTAAAATCTGGATGGTGACAGTAAACTTAGATTACTCCTGACAGAAATATTCTGCTTGGGAACAGAATTGAATTACGAATTTTGATTGTGATCCAGATTTGCCAGTGGAAGGAAATAATTTTTATATAAAGACAGCAATTTTGACACACTGTTTTCACACGCCTTTATTTAAAAATAAAACAAAACTCCATTCAGTCTTAAGACATTACTTTGAAGTGAATGTCCAAAAGTTTTCACTTTGAAAATACAAATACTTTATCCAGCCTTTTTTTCAGCCAAGTTTTAGTAAGTGATTAAAAAATCTCCCTAAGTCTGTAAGTTACACACATTGACTAAAATCAAACAATATTTCAAATCTGAATTTCAAAAATGTTTATGGCATTTAAATAATAAAACCTTCAGAAAATACTAAGGGAAAAGAAGTTGAGGAAAAACTGATAAAGTTTTTCTCAACTTCTTATGTTTCTCTTTTTTTAGTTATTTACAATACATTACTTTTTTCCCACTAGAAACAAGTTAAAGTAGAATTCACCATGCAAAAATAGTGAGCTGAGAAGCTTTAAATTTTTTGAAAACAATGAAAAGTTTGATAAAATAAAAGCGTATATGAAAGAGATGTTAGTATTTCATTTTAGTCCTGTTAGCTAGTCGAGCTAACAAGTAATATTAGCAAAGATAATGTTGGCAAAAAAGTATGTATGTGCTTGAACATTTTAATAAATATATATTACATAGTAATATTACTATAAGTTCTTAATGCATTATGAAGCATTACATAAATGTTAATTATTATGTCTGCTTTAGTAATGTAGTCTCTTTTAAATCTCACTCTTTCAAATATTTTATACTTTAAATAGAAAAATTATGCCAGAAGATATATTAATATTCCTTATACATATAATAATAATATGTATTAATACATTAATATTAAGAAATGGGAAATCATCTCCCCTACTGGCTATTATGTATAATTAGCTTCAGAGATTATTCTGTTTAAATAGTTTTGTCCTAAGATTTTATGGGTTTTTTGCCCTACTAAATCTAGATCATACACTGAATGTAATTAAAACATAATGTACTTCAAACTGAGACCTAACAACAGGAATTTAGTCACTGACAATGCAGTATGGTGTTATCCTAACTGATGAAGCATTTTGTTTTAATTGTAAGCGATGAGTACACAGGTGAAGCATGCTTTATGGGCAGTCCTGCAGAGGGAAAGCGTCTCTCTTTTCCCTGAACACACATAAAAGACATAAAATGCCATATAAACATTTTCCACATCATCATGTTTCCCAGCAGGACCACTTCTGAGTGAGAAGTTTTGTCTTCTAGTCTTGTTTAATCTTCATGCTAATTTTCCTGTAATAAAGGGTTGCCTGCTGTAAGTTTCGTACAGGTGGGGTCTCTTCTTTCTGGTTCATATCAAGTTCACTCGTTCCTACGTTTTTTTACATTATTGTGCCTCAGGCTCCCTCTTCTTCGAAATCCTTCTCAAACAAAAACTTTTAAAAAATTATTCACTTTCTAGGTTATCTAGCCTCTTTTAAGCCTTCTTAATTTTAAAATGTTAATTTAAGCAAATTAATTTAAGAAAATGTTTTGATAGGACTATCTTGTCTAAGGGTATGTGTCTTGCTTATTATTTAGCGAAATAATGGGGTATTTGCCTCATAGTAATTACCTACCAGGTGAGCATGAATGTGAAAGATTGAATTTGATTACTTGTCCAGTAGACATGACACAAAGCTTTAGCAGCACAGTGAGGACTACTGCCTTCCTCTTCTGGAGGCCACTGAGGCATGTTCTGACATGTAGGAGTAGAATTTAGTAGCTCTCAGACCTTCCCGCTCAAATCATGAATAGCACCAGCTGCATATGGCAAAAATATAATTTACTGCATAAAGCACCACTGGTGAGAAACCAATCTGAATTTTCTTCTGGCAGAGACTGATGATCTAGAATCCACACAAACCCTGTTAGCCCAGTATCTAAGTGAAGATGTTCCTCCACAATGATACAAGAACTATCTTGAATTGGAAAATAATTTGAAAGAAAAATGTATCTTTCTTGATCAGAATACTCAGGCAGACACCGAGGGATGGATCTCTGGATGAGTGAAAATATTTTTGCAGCAATTGTCTAAGGAGAAGTGCTGACTTAGAAGAAATGCTTCAAGTATGTTATTAGGGACAAATCCTCATTACTGATCTTCTTGATTCCTCCAAATATTTTTGGCCTCATTTTTTGTTGTTTGTTTTTGGTTTTTATTCTTTAATTGCTCTAAACATGTTTATATACTGTAGAGTAACCAATTTATATTCATGTCAGATTGCATCTGAGTTTTGTCCCACAGTCCTAGAACCAACATATAAAAATATTTATACCTGCCAAAGAATACATTTTTATGTCCCCAGGTAAGAGCTGAGATTAGAACTGAAACTTTCATGGAGAACAGGACTGAAGCACTCATCTTCCACAACAGGAAATAAACTGGCTCATGTGTGAGACTTACATTCCACAGTCAGTAGTGATAGGGGTATTTGCAAGTGTCTTTTAATGAAAATAAAAAGGTTTCCTCAGGTGTCTACTGGAGGCAGAATCCTTTACACAAATATGGCTGTTCCATCCATATACTTATCACCTAAAAATGTCAAAATGGCTTTAAGGATTCTTACCACAATGATTATTGCAGCATCTTCTTACCTTTCACATATGAAGTAGCTATATATTCTTTCATGGCAATCACTGAACTTTTAATAACCATGACTACTCATTTTTTGTATTACCCTTTCTTTACTGTCTACTTTTTATTTTCCTGGGATGGTATATTGCTACATCCTCCAGATTAACAGGAAAATATATTAAACAAATCTGTGAGATAATAAATAATAAAATTTTTGTAAAATTAAGCCATATTCTGGAAGAATACAATTTAAAAAGACAAACAGTACTGGAGAGTCTGAATGACAAGGAATACTAAGAATCTTAGCCACTCTTTAGTGTATTCAGTGAATGTTTTACAGTAGTCTCACAGGATCTAAATTAAGCCTGAAGAAAAAAGTTATTAATTTTATTCTATCACTCAGAATGATTAGTCGTATTTCTGAATTCTGGGCCTTTCCTACAGCACAAAACTAAAGGAAAGTGCATATTAGGGACACAGAGAATGTGCTCTATATTTTATTGGCAGGGCAAAAATTTTTTACCTTTCTCCACAGAATTGGACTTCCTTTTTTCCCTGTAGGTGAAATACAATATCCACTGCAAAAAAATCCGAGACTAATCTGATTTGGTAGTCCATCCACATGAACAGTGAACCAGTCTTGACCTTCAAAAGCCCCACAGTGCCAAGAGAGTAGAAGACTGATGAACCGCTGGAAACCCATGGATACCTCAATTTCTCAGTAATTCAGTTTTCTGCACAATCCCATCAACTGCCTGCTCGGTGCAGTACAGCTTGGTGCACTCTGGCCAGGAGTTGGTGGCCGTGGTTCACCTAGCACAGGGTGTCCTGGAGAGTGGACTCCTGCCAGAACATAGTCTGGTATTTTAGGCACTGCCATGGAGGTGGAAGTTTAATGTGCATGGGAGTCCTTTAAGAGAAACTGAGCCTGGATCTCTCACATCCTTGGCAAAAAAAAAAAAAAAAAAAAAAAAAAAAAAAAAAAAAATCATCCAGGCCACAAGTCCTGTATTGCAGTCTGAAAAGAACTAGACTTGAAAACTCAAAGCATGTCATTTCATATCTGTGGAATGGGAACAATCTGTTGATATAATCAAGGACTTATTTTTTTTCCTTCTTTGTGTCACTATAATCAATCTCAAAAGAATTCTCTGTGAAACCTTCCTGTGAACACAAGCCTGTTCCAAGTTACATTTCTCTGGACAGAGAACAGAGAGGGACCCCACTGACCCTCTGTTCCCTGGCCTCAGAACAGCCATACTTCAGTGGAAAAGGAGGCAACCTCCCTCAGGAAACCCCATCTGTGTTTTCAAGGCTAACAGGAGCTGTACTATGTTTTGTCTCAAGCATCTGTAAGCATGTATTAAGAATGCTTTCCTGAGCAAACCCAACTGGCTAGAGAGCTGACAGACAGAGCCCAGAGGCAACTCTGGGTTTAGAGAGAAGCCAGACCCTCAGAGTAACCAACAGTGCAGCACCTCATCAAGCACCTAGGCAAACACTACTTAAAAACTAAGGCACTCCTGGAATCTTAGCACTGCTGAAGTTAGATAGAGTTGATCAGATTTAAAACTTCCTGGCCTAAATCTGATATAAATTTCTTGTGATTCCTCTTATAAACCTGCATCCAAGTCCACAAAGTTATCCAGGAATTCTGTTGCAGAGCCAGAAACTAAATCCCAAGCTCTGAAAAAAACCAAGTCATGTAAACATTGGATGTTTTAGTTGGAAAACTGAACAAATTCTTCAGTCTATTCTGATAGCTAAAATAATTGTTAGAGGCTTTCAGGGATGCAGATGGCTGTGCACTGTGTATGTTGAGAGAGAGCACATCTTTTGCTCACCCAAACATTTCTTTCAACTGAAAATCTTTCTTTTAAGCCAAACCAAATGCTATTTACCATGTCTTATGATATCAGCTAATTTTAAAACTCAAAAATATCATTTCAAAATACCAAAAGGTTTTTGCTTGAAGCTATACCCACAAACACTCTTATTTGCTGAAAACTGCTTCTCATTAACTTGGTGTTCCCCAAAGAAATTTCACTGTTCCAGAGTCCAAAGATAGCTTCTTACCCACTGAACTATTCTTTGGTAATAAGTTTTTGATAATAGCATTTTTCTCCTCCAAAAAAGTTTAACTGTGCTCCCATTGCAACCACTGGCCTCAAAGGCCTTTTAACTTTTAAATTAGAAGCTTTTTCAAATGAAAAGAAAATCACTCTTTTGTGCATTTGAAATTTTCTCAAGGAAGCCCTATATTAATTAAGAAGAAAAAGTTCTTTTCTCTTTTTCAATCAAACCTAATTATAGTGTCTGAAAGCACAGTTTCTTTGAACTCTTATTTCAAGAGGAAGGGAGGAGGAAATCCTCAGTACCTTCTTCGTGTGGAAACAAGTTTTGATCTAATCACATATGGTTAACCAATTATAGTGGATTTTGTGCTTTTTACACGTTCCTAAGAGGTATAGAATAAAAATATTTGAGTAGCAGGGGAATTATAGTAGCGTTTATGAATCTTCAAAAAACATAAGATACTGCATTCAAATGAGGGCTCTGAAGTTCCTGTTTTTCTAAGAAACCTCCTTGATATGGTTATCAAGGGGATAATCTCAAAGGAAAAGTGTTTAGTCGTATCTGAAACTTCTGGACCTAGTCAGAATTCAAGGGTGATTAGAGGCTTCTTCTGCTGATTCTTCACTGTATGGATAATTGGCACTATATTATCATGGCTTACAGCCCTGCACAAAAGTAAAAAAGGTAATTCAAAGGTAACATCTATCATGCTGGTTGTGCTTTGGCAGAATCTGTTGCTCATCTCTGTAGAACAAGCACCAGACTCAGAGCATCGCTGCAGCACCAGGTGATGCTGGAGGATAAGGTGTTTTATGATCATTCAACCAATTGGTTTCCTTATATTCATCTCTGGAGCAATATCCCTTGTCAATACTGATCTCTGGCCCTGGTAAATATCCCATCTAAAATCTTCCAAGACTCTGTGGAGAGATGCTCTGCCTTTAACCCCATCAGGAATATTCTCAAGCAATGCCAATAGGTCAGAGAGCAATATATGGCTCTCCCAGGGAGGCACCATGGGATAATAACAATGCCTGCACTTTGTATCTATTAATATTATGAATGAGGGCTATTACTGAGAGGCCTGTCCCCACCAAGGTCCTCCAAATGAGGGAGTTATCTGTTAAAATCCGAGAGGAGTTAAACAAAATAAGCTGCCAAGTCTGAAACATGCTGGTGGAGGAGGGATGGTCTGGGGCAGATAGAAGCCTGAACTGGTGTAATCTGGTGGGATCTTTTAGGTTCTACATCTGACCTGTAAGAATCTGACCTCAGCCCATGGCAGCAATCTGTGGTCCCAGGATGACAACACTTACAGTCCAGACAAGAAGGAAAAGAGGTGTGCAGAGGCCTTAAGGGCTGCACCTGCCAACTGCGAGGTTGCTCCTCTGAGCTGCAGCTATGAGCTCAGTGGGAGCCAGAGAGAGACATCCAGTCCTGTCAGACAAACAACTGAACAGCCTCCAAACTATAGACTGCAGTTACTAATGAACTTGTAAACTAATTAACTTATTCCAAGTTTAGAAGGAAATATTACATTTTGAGTTATAAATGCCCCAGATTCATCCTCTCAGTGACTCTTCCTGCTGAAATGGAGCAGTTACCTCACCTTTGCCTAAGTTTTCCCATCTGTGAAACAAGGCTGATGATTCTCGTAAGTAAATCCCACAGCAACCTGGAAATGAGCTTTTAAAATAGCAGAATGCTGAAAAAATGCTAATTATAATAATTCTCATGACTATGCCCACCCCAAATAATTATCACATTGTTTAAAAAAATATGCTTGTATTGGAATAATAGCATGATTTATTTATGAAGGGATTGTTTTCTGTATATGTCTCACTCTTCTCCAAATATAAAAATTCAGTGAGGTGAAGTTATTCATATTTATCCAGTTTTGAATTTTAATGAACAAGAATGCCATACGTCCATGAAATTTTTAAAACCAAAAGATGAATCAGATTAATCCACTTCACAGCCCTTCCTGTTCTGGAAAGAGGAATTATGCAGACTTTTAGATAAATAATGCTTAATTTAATTATTTAGTGATATAATGCATTAATTTCAGCTCAAGAGAGAGAGTGATTAAAATGCAGAGGCTGGGAATCCTGATACCACTATGAAAATTTTCAACATATTCTTAAGCAATCATGTTAAAAATCATATAGGCTAGCATAATTTCCCTGAAAACTCTGAATTTATTTTAATTTATAGGTGCCAAAGATGATCTTCCAACATATATGTCATTCCTTCTTCTTCAGTGCTGTCATACTCCTGCTCTACAGACGCATGACACTGAGCTAATACAACAGCTTTTGTAAGTTCAGAGGAATTGCCAGCGGATTCAGCTGCTGATAGGAAGAAAAAAACTCTGGATTGCACTGGCTGGGCTGTGGGCAGACCCTGTGTCTGGAAGAGCAGAGAACACAGAAGGTAAGGGGGGTTCTAGTCCATTAAACACCTCAGGAGCATGAAAGTTAAAATACTTTGATGTGTCCATAGCTAGTAGCAAAAGTGGGCTTACAAATGAGCAAATGAGAGAAGTATGACAAGTGCAGGAAGGATAGATGCTGAGGGGCCAATACAGCATTGGTCAGCATCCCATTGCCTGGTGTCCCTCTGCCCAGTGTCCCACTGCCTGGTGTCCCTCTGCTCGGTGTCCCACTGCCCAGTGTCTCACTGGTCTGTGCCTTCTGCCTTAGTCCAGCCCTGTTCTTTCATAAGAAAAATATCCACTTATTAAATCATAATTAAAATTAAATTCTTCAACTCCATCTTCACTATCCTGACTCCCCTTCTACCCAGGTTCTCGCCTTGCTTTCAACCTTTATGGATTCTTCTCTCATCTCCATTTTCTCTCCAAAAAGGTGAGAGACCCCAAAGGCTTTGCTGCCTTCTCTTTAGAGCGACCCTTTTCTCTCAGAACACTTCTAACAATTTTCTCACGTTCTCATATGTTTAGATGGCAAGCCAGAAGTTTCACTGCACAAGCAAAGAAAGCAATTTACAACTTCATGTAGAAACATAGTTGCTTCTAGTTCATTTGTTTTTCATCTTGATTATCAACACGTTTGTCATCTCTCTGTAATTTATTCATTATCTTTAGACGAGGGCTGTGAAAAGGAGGGGTGGGAGTGAAGAAGGATGAGGATACTTGTCAAAATGGGAAACAGATGTTCTAACAATGACTGAAGACAATTAATGTTCTCCATAGGTATCAACAGGCAAGGTCCATGGATTGCTTCAAATTTTTGCAGCAAACAGTCTTCTGGAAAATGCAAATACAGAGGCTTTATTTTCCAGGCACGTGAGAGTATGTCTTGTTTGTAATGAGCTGTCTTAAGGAACTTCACATTGCTTCTTGAAAGCGTGGCTGTTCTGATCATTGCTGGCCTAAATAATAACACAGTGATGGAGGGGGAGCTGGGCACCTGGTAGCAGAGCTAATGAACCTGTCACTGCTCCCTCCCTCTGCTTCAGACACAGCATGCAAAGCAAAGCATTTAGTACATGTTTAACCTTGAATTGCTCAAAGTCAACAGCACATAAGTATGAACCTAAAGCAAGTTGTGTACTTTGTGACTGCCAGGATTGGCTTGCATCTACAAAGGTCTTTGCTGCAGTGGGCTCTTTCATTTTTCCCTGAGAATGACCCCCCTGCTACAGCTTTTAAGGGATAGCCCCTCCCTCTAGTCTCCCATCCAGTACCAAAATAAATAAAAAAAAAAGTTAGAATAGCCAAGGCCTTATGATCAAGATTTAATCTGTATCACTCTGTGATTTTCACATATTTTCACTCTGGGAAATACTGCTTCAAAAGCCAATCATAATAATTAAATATTATAAGACAGAAAAAAAAATCTATAATGAATAGATGTGATCTGATTACAAACGTTTGTAATAATAGTTTATTTTTCCATGGCACATGTAGATTTCATTTTCTCTCTCTGCACTCTGTCAGTTTAATTTTCCCTTCTGCTGCTCTGTTATCTAAAATGATCAAATACCTTCCATGCCCTGGAAAGTACACCAATTCAGAGCTACATTTAAATCTGCATGAATGGGCCTGTCACAAAGTTAATTGGAATAAACACATATTTGACATGATATTGTTTGAATTCTGCTTCAAGCCTGATTATTGTCCATTACAACCTTCCTTTTTAATAATTTATGTTCTTCTTTTTCTCTCGTTTTGTGCATTTGTTTCATTACTGATTGAGTAATGATATCAAACAGCAACCTTAGAAATTATTCCTCTTCTTCTACCCCTTTCTTCCCCGCAGCCTCTTGTACCTGCGCGCTGCAGTCACAGGAAGATGTTCCCTGGCCAGCTCAGTCCCCAGACCGCTGTGCAGTCACGGGAGCGGCCGCCCCCAAATCTCTACGGAGTCCCCCCGGCTGGCGGTGCAGGCAGGGGCCCGCAGCTCCCTGCAGCAGCCGGGTGTGGTGTGGGGAACACGGCAGCAGCACAGCACCAGAAACCAGGCAAAGGAATAGAGGAGGTCACTTGTTTGAGTTCTGGGAAGTTTTAATTCTTCCCCAGAGGATTCAGGGACAAATGACGATTATTAGGCCAAAAAGCTGCTTTTAAGGAGAGGCGGGACTAAGGGGAGGACACACCCTTTTACCAACAGGAAGGCATTAGGGGAGGGGTGCAGGGTCAGGGCTATCCAATAGAAGCCACCAAGGGGAAGGAGCAAGCCCTGCAGCCCAATCTTGCTTCGAGGAAGGGATGAAGGGCAGGGAACATTCCAGAAGGGAACAAAGGCGATACAAGGAGATTGACAGGTGGATTGACATGCACTTAGCGGGAGAATCTTGGGGTAAACAACTCAGGACTGAACCATCAGGGAAGCCAAAAGGGGTACATGGAATGAACGATTACAAACTTATAACAAGGAATATTCAAAACCTACTACAGAAGAACAAACTGCAAAGCAACAGACTACCACAGCCTCTCTCCCCAGCTGGGCAGAAAGGGCAAGGCTGCACAAAGGGCAGCTGCTGATTCGTGTCCTCCTGAGCACCCCCTCACCTGTGGAAAAGGATTCCTTCACCACAGACCACACTGGGCTTTCAGATTAAAAATACCCATGAGCCTATCCAAAAGCCTGTTATAATAATATATAGCAATGAGTTCTCCCTTAGATATTAAATAGCACATTTTTACATGCTAGAAAAAAATATAACACTTTTTTCTGTTTGCCTCATTCCTCCTGCCATGTCCATTATAAAAAAGACTACTGTTTACTTAGTGACAGTCAGCAAATGCTCTAATTTTCTTTCCAGTGCAATGATTTCAGCTAGGCATCAGCACTACAAAATTCAACACCATGAGTATGGTAGTCTGAGGTGACTATTTCATAAAGTCTGGATATATTTACAGCCAATTGATAAGATAAATTGATCTGTAGCAACAGGAACACTAAAGTTTGATCAGCATATAAATCAGTGTTTGAGAAAAGCATGGCAAAACAGAAATCCTTGTCATTCTACTGTCACTGGGATCAGGGTCTTGGGGTCTTCTAAGGTGACAAGATTTAACGGTCTAAAAGGAGCTAGAATGCTAATTTCCCTCTATAGATTCTTATCTTCTGGAATGAATCAGCTATCCAAATGCATGGCTGATTAAACTGCACTGCTATCACTAGACCTATATCAGGAGCAAATTTCATTCAAGGGATGTATTATTCATTTAAATGCTGGGGTATGACATTTTTAAACATGCAAATGTGACTGAATAATTTTTAGAGGGAAGACATCTGGGAAAGGAAAGAGTTTCATTTTTGCTAGTCATCATGATTTTGTGGCATCCATGCATGGTACACAATATGAAATCAGTGAGAAAAAAAATCCAGCTCACTGTTCATAAAGGACATGGCAGCTCCTCTTCATGCATGCAATGTGTATTTCTTCTCTAACAGTAGTTCAAGTATCAAGGTAATCTATTTTTCATTTCCAGCACAGACACATTTATTAGCAGAGTTAATAAGACAGTTTTTCTCAGAACATATTGTCTGTTGTCAAGACGTAAGGATTAACATTGTATTGCATGTTTGAATTGAATTACTTTCCCATAAGACTTGCTATACCAAGTTAGTTACATGGTCCAGTGGGTCTGGTACCCTGCCAGATGGCAATAAATAAATGACAAATAAATAAAATTTCAAAGAAAAGTTTAATTCTTATACACCAACTCACTCCAACATACATTATGTACCTTGACAATTGCTGCAGTACAGCACGTGGGAGGAAACATTTTCTTCTGACCTCTATGGACAATTAATTAATGCTCTAAAACCTGGCATTTGATTAGAGTTATCCTCCAGGCATAGCCACAAACACCATTACCAGAGATTCTTTCAGGATTACAACAGCCTTATCACATCTCTGATTATGATAAGGAACACTAAAGCATTCACAAACCTCTGTGGTAGTCCAGATGAATTAGATTTCAGTAATAAGAGCTTGAAAAAGGAACATGTTCTCCTAGCCCAAATCACTCCTAAATATGTAGACTCTAATAACTAATTATCTTAGATTTTCAGGAGATTATTTTTCTGGGAATCTGTCAACAGCAATTTTATTTCAGATGTCCTAACTTCTTAGACATTGTTAGTTCGTAGTTTCCAGACGTTTAGTAAATGACTGGAGGAAAGTCGTTTTAACAGGATGTGTCTCCTTAACTCTGAGCTAATTGTTCAAAACTAATTGTTACAAACATGGAAAGTATCTATTTTGCTATGGTGTTGACCTTTTCAGATCTTTTCATTTGAGAGATCAGAAACAATCCAAATAAACTTCTCTACCACCTGACTCCTTCACATCACTTTTTGCAATAAAATTATAATTTCCATTTTGAAAATAAAAGTGGAAAATAATTATTTAACAGTGACCTGGATGGACCCTTGTTTAGTGATCTGTGCTTGACTGAAACACAGCTGATTTGATTTTCACTGGATTTCTGCTCCTAAAATTGGCAGGTGCTGTGGGTTCTCCTGGAAAGTCCTTAGGAGAGGGGGGAAGCAAGGAGTATTGGTTTTTTAACCCGGCAGCATCCCCTGCTGTTGCTTTTAAACAATAATTCACTTCTAAGGCGCCTCCAGGTGGTGCCCAGGCGGGAGGGCAGGGCAGCTCCCAGGGTTCCAAGCCGGCCTGGAGTGGCAGCGCTGAGGAAATGGAAAGATTTAGTGTCCCCCTGGGACTCACAGGTGACTCTTTAAGGGAAAGCTATTGCCCGAATAATTCAAAATAGCGCATATTTCAGTACCATAAAAATATCAATGACTGGAGTAGCAATTTTGTAAGGAGCCTTGACCACAAGAGACACTTGCTAATGTAAAACAGACTATCTTGAGCTGTTGTGGTTTCTCCCGGTGAGCCCTATTCCCTCACAAAACATATGTCCATGTTTCTCTTACTTATGTGACAGCTGTCAGCCCCAAATTGGCTTCCAGGTGTTCATAGAAAAAGTGAGTCTTTGAGTGTACTTGGGATTTTTTTGTTTTGTCATGTCTTGCAAATATCTGTATGCCTACTCATAAATTTGGAACATTTCTAGATGGCATAATACTGAAATGTTCACTCACAAAATCCTTTTCTCCCAAGGGGAACCTGTAAGCACTATTTTCAATTTGCATTTTTAGGGGTATTGAATTTTTTCTTTATGTATGAACAAAAGTTTGTGAAATATATACACAGGTAGAGGCAGGACTCTAAATATATGTCTACTGATTTCTCTGCATCTTGCTTTCTTTATCTATTAAATTGTGTTAACAGTACTTCTGCACATCCCAGGAGTGTTGTGAAAGCTTACTCATTAAAGTTTGTATAGTATTTTGAGATCCTTGATGGCAGATGCTACACAAGTGCAGAAACATATCACTTGATAGATACAAACGGCAATTTACTCACAGCCTCAACAATGTTCAGTAGGGGAGTAACTGAAGGATATCAAATGCTGCAGGCTCAAATGAAAACAAGCCCATCAAAATAAATGATTTACCAGAGGTTTCCAAGCACCTTGCTTCCTACAAATGAGATGAAGAGTTCATCCCCTTCTCTGCTTGACAACAGAGAATAAACTGTAGCACTGCACATCACTTACAGTGATAGTAGCATTATTCTCTGTTGGAGAATTTCACTTTATTGTAAAGCCCCATTAACTGATGAATTGAGGTCAGAATGGTTCATGTTATCACTGTGAGTACAGAAAAAACTTGGCCCAAACATGGAAACCCAGCTGACTTTCATCATGAAAAAAGGCTCAGGGACAGAGGGATAGTGATATCTGTGAGTATTGCATTATAAGAGTGCCTTTTCCTCAACCTTTTATCTATTCTAATCAAAGAAAAAGCTTGTGGAGGAAAAAAGAAATAAAACAACCCCCACCCAACTTTTGAATATGGGGAAAGGATCCACTTTTATTTCTGTGTGGTCTACAGAAAGAAAGATTTCTGCATCTTCAGTACTGTGAAGAGCAAGCAATCTGAGTTCTTTAATTTTGAGAGTTACATGAGCCCCATTTGCGCATAACCTAAGTCCTTAGAGCAGCAAAGTCTCTAGCAGATTCATGAGTCCTCAGTACTTCTCAATCTCTGGAATTAAAATCTTTTTATGAGATAGGACTTTCTGATTCCATCAAATCTCTTTAGAATTTTTGTGCTTGACATCTATTCTGCACAAATTAACCCAATCTGACTTTTCAACAAAAGTCTGATAATCAAATTTCTAACACTCACTACAGCTAGAATAGAACTAATTCAATCACATCTGACCTTGTGACAGACCAGGTGTCTTACATCTCAACCCAAGTAGTAGTTTTATCTATGTAACTACAAAAGAAGAGGGGAAAGAATTTTAAACCAGAACAGAACATAGAAATTTCAGAGTCAGTTTTTCTTTTACTCAGAACCAACTAGTCCAACTCCAGTACAGCCCTGTAACCCCAGACATGTTCTGCAGCTTGAATCACTCTTAATCCTGAGCACCACTGTAGTTACCCAAGAGGGAAATACCAATGTACAGCTTAAATAAGGGTGCTGGTCTCAAAGCCCAATCTGAAATCCTTTTGAATCTATGGCAACTTTTAAAATAGCTTTGAACCAGAACTTTAGCTCTTAATCAATTTGCTACACTGATGGAGTTTCAGATGCCAAACTGACAGATAAGAGGTGCAGTTTATTTCCTAAGCACCTTCTACTCCTATTGATTTCTCAGATCAGGCTGAATGAATGCTTTCAGTATGTCTCTTACCCAAAATACAAGCTCTCTTAATGATGTTATTCCCACAAAGTTGGCATAAATTACTTGTAAACAAAAGAATTAAATCTTGAAAACTGAAAAGGAAGATAACATTCACTTTTACTTTAGAACCTTCTGCTAATTTTTTTTAAACTTTTCACAATTCACGATCAAGCAACTTATTCCTTTCTAGTCCTTTCTTCAAAGGAGATTAATTATTTTCATTATTAACCAAAAGGTTTTCTTCTAATTAAAAGAAATTATAGGGCATTCACCAGTGGCATTATTCTAGTCAATAAACTAATTATGGTTGTGACAAATGAAGGAAAAGCCATTCAACTGATCTAAATACCGGGATTTAAAAAACATTAAGTATGCGATTGTCACATTCCTTGAAAAAGCAAAGTGGATCTTACACACACTTTTAGTCACTGTTTAGACTGTACAGAAAAAATATTGAAATGAGCATATTGCCTCTGGAAATTTCTAGCTGCACTACCTACATTCACTTGGTGTATCCATGTGATGTCATTTTGGTTGGAGCCGGAGAAGAAGAGCACTGAACCTCCCTTTCTTATTTTTCCGCTGAAATTTCATGCCGGTTGAAAGTTAAGTAATTCAAAATAATGAAAGTGGCATCTTTTTGCCTGCAAAATAACATAAAAAATTAAAATCAAATGATATAAATACTTCATTGATTTTTCCCTTAAAAATACTGTTATCATCAACATCATCATCATCATTACAGCAATGAAAAATGTTTTTTACAACTTGGCAATGGGCTAAGAATGTTACATTAACTGTACATTACAAATAAAAATTTGAGAACTAGTGTAGTGTGGTGTTTTTCTGAAAACTAGATATAAAGTCACTACCCAAATCAGACTTCAGTTCAAAGGCAGGGACTTCACCTGCAGCTTATTAGTTCTCTCTCTTTCTGTGCACTTTTAAGACATCTTTTTGACCCAATTTGAATACAGGAGCACAGCTAGACATTACATAAAAACTTGCAATTTTCCTCAGCAGAATGCACCAGTTGTCTAGGCATAGACTTGTAGTCTGCTGTAACATAGAGTAGAACTCGTTAATTGATGGGTTCATCAAATCACAGATCAATTAATAGCTTGGGTTAAAAATAACTTTAAAAGATCATCTAGTTCCAATTCCTCTGCCAAGGGGTGGGAAACCTTTTACCGGACCACATTGCTCAGAGCTCCATTCAACCTGGCCTTGAAATGCAAATTCGGGTTGGGGGTGTAAGGGAGGATGTTTTCGTTTGGCTGATTTAGGTTTAAGTGTTGCAGTGTAAATGTTGGCATAGTCCATAACTCCTCATTCATGGTGGTTCCTCTTGTTTTGAAGTCATTGTGACAAGGTTACAAGTGTTAACATGATCACATCCTCAAACTTGGGGACATAGAAATATTTTGAAAAGGGATATGATGAAACAAGACAAGGAAAAATATATAGTCTGGATTTTGAAGACCAATAACAAAATACTTCATCATCATAACCTGAAGTATCCCAACCATGCCACTAATACTCCTGCCTTCCTTTTTAATAGCTTGCCTCCCTCATGTCTGCATCAAATCTTCCAAAATCATGCTGCATTGGAAGGTATTTTGAGGTAATTTATTCAAGCAAACTGTGCCAGATAAGAATAAAAATACATTAAACCATTGTTAACAATCAATATCTATTTCATAATTTCTGCATCAAAACAAAAATTCTGCATTTACTGTTGGGGCTTTCTGATAAAGATTTTGCATTCCATTTTGAATCAACCAAAGCAGGTTGATTCAGTCCCAGCAAAGGAGACTAGGCACTAAAGTTGCTAAAAGTTCAGGAAATTTGCTAGGTAACAAGCATTTCTGAAAATCTTTTGGGGTTGGTAGCACACACTTTGACCTACTTACTGACTCTTTGCAACTACGTGAAGTTTTGGATTGGAGAGGAAACTAGAACAATTGTTAGCTGAAGAAGAAGACACTGCCATTACTCTATTTAAAATGCAAAACAAAAGCCAAGTTTTTGCTGCACCAGGCATCTCTTCCATTTTCTGGAATATGTAAAGGACCAGTTTGCATGACAAACTGGAGAAAAATAGATTAAGATCTAATTTACTTTCACCATTATGAGTAAAATTGCAATGAGGATCAGACTCCATTATTTTCACACAAGAAAAGAATTATGAAAAAAATAAAATTTTGGGCATCACTGGGTGTTGTTCACAGCCACAGAGGCATGCCATCAGCAGCTGCTATATGCTGATGATATAGCATCTCTGAGGGAAGACATCGACAGCAGTGGTCATTTTTACCTGGACGCTCCAGAAAACAGGGAGAAAAATACTTGTTTCTTTTCAATCCACTTTCCTCCATACTTTTCACTTTCTCATGGCATTTGTCTTTCCTGCTCTATGGATTAATCCTGTTGAACATTTTTCCTATGGCATTGAACTTTTAGCAGTGACCACAGTGACTTTTCTGAAGCTGTTCATTGTTGCTCACTATTTTTCCTTACATGGACCATTGTTTACAATCTCAGGCTGGATTACTGGCCTTATTTACAAGGTAATGGCATACAATGTGGCCTTTGATACTAAGTAGTTCCCTTGGAATGCCATCCAATGAATGTCTTTCTCCATATTTATTGAGTTTCTACTTTTCCTGATACCTTCAAGTCACAGCTCAGTTCTGACCCTTTCCATAACTCATCTATCATCTGACTGTTTTTCTGTTCCTTACCACTGTTTGCTCCATCTGTTAATCCTTAGTCTCTTCTTATTCACAATCTTTCACATCTCACTTTTTATACAGCCTTACAGACTTTTGACAAAAAGCCGTCCTCTCTGTGCTCAGTAGTTACAACTTTAAATCCTGTCTAATCTAGTTCCCACTGACCCAGCAGATTTCATCTTTGTCCTCACACAGTTGCCAGTCCTTTCCCTGTTGTGTCTCAATTTTCTCTCTCTTGACTTCAGGGGGGGAGTGCAGGGACCTCACATGCAGAGAAAGATTAACTGGGATTTACATGTCTAAATTCAGACACGCTTGTCAAAATACCCAGCCAGCTGAGACTTAACTTTGGAAGAAAACAAATTCCTTGAGTGCCTCTAAATTAAACTGTGGGGCTTTCCAAGAGTTACAAGCTTTATGCCACTCAGATGAGCCAGTTTGCCACTAACTATGGGAAAATTCACATATTGGATGTGATCTTTTGTCTTTCCTGCTCAACCAGCTTTGGTCTAGTTGACTTTCTGAGAAGCAGCTGGCCGCATCACAAATTCCAGGTTGTTAGGATTCATTTTAAATAAAGAAATACTATGTTCTCATTTTTATGTTTCTTCTGGGGAGAGTTGTTTGTTTGTTTTTAAAATACCAGCAGGTGGAATAAATAGATTAAATTTTGTCTACTATCTCAAAGAATACCAAGCTACATCTCCCAACCCTCAGAGGCTGCTTTAACCAAATTTGTCTGTCTTGAAGACATGAATGCTTGCCATCAGCAGTCAATCTGCTGTATGATTTAGGAAGGATGAAAACCTTGTCTGAACAAAGATTAAGAAAGCAAACATAGAGGCTGTTTTGAATAATGGTTCTTTTTGCAGTGCAGTCCCACACACATTTAGAATATCCAGCAGAGCAAGGCAGCCCCTTCTGCTACAGAGATAAAATGAAAGTGTTGGAGGGAAAGTGAGAAATACAGTATAGCTATGGCTTTACTTGTACAGTGCCAGTCTATATTTAAGGTATTTTATGTATGTATTGTCCAATTCCCCGACTGTCTTTGCAAATGGGAATTCCTATAGGCATCAGAGTGAACATGGAAGAGAGGAGGTTGTAATGACAAAGTCACTGCTGACAGTTTGAACTACTCTGTGCAAGTGTAGATGAGCAAATGAATGCACAGGGAGTATTTATGACAGAAAAAAACACAAGATAATTAAGCCAGCTTTATGGAGCAATGCAAACTAGTAAGAGCAAGGACTGGGGTGAAATGGCAAAAGCAAATTAGGATGCAAAGGTTAAGAAAAGAAGGAGGCTCACACTTGAGTATGGCCAGATGGGTGTGAAGAAATGACACAGTCTGAAAGAGAGCACAGTGAGAATGTTCTGTCTGCTCTGGAGCATCATTATTTGAATCACACTCCCACCCAGAGGCTTCACATTAATATCAGGGTCCCATTGTGCTACATATTACACAAAAACAGCAAAAGTCCAAAGTCATAATCACAGGAATAAGCAGAGAAAAAGCATCAGCACAGCAATGTGTAGGAGGCAGAGCTTGGATGCACACAAAGCAAAGTGAAAAGGTTTCATGCTGGAATGACTCTGAGTTTGCTACAAAGGATCATGAACCTCTCAACGAATGTGCAGCCCAGTGAGTTCCATGTACTTCCAGGTGCTGTAATGAATGTTTCACAGAGAGATAATTAACCCTTCTCACCCGAAAGCTCTGCAGTGCTAATGCTTTTCAGCACAATCTGTCCATGACACCATGGTAGAGTGCAGAGCCAGCTTTATTATTTCAGTTTGTTCTGCTCCTTTTTACTGCTACTGCTCTCTAAGGTTAATTGTACTCCCTGTGTTGATGCACAGTAATATCTATACATAGACCTCATTGTATGGAGTCTTTCTTTTCTTTTTTCTTTTTTTTCCCTTTATAATCAATAAGAAGTTAAAATGCCATGCAGCTTTCTCAATAAAATGCCAGGAGTCATCCAATGAAGTGGGAAAGGTCAAGAGTAAAGGAGCAAACCCTTGACCCCTTCTGACTCAGCCCACTCTACTCTTGGGCTAGAAGAGGACTCAAAGTAGGTGAAAGAAAAGACACAGGATTATCCAAATGCAAGTCTTTTCCTTGTGAAATTTGTATAGAAAATGACTGCAAATACCATGGCCCAGGTTTCTATATCTCAGTCTGCTTCCAGACCGAAGTCCAAGACCCAGCTAAAAGCCTAGGCTGTTCTTTCTTCAGATTACTAAATTCATGTTCACTTCAAAGCTATTTGGGAGACCAGATCAGTGGAAGCCTCATCAGGGATTTGGAGATAAATCCTTTTTGGCATGGGCTTCAACCAAAGTGACTGCATCCATACCAGGAGAAGCACACACATCTGATGTTTCTCTGTCCTAACTAATCTTGTAAACAGGGATATATAGAGAAGCAGAAAGAACAAATGTAAATGTCTTCCTATTTCAGTAGCTAAATGAAACTCCAGTTTTGGGTTTAAAGTAGAGGCTCAGGTTCATCACATGCTAATGTAAGTATTCTGCTGGTTCAGCTATCTTTTCACATTGGACTCATGAATGGATTCATGATCACAATATGAGATAAAGAGAACCAGTGGTGCCTCTCAAGATTCAGGACCATCAGAGAGACTCAATCCTGAAGTCACCATGTTCACAGCATCCCATAACCAACTGAGGGGAGGACTAATGTATGTGTTATATTGTCTTGTTAAATGGGAAGAGTTCTGTCTTAAACAGCAGCCTGTCCACATGGCTCCTCACAGCACTTGTTCCATATGGGGTCACCTTGCCTCAGACATGATATCCTACATGATATCCTGAAGCTCCAGCAGGTGTTTTTCATTCAGTTTCCAATTTTCTGTAGATCAGTTTTTCAGGAGTCCACAAACAAGCACAGAGATAACCAAGTTCATATGCCAGAGCACAAGTTCAAAAACATAAAGATTAGGACAGATGCACTTCAGCACTGAGACCACCTAGCCAATTAGGCCAGGAAAAAATATCTTTTTCATATTAGGTGCACTACAAGGAATTTATCCCAGTCTAATAAAACTGACATTAGAATCTGATGAAAGCCAAGTGTACTGTCAGATCATTCCACGCTGATGTGGTGTGGTTCCAAGATAACCATTTAATACTGCTCACTTTTAGCAAGTACCTTTGAGTTACATTTTAATTTCATTTTGTGAGTAAAAAGATTGCATTTTAATAGGGTCTGTAATATATTCATGGTAGTAAGCAGTGAAGAATTAAATCAGATTATTAATTTCATGTTGAAATCCACCTATGCTGAAAGTAAACAACCATCTTTGCTCTCTTTTGGATGATCTTGGTTCTTCCCTTGCTTTGGAACAATTAATACTTAACTTGAACAAATCTCTGCTTGTTTGGAAGTTTAGATTTGAGTAACAGACCAAGACAGATGGTTTCTTTTTCTGTAAGCTATTGATTAATGGATTGTACTAAATGGTGTGACATGCCCTTTAAATGGAATTTACAAGTAATATATTGTATGGCAACTGCATTATTAATGATTTTGATACCTGGTATTTGTGTCTTCCTACTCTGAATTCTTCTTATTTATCCTCATGAAGGTAGAGGGCAAACGCTGGTTTCCTCCTGCTTGCTGGCTTTTGTTCTCACAGCCATATATATTCCTATATATTCACATTACATCTAGCCTGACAATTTTCCTAACTGCATGGAAGCCCAAGAAGGAAAAAAAATCTTCTCTTACATGAAAATTGCCAAAGTCTCTAGTTAAATATATCTATGTAAGAATTCAAAATGACTGGAGAGTTCACTCGTCATTATTAAAAGATGTTTACAGTCCTACATAAAAAACAAACAGAGAGAATCAATCTTGATTTTTGCTTGGGGATTTTTATTAGTTAAAACTTTCTCTGCTTATTTTTCCTGCCTTTGAGAGGCAGCCTGCAGTGCAGATGTGCTGCTTTGTTTACCAAGAAGTAGACTTATGTATGGAAGCCTGAAGTAAAAGGCAAAGGGAAATTAAAAAGCAATTAAACAAGAAGGAAAACTTAAACAACAGTATTGTTCAGTTCTTATTATTCAGTCTTTTTAGAAGGAGAGAATTTTGAACTCAGAGAAACAGAGGGATAATTCACAGAAAATAAAGACATTGCAGAAAAAAATGCATTTAGTCTTCACAGGCAAAGGCATCGGGGAGATGTGTGCTTCAGACCCTTTCCTGAGTTGTTGGAAGAGAAAATATGGTATCAACCTGATGAATCAAACAATAATGAATCATAAGAATCTGGTTAACATGCTGAGCAAACTTCTTAGTAAAGTTACTTCCAAAAGCAGAAGTGGCACAATCTATTCATTAAGATGTTTTGCTGTTACCATTAAATCCAAGACCTGACTGACAACACAGGCAATCACACCTAGTAGCTTTACAGAATACCAAACATCAGATATTGAAATCAGTCTTTGCTTAAAGAGGTCAGAATGATCCAAGGAATGACAGATTAGAGCTATCACCTGGCATATATATCAAAATAAACATGATATGACAAGGACTGGAGGTAATTAAAAGTCAGAACTGCCACTTGGGAAAATTTGAAATTGTAAAAACAATTTACCCATTTTGGAATGAACATTCTGGCTTCGAAAATGAGAGAATGGGAAGTAAAATCCATAAGCAATTGCCTGAAAAAAACCCAAAACATTCAGTGTTGCAATTTTCCAGGAAGTCTCAGACTCTCACTGGGACAAAGTTTAAGTTCACCTCCATTTCCAATGCTGCTGGACCTAGGGAACAGACTGGGAACAAGGTGGGCACAAACTCTGGGAGGAGCATCCAGAGAGATGCTCAGGTATTTTTCAGGGAAGTCAGGTATTTTTCATGTTCATCTCTGCAGCTAGAATCTGGCAAGCCTAATCCCTTGAGCCAGTCTGAAGTGGTAAATTTGTCTCAGAATGGGAGATGCTTGAAGCTCAGTCTCTGGATGAGAAAGCCAGACAAGTTAAACCTCTTTTTTTTTTTTTTTTTTTTTTAAATAAAATTCCCCTCCTACCATGCAAAAAAAATTAAATTAGCTTTTTTTTTTTTTTTTCCAGATTAAAATAGTCAGTGTTATGGAACAACAGATTGGTCCAACAGAGAAAGGAAGAGAAGTAATTACCATTGGAGACAGGCAGGTGTAAAAGTGTGGGTATACTCTCTGATGGGCATGTCAATATACAAACTTAAACCCTATGTAATAATTGTATTGTTCTACCATGTGCTGTGGTGTGACATACAAAATCTCCGTATTTCAAAAGACTGCATAAGAACAAATATTGAACAGGGCTGTAAAAGCTTTGAACAATGAAGAATAGATAGAACTCAATATTCATCAAAGTAATTTCAGGGACACTTGCTGCATTCCAAGAACAAATATTACTTACAAGCATTTAATTAATATAGGGAGAATTTTTCAAACTATTACTGTCTCAGAAAAACTCATCTGAACTACATCTTTTAAAAATTAAACCAGAGAAGGGAGCTTTTTCTCCACCAGTTCTTTAGTCTCCAAGCAGTGTTTGAACAGTCCACTGAAGACACAGGAAACATTTTTGTGAACTCTGCAAATCTTCACGTCTTGTGCAGCACTTCAAGCAAACAAGGACAAAGAAGAAGATGGGTTTTTATGCCTAATCATCTTCTCAGGTGTTTTCATGCAGAAGTTGAATTTTCTTGAATCCATTTATTGAGTGGAATGTATTGAATTTCCTTAAACTAGAGATTATTTTGGCCTTTGTTTTTGCATCATTAAGTTTGTTTTTCTATTTAACACTGGGGTTTACACCACTTTCAATAGCATGGTACATGTCTTCCATGTTCCAGCTCAATGTCAAACTTCCTAGGATGCAAGCTGTGCTTAGGTGCACAAAACTTCATCTCTCACCCATATATAAATCTTCACAGTCAAAATGAAGTGTTACTAACAAAGCAACGATGTACATTGGAGGAAAGATTCCCATTATGAACGAAAGTTACTGGTTTTGTACACTCCATAAAAAGAACTGGATAAAATAAGAACTCATCTGATACATAAGGCCAGTCTATAATGAAATTGACTCAAACTCCACTTCAAGTTTTAAAAATGGGTTATAAGCTGTTTTCCAAGTTATATTAATTGATTGCTTTTTACAATCTGTTTGTTTAGACCCCAATTGAAAAAAAAAAGTGTCTTAGGAGTCTTTCAGTCCATTTGAAGACAGTAAGTATCAGAAGTTTTTCTAAGAAAATAAATATGGTATTATGGAATTTTCACATCATTCATGAAAATACAACACAAATCACAGTTTCCAATCTAACAATAAAAAGAAATTGGAAAAAAAAGCCTTGAAAAATCATCTAGATATCTGAACAAATTGCTAAGCAGAAATTATGTAACATTTTATCCACTTATCTGCAGGTTTTTTTACAGTATGCCATTATTTCAAATGGAGTTCATTGACTTTTAAATTAAAGATAAGTGTGAAGTTCAAAACCCTTTATTTCTTTTTCAACTGAAGTAATGATACCAACTGAGGAACATGATAATTTTTTTTCCAAATGTATGCTATTTCCTTATAACTCACAAGATTTTTGTAACAGAAATTAAACTGACAAAATAAAACATGTCAAAGAAATAAAGTAAATTTACTGATGGAATCACTTTCAGAACATGTGTAAACAATCAGGTGTATTTAATTAGTTTTTCAAAGATAACAGAGCAAAGAAATGTATTTCTTTCATTAGCCTACCCAGTCCTATGTTTCAAGCTATTGCCAAGGAGGTGCTAATATATTTGTATACTGAGTCTAAAGCTAGCAAATGCCCATGAAGAAAAAAGAAACAGTCTACTCAATGAAAAGTTTTCTCATTTGCTTCTTAAAACAAAGTGAAAAGTCAAATTATTTTCTTCAGGAAGGTAACAAATTATTTTTAATTCTCCTGATTTAACAGCATTGAAAGTTGAACTTACATGCAAATAAAACAAAATTAACTATAGGTTTTCCTATAACAACTTGTTTCCATTCACATATAAGTCACATGTTTGACACAAATTATTTATTTCTGAATTGATTTTTTTACATACTCTCTAAAGGTTTATTTTTCAAGGGACAATACTTGTAAAGGAGTGCAAATTTTCTGAAGCTCACCTTATGAAAAGACAAGAATATAAATTCTACAAAAATATATACATAAACTCACATATATACAGTCAAAATACAAAAATCAGAAGTTCATTGATGCTTCACTGAAGAAATAATGGTGCCTAAAATTCAAATTCCTGTCATTGGACCTTCTGTGGGCAAACTCAATGTCTACAAAGTGGAAACCCCATCACCACATCAATGATGAATGTGGTACATGGCAACCACAGTTGTCATTGCCTCAATGATTGGTGGTGAAACACTTGCAGCATATCCTGTATTCCCAGCACTGTTCCCACTAAACAGGTAGCTGTTATGTCAGAGTAAGGCATGGCAGCATCCTGGTGGCAAGATCCAGTCTGTGAAGTGGCCATGGCAACTGAACTGCCTTTCCTATTCTCCCTCCTACCTTGCCAAAAAGCATTAGCAGAAAATTGTACTGCTAATTGTACTGCTGTTGTACTTTTTCTTTGATAACAATGTTGATTTTAAAGGGATTTAAGCTTGAAGAGAAAGAAGTCAGCACCTTATATTATGAGAATGCAGAATGTTTCTTTCAGCATCTCTAGAAAGAAAAATTAGCTCTTTGGAATTAATACATTTTTGTGTACTTTTGGCAAAAAAAATCAAACAAAACACACCAATCAAAGTGAGACAGAGACAGTAGTCTTCTTTTTCATGGGTCATAATAAAAACATATTAAAAATGCATATATACATATATATGTGTGTGTTAAGATAATAAAAATAATATATATTTCATCCCCTTTGTGAATGGGAGAAAACTATGTGCAAGGGAAATGCAGGAATGAGATAACAGGCAAAAAGATTAAAATTTATAAAAAATGCAAACCTGATAATCCAAAATACACTGTCACCGGATTGTACCAAGTTCTATATTTAAAAAAATGCCTCATTGCATTTAAAACTCAAGCTGAGTCCCATCTACTTCAAGACCTGAGGCCAAAGATGCTTGGCCTTTCCTCCACTCCACCACAATGAACCCCTCATGTTGACAGCCCAGGCTCTGGCTTGTACTGACAGATAGCAAGCAAGTCCCTGCAGCATCATCACCGTACCAGCAGTGATGTGTCTGCAGTGCCAATTTACTGTAGGAATCGTGCTCTGACCACCAGTCCAGAGCACTGTCCAGCCTTGTCAAAATACCTGCTATTCCCAGGGGTGCCTGTGACCTTTTGGTGGGGTGAAAATGGCCCCAAAATGCTTACAAAGACAGGCTGTCCCCCCACTTTGACTTTGAAAAGGAGCGCTCTCCCTTTCCTCAGGAAGCAGAAGGTCAGGAAATATCTACATTTAAATTGAGATAGTGCTAACACAAGGAGCAGCTCATAATTAGGGATTATTATCCAGCAATATGGAATGATTGATATGGAGTTGAATCTAATGACTTTAGAGATTATTAGGTCATTTTGTCACCAGTTGTTTACTCTGTCTATAGACACCACTGCAAAGCTCTGCATGATGCAGAGTATCATGGGTAGGAAAGAGTATAAATTGTGACTCTGTAATGCACTCTGATATAACTGAGCACATGGGAGATAAATGTTGAAACCAAAGAGAAAAGTTGGCATTTGTTTAGGTAAGCAAGCTGCAGCAAAACTGAGGATGGGTTTGACTGTCTTTCAGGAATTTCTGCATCAGACTTGAGTGCCACATCTGAAACCTGTTAGGTTTGAACTGAATTTACTGTTTTCAATTGTCATAAGAACTCTTTTTTCCATTCCATTTTTTTCATTTGAAGCAAAGTTCAGAAAATGGTTGGAGACAAAAATGTGCAAGCAAAACCACATGAAAGATTTCTAGGTAAAAATGTCTGAATATACCTAAATGAGGTGGTAAAGACTAACACACCTGTAAGAAATCCAGTCTTTTGACCTGATTCGATACAGAACAGGTGAATCTACTTGTACTTTTAAAGGCAACAAGCTTTAATCACCTACTTAATCTAATTATGTTCTCACATGCTTCCCTCAATGCAGGGGGAAAAACTCCTACCTCTCTAAGTGCATTGCTGAACCAAATATTCAATAATGACCTTTGAGTCGTTGCTAATGAGTCCTGAGTGAATGTTGAGTCAGCAGAGCTGCTGGGACTCCTGGGCCTGCTTCTTTGTAATCAAGGCAAAAACAAGCAAAAATGAGCTCTTCTCCCTTTGCCCAGAGCTGGGGGTATCTCACCAGTCTCACCTATGAACTCTTCATTGCATAAGATGTGCAACACACCCCCAGTTGCTTTATTCCCTGAGCTCAGGCAGGTACATGAGCTGGACACCTTCATCACTCCAGTAATGAGGAAATAATCAGAGGAGATGATGCACTGGAGGGCAGCCCCCCGAGGGAGAAGGGAAGAAGCAGAGGTATCAGGAGGCCATGCCTGGTGCCATCTGTCATTGTTGGAGCTCCCTCATGGAAGACAGCCCTGTAACAGAACCCTACTAATTTCTTTGTAAAGTATCTCATTAGTCCCTCCCTTCCTGAGCTGCGTCTCTATTAAAATGTGATAAATTAATTCTGCCATTCCCAGTTCCAGTCTGTCCCCTTACTGAAATGTAGGTGAGTCATGCTGGCCAGGACTCAAGACAGAGATAATTATACAGGGGCCAGGGAAAGTAATTCATTTGCTGACTGCTGAGCTGCCCTATCAGTAGTGGAGATGGGCTCTCCCATCCCTCCTTTTGCTCCAGGAAACTCCAGACAGAGAATAAGAGGCTATGGAAAATGAATGTTCCCTCCTGAAAATATTCTATACACGGGCTCTGCATATCATGCTATTGTAACATACATCTGACTGGCCAGGATCAGTGAACTTGAGGGGTTTGATGCTGGACCAGATTTCAGTGCTGTGCAGGTCTTCCCTGTTCAGTTCCCATCTGTGGTCATGCAGTCACCCCTGGGTGCAGGACAGTGTCTGTGAGTGCTATCCAGAGATGTACCCACTGGTATGAGTGCTCCCTTTGCCTTTCCTGGGGGTGCCTGCCTGTGCCAGCTGTGCAGAAAGGACATGCTGCAGTTAGTGACTGCTTCTGAGAGGAAAACGTCCCCCCACTCAGTGTGCGGCATTTCTGACTTCCATCACACCCACTCACACACAGGCACACTCTGCTGACTTCCACTGGGCATTTCATTTCTGGCAGGCAGCTTATGGGTCATAGTGAATCTGAGAATTTGACTGATTATTCTTTTAGCACATTGCCCTCTTAAACACTGACAGGATCTCAGAGCCCCTGCTACTTTTCACAGCCAGCTAAGTGATGCACTGATGTCTCGCCAGCTACATTTGAATTCAGTTTTTTGCAAGACGGAAGCGTCTCTTAGATGTGCTGGATTTTAGTTGCATAAGGAAAGAAAAGCAAAAAGCTAGCAGTAATTTGAGGGGAAAAAACCTACCTTATTTTATCCACCCTACCCTTCATTAACAAAAATAAAACAACCTTCTTCATTATCATAATCACTGTCCTCTTTTTTTTTTTTTTTCAGAACAAGTAATAACTTACACTAGAGCTAAAAGAGAAATTATTTTATTTTTATTGTTTAAATGTATATGTTATGCTTCATTTACATCAGAACAACAGCCACTCTAAGGAAAGGCCTCATATTTCCCACTGCTCTGCTGTTTAATAGTGGAGAGAAAATTAAATTAACAACAAATGTTGTATATGCTTGAATAATGTCCATTTCCCATATCTTCCACACTTTAAACATTGCCCTTAAATAGAAGCAGAGTCATTCCATACATGTATGCTGCCTGTAGCAGGCAGGGCCACTAGCAAGTGTTATTCAGGATACCCAGAGTCCCCCAGAGTGAACGCTGCCCAAGAAACCTGGGCTTGTAGGAACTCTCTGGTAAAAATAACACTGAAATGTACAACCAAGTAACTAAAAAAATTTTATAAGAGAATAAAAAAACCAAATCAACAATAGTACATATTGTACTATAGGAGGAGTAGCCCCTCCTGTAATTTACCTGACAGGTAAAATTCTTTTTTACCTGTCCTAAAGTGTATTTTTTTCTTTTAATTTTCTTTTGCCTTTTTTTAATATATTCTTTCATATACAAAGTGTTTTCAGGTTAACAGTGCATGATCCATGATCAGCATGGATCAGCACACAGCAGAGGCAATGTCTCTGTGAGAGAGCATGGTTCAGGTGGATGATTCACCATGTAACAGAAAGAAACAGGAAGAAGAAATTGTGAGGGCAAATATCTCTGACCGTCTCAAAAATGTCTCTCCACCTCTCTGTTCATCTTAATCCCTGCATTTACCATCCAGGCAACTGCTTTGGTGAGCAAAGATTAATTCTGCAACCTACAGAGAATAACTGTACAGCTTTCCCAAGAACCTGTGGAGGCCAAGCTCTTTTAAATATCCGTCTTTCCACATCACAGCCAAACTGGCTGTTTGCTGGGTGGCTGAACCAAGGTCACAGCACAGTGACCTCACTCTTGCCATCTGTAGAAGCAAAGACATGGCCAGTGAATCCCAGGGAATGCAAGATGCTGAATCAATGTCTTCATGTCTGAGCAAATATAAAATACGCAGTTGTGTAAATGAAATGCAGAACTGAGAACAGAAAGGACATCATCCATTCAGAAAAATAAGGGGAAAGAGATATCAGATGGGAGGAGACTGCAGCCACTAAGACAGTTCATCTGATTTAGAGCCCTGAAGTTTGCCCTTAAAATGAGCACAATAGAGACAAATTGTTCCATGGTTTAAAAATTAACCTCTGGTATTCAGATTCAAAGTAGAAGCCATAGCTGGCAGTGGTCTGGTTTCAAGTAAAGATTTGAACACAGTTTCTACACTATTCCAAGATAATATCCTAATCATTTGCTTTATCTCCATCTCCAAATCCATTCTAGATGGTGTGAAATAGCCATTGGAGTGTAGAAATGAAATCTCATTGTTTCAGTTTTCTAATTCTCCAGCTGCTGAACTATCCATATTTTTTTTTTTTGGGGGGGGGGGGGGTCTTCCATATTGACTTTATAGAATATTATACAATAAGGCTTGTCAATAAGTACCTGCAGCATTCATTCATCTTTTTGTGTATTTGCATGCTCTACACCAAGTATCATGTGCTCACATTTACTAGTAGAGAGTGAGGAAAGTGGGAGGTGATTCATTATTGCAAGGTATTCTCTAATTTTCACAAAGGTTGAATTTTGAAAGGGGCTATGGACAGAGGTGTTAAAAGCGTGCTAGCTTCTAAGTGCATGTGGGAAGTTTGCAACAAAGACTTGCTTTTTGATCTCTTCTTGAAATCTCTTTTTCTTTTTAAATGAAAGCAAAACTATGCTATGAATACAGATAAGTGCTTCGTGAATTTTCAGTACACTGTTGCCTCTCTAAAACCTCTACAGATTAAACTTCCAGACCTGTAATTTTAGATTCTCTCCATATATTAACATTCCTAGGTATATGGCATGACCCACTACTCATGATTTCATTTAATGATTTCACTCTATATCCTTATTAAAATGTGTTGCCTAAACAACATGTATACACAGCAAACTACAGACAGTTTCATTTGTCTGTCTCAGGAGGGTGAAAAGCCAAGAAAATTATGACAGAATATAACTCATTACATCCAGAGAGGCTAAACATTTTGAATCAGATTGCTCAGACACAGGTGCCAACCCCTTTATTCAGAAGAGAACCTCTGCATTACATATGGGCTGTACATTTTGCCTTTAGCATCAGCTGCACAGAAAATATAATTGAAGAGATGCAAAACTAAATATTTTTGAATAAAGCTTTTATGAGAAATTAGACCTAAGTATTTGAACATTTTTTTCTCCAGATACCACATGGTCAAGAATGTGTGTGCCCTGCATCCCTTCAGCTCTCCCTGCCTTCCTGTGCAAGAGACCCGTGGGGCTGAGGTAGCATAAAGGGGCTGTATGAAACACCCATGAGCAGAAAATTCTCCAGTTCATAAGAAACACCCTTTCAGTCCCAGCAATTGCAAGCTGACTCTTGCCTTGTGCCTCTTCCCTGGCCTTTGAAAGGTGATATCTCAGGGCCAGTGGCTGTGACAGAGAGGAGTTACACTATGCATTTTTGATGGCACAGAGGCTATTAAAGGATGTCAACCAAGCCCTGGAATTAGAGTAGCACAAGTGAGCAACATTTGAATTTGGGCTGGCCCTGCTCATAAAGGAAACGTAAATGGATTTATCAAAATGGCACTAAGATTACAGAGGGTGGGTGATGTCAGCATTCCTAGATGTGTTAAAGGAAATCTTTCTCTTTCCATTTTCTAGCCATCAATATTTATAAGGAATTGCATTTTTATTCTAAGATATTGTGACCAATATAATTACATCACTTCTGTTCTCCCTCCATCTTGCCCTACATTTTCACGGAATAAGCTACCCTCAAGTGGGGATGAGAACAGAGATCAGACAGAGAATAAAAGCACAGTTGTTTAATAAAAACTATATTGTGCTATGTTGTATTCTGTAAATGTGTGTATAGTCAAGAATTATTAGAAATGAAGCATAGATCCTCAGAAAAAAATGTCTTACATATGTATATGTTGGTATATTTATATATGTGTGTATATATACACATGTGTGCGTGTGTGTGTCCATTTATACTGCAAACAAACAACTATACTTTGCACTAATCACAGACATTTCAGGTAGCAGTCCAATCTGTGGCCAGCCCCATGCCTGGACAGGCTTCAGGTATTGCCACCTTGAGAAATTACCACTGCCACAACAGTAACATATTTTTCCAATTAGTTTCAAGGAGGAAATGAGACATTTTTCTTTGTTAATGCCTCTCTCTCTTCCTCTGCTTGCCCATCCATTTTATGCTTCCTGATAGTGCTCAGGAGGCTGTCAGATTCCCTCCAGCACACTTCCTGCTTCCACCCAGCAGGAATGAACTGTTAGCGCTTTGTTTGAAATGATTCCTGAGAAGTCTGATTCCTCTCACCAAAATGTGAATAATTGTAGCATTTGACTCTTGGCTTCCTCCTCAGGGATCCTTCTGAGTTAAATAGTTATTGAATTTATCCTAATAGAGATTGCCAAAGAAAACTTTATTTGAAGGACAGTGGGGGGAACAAACTGTTTGCTGAACTGAAAAAAGTTTGAAATACTATAAAGGGAGAGAAAAAGTCCCATAATGGAAGGTGGAAATCTAGGACAGACAAATCAGGCCATAAAAATGTAAGATCAACACAGCAGTGGGAAGCAGGAAAGCATATCCTGGGCCAAACATACCAATGGAGACTATTACACACACTGACCTCAGATGTCATGTACAACGTGCATCTGCAAACCACCTCATACTCCAGAGTCCCACATTACACCAAGCTGAGCAAGTCCACGCTGGAAATTAAGAGGCCTGTGTCAACAACAGTTAAGTGCTCGGTATATGAATCTAAGATACAGACATCTGCAAACCCATGTATCCAGTCTCTCATTTCTAAACTAAGGCCACTGCTTTTCCTATATTAAACACCAAGAATGTGGCTCTAAGTAAGGAAAAAGTGATCATCCTTCTCAACACATCTGTTTAGCGTATGCCTTTTAATTGCACAACATCCAGTCCAGTGAAAAAACAAAAATCATAGCAGAAACAACACAGCTCTAAAAAAGGGAGCTTAATTCTCTTTGGACCCATGCACCATGAAGTACTAACAAGGCTCCTTGAATAACAGTAACTGTTATTCAAGTGAAATGCTAATGAGCTCCATCCAAGACAGATGGCTTCAAACTTCCCAGTCACTTTCAAGTGCAAAGCTCAGATGTGATTTTCAACCCTTCTGGTTTCCATCTGAAAAAGATGAGCATAAGAACTTGAAAGAAAGTTGCTTTCCAGGTGTTCTAGCAACAGTCGTCTGTAAAAGGTGTCAGAGCAAAAGCCTACTCTCTGTTCTAGTTTTACTTAGCTGTGGAATTGGTAGGTGGCCCCCTACAAGGAGTAGTAGTGTTACACTTTGGCTTGCACATAAACTCTGTCACCTGCCAATAGTAATGACATAATGGCAAAATCCTAATAGAGGATCCCTCACAACTGAAATATCCTGTTCTGATTTTTTCTATTCTATTCTATTCTATTCTATTCTATTCTATTCTATTCTATTCTATTCTAATCTAATCTAATTTTTTTCTTCCCCCAAGTGAGCTGGTCAAACGATGGGAGATAACATACAGTCCTGCTGCTACAAGGCACTGGGAAGCACGAGACTTTCAGGTTTATCTCAGCATCCCATCTTTTCCAGGAGTTTCCCCACAACCACAAAATGTGCATATATGGAACACTGGGCTATAAGGTTTTTCTCTGCTTATGCAGAAATACCGTGATTCTGATACATATTACCGTGTTAGCCACAAAAGGCATTGACAGCTATTTCAGACTTGCTTCACCTCAGAATCTGAACAGCTCACAAACTGATTGAAGGACATATCCTCACGATTTTTCTGGTGATGTAAAGAAATGTCACCCTGGAACTTAGCCTAATATGAGGGAAAAAATGCACCATCAGACACAAGCCCTGTCACCTGCCCCATATTACATACTAGAACATCAGAGCCCATCTGCAAGCATTCACAAGAACCCTGACAACAACAGCTACTGTCTCCATTGGCAGACAGATGTTTTTTGTGTTGAGAACCAAGGATGTGTTCTGGTCACCAGGAGAGCATGCTTCTCTCTCATGGCTTTTCAGAGTTCCAGACCTGGGCACATAACTTCAAAATAATATAAACTCCTTTACACCCACAAGTCATTTTCTTCAGTCACGAGGAACTATTGATGGCACAGCAAAAGTGTCTGCAGACAAAGACTCCCATTTTCCCATGAATTTTCTGCCCCAGCCTACACAGCTCATGAGAATTCATAGATTCCCTGAGAGGCAACAGAGAAAGCATGGTGGTGGGGACACCAACCCTTGCTGACAGAATTCCTGTGCAGTTTAAACCCATCATAAGATACAAGGAGGGCAATGGAGGATCAGTAGATGCGTGCTAATGCTACTGGCCTGGGGGTACCTTGTGTCTTCACTGAAGTTTAACTAAATAGTAGGATTGCCAAATTGTCATCAAAGTGAAAACAGTGGCAAACATTGTAAGTGCTGATGAACTTACTTGTCATGCTTACCTGTGGTCTCTAGGTATTTTACTTAGAGAGTCAAACCCTACCTCATTTTTCTGCATTCCATTCTTCTCTTCACATTGTGTAAACCTTGGAAAACCTATTCTATTGACAATAGTCAGGATTTTCACTAGTGCAGTGAATCTCAAAGAGAAAGGGAAGTATAAACACACTGAGACTGAATATGTGAAGCTTTTCAGTCAAGCCCACAGAACATGAAATCTCCTAGCGCTTTTTTGGAGTTATTTCTTATCTTTATACTGAATTGTAACCAGGGTGCAGATAACTAAAGAGCAGGACATTATAAGCAAACAAGTTCACAGCTATGCCACAGTTTGTGGCATATTTTGTCAATGTTTTAAAGGTTTACCCTAGGATCTCAAGGGATCTCTACAAAGAGTTCTATTTGTGTGTGGGAAACACTTGTGACAATGGTCAGAAAATTGAGGTCTTACTAAGGGAAGGAAGGGAGGTAGGGAAATAATAGAACAGATTTTTATGGATTACAAAATCAAGATCAGGACCATACATGCTTTCAGAATTATTTCATTCCATATGAATGAAAATACCACTGATAACCAGGTGCTTTCCACAACATAGTCTCCCACATTATCCTTTACAATTTGGAATTTCCCCGCCATGTTCATCTGGGAGAATGAATGAGAGTGCCGAGGTGTGCAGAAGAAAGGATATGGGTCTAGCCTGTGTTCATGGTGAGTTTAGAGAAACCACATATTAAGGATCACCCTCTCACATCCCAAATATCCGTGAATATGAAAAAGGAAACCTGAACTGGAGAACTCCTGAGCAATAAAGTGAAAATAGAAGAAAAGGGAGGCCATAACTGCTGTCCCCCTAAACCACAGCATTCTCATGCTGATCAATAGCAAACAAGGAGTGCTTTTTTAGCAATGGACATTCAAAACCAGTCCCTATTCTATCTCAGAGCAATCATAGCTATACACGAATTTATAAGAGCAGTCATGCTACCTCAGATGAAAGGTCACTCTCTGCTAATACCTAGGGAGTAGAATGCAGCAAATGTGATTTCCTCAGTGCCTCTTGCAAGCTTTTTGTAATGTGAGACTGAGAGACCTCTGAAGCCAGATAGCATTTTTGTGAATACAACGATTCTCAATGGATTCCTCTTGCAAGAACTTATCCTATCTTATCTCAAACATATACGAACTTTCAGCCTGTGGCAAGGAGCTTTGTTCTCCAAGGATTTAAGACTCAACTCTGATCTGACACAGTTTTGTCATCTTGGCATGGAGTTCTCAGGAAATCAGCTCTGGAAAATGCTGTGAGAAAGTCTTCAGAAAAGAGACCTTTAAGATAAGAAAGGGAAAATTACAAATTACCTCTGGGCCAGGGACAGCAGGTAGCTCAGAGATTCAAGTAAAAAAACACCAAAGTGGAAAGGCATAGAATCCTAAAGGAAAAAAACAGGAAAATGGCACCTCCTCATCATAGAGGATTAGTTTGAGGGAGCAGCAGAAATTAATCCTTCCCCTCCTGACCCATGCCTGCTTTGTCAGGAAAGACTCTCGGGCTACTTTATCAGGTGGTGAGCCTGTCAGCACTTTGCGTTGTAGTTTCCTAAATTATCTCGGTGTGTTATCTAATAAATATTTACTTTATACTTTTAAGTCTGCTTGCAGAGTCTTTTGGCAGACAACTAAGGTCCCAAAATCAAGTATTTCAATGTGGGAGGTTTGCAGTGTTCAAAGTATAAGCAAGGCATTCAGAGATACATGCATCACATTAGCAGATGAATGTGCATGACCCAGGCTGTAGCACTTGAGACTTCAAAATGAATAAAGCCAGCATGTCTTCCAAATCCACAATTTTTATCCAGTATTTTTTGTTTGTTTTTACAGACACTGTGCACAAATAAGAGCTATATTCTTGGGCCACTACCAAGCCTGACAAGAGGGCTGAACAATACCTACAGATTTTAAGGTCAAAACTCTGTTTGTGGGGAGCTAATACCATTATGGGAGCAGTACAGTACTGTGAGAATGAACATTACCTTCTCAGGGAAATAAAATAGATGTAAGACACAGGGAGCCTGTCACTCTGATATACCCACATCACCAGATGTAAATATCTCAGTCATTTGGGATAAAACAGTAGTGCCAGAGGATCAGTGTTTCCTACTCTGACAATAGATGCTTTGCCTTTTATATAGCAGCAGGAAATTATCATCTGTCTTGAACACATTATTGCCTTCGTCCATTGTCATTATCCCTTGACTCACAGAAACATTAGAGTTTGCTTTCATGGTGAAAGTCCTAGTTAAGTGTCTGTAGGAGAGAGATACATATGGGCCACGATGGCAGAGAGAGGGGAAGACACTGTTCCAATATGTCAGCAGGGGAATTAGTAATGTATGCCTCATGAATGTGGCAAATGTTGCCATAAAAGTTTCTTCCAGTTAATAATTGATTTTCTAAACACAAACGTGTTCTCATCTCACAAGAGAAAATGCACCACTCACTGAAGAGTTCCTGCTTACTCAGAAATTTCCCCTTTATCCCTCTTGTACATCGTGTCTACCCAAAGTTATATGTAGCAGTGAACTTTAAACAAATATACATGTGCTGCAGATGTCCCCATGTTCAGGAAGGATCTCAACCAGCTGTTAGCCATGGAGGGCATGTGCCATGTAGGATAGGCATAAAAACATTTGTCAATTCATTATCATATCTGCCAGTTTTCTTTCATGTAATTGTCCAAAAATTATTCTTGAAGGCACCCCTGGATAATCATTGTGTATAGTCAAGAGAGAAAACCCACAGAAACACTGAATGTTAGCCTCTCCACAAGCTTGAATTTTTTTTTAACTGTCAATAAGTGTTATAAGTAATTCCAGCAATAAAAAAAGAAAATCAACATTGTATTTAACAAGCTTTTTGCCTTGTACAAACGTACAGGACTGTAGATACTGTGCATGGAGATATATGAGACAAGGTAACTGCCTGCAAGCTCATGGCATCCCACCTGGGGTTTCTGGTTCTGATGGAAAGGAATGATAATTTCGCAGCTTTGGCCAAGTATTTAAGTGTTCTTGTAATTGTCTCACAACCCTCCAGTCAATCTGCTACAAATGTGTGTCTGGAACAGCAAAGTCCCAGAGCTAAAGCAACAGGGTTGATGTTAAGTTAAAATTGACTTTCACAGCTTCTGGCTATAGTGACCCTCATTTTTGCAGCCAAGACTCAATACCCTACCAATAAAAATTACTAAAATTTATCTTCAAACTGCTAATACAAACTGAGGAGAAAATGCCAAGAGAATAAACCCTTAGGATAATTAAAGCACACATGAACATCTTTGACACACTCCATGTACTTCAGCTAGTGATCTTGTGGTGGTTTAAACCCAGCTGGGAAGTAAGCCCCAGATAAGACACTCCCTCCCCCTCCACCCCTCTCTGGTGAGAGGGACAAAGGCAGACACTATGGATTGACATAAAGATTTACTTAAAGAAAAGAGCAATGGAGACCAAGGAACACACAGTAACAGAACAATACTAATAAAGAAAGCGTGTGAAAGAGGAGGTGCTTTACACACAAAAGGTGTTCATCACCTCAGCTTAGTTCTGCCTGGCCACTGAGATGAAAACAAGGTGCAATGTTCCTGCAAATCAGCAGTGGCGTGCAGTTATTCCTGAGACAAAGACAAGACAGCAGATGCTCAGCATAGCTAGTGTGATGTGGTCTCCTGAGACAAAGTGGAGATAGTGAGTATTCTCCACAGCTGACATTCTCCAACCCCAGGCCTAAGACAATGAAAAAATAAAAGATGGATAAACCCCCAAAAGGCCAGATCACTAGGTTGTATCTCTCACTTTCCAGACCACTGGGCTTGGCTGTGATCAGCAGTACTCAGCTTGGCTTGGCTCCTTGCTGCTGGGCCTGGGCTGGCTGGCTCCCAACCCAATACCAATGATCATCTTAGAAGTAGTCTTTCTTCAGACATTCAGTTGCCTAAATATTCCTGAATGGCAGGAAGCAGTGTGAATGAGCTAACCCACCACCATGAATTTGTGATCCTGTTTTGACTGGGGCTGCATTTAACAGCTCTCTATCCCAGTGTTTTCTCATATACTCATCACTGTGACAGAAGCACGTTTTTTGCTTCCTCCATTGTTGTGCAGGGGATACATTCCTGATGACATTTATGGTTTTGCACTGAGTGGAATAAACAGGCACATTATTAAACACATCCCATTCAAGATGCAAGGAGAGGAAATCTAACTGTCTCCAACAGCATTCAGCTTTCTTTTATTTCTTCAAAACCTAAGCTGAAGCACAAGCAGCTACTTGAGGCCTGTAATATAAATGGTTTGCACATAATGACCCAGTCTCTTCCTTTTCAATTTTTGGACCAAGTGCAGGTGCCAGTGAATGCTGTTTCCCACCTCTTTTGGCATAGTGTGGAATCATAACTTTCCCAATTCCAGTCTAAACTGTCTTGTAGGTTGTTGGCAACAGAAATAAGAATCCTAGGGCTCTTGAAATAATTTCTCACAATGTCAAAGGAATGTTAAGAGACTGAAATAGTATTGGACTATTCTTTTCCAGCTGTGCTGGAAGCCTATATATTCTCTTGATACATTAACAATGGAACATGAGGATACTAAAGAAATCCATGAATCACAATTGTCAAAATGAAGCTGCTTTTAGGCAATGAAATGGAAGATCACGAAAAGCAGACAGACTAGTTAGGACAAAGGAAAATGTACTCAAAACGTTTTCCCAAACCAACTGGGCTACACAAAGGGCTGTAGCAGGTAAGCAGACACTAGGAACAGGGAAGGTGCATTAGGGCTGCCAGCACAGCATGGCTACCTTGGCCCCAGCAGGATTGCTGTCTACACAAGATTCCCTAGGACATGTGAAAGCCCCATTTTAAATGGGGAAAGCAATGGGTCTGCTATAGTAGCTTTCTTTGAGGAAATTATTTCACAATCCCCGTAAATCTTGCCATTAAAGACTGCTTTCTGACCAGCACAGCAACTTTTCACTGGCCTTGATCCTCTCACACGCAAGTAAGTTAATTTCACCTTTTTTCATTTTTGTCTTATACAAATCACTGCAAAAATAAGCAGAGGTTTTAAAATTCTTATAGGAAGGGGTTTGGAGTTGGCATTTTTGGTCTCTTTAATCCCACCAAAAATGAGAAATTGTGTCTTTTTCACCACCCTCACTCCAATATCTTTGCCTTTAAGGTCCATCAAAGCTGTCACATTTTATTCTCATTTTCTGAGTGATGTCATTGTCATCAGACTTTTACTTCTTTATCCCATTATTACCTGCATAGCTTGGTTTAAATATTAAATTTTTCTTTTTTTCATTTCAAATTTTCTGGCTCTTTGAATAGCATACTTTTTTTTCTTATAGAGTTATTTCCTTGTAAGATCGTAAACCTTAATCTCCCTCAGTGTATGGCATGTACATAATCCAATATGCCAGGTAGATAGATGGCATCCCAATTTAAGACCTCCCCAGTGACCTCCCATGTAGTTTTCCTCTTTGAATATATTGTTTTTAAATATCTTCCTTGGGTAAAGGCTCTAATTATTTGTGCCTTCCTGGGGGTGAACCTTTTTAAATTAAACAATAACTAATATTATTAATGAAGAAAATAAAGTTAGACTTTTAAAGAAAATTAACACAACTAAATTGTTGTGGCTACAATTTGTATTTATCTGGCTGTCACATGCCTATCTCATTTCTTCTTTATTCCAGAAGGTCAAAAGTAAACAGCAGCAAGAAAACCAGATAATCTAGTTGTGTCTGGTACTAAAGCCTTTACCTTTCATTTCCATGCCTTTCTTCTCTTGGCTTATTAAAAATATAGAAGGCCAAATCATTTTTCTTGGTGAATATTGAACCAGTGTCACCCAAAAGAATCTGGATTTTGCCCTAAACCAGGACAAATATGTTCAATTACTTTCTATCTTTTGGTCTTCCTCTGCACCCGAGGAATGTGTTTTGTTGACTCTTGTCAAGTTAGACCCAGAGTGTCAGCTGAAGGGGGGGAGTAGAATCGACCACCACCTACTTGGAAAGGCATAGCTGAGCCTTAATTTGAAGTTGTCAACAAACATAACAACTTTTCCAGAATTTTGCAACTCTTCCTCTTGTAAATTTCTCAGTTATTTTGTTCTGACTTTTTATGTACTCCTTTCAGTGAAATTGGCAATGGCTTACAAAAAAGGTCTATTTGATGTTTTGGGCTGTTGAAACAGAAGAACAGATGGTAGCAGAAACTAACAGGAGACCTCTGCAGACAGTTCTGAAAAAAAGGGCAAAAATGTTGTTTAAACCACCAGTATTAACAGAAAAAGAAAGAAACAAAGCAAAAAGTTACTATAATCTGTCTCTAAAATAAGCTCTTCTCCATAGAAGCATATGTTTGTATTGTATTACCAGTAATTTCATGGTGGGAAAAGCTAAATTATCTCAGATCTGACATAGGCTAAAAGCAAGATTTACCATGGCTCAGCTGTCTTTTAGGAGCTTGTTCAGCTGCTCTAAATCATATATTTAAGATCCAACACAGATTAGTTAATCCAACAAAATGTTTCAGTGCATTGAACTGTGCTGGACTTTAGCAGAGCAGAAGGGGAGGAGCCATGTTGACCTCCATGGCTGACTATTCACTAATGTCTTTAAAATTTTCTGCCTAATTTCCTGCTCTGTGGAATGCAGCTCAGAAATCTCTGTCTCTAAGACAGATTCCCATTAGTTAAGTGCAGCAGGAAAACATTATTAGTAAATGAAAAAAATATCTACTCTCTAAAAAAAGTTTTAAAAATTTCATTTGCACTATATATGATCATTCTTTCTGTATACCAGACTGCCATATTATCCTAAAATTGCTACTTTTTATCCTTATTTCTGGTTACAAATATTGTTTGAGAACTGAAAAACTTCCCATTACAATTTTCATCAAATCAGACAACTCCTTATAGGAATGTTTATATCAAAGATTAAGCATTTTTATATTGTGGAAAAACATATGGTTGCTGTGTATAAGAGAAAGAGTAAAAAAGAAAGTTCAAAAGCTGACAGCCTTGGAGCAACTCTGCCTCTGTTATGAGGCCATAAAGAGGGTGGTGTGAAGTATCATGGCACACAGACCTTTTCTCTCCATTTTCTGAGTGAACTATAAGAAAAAAAACTCAATACTTAATTTAATTTTATTAGCATTTCTTTAATTTCCACAGAAGTTATTTTACAGAATAAATTTAACCACACACAATGACCCAGGCTCTCTATTCACTTTCATTTCCAGTCAACTTTTAATCTGCATTTCTATTACAAATAAATACAACTAATTGCACCTGGCCAGAAGCAAATAATTATTTTTCACCTTCTCAGATCACTGTCTTTGAACTTTACCAGCAGATACCCAAGGAAACAAACACAACAGATAATGTCCAAATTCCAAGGGAGGACTCATGAACGTGTAACCTCCAGGCGTCTAATGATTTCCAGGTGCACATCACCAAGTGTCTCATCCTTAATTAATTAGCCAGCTGGCCTGGTTTGTCAGGAGCACTAGAACAGCATAGGCACATCTTGAAGGTTGGCTGAGTGGTTGAACTTCCAGTTCTGTCTGAGATTAGAGAAAACAGGCAACGTGCTGCTATAAAAAGAGAGTTTCATACAAGTAGAGGCAAGCTGAAAATCCAGTTACAAAACTCCAGTGTTTTCCATGAAAAGTACAGCAATAGTCTTGTTCAAAGTCAAATGCATGAGTTTTGTCTCAGTAATCAGATCAAGGAACATGTAAATTGCAATAGGAATAGCTGAATAGTCCTCAGGCTAAAACACCACATCCCCTGGCAGATAACTGACTTTTCATTATGTCCTAGGTTATAATATTGGGGTGTATTCCATTACCACCTCGAGCTGCAATTCTTTTTTTTTTTTTTTCCTTATCTTGTGACTCAGAGATAAGTCCCTCCAGGAGGACCTGTTCTTTTAGCCACATGACTGATAAGATCACAGCATTCTATGGTGAGATGCTCCGCCCAGAGGGAGGAGCCAAACGGTGCCATCAAGGATATAAGCGGTGTTGTGCAGACAGCAAGTAGATCCCCTCTTCCAAGAGGAACAGCTGTGACCTTCTCTACACCGGACCTCCAAGGGAAACTACATCAATCTACAGGACCACTGCTTGGACAGAACCATATCTGCTACCACCGCCCTAGCCAGCAAGTGTCAGGTTGTATCTCTAACTCTGTCAATGGTTCTTCTTTTGTGCTATTGTATATATTTGGTTCTTTATTCCCTTTTCCTAATAAATTGTATTTCTGACTTAGAGCCTCTCACTGGTTTTGCTCTTCAAACCAGGACACTTTAGAATGTGATAAATGAGAACATTTTAGAGCATCTTCCTTATTCAGTTTGTTTATTTCCTTTAGCTTTAAAATTACACATCTCTAAGTTTCCTTCATGATACAAGCTGAAGCTAGAAAGAAATTATGACCACTTGTTAGAGACATTAAATGTTAGAGGTGAATCAGTTGCCAAAAAAGGAAAGTATTGCAAATCTCTTAAGAAAATGGTTTGATGATCCACTGGTGCATGAGAATCTGAAGTATAGAGAATGGGATGTGCAATGAAAGTTTTTGGAGCAACCAGATCTATGCCCATTACTCAAAAGAGGGCATGTTGTTAAGAATTATCACACACTGGATATCAGTGATTTACCCAACCACAAGTTAGAAACAATGCTGGACAAGTCATTCAAATGAGCTTGCTTAATTGCAGTGGATGCAGCTCGGTAGAATCTGAAATCAACAAATTCAAACCAGTTGTGTTTCATCATGTTTGCTACAACCAGAAAGCTTTGAATATGTCTCGATTATTTAACCCATTAGAGATTTATTATTTTTCATTATTAGGTAAGAAAACATCCAGGAATTTTGAGATAAAACATGCGATAACTGTTTTGTCTTGTTACCAAAACAGGACCTTTGACTCAGACCTGGTTGTTGTGGTGTTCACCCACTAAAACTGGGTGTTTAGTTTCCAGTTAAGAAAATATATCTTGTTTCTTCTGGTTTTATATTGAGCTGGGCTGGGATGGATCCCAAAAGATTATCTTTTAACTAAATTGCATTTTGCTAAAGAATTATCCAGGAAGGCACATAGTCTTGCTTTTGAGGCATCAAGGAAGAGAAAATCTACTACTGTTCTTGGTTTTCTTACTGCTCAGATCTTCTTTTTATATGTTATTTGATTAGATTTTTTTTTCTCCTAGCTTTAGTTTATACTTTCTCACTCATTATGTTTTTCTCCACTAGATTAAAGAACTATTTACTACCAGGCATTTTCTTCTCACTTACATGCTGCAATCTAGTCAGTCCTTTAGGAAAACCTGTTAAGTCCCATGGTATAACATTTTTCTCTAGCACTTCAATTATGTTTTCAATGCTTTCCTTGAAATGTAGACACTTTGGCTAGACTCAATATTCTAGTACTGGCTCTCACTACCTTGTGTACAGAGTAAATCCCTCTTTAATCCTACTTGTTACTTTCTGTAATTTCTGGGGATGGAGCATTTTTGCTCTTTGACTTTATTTTCCCTATAGGATTGTTCTGATAGTCTCCTGTCACATTGCTTTTCAGGTCTAAACCCATATCTTTTCCTGTGTCACTATTTTTCTGGGAACAGAGCCTGATTCTGTAACTGCTGTATGTATTCAGTTTTCTAGACAGAAGCCTCTGATTTAGTTTAGTTGAACTTTTATCTCTTAAATGTTTAAATTTGAAATTGTCACAGATTTAATATTTACTGACAGAAGATTGGAAAAAAATGCAAGTAGCTTCCATCTAGTACCGATCCTCACACATCCCCAACAGGAGATCATCTGTAGATGTGGGCTACAAATGGGATAGTGGAAAATGGTGTCCTATTATCCTTTGAACCTTGGAGAATAGGCAAGGCAGAAGCAGAATTTGCTTTAATCTATAGGAATTGACTCCAAACTGTAAAATTATTTCACAGCTCAAGTAATCAAAAAGAAAGAAGCAGGGAAAACAGGGAACTGTGTTTCTTCTTTAATGTCTCTCATTACCTTAAAAACATTTTCTCATGAAGATTCTTCTCCATTGCAATACTTCTGAATTAGAGGAGGGTTCAACAATTTATTTTAGTATCTCGCACTTTGCATGTTTTCCCCAAAACCTGAATCTGTATCCCATTTGCAGTCTCCTTTTGAGGGGCCAGAAATCTGGATCTGTATATTGCACCCAGTAGCAAGGAAAGGCCGTCTGTGACAGAATAAATGAAATATTAATTAGATAGACAATAACTAAATGGCAGAAATTTACCTTAGCTCTTCAGAATGATAAAGTGTATGTCTTCCATCAGTCATGAGACTGATGCCACTCAAAGGCGATACTTAATGGAACTGGCTTGATCTTGAGATAATTTGTATGAAAATTTTAATGCTTTTGAAAAAGGTCTCAGTTCAGAGTAGACATTTTTTAACTCATTCTACTTTAAAAATTGTAAAAAAAGTCGTGTAGAAACAAAAAATACTCTTTTGATTTGCTAACTGCTTATCAAGGAGAAATTTTCAATATGATTTTGCTTCCAAAAGAGAGAAATAGAACTGTCTCTTGGCTGGGAACTCTGTTGCAAAAAATGTGGTGTTCTGGTCTTAAAATTCATCATCCATCTTTAATGGTAATTCAGAAAGTAAGAGCTAAGACTCCTTCAGTTTGGCATCCTACATGCAACTCTTGAAATTGGTGCTGGTATACTTCCCTAAGAGTCAGCTCTTGTAAACTCATCTGGTTTCATTCTAAATTATCTACCATTACAGAATAACCTAGGGAATATTTTCATTTGTTTTGTGGAGAAGATTAAAACCTCTAGTTTCATTGGAGACCTATCACATATGTTGCTACTTTCACAGTGTAATGTAGAACTATTGAAAGACTGAATTTGGAAGATATGAATGCAAGATTCAGTTTCCTAGACTATCTTGAAAGAGTTTTCTCGTTTGAAGAGTGAATTAAATATACTTCCACAAAGTCACAAGGGATGGAAATCCAGGAGATCTTAGTCTGGTCTACTGTGGAATTGCTTATTCAAACATTTATCTTTAGTATTTCTAGAGAAAACAGTTCTGCCACTAAGTAAGAGAATGATTTTTCAGTGATTTTGATTACTCTGTCTTGGCATCTCAGTTAAAAAAAAAAAAAAAAAAAAAAAAAAAAGGCATGTGGGCTTAGTTTACGCAGGTCAATTCCAGTTTCAGATGAAACTGATTTCAGCTGATAAAATGGCCACTGCATTTCGGAGGGAATATTTTTAACTTCTGCTGTAGTGGACATGATCAGAAGTCCTGAAAATCTGGCACTGACTTCTGTGAAGATGAGCACCCAAAACTGAACCATAAAATTTTAGTGCCCTTATTTGAAACCCTTGTCTTAAATATAACTGTGTCTTTCATTCTCTAACTGCAAAACAATGTACTCAGATTGCACATAACCTACCTTACACACAGCTTCCCCAGCTTGGCTAACTTATTATTAGAGGAAATAAGTTATTTTAGTTTGAGATCCCAGAGAAATGTAGATACCAAAACATTATTAGCTTGCCTCCTTGCAGAAATAGATGGTCATTTTCCTTTGAAGTTGTACATATTGTGTGCTATGTGTAATGGCACAGCAATTCAATGCATGCTTTACCAAAGCTGGCAAATAACTGCAGAAGGATCACATTTCTAGACAATCTCCAGGCTGAACTTCATGACATTATACATAAATATCACAATGGAAAAGAAGCTTTTTGCCCACCTAACCATCAAATTTATTTTGAATACTTGGGTTAGTGTCTGTTCCAGTTCCTAGTCCACATCAGCTCCACTTAATCCCATGTTGGGCTTTTTGCCTTCTTCAGAAGGTGCTCTTTCTCTATATAGAAAGCTAAGGTTCCTAATTTAAACTTGCAATATATAGCACAGAAACACAGAATTAGTTAGGTTGGAAGGGACCACAGTGGGTCATCTGGTCCAACCTCCCTGCTCATGCAGCATCAGCCTAGAGCACATTGCACAGGATTTTATCCAGAGGGCACGAATAGCTCCAGTGAGGGACACTCCACAATCTCTACAGGCCATCTGTTCCAGTGTTCAGTCACCCATGAAATAGACCACAAGGATGGGCACACTGCTGGCTCATGGACAGCTTGTTGTCCACCAGAACCCCCAGGTCCTTCTCTCCAGAGCTGTTTCCCACTAGATTGGCCTCCAGTCTGTACTGGCACATGGAGTTATTCTTCCCCAGGTGCAGGACCCTTTATTTGCTTTTTTTGAATTTCAGACAGCTCTTCTTTGCACATTGCTTCAACATGTTGAGGTCCTTCCAAAGGGCTGCACAGCACTCTGAGGTATTGGCCACTCCTCCCAGCTCTGTACTGTCAGCAAACTTGCTTACCTCATTCAAGTCATTAATGAACAAGTTAAACAGTACAGGACTCAGTACTGAACTTTGGGGAACACCACTAGTGACACACCACCAACTACCCTGTGTCACTGATTCAGACCCTCAAATGAGTAAACTAATCAGAGAAAATCTCAATCTCTCCTCTGTGCCCTGATCACTGAATTTTTTTGAAAACCCTCAAATCCTGCAGTGGGATTTTAAGCTCTTTTTTCAGGTTTGGGACTCAGCCCGCAATCAATCTGTAGTAATTTTTCATGGCTTTTCCTAATATGCCTTTTTGTCTTCAGAGCCTCGCAAGTCCTGAAGAGACAGAGCCCTGGCTTAGCCAGTAGAAGAAATCCACCTCATTATACCTTCACAGTAAAATCTTAAGGCTTTTACTGATTTGAATAAAGTTATTTTCAATCCTGCCATCAAGGGACACTGCAAAACAAAGAATTTCTCTCAAAACATTTTGTGGGGATATGTGAACATGTGCCTGATTGTAAAGCTCTCTCAGCCCTGGGAAGGGGGAAGCAAACAGGAATTATGCATTGATATCAGACAGCAAAAAAAATCTATGTCAGGTTTAAGGCAGATTGTATTTTCCTGTCTTTTTAAAAAATCTCTGTTGGGGGAGAGAATGGAGATTTGTGCCTGAATTGTTTGCTTTCCTCCTTGTCATTACCCATATAACAGTTTAAACTCTTCCCTTCTTAATCTGAGGTGACTTACAGAGGTTTCCTATCAAACACAGACACTATACAACACTATATTAGATTATACACTTTGTCAGAAAATTGGCACTTTATATACTAAATGATAGCCTGTGCTCTGCAACCATGCTATCATTCTTGCTCTAAGATCTTGTCAGAGCTTATAAATTAAGTGGGATTTGGCCCTGGAGTTATATGAAAGGGAGGGCTGTAGGAAACAAGATGTTGCCTCAATGCACAGAACTTATTTAAAGAAAAAATCTCTTCCATCTGACCCAGGGCTATCATCTCACCACAGGCTGTCTATTTTAACCTATACATTGCAGAATGAGCAGCAGCATGAGGATACCACCTCATGCTTTTTCCTGATGATTGTATGTTGAGTGTCTCCATCTACAGGAACTGCATCTCCTATTGTGATGCTGTACTATCCAAAGTGATCTGAAACAATAGCCTTGACTGCAGTTCATCTCCACAAGGCAGTAGGTCACTGCTTTAAGAAGCTGAGACACCATTGCTGAGAAAACTTCTGCACCCAAGTTACTGCAGAAAAAGGAGGATACAGTGAGCCAGATCAGCCCTCTATCACATTCCCATGTACATTTGTACCCCAGGGAGGAGAACTGAGGAATCTTTGCACTGCAGCACATTGCTAGCCACTCCTGGGGATGTGGAGAAAGTCCTTTGACTCTGTAACTAGAAAGACTCGGTCAAAAAATTGACATAAAAACATTGCTCTGACGCAGTGTTCTTGGGACCTCTAACTGCTTTCATTTAGCAGTGAATATCTCACAGTAACTGGGATAATTCTGACTATAATTTGGTCTGGCAGCTTCCCCAGAAGGAGAGCTAAATGCTGTCTTCACACCTGCAGGTATGTTTACTTCAGGGGCAGGTAGCTGAACCATCTGCAGAGCTCTTTGCTATTCTTAAAAAAGGACACATCCAATTTCAAAGTAATTATTAGGCTTGCATGGTGCATTGGTTTCAGACAGATAAGGTGCATGCAAACCTCATGGGTGATCACTGAAAACCCCAGTAGTGCTGTGTTCCTGAGTTGTTCAAGGTCTCAAAGCATCAGTAGCTTTGTTGCAGAATGCAAGTGAGGCTATATTTGTGTGCAAAATAAAAGCAAAAGAAACACAAATAAGCTTATAGGAACACACAAGTCTTTCTTCACGTCTGAAACAGAAGCAATAAGATTTTGAGTTTATATGATAGATAAGGACAATTTTTTTTTTTTTTCAAGTGTAACTGAAGCTGGTTTGGGTAAAAAACACCTTGTAGAAAATAGGCAGCAGGGTGTCAGAACCCCCAGGTTTGGGGCCGTACACCCTGGGTTCAAGCCCAGCACACAGGGTTGTGCCAGCATCCAGCTGCCCTTCGCCAAGGCAGAGCTGCTCCTCTCCTGAAAGCCGTGCCAGCACGGATTCACGGGGCACAGCAGGGGTAAAGATGGCACAGAGGCTTCCTACTCCGGGTCTCCTTTAAGAGCCTTTCTGCTGCTGCCAGCCCGAAGGGAAAGCCGGTGCCAGCAGCAGCAGCACCTGCCCGGCAAGCGTATGGTGACAGTGCTCTCTGGTGGCAGCTGGAATCCTCAGCCAGCGCCAGCATCCTCCCAGCCTGCAGAAAGCGGAGGATGTGCTGGACTCCCATCCGCTCCTCTCTGTGTCTGCACGAGGTGATGAAGTCCAGGAGCGTGAGCAAGTATATAGGCAAGCACAGATATGTATTTTAAAACCTATGGGAGAGTCGGACAGAAAAAACTCCAATTACAAGTCTCAGCTCAGGAACAGTGCTTATTTTCAAAAGCTTTGTGGAAAATGGGCTTTTCTGCTCTGTCATGCTGTCACTTTTCGTTTGTTTGTTGGTTTGTTTACTTGTTCATTTGTTTTATTTGCCACAAGCTAAAAAGAAATGCTTTCCTGGCTCTAAGTTAATGCCCACGTACCAGGTCTCACCAGCATGAAATTCTTTGTACAGTATAATATAGAACAGGGACTCCCATAATACCTGTAATCTGGAGCTCTCCAGACACTTTATACAGCCCTCTGATGATGTTTACAGTACCAGAGTAAAGGAAATATTCATATAGATGGGACAGCCTGTAAGTTGAAATATAACAAGGAATATTGAGTTTTGTCTCTGCTTCCTACAGAAAGGACAGATTGACAAATACCAGAAGCCACATGTCAGACACAGCAGATTTTCTTCTAATAGTGTCATCAACTACAGGTCACGAAGGGTTTATCAACACAGGATCATGGAATGGTGATCGTGTGTTGGAAAGGAGGGCATCTCTAGATGTCATTTGGTTCAACCCCTCTGCTGCTCAAGCAGGGCCATGTAGACCTGGTTGCCCAGGACTGTGCAATTCTCTGTTAATGCTTCATCACCTTACTGTAAAAACTATTTCGTGATTCAGTGATTCCTGTGTTTCAGTTTGTGCCTATTGCCTATTGTCCTGTCAGGCATGTCCTTGCATGTCGTTACGTACACCAATATTCCACATTTCATGGTGCACAAGCCTTTTCTACATCCAAACCCATCTGCACTGGCCATTTGGATGCTTTAACCTAACACCCTATTGCTGTGTGCAGAAGCACTTGACCAACAACCTGTTAAAGGGAGTACCTATTCTTCACAAGAGAGTTAGTATGTTTTATTTTGTTTATAAGGGAGTCAGGCAAAGAAGAAGAGTTTTCAACAACTTAATGAAATGTTGCTCTGAAGGCTTTCTTTGCCTTCAGTGGGATGGTTTCTAATACATTAATAATCGTGGCTGTGTATCTTCAGTTCTCAGCGTTTGCTCTGGCACCTCTGCCCAGGGTTTGCTGGCAGACTTGAGTTTGCACTGCCTGTGTACTGAATCAAGCAAAGGCAAGGGGGGTCAGAAGCAGAGGTTGCACATACACATGCTCAACACAGCCTCAGCAAACAGAGTACTGCCAAAGGAATGCGATGACATGGTATTGCCAGTCTGGAGGGCAGGCAGGCAGCACCTGTCACAAGACTTCAGTCTATACAGAATATAGAATTAGACATTTTAAAAGTAAAAAAAATCTGCTAGAACATACCCAACTAACAATTCTTGAATTCAGTCATGTACCTTTTACACCAGAGAAACTCAGCTGAAGCCAGAAGACAAGCAATAGGCATAATTTGTATTCACAAGCCTGTAACTCAATGCAGACCTTCCTCTCACCTATGAGGGTGAGACTGAAACAAGGTGGCTGGAGAGTTAAAATAATAAGAATAATAATCTAAATATACAGAGTCAGTTCAGACTTAAGCTACCACGTGGCACCTGAGTACCACTGGCTGTTCAGGTACAAGCTCACCGCTCAAAGCAAACGAGAAGACCTCAACTTACCTCAGTCAAAAAGACTGACGTTATACCAAAACTTTTTGTGCTTCTTGTAGGCTAAAAGAGACTAATCCTACCCATAACCTTAGCATACATGTGATTTTTTTTTTCTCACTAGGTCAGTAATATTCCCACTGAACTCCCTGAAGGGGATCTAATTAAAGCAGGCAAGCTGTTCTACATTAGCTGGATTTCACTCTCCACAAAATACACATAACCTCTTCAAGCATTTGTGCAGTTTGCTTTGAATACCCAATATTAAAAATTAAACATTTCACACTGATTTCTTTTAAATAAGTCATAAAAAAATCCACAACCAGTGCATGAACAATCAAACAAAAAGAGAACAGAAGAAAATTGTGTTAAAAGATATCTGTCAGAAACTCTTCTCTTGTTTTTACATTGATCTTTCCAGAATCAGCCTGGTAGAGCTGGGACAAGGACCTTGATCCCCAGAAGAAGATATCAGCAACACTTCAAGCTGTAAAATTCACAGCAGGTTGCTATGGTTATTCAAATCTTCTTTTCAACAGGAGAGAAATAAATTCTCCAGGTCTCTGCAACACAAAATATCTCAGCTATCTCACTGTCAGGCTCTCCACATGGGGGTGGGTTTCAACAACATCATCCTAAATCTAAACATCAAATGGAGGTTGTTTAAATATTTAAGAGAAATTAAAAGCAACAATTACTTATTATAGAAGATGTGGAGGGAGGGAGGGAGGGAGGGAGGGAGGGAGGGAGGGAGGGAGGGAGGGAGGGAGGGAGGGAGGGAGGGAGGAAGGAAGGAAGGAAGGAAGGAAGGAAGGAAGGAAGGAAGGAAGGAAGGAAGGAAGGAAGGAAGGAAGGAAGGAAGGAAGGAAGGAAGGAAGGAAGGAAGGAAGGAAGGAAGGAAGGAAGGAAGGAAGGAAGGAAGGAAGGAAGGAAGGAAGGAAGGAAGGAAGGAAGGAAGGAAGGAAGGAAGGAAGGAAGGAAGGAAGGAAGGAAGGAAGGAAGGAAGGAAGGAAGGAAGGAAGGAAGGAAGGAAGGAAGGAAGGAAGGAAGGAAGGAAGGAAGGAAGGAAGGAAGGAAGGAAGGAAGGAAGGAAGGAAGGAAGGAAGGAAGGAAGGAAGGGTTCCTGATGGGTACTTTTCAACTCAGCTTATTTTGTGAATCTGTGATTCTCTATTAAGGAAGACTTCAAATCAAACTGTTTTCTGGTGACAGAGAACTTCCTCAGGTGCTTCAGGATGCCCTGTTCAGAGGGCTGTATTGTGCAGTGGTTTTGCCCCCATGATTTAGGCTGAACTCCCAAACCAGGGATGCATTTAATGATTTCAACCAGACTCCAAAATACCCCATTACTCTGTAGGGTCATATTCTCTGCTTTGCTGTTCCTATTCAGCAATTTTCTGCTTATTCATCTGAGGTCACATTAGTTTTCAGCAACAGCATCACACTGAGAGCTCTTGTTCAGTCAATTATCCATCCTGACTTCTAATTCCTTTCAGGGTCACTGTTTCTCTGGAAGCAACCTCTGCATGTGAAGCCTATTATCCTTGTTCCCAAACACACAACCTTGCACTTGTGCTGGTTAAATAAGACCCACTTTCCAAATCAACTAGCTTGATCTGTCAAACTGATCCAACTTTACCACTGTTTACTCCTACTAATGCTGCTTCCTCTGCCAATTTTACAGGCACTGATTTCCTCACTTGTAAACCATTAATAAAACCTCTGAATTTTATTAGACTGAAAAAGATTCCCATGGAACACTGCTGGAAATACCCTCTGTGGATGATCATTCCTGATTTACAATTCCTTTTTTGAAATCCATCAGACAATTATAATCTGTTTATTATGTACTACATTAATTTTTTATGATTCTAATTTTTTAATTGGAATGTCATATGGTATGAAGTCAAGTGCTTTTGAGAAGTGCAGGTAGATGTCAACACAGCCCCTCTTACCAGACTATCTCATCAAGAAACAAAGTTGTGCCTGCTTAAGCAGATCTGTTCTCCATAAAGTGAGATGTGCAACAATTGCTGCATAAAACTGTGGATTGAAACAATTCTGGATTCCTAATGAGTAATGAGAAGCCCAATTTTAAATGGGAAACAGACCAGTTGCATTTTCGTACTGCCAAACCCAAAGGTTTTCAAATCAAGTTCACTGCATTTTTTGTAATACATACTGTAAATGTTTAAACTCAAAGTGTATGGCATGGGATCTCATTTGGGATCCCTCAGCACTTCAAGACACAAACACTTACCTACTCTGTATCTTAAGGGGATGAGATGGACTGAACAGCACATTTTCTTACTCCCTCCTCATCCTGTTGAACTAGTTCCGGTCTATCATCTCTAAGGAGACCTTGTGGAAGAGTCTACCTCAGTTGTCTCTGTGTAGAGAAGATGTCCTATAAGGCAATAGAAAATGTCTTGATGACATTTGATGAGAAATCTAGAAGATTTTTTCAGCTTAAAGGTATAATAGACATGGGAGAGAAAGCAGAATGTAGGGTTCTTGGGTTGAGATAAGGTCAGGGAGAGATCACTCACCAAATACTGTCATGGGCAAATTGGGCTAAATTTGGGATATTAATTGAATTTATTACTAACAAAATCAGAGCAGGATCATGAGAAGTAAAATAAGACCTTAAAAACACCTTCTGCATACCCTTCCCTCCTTCCCAGCTCTACTTACTCACCTAGTGGCACAAGGAGACAGGGAATGGGAGTTATAGTCACTTCAACCCATGTCGTTTTTGCTGCTGCTCAAGGAAAGGAGTCCTTCCCCTCCTCCACCATAGGGTCCCCATGGACTCAGATGGACTCAGAGAGGTTCATGGATAAATATTTCCCATGGGAAGGACCCCATGGGAAATATTTATCCATGAACCTCTCTGAGTCCATCTCACAGGCAACAGTTCTCCATGAACTGCTGCAACACAGCTCACTCTTCCATGTGGTGCAGTCATTCAAGGACAGGCTGCTCTATCAGAAAACCTGCTCCAGCATGGGTTCTTTTCTTTGTGGGTGTGCAGGTCCCTGCCAGGAGCCTGTGCCAGCACAGGCCTCCCATGGTGTCACAGCCTCCTCTCAGGCATCCATCTCCTCCGGCATGAGTCTTTGCCATGGGCTGCAGGTGGATCTCTGCATCTCCACCATCTTCCACGGGCTGCAGGGGCACAGCTGCTCCACCATGGCCTTCGCCACAGATTGCAGGGGCATCTCAGCTCCGGTGCCTGGAGCACCTCCTCCCGCTCCTGCACTGACCTTGGTGTCTGCAGAGTTGCTCCTCTCACATAGTCTCATTCTGTTCTTCTCTGGACACAATTACAACCATGCAATCATTTTTTTTTTCCTTTTCTTGTTCTTAGATATGTTAACACAGAGTCATTACCACAATTTCTAATTGGCCCAGCCTTGGCCATCTGTCTTGGAATCAGCTGGAACTGGCAGAAGCTTCAGCAGCTTCTCACAGAAGCCATCCATGTAGCTCCCCTGCTAGCAAAATCTGGCTGCACAAATCCAAGACTTGGACATTATTAATTTGGTGCTGGCTTCTTATAGAGAAAAGTAAAACACAACTTAAAAGAAATGTGGAAGAAAAAAGATTAATCATAACATTTATAGTGTTATAAAACATTACAAGCAAATTTTAGACCATCCCTCAGCTAATCCTTCAGTACCTGATTTTGGTTTCAGATGTCCTGAAGCCCTTTATATAATGATGTTCTTCTACTGTATAGACATTTGGCAATTATCACTATAGCTGCTTGTTTAAAATAATAAAAATATTGAAGTAGATAAATAAGGCCTAGGTTAACAAAATATACCATCAAGCCATTATCCTTTCAATGTATGCATCCTGCTGGCATGGTTCAGAGTTCATTTACATGATAGATGCTTCTACTTCAGCCTAAAGCAAGGCTGGTCTTCATGTCATTTCCTGTCAGGAGGTGCTGGACCTCAATTATTTATTTGAGATAAATGATGCAATAAAAACACACTTTGCAGTCCAAAAGCCACCTTCATCAACTGCAGAATGCCTGCCTTACTGTTTGATTCCCACCCCACCCACCCCCCCCCACAAGACACTTTCCACAGTAAAACAAATTATTCTGGTACCTAAGCAACACAATATTCACTTATTTTGCTCCTTGTAAACAGCCCAGATGCCTCAGCCATCACATCTGCTTTCTTGTTCCCTCCACACCATCCTAGCAAAAGGTAACAGGAGAAGGAGAGGAGGGTAACTTGTAAAACCTGTGGCCAATGCCCCAGCTGAAGGAGCTAAAACTGGTTAGGCCTTATTGAACTGGCCCATGTTACACTCATTTGTCTGCTCTGCTGACTGAGGAACAATCTAAGGAGGAGAGAGGAAAGGGGCTAGAAAATTTTCATAAAGAGACAACTTCTTTACATTTTTACTTTATCCAGCCTGCTGATGCAGTGAACAAGGGCTCACAGGGCTGACTAAATTCAGCAAGAAATTAAAATCACCAGAAATCAGTTAGTTCTGTCACAGAGCAGTACTCAGTGAGATCAAAAGCTGTACAACAAATTAAATTCAAGTCTATCACCTCTGTGTGCAGTTCTCAGTTTATGTATATAGGAAATGCAAAGGAAGATACCCCATGGGGTGTGGCAAAGATTAATCTATTAATGTGTTGTATTTGAAAACCTAAAGTGCTATTAAGTGGTAGACTGATTATTTTAATCAACACTGTTTTCACACCATCTGCAGTTCTATGACTATGACTACAAATGTAACTGTGGAATTATATCCCAGGTATACAGAATCTGTTTTCACCTCTCAATTCGTATTTCATCATTAACTCAGCATCCAAATGCTTAAGATTAATTCAGGTTCAACTGCAGGATGAAACATAAAAGAAAATGCAGTATTATCACATTTCTTCTTCTGAAGAGCCCAGACAGGTACTGTTGGATAGTGAATTGAACCTGAGCCAGTTTTGATGTACATAGTCTAGATATTCTTGCATAGGAGCCACAAGCAGGAGGGTGAAAAATGTAAGCTTTTTAATTTAAATTTTCCTCAGTGATACAGTGACTGGAAAAAACAAAGTTTAGGCAGAAGACTTTCAGCTCTGAAACAACAGAAAGACACATACTTCATATTTTCTATTTACAGGTTAACACTTTAAAAATAAACAGAATGAAATGTTTTGTTAATTGCACACACTAAATACCTTTTGTAACATTAAGAGAAAAGCAGGCAATAGATAAATCAAAAGAGAGAGGGTTTAGCAAGAAATCTGGCAATGCTTACTAAAGAAACAGCACTGAAGTGCTAAGGAATTACATCCTGAATTTTATCTGGGGTTGCTCTGCCCTGATAAATAGCTTTGGATCGTGTTCCTATATGTTACAGCTATGGTAAAGATTAGCTCTGAACCTTGATACTAGAAGGTTTCGTTATTCTTTATAAAGCAATCTGTGGATGAAAAGCCAACATCCCCACCCCATCCCTGACTCAAAATGACACCTGCCATGGACAGAATGGCACCTGCACCAACTCTTTTCATACAGCCCAATCTGCAAAGCCAGTGGAGCTACAGGGGAGAGGACAAATTAACAAACAACCAAACTATTATGAAACATGCAGTTACAGAGAAAGTAAAGCTCTTACAGGGGTACAAAAATCATAGCTACCCCATATCAGTGTGAGAAAATAAGGGAAACCAGGGTGCCAAAGAGATGTAAGTTTATTCCCTTGCCTATCTTTCCCTTACCCTTCCTTCCACTCCCTTCTCTGTTTTCTTCTGCAGTAAGATGTGTTGAAAGATTCTAGAGTTTGAGTCATTTTTCTCCATGGACAAATATGTCAAAAAGACTGGAGATTTCTAGCCAAAAATGCAAAAAGGTTAATTTGTTCCTGAATTTACATCTGCAAATCTTCACAGGAAGCAATCTGTGTAACCTCCATGAATTAAACATACCACAGCCAAAAGCCTTTGGCACCAGCTGGGGATTAATGACCAACTGGAAAGATGGCTTGAAGAGGGTTGAGCCATCATTAAGCCAGTGTTCTAATGCCAGGGTTATTGCCATTACAGGCCTTTTTAAAAGCACAGAAGAAAATAAATATTACAGAGCAAGTCATTTCTTGTATTGAGCCAATACCCCTCCTAAGGGTTTCTGCAGTTTTGAAGAGTGATACTCGACACATTTTTCCAAAGGCCTTTAGGAATCAATGCCTGAATTGCCTCATACTTGGAATGTCTTCCAGAAATGCTGGAGGAAGGACCCCAGAAATGAGCCAGCACTTATTTTAGTTGAGATGGGCCACTGTAGGTTATTGGCAATAGGTAATGGTTGGAAAAGCAGCACTTCTAAACCCAGTTTCTCATTTCCAAATGCACTATCATAGTCTAGAAAGTCTGTTTCTTGTTTGGAATGTTTTCTGGGAACACCTGTGGGTCTGTATAAGAATTTAGTGCCATTATAAATGCTGGAAGGCCAAGCTTTTGTAAATGGCCCAATCTAGGCTATATGGACAAGGGCTGGATGACTGAATGGAAAATACTTAGTGATGTTAAATTGCAAAAGAAATGATCAAAAGGTTGCATCGTCTTTCTGTCGGCGTAAACATAAGATAATTATTGCTTTTTTAGACCAACGTAAATGAGAAGATTTTAAATTCACATATATTCAGGCTATTAATTTGTAGCTCTTTATGAGACCATTTTTATCTGTCACCATTCCATACTCTTGCATGCTGCAGTAAGTAGTAGGGAACAACAAAATGTGCAAGTGAAGAGTCTGGGGAAGCACAGTAGGAGTCAGTGGTACATGGACAGAACTCCTGCTATGAAGGGTTCTCTTACTGAAACAACACTTTGGCTTTAAAAAGATGCAATCCACTCTTACTAACACTGTGCTCTGTTCCCTGTTACTCATTCCTGAAACAATTATTATAACCCTTGGCTTTGCTGCTCCATTGTAACCTTTCTGAACCCATATCGGAACAAAATCATGATTACATGAGAGGGTTCCAATGGTGCTTCCATAGCATTGTATCCCAGTCAAGAACCTCATATACCATAAAACAAGTAAGGCAATTATATAGATTTAAAATTATACTTTAAAAATTAAAAAAATTGAGTGATAAAAACAGTGTCTCTATATGAGTCTAAAATGTTGAGCCTTCCTACATGCAGCCTTTTCCTTAAATTCCTTATTGTCCTTTTTCTTAAGTTACATGTAGTCTCTCAAATTTAGAGAAGTTAGAAGAAAATGTGCCTCATTCATGGGTAATATGGCAGGACCTACAACAAAGAAAGAATTTATATATGCTTCTCTCTTTTGAACAGTTAAAGCCATATCAGAATGTGAATACTTTATCTAGGGACAGCCTTGTTATCAATGCTTAAATCAACCTGACCAAATAATTGAAGAAGGTAATTTAGGTCTTTGATGTAGAAGAGAAAACATTTGACATGCAGCCTCATCTGCTTTTGGGTCTTCTGGCAGTCAGAGTTATTTGAAACATCTCAGCTGTTAGCTCCTACAAAACTCCACACCACTCACATAAGGAACAAAAATCTTGGTTTAATTCAGAATTCAGCTAATTCTAAAGCTTCCACTAGCATTTTTCCACCACTTCCTCACCTATATATAGTCCCACTCCTTTTATCAGGTACTGGAGGCCAGACAAGGGCAGAAATTATTCTAGAGAGCTTTTGAGCTTTTCACACTTTCTTCTTTTCTTTCTTTTTTTTTTTCTTTTTTTTCTTTTTTTTTTCTTTTTTTTTCTTTTTTTTTCTTAATATTGTAATACCTGAAGTGGATAGGGATAGGAGATGAATCATCTGGGATTTATTCTGTCTGGAATATGAACAAGAGAACCGTTTCTACAGGAATTAAAGTAAGATTCATCTGACAAACTAATTCAAGCTAAAACACAATTTAGGCTTCTAGAGGAAATCTACAAGTTTGCAATATTTCACTTTTTTTTTAATAGGCCCTTCATTGGACATGTTAGCTGGCATATTCTTCTATATTATTAATCTGTTTCAGTCCTCCTCTCTTTACTTTACAGATATGAAGAAAAATGGGTACCTCATTAATCAGCTTTAGTCCAATAACAAGTAAGGCAGAAATTTCACTGACTAGATTTCTGACTAGATTTTAATGTGTTGGCTGGAGAAAAAAAGCAGATGTAAAAATAAGCAAAATTGAAAATCATCTGATGTATAACTCCACCCAATACAGGCAACTAAATAGTCTTAATCATAACTAATTACTATAAATATTTCAGCCTTGGTTTTTTTCTACATATATCCTGCAGAAGTAAAACTTCTATCTTTTGAAAAAAATAGGGATTTCACATTCAGCCAAGGTACATTTATGCTAACAAGTGATAGGCAGAAATTCTGTACCGGTGACACAAAATAAAGGAAAATCAAAGTTTGGGAAGTTCTAGCTGGCAGTTAAACCTCTAAGGGTTGCACTAACAAAGTAAAAGGTTTAGCCCATTCCTACCTGGTTACTTTTCTTAAGTCAGCTGCTTAAAGAAATCACTGCAGATGCCTGTGGGCAAATAAAAAATGTTTATAACAGCTAATTTCTGAAAAACAGTTACAGCAATCACAATAGTCACAAAAATCATTAGAAAAATGTATTTCTCAAAAAATCACTTTCTACATATTTTTTCTTCATCTTGGATTAGGCATAGTTGTCATGACATGGAAGCTTAAAATATCTGCTGCTGGACTTGGGAAGTTACTGAAAATGAAACATTTAAATAAACAGCTTTTACAAATGTAAGGTATTGCAGCAAGATCATTAAATGCAGCTGAAATCCAGTGCAGAATTTTGAAAGGCACCAGGAAGATAACACTATTGTAAAAATGATGCAATTACATTTTCCCAGGAGGATTCCAAAGACAATTATCCTTGATGATATATTGTACTCATCTATATCTCTCTGACAGGGACCAAACAGTGCTCGCTTGCAACCCTGTGAAGTGGTAAAGCACCATCCACCCCAACTTCTAGAGAGGAAAAATAAGGCACAGTTGGGATAGTGAGAAAAACAGGTATAATAAGTCAGCAGCTAAACTGTGAAAAGAACCAAGCACTTTCTACTCCTAATTTGACATTTGTCACCTAATGAAATACGAAAATATTACTGAAAGGAGACAAGTAAAACAATATAGGTACCAAATAAACACTACATAGTTACTTCATAGTCCATGTCTCCAGGTTCCATTCTCTAAAACTCCTACTGTCATCTCCCCCACGTCTTTCTCTCTGCAGTCAGAAACTGAATAAAGATCTAAGAAACATATTTAACATTCTTCCCATTTCTAATCTTCTATTGAAAAGATTAGCTAGTTGACATCAGTGCAACTTCTTTCAATGCAAACTTCTGTCATAACAGAAGAAAAAAAAAATCATTACATAAGAAAAAAACATCACTGACAAACCAGGAGCCTTTCCATTTTTCTATGTCCTTAATTTTCACATTTCCATTTTCTATTTTTTTCTTTCCCTGTTGAATGTCTGCAAAGAATCTCATCTATTTCTAACATATTACTTACTCTAGTACAGTCACCTCCCTTCTCAACGTTTTTTCATGTGTTTATTATTTTTTTACATGAAATCACATTCTCTGAAAGTCTGTTCCCAAGTTGCTCATTTTCAGGTGATTTTTATCATGCTTCTTGCCAGTAACAGAAAATTGTCTTCCTTATGTTATGTACCAGAGTATGCACTTCATAATTTAAGTTAGTTCATGCAGGGGTCACCTCAAAATTCCTATTGTTTCAATTGGAAGAGAGTCCAGAGCTGATGACACCTCTTCCATATTACTCATGGTTTTGTGATTTGCTGTCATTCTCAAACCCTCCTATTTTAAATTCCCTGCAGGAGCAATTTCTTCCTGCTGTAGCTGCACAGTCTTATGCCATCCTGTACTAAGTAACATTGATAACACTGTTCACCTGGGGAAAAATTTGAGATTTCCTGTCTGGAGGAAAAGCTCTCTAAGACACACAGACAAATTCACTAGACTGCAAACAACTTATATGAAGTCATCTAAAACATACATCACAGAAACAAAAGAAAGCAGAGTTGAGTTCTTTACTATGTTACAGGTCAAACTGAACAGTTACCTTGGCCTTTTCTAGTCCTTGAGAAATACCAGTTGAACACAATATGTTGTAGGGAAAAAAAAACAGGAAGATGTGTGGGATAACTATAAGATCATTCTGTTCAGCCATGAAAATGTTTTTATTTTACTTTTTCTTTTGGTTCAATAATTCTGAAAGTGTCTTCTACCTTAAGACCCTTTGGACACCTCCATGGACAGAATTCCTGATGAATTCCCTATGCATTACTGAGAGCTTTACTGGAGGTGAGAACATGTGCAAAATCAAAAGATATGTAAGCATCCATATGAAAGTGTCAATTGATCTATGACTTTAAACTTCAAAACATACAAACTCTCTTTGTACTCTGGTCAACAGAAACTCTCCCTTTTACAGCTCTTCTTTCCTGAAGCAACCTATCTATGGGGCAGCAAGGCAGGTTATCAGGGCAGCACTTCCTGAAGAATAAAGGCAAATGTTATCTACATTCTCAGACTCTTTGGCATCTCAAACCCTACTACAGGAGAACTAGCAAAAGTAGCTGAACTGCTCTAGTCTGTATCTTACTGCCAAGTTTGGATGCTTCTGCAAATACAATAAAAACCAGTCTTATTGACCATCTGGAATTAATGGAGAATTATTGTGGAAATTCTGCAGTGCAATAAAGGATAATTCAGTTTTAGAAGAATCTTGTCCAACAGCATAAGCCTTTCTCAGTAATCACTCAGATTCATATATAAGGCATATATATGTAATAGGTTGAATCAAGCAGAGTATAGTCCAGAGCTGGGCAAAGGGAAGTTGAAATGCATTCCTTTAGGAAGGGAGTAGAGCCAGAGTATTCAACATATTCAAGTAATAGTATCCTTTTGATTAGTTTGTAGAGACTTGTTATTTACTGACACCAGGTAGAGCTGCCAAGACAGCACTATTGTTTATACGAAGTCGTCATTCGTGTCCCTCACATTTGAGGGCAAAATGGAAATCACAGAATCACAGAATGGTTTGGGTTGGAAGGGACCTTAAAGATCATCTAGTTTCAACTCCTCTGCCATGGGAACAGGTTGATTAAAACCCCAGGGACAGAGTATCCACAATTCTTGGGGAAACCTGTTCCAGTGCCTCACCACCCCCACAGTAAACAATGTCTTCCTAATATTTAATCTAAACCTACCCTCCTTAAGGGCTTAATGCCCTTCCCTTTGGCCTGTCACTTCATGCCCTTGGAAAAGGTTTCTGTCCACCTTTCTTGTAGGCTCCCTACAAGTACTGGAAGGCCTAAATAAGTCTCCCCAGTTGTTAGGATGAACAATTCCAATTCTCTCCAATTTTTCTCACAGGAGAGGTGCTTCATCCCTCCAATCATCTTGGTAGCTCTTCTCTGGACTTCCTCCAACAGGTCAATGTCTTTCCTGTGCTGGGGACCCCACACCTGGATGCAGCACTCTAGAGATAATAAGATGAATTTAGTTCCTGCTGGCTTTTCTGTATTTGCAATACCACTCAGGTGAGTCAGGCTGTGTAAAAAACAATAGAAAAATAGTCAATTAGAATGAGTATGAAGAATATGACGTTTTTTGCTATTTCTCTACTTTTATTTCTAATATTTATTTTAATAGAGTTATGTAAAACTGCTACAAGGGGAAAATGACATACATAAAATGTGTTATTGCTTATATACAGTAAATAATGTCTGGAATTTATCTCACTGGGTGAAAGATAATAACTCATGATAACTCATAATGTCAAAAGAAAATTGTCAGATCAAATTTGAGCTATTTTATATATTTCATAATACATCACAAGGAGGAAAAAGAGATCACAAGTAGAAATCTTCTATAAGAGAAAGTTAATTCTCTCAAACCTGACTGATCAAAACATGTTTAAATTAGAGTGAGATTGTTCTTAATCTCAGGAGACCAGAGGAAGTGAAAGAAAGGAACAATTACTGCTTCCTTATCTAAAATCTATAAAACTTTCCTTTTATGCTTTTATATTTTTTGTGTTAAAAACTATGTGAAGCACACCAAGCAGAAAAGCTATAGAATCACTTCCTTGGTTAAATCCATTTTATAAAGTTTGTCAGCTGAATCACTAGAATCAAGAGGGGCAAAACTTCAAACCTGACCTTTATGCTTTACACAAATTGTCCTTGTCCCATCATTTATCTCTCTTTAATGAATAAACGTGTATGCTGGCATACAGGTACTAATTATCAGAGAAAACAGCGAGGTTCTAGAACAATATTAAATACAGAAGTGCCATAAGCCCCCTAAAAAACTACTTCTTGAAATGGCAGTGGCCAGCAGCAAGCACCCTCCATCCTTTTAGTTTCAAGTTCTCATTTGTTCACATCTAGCATATCTACCACACTTCAGATATTTTTCAGTCTGGCATAGAGCTCTGAATAGAATATGGTTCCCACTTAACAAGGAGCATTACATTAGAATAAATTCTGTGTAGCATATTAGTGTTTATAGCTGTTGATTTCTTGAATAAATGCTTTTCACTTAAGACTATGATTCTGTTCTACACAATAGTCCAAAATGTAATATTAAACAATAAATATGTCTACAGACCACCTACAGTTCTCTGTGGTATACTCTACTTTTTTTTCTTATATGTATATAAGAAATATATATATATATTATATATATATTTATAAGAAAGATATATATATCTTTCCTATAGCTAATGAAAATTCTAGGTTAAAAAAACACCCCAAACAGAATATTTTCTAGAAGTCAGATAAGAGAAAACTAGTTCCAACCAATTTTATTTGTTCTATAAACCTTTTCCAGTTCCTTGTGCTGTGCACTTAGACCCTCACTGAGTGAAAAATTCTGAGTTTGCCACAAATGTCCCTTACTACATAAGGATCTCAGATCCCATTCTGAGAGACTGCAAAATATTTTGTCCTTTCATTTTATAATTGTCTTCTGAACTTTGACGCTGCATTCACATGACAGCTTCCTATTTAGGTATTGAACTGGCAACTCTGTGTCTATGAAACATTTTTTAATTATCAGAGGCAAAATATGTAAATTTTAGATGTTAGTTTAATTTAATAGATTGATATGACTTTGATTCAAGAGGCACCTGTCTTTGATCAATATAAATGACAATAATGTCTTAACATATTTTGATTTTCATATTGTGTTTATTTAAGAGACTAATGAAATGATTCTAAATTGACTTTGACATTCTGCCAAAAGCCAGAAAGCCTAGAAACAGGACAAGGCATAAGCTATTGAGTGAACTAGTGGGTCAGACACAGAGCAGTCACATAATTGGACACAGTGAGCCTTGTGGGTCCTTTCCAACTCAGGATATTCTATGATTCTATGATTCTAATCACTTTCCAATGCCTGAGAGGAGGCTGTGAGCCCATGGGAAGCCTGTGTTGGAACAGACTCCTGGCAGGGCACTACAGACCTGTGGGAGAGGAGCCCTGGAGCAGGTTTCCAGATAGGACCTGTGACCCTGCAGGAGACCTAGAGTGAAGCAGGCTGTGCCTGAAGGACTGTACCCTAGGAAAGACTGACCCACTTGCAGCAGTTTGTGGAGAACTGTCTCCTGAAGAAGGGACCCTACCCTGGAGAAAAAGACCCCTCTCCTTGATCAACAGGTAATGAACTGACCATAACCCCCACTCTCTGTCTTCCTGTGACACTGCAGGGAAGACAGTAGAGCTGGGGAAGGAGGGAGGGAGGTATATTTAACATTTCTTTTACTTCTCATTATCCTGATTTATTTTTGTTACTAAAAAATTCAATTAATATCCCAAATATGAATCTTTTCTGCCCATGTCCATATTTGGTAATATAAAAGATTTCTCCCAGACAGCTCATGATCCCTTTGTTACATTTATCTCTCCAGTTCAGTTAGGGAGAGGAATGAGAGAGCAGCTTCGGAGGGTGCCTGGTATCCAACCAGGATCAACCCACTACAATATCCCAGGTTCCTGAGGCTGGAGATTTTTCACAGTGTATCATAATCTCAAATTTCAAGAAGAAAAATAGCTATAGGAAATACCAACTTGGAGGAGATTATTTTTTCTTGAGAATGTAGAAAACATACTTCATTAAATAAGAAGTTCAGTCACACTCAATTTTCCTCTTGAAGAACTTACTAAAAAAATTAAAAAAGAAAAAGCAGTTTTACCATAATATTTGTTGCCCCACGTGTCCTAAGTGAAGCCTTTGAGCAACCAAGTAATAATAGGCTTTGTTAATAGGCTTTGTCTAGAAGGGTGATGATGTCATAATTAATGTAATTTTTACAATTTTGATCCCAATTGTCTGAAGAGCATATGCTGTAGCCTTTCACATGTACAGCCACAGCAAAATAAATTTCTTTACAACACAGAGGAACTGCTGTCTAGCTACATGCACAGCTTGTGCTGGTCCATTTGTAAATATTGGTTCATTCTTAACAAATTTTGAGGTCTTGTGCAAGAGACAAAAAAAAATTCTTCTTTCAAAACATCTGAATTCAACTGATTTGTGTTGGGAAAAACCTTGTAAATATAATCTTAGTTCTTCCTCAATGTGCTGGATAATTGCAGTGTGTTCCCCTCCCCGTGAAATGAATATAATCAGCATCTGAATATTTTCCTGTGCTTTTATTAGTAATATTAAATAAAATAAACCTCAGAGCTCATATTCCAAAACTTATTTAAGAATATTAAACGGTACTTGTGTCCATTAAGGACTGATCTGGGTGATATTATGGTGCTTATATTTGTTATCACTGTATGAAAATTATTATAGTAATAAACCCACATAGTTTTCCAAGTGATTCCATTTAATCTCAGCAAAAACAAATAACTTGTCATGCAGAGTACTTTACATTATTAATCCACTGCCAATAGATAGCCAGAAAATTCATAACTGTCATTCCTCATTTACTCCTTCATGCAGACTGATCTGAATACCCTGCTTGGAAAACTGGCATTAGGTGAGCCCCAGCAGACCTGGAGGATTACTGTGAAGGCATTCAGGTGCTCAGAGCATTTGAGAGCATTATCCTAAAAAGATGTTTATAACTCTGCAATGAGAACAGGGATGACAGTTCAATGACTGGGTGTAAAGAGTGTCATGAATAAACAATAGGCTGGTACAACAATTTCACAGATATCATTATTCTCATTTTATAGGCAGACAAAGTAAGGCATGGCTTCTTACATTTTTTTGGTCTTGTATTTTGTAGCAACTCTGAACTACAATAGTAGCTTTCTACACTCAAAAGTGGAAGTTGTGTGTCCAGTAGAGTGATATGTAGATTTGAATACTGGAATATTATTAAAAAGAAGTTTTGTTACTGTCATATTCTTCCGTGCCCAAAGATACTTAATTTTTATAAACCCATATGCTTGAATTGTTCTATACTGTACCACTAAGAATTTGGGAGTCACTACCTAGTGCTGTATTGATCACTTGTCTGATAAATGCATCTAAAATACTGGCAAGAATTCTGTCATATAAATAGAATCAAAGTTTGTTGTATTATCACTATCTACATTTAATTCAGGATGGCATTTTCACATTAGCATGCTCTAAAAGACACCTCACCTATTATGTGATGAAGAAAGTTTTAAAGAAAATACTTGTGTCATTTCTGATCCAAAGCCTATGGGCAGCTATAGCCTGATTTAAGCTGAAGAATATATTTGAACAGTACAGTTTTTCACAGCTTTACACTTGCAATAATAAACCATACCTTTTGCAGTATATGAAAGTGTGGCGTTCATTTTGCATCTCATTATATAGAAGAGTGTTGGAACTCAAAATGTCCCTCAGACATTTTTGGAGGTTCCAGGCCCTGGTCGGAGGCATTTGAGACCCTAGCAGGCAGCTGGAAACAGCTGTGATTTTGAGTTTGAGCCATGGAATGATTTACCAACTTTGCAGGTGGAACAAGAAGTCACAAAAGTTTAGATAGTATAGGAGAAGTAATTAAAAAGTAGAGGGAAGAATTTTTTGGTATTGTACAAGGGGGTTTTAACACCTGTACAGGGGCATTTTTACTTTGTACATGGGGGTCAAAAGTTTTAAGATGGAGGAATGTAGGCCAGTCCTGTTCCTCCTCTTTCATCTTCCTTACCTCCATGTTCTTGATGATGTTGGCACTTATGGATTGGTTTAGAGTAGAAAAGCGCCCTTTAATATACGTAGTAGGTTCTGGGGAAAAACTGCAAACATGTATGATGTAATGTACCATATAAAAGATAGCAGCAGCCCTGGGCGGGGAGGAAAAAAGAAGACACCAGACAGAGAGGGTGTCAGGGTGTGTGTGCCTCTGCCTGGGCTGCTGAGCAAATCGCCACAGCCCGCGAAGACAATCTTTTAGATAACTAGCAATAAACTGCCTTGAGACCAAACAACAAGAGGCTGAAGAATCTTTCTTTGGAAGCACGGGTTGGAGGAGAGACATTACCACCACATGGCACCCCTGAACCAGGCCAGGGTTCCAACAGAAGAGTAGAGCAAGATTCTCTCCAAAGGCTGTCCCTAAGAAGGTTCTGAAGAAAGTGAGTTTTTGACAAGAAAGAACTTGCTTAAGGTCATGTGTCACCACACCAGCAGAGACAGCATGGGAGCATTAAGACTTTCTCCCCAGTACCTCATTCTAACCAGTGGATTATAGTCCCAAATTTCTGCAAGTCAGTTGGTTCCTCTCTGTCACAAAGACTTCCATCCTTTTATGGACTGCTATCTCATTCCTACACTAAAAAGAATGGTTAGAGTAGAGTTAGTAATTGGAATTTATGACTTGTGTACCCTATTTTACCACTTTTCCAAAGACTCATTAAATCTCTTTTATGTGTATTTTTCCCTGCCTCATACTTTCATTAACTGGAATAAAAGGGAATAAAGTCCCATTTACAACACCACTGCAACCATGCAGGATCCTTGCTTGACTGATGTTCTTCTAATGAATTATATTTATTGTAAATAAGTAGCAAAAACCAGCCCAAGGTCTTCACCATTAATTTTTCATTAATGAAATGCACCACTTAGCTTGTTTGACACTTAAGTGTTTCCCATAAATTTAAAATAGAGGTCACCATAAGGAAAGCATTTGAAAGTGTCATTGAGGGAACAAGATAATGAACTATTCACCCTTCCCCAAGCACTTCTAAATTCACAGGCTAGTCAGTTGTAAAATTTGAAAACGAGTAATATTTTAATTCTTAAAGTAGATGCCAAGATTTAATGAAAAAAATAAGTACTGTAATAAGTGAGCTTTTGCTTAGGGGCTTTTTCTTCTCTTCTGCTTTCTGCTTTTCTCTCCTTTTACATACTATGGCAGGAAAATTCTTATGCTTTACTTAGCCTAGTATGTCATGAAAAAATAATAACACCTATATAAGAGAGGAGTAAAGGATAGAGTGGGCTTGGGGTTAGCCTGTAACATCCTGCTTTGTCTGATTGCAATTGATGGTGGGGCTGGTGAGGCCATTGCTAATAGGAAATTCCATGTTCCAGACAGAGGAAAGCTCAGTCATAAGCTTTGACACTGCTTTCTCACAGGAAATCTCTGGAATACAGGCCTTGATCCAGGCATCATTTTCTGCTAGTCAGCTACACAATGCTTAACTTCTCCTAGCTTTTCCTAGCTCTATCACTCAGGTCACTTAATGATGTAGTTACAATACTACAGTTAGGCAAAAGATTTGAATTGCCACCCTCTGGGCCTGAAACTAAAGCTGAAACATTTATATTTCCCTCCAGATCAAAATTTATGTGAGCAGACGTGAAAAAAACCAAAAACCTACAGCAAAACAAAAATCCCCCAAAAAAGCAACAAAACCAACCAACCAAACAAACAAACAAAAGACAAAAAAAAAAGCAACAAGGAGGATAACACAAGTAACCAGTAACCCTATTTTGGGCAGAAATTATGCTACCTACCCTGAAAGCCTGTCTGCTTATCAAGCCCATTGTGAAGGTTGGCCTGTCAGAGTACAGTCTGAGGCAAGATTTGTGCTGTGCTTGCAGCAACCTGGTGCTGAAGTAATGATGCAGAGATTGGCCCCAGGAGGCAGAGGGGACCATTTCACTGGGTTGTTTCCTATTTTCACTAAGGATCTGGCTTTGGCACAAAGTAAATATGTGGATGAAGCCAAAAAAAACCATGGTCCTTCCTGTGGATTTTCTTTCAAAAAACCCCCAAAACATCAAAACCAACAAAATAGAGAAATATATAGAATACAACAGTTCAATTGTAAGGGCTCCACAAGAGCCTTTACTCTCCTATCAAATAAATGTTTCCCAGTGTGTTGACTGAACCTACCCTTTCATAGCTTTGACCCATTCCCACGCATGTTGCTGAAGGATACCAGGGAGCAGAGCTCAGCACCCCCCAGAGCACAGTGAATTTGTCCCTCAGCCTGCTTTCCTCCCAAGTAGACAAGCCCAGTGTACCCAGCTGCATCTCACAGGGCATTCCTTCAGTCCTGTCACCAGCTTTGTTGCCCTTCTCTGAACACATTCAAAGACCTCCACATCCTTTTTAAACTGTGGGTTGCAGAACTGCACAGAGTACTTGAGGTGAGGCTGCACCAGTGCTGCAAGCTGTGGGATGATCACGTCTTCTGGCCACCTGGTTACATTGTGTGGGCATTTTTTCCAGCACTTTGGAAATGTCAAATTTTCAATGTAAATAGAAATCTGAGGTGTCCTTTATATTGCCTTGTATAGCTACTGGATTGAAGAGGCACTGAATTTTTGGAAGCATTCATCATCAAGAGTTGTGAAATTGAGACTTTAAAACGCTTGAAAGATTATGTACTCTTAATCACTTACTAATTTGTGTGAAGAATGATGTTGTTTAAAACATCCTAATGAACTCCAGCCTACATAAAACCTCTAGACCACTTTCTTAGCTTTTCTTATATTCTCAAAATCTTCAATCCCTAAGCAAAACATGTTTTGCATTGCTGCTGAGCATTTGTCATTTTTTTCTCATCTTCCATCCAAGAGAATTCCATATTGTTGCATATTTTAATTGTTTTGATATTTAAGAATACTGAGAATAATTCCTTAAGTGTATCAGATACCACATGACCTATTAATGAAGGAAAGAATTTTGATGAAGCCTTATCCAACTCTGATCAGTTCATGTGGTTTACTTCAGGTTTATTTGAAAGAATTGCAGTTCAAACATCATTAATACATTTTTTTTCTACAATCTGAAGCTGCTACTTTCTTTTTAGGTGTGTGAAATATTAAGAGAGAAAAAAACTGAGAAAAAAAATGTGTTCTCACTCAAAGTTTTCTAGGCATTTTGTCATCCTCAGTAAATGTAACACTGTGCAAAGGCAGAAATAATTAGCAACTAAAATCTAATGTATTGAGAAATCTGTGTGTACAAGAAGGATCACAGGCACAAAAAATCGGGATGCTGCTTTTGCCACAAGAGTAAGATAGTAGAAGTGCAGTCAGCTCTCTGGAGAGGCCTAAATTCTACCTAACAGTGAAGTCTGAAATATAAGGGCATGACAATATACATAGAAATACAATAGGAATGTTTGTGTCTCACATTTAGTTGTCACAAATGAATCTATCTTAGGCTCTTTTTAAAAAATAATTGAGATACATTAAAATTTGTCAGTCATTTCAGTGGCCCTTGCAAAAGCAACTCCTTGTTCATGGCACATTTTCTTTGGACAGGTGTCCACCAGCACAGAAATGTCAGAATTGTGACTGTTAATCAGTTCTCTTTTCAAGAATCTTAGAAATACATGCATGAGGCAAGACCTCAAATAAAAGCATTGTCACTTTCAGCCTTTCAAAGCAGGATTTTGGCTTTCTGATACCTTGGATGGTGGTAACATAGTCTTTGCTCGCTCTCTTTCTTTTAGGGTTAATAAATACAAGTTCATAGCCCTAAGGGGTACAGCAATAAATTCTGAAGGCTGTGTAGAGATGGTAATAACTATTACACCTTTCACACTCACTGTAAATACATAGCAGGACAATGGAGGCCAATCATCATTAACATCATCTGCCAGTCGGCCAGTTCTGTGTGTGAAATGGGCAGGTACATCTTGGCCTTCCTGTGTGCTGAACAGGTGAATCCATAAAAAAGAGAGAGCACAGCTGCAGCCAGCACTAATTGGTTCCCTTGTTGACTCTTTTAGTAAAGACAATAACCAATGAGCAAGAATGAGTGCTGGACTTCCTAAATACAGCTGCCTGCTAAGGTTTAGTTATGAACAACAGATACTGAACATACAGAAACAATCTGCCCTGCTACTTTCTGTGCTGATTCTCCTCTGATTGTAAACCAAGCACTCCCCTCTTTTGGGCTGCCCTCATTGACATCAAAGCATTTAAAACTGAAGTCACAAGATTGGAGCACTGGTATGTCTCTTGAGGTTAATAAGTAGGGACATGGTGATATTGGTAGTATGCAGCAATGAAGAACAAAAAGCTTAAGTCACACCTTAATGCAACTTCAGATAAAAAAAGAGTAATACTTCATATTTTAAGTACATATTCTGCCTTTTTCCATTTACCTCAGAGCTTTATTATAAATCTTTCATTAGTGCATGAATGTCTGTTTACATCATTCTAAATTTGCATCTCTTAAAACTAATATTACCTTGGTAAAACTTGCCATACAAATCACAGTATTCTTTCTCACAGTTCACTGCACAGACTTGCAGAGACAAGAGAGCTATTTCTTGTGGAAATCCTCATAGTAATTTATTTAAAGCTGATGAGACTTAGTCTGCATATTTGACAGAAGACTACAGAGCAACAGATTACTTCAGCAAATGCAATTGGTGATGAATCCTTGCGTATGCATTCTCCAGCAAAGTGTGTAAACGTAGAGGTAAAGATGGCTGTCATACAATAGTAGTTGGCAATTTTCATATAGACTGGTAGTTTCTTCAGTCTCACTAACTGATACAGAAGAAAAGAGCAGCTGAGGTACAAAAGTCTTCCCCTTGAGTTGTTTGCTGGGTGCAAACAACATCACCACTCTGTAACACAGTTTAATACTAGGTGGTAAACCACTTGGGTGAGGTTTCACCAGCTTTAGCATTCATTTCCCCTTAAAATACCCTAACTCAAATCAAATGACAAAAGAAAACCAAACTTCCTTGGTTTACTTTCTCCTTCCCAAAGTGGGTCATATATTAACTAGGATGGCCTGCGCTGGTAAAGCAGAAAAATTGTTTAAAGCTGACATGTTCACAAGTTATTTATAAAGCAGGTCTAAAGTAAGACATAAGCAGCTGCTTTATACAGAAGGGAATTTTCTCTATTAGTTTATGGTGCTGATACACTGTTTTAGCCTTTTCTCATTTGTGAGGAAAGAACTTCCATCTTCAAGGCATTCAATTCAACATCCTTCTGCCAATTTCATACTCACCACCACCAAAAGATACATATTCTACATTAAAAATGAAGGGTTATACCCCAGAGATTTGGGAACAATGTGGAGGAGCTGAAAGTTAGGGAGTGCATCCCTCAGCACCACTTTAAACCTAAAGAATAAGGTTTATACTCTGGAACTTCTTACACTGAAATGAGGACTATTTGCATGTTATAGTGGATCATGCATCAAAGCAGCTGACAATGTCTGTGAAAGCTGGAGGGATTACCCTTACTACTTGAAAGCAATAGGCTGACTACAAAGAGGGAAAAGAAAAGCATTGACAGAGCTGAGAGACAAGATCTGAGTCTAAACATAAAATTCTTTAGCCTACAGACTTCATTGAAACAAGCCTCTTCCTCAGTAAGGTACAAAAGGCAGACAACAATAAGAGCATCACTGGAAGGAGAGCCACTGCATACACTTTAATGAAATTCAATTCATTCTGTAATTGGGTCACATTAGTAAAAATTAATGCAAATTTATGTCCTTACAATGTGTTACACAGTAATGAATGCCTAATAAATCAGCTTTGAAAAACAATGGGTTTATATTCTCACCCCAAACCTCTGTCCTGTCATTAACCAACCCTACAATTGCCCTGAGGAAGTATGGTATCAACTATCTACAGCACACATGCAACAGAAATCAGGATGTAGCTTAAAACTTGTTACCTTTTTAATTAAGAGTTTATGTCCTCACCTCCTCCCATCAATGCAGACAGGTCAAATTAAAACAAGATGAGTACTTAAGAAATCAGTGCTTTGGGGTGCTGATGTTATTAGCAGAAAACTCCACTGGAAAGCCAGGCATGATGCGGATTCCAGTAACACAACATTGTAAAAAGAAGCTCCAGTCACACCATCTTTTAAAAAAAGGAAGAAAACACTTAGAGGCCTTTTAAAATTATTTTATTTTAACAACAAGAGAGAAATCCATTTCCTCTAGACTTTGGAATGTAGGTCTCAAGAAGTAGAAAGTCTTTTCTATGATGAAATTACTTATAGGAATGTATGTCAATTTAACAGGATTAAAAGCACTTAATGTGGAAGTCTCCTGCTCTGCCGTGCTTGCAGATAGAAGCTGAATTATGTGTTTAGATTTCACAGAAGCACAAAATATTCTGAGCTGGAAGAGATTCACAATGATCATCGAGCCCAACTCTTAAGGGAATGGCCCACATGGAGATCAAACCCATGACCCTGGTGTTATTAGCACCATGCTCTAATCAGCTGAGCTAAAATTTAGTCCAGTCAAGACCTCTACTTCTTGGAAGGTTCCAGTCTTTTCATTAGAACTCTACTTTCAGAAAAAAATTACAATCATTTAGGTTGAAAAAGACCTCCAAGATCATGGAGTCCAACCTTTGTCCAATCACCCCTTTGTGAACTAGTCCATAACATGAAGTGCCACCGCCAGTCATTTCTTGAACATCTCATGAGATGGTGACTCAACCATCTTCAGAAAATCTCCTGAGGATTCCCCAGAAAATTCCCAATGCTGACTCAAAAGAAATTAAGTGTGTATTTCAAGACACACTTGCATTAGATTTGGGTAAAAAGAGATCTAAATCACAATTGCTATTCCTTTGGGAGTTTCATCTGGGAGACTCGGGCTAATACAATGAAATTCTAGTCACATGAAAAGAACATGGAGAGTAAGATTGTCAAAAACTTTTACCCTTTCTTGGAATTTAGAGGAGCCAGTTCTCTCTAGCTGCAGTCATTTTTCTTAAAGGAAGGTTAGTCCTGCTGCTGCAACACTTGCAGAAGTGGATGGTAGAGGATTAGTAGCATGCTTCTGTGCTGTTAATGTGAAATGAGTTCTTCATGCACTACTCTGCGTTCATTTCTCAATCTATACAATATGAACTTCACTAAATCACAGGAATCACTGTTACCCCAAATTTGCAGTGTAAATAAATATTTACACAGCTAATTTATCTTGCCATAAACTGTATGATTGCAATACATATTTTCCAGTGTTCCAGCAGAGTAACATCCAAGCAAGGTCTTGGGGTCATGTTCTTTACTCTAGCTCTGACTTGCTGTGTCACTGCGGGGTAATCTTTTAACCTTTCTGTGCTGTGTTTAATCTAAATGTAAAATGAACTGATATTATAAACTTCCCTGAAGCGTTTCCATCCCAAGTGTGTTGTAAGGCTTAATTAATTCGTGTCTGTGAGGCACTTCATACGAAAGTTCTTCATGTGAAAGACAATGTATACCAAGGTACTATGATTGCTTATCATGTTTATTAATGCTTAATAGAACTAGAAAATCATTTTCAAAGGCATTCTCACAGGAAACTCTCTAGATCACCTAGAGAGGTGCTAACGCCAAGGGGTTTTACTGTTTAAGGGCAGCTTTTCCAGAAAGAAGGATGCTTTGAATTCAGTTGTGTTTCAGAGTACGGAGATGGACTGCTGCATGTACCATGCAGACTTTGGAAAGGATTAAACATAATAAAAAACAGCTACTGCCAGGGACTAGATGATCTTTAAGGTTCCTTCCAACCCAAGACATTCTGTGATGATTCTATGAGTAATCTGGCCCAACTTCTTGGACAGCTTTCATGATTCTCTCTCCATGCTTAGATGTTTTCTTATGTCATTGCTAGTAATCTTCTATTTGCCTCCCCAGCTAGTCACTGAGTTAACATGGCTTTTTGTCTCTGGCTGGAAGAGATGGTCTGGACTGTCCACCAGACAAAGATTTTACTGTCCATCAGAGAAATATTTTGTATCCCTACAGAAAAACTCCATGGTATATTTTTATGAATGACTGCACAAAATCTACCACAATTTATAAGAGGTTCATAGGCTCCCTCAAATCATCTCAGCCCTATCATAATATCTTCAGATAGCAGATACACAAAACTTCCATTACTGAGCTTTCTGCTCCTAATCTTTTCTATGGATCATATAATTTTATTCAGGGCAGTAAACAAACTTAGAAGAACTAAGAATATTAAAGTACATAAAATTAGGTCATAAACTATGTAGTACCACAATGGCAGGCTGCAGTTCTATTCACTGAAGAATCAGAGATTTAAACCTGTAATAATTCTGTTCTGTTGTATATATTGATTTAAAAAATGTTTTTTGCATTAAATATTCACAGATATCTGTAGACATATTCTAGAGCTATAGAAAACTTTAATGAGTTTATGCATTTTTATAAGAATTGTAATACATACAATACTCCCTTTTGTCTAAATGATGTCATTACATTAAGCATTTAAGAAAAAGACAACAGCACCAAGGAAGGAAAAAAAAAACTATGTTGTTCTGAACAAAAATATTTGGTCTCACAAATATGGAGTCACCGAGCATCTCAATGGCTTTGTTCTTTTATTTTGGAATAAATGAGACCTCAAATGTGAGCAAATGTTTAGTCCGTAGTAATTAGGTCAGGTGAGATTTGGAAGAAATGGAAAGCCTCCTAGAACTATCACCATTGTGTCTATTTCACCTAAAATTGATATGACTTTGCTCCAACAAGTTAATGAGCATTTCAGCTACTACTTCATTATGAACAAACTCATTATTTTCAATTATATATGATTTGATTAAAATCTCCCCAAAATTATCTACATTTATTAGCAAATCATTAATATGACAAATACTTTCAAACTGTTTTAGGCAAGCTAATACTACTTGGTTTTCATATAGCATTTTGCTAAGTTTTTAATGGTGATATTTATTTGTGTTTTTACCAAAATAGGATACATATTTTCTATGTTAAAGGGACTATGTATCTGTAGTCATTAAACAAACAGTACCAACAACTGAGCCCCCACAAAATACACAGATGTGCAGACTGTCCAATGGACACCGTCACAAGCTGGCAGCCAGTGATGTGCCAGTGCCTGAGTCATGAAAGAAGCCAGGAATCCTGGTCTGCAATTCCTTCTCCAAGCACACACAAAATTACTCCTGGCAAATCCTTAAACGTCTTTTGAAGGTCACTGCTTCTAATGTCACCCAATTATTGTATTAATATGGGTTTATTTATATGATTGCTTCCTTTGTGGTATTCAAACATAGCCTAGATTAAACACAAGAATTTATATAGTAGTTAAATATACAGCATTAGCATTGTATGACCCATGAATATGACATTTTTTAATGGAATTGCACAATCACACTTCAGAGCTGCTAGAAATAGTACAGTAGCCCCTATAGAAAGGGAAAAGCAGCGTTCTGTTAAGTTTAAGGTTTCAATTAAATATTTTGTGTTTGAGAAATCTGTAAAATGAAAGGGTTTCCCCTTCCATGGGATAACAATTTGATCTCCTGTGACCATCCAAACTCCTGCTCTGTACTGCAATATTTCACATCAATAATTTCACAATATTTCACAGAGGAGGCATTAAAGACCTTTTGATCCCTGTGTCAAATCAAAACTCTTGTGTTGTATTCTGGGCTCCTGTTCCTTAGGCTAAACTGATTAATTCCCATCCTTCAATTGCAAAAAAAAAGTTAGCTCAAGACTCAAGATAAGAATTGACATTAATAGAAAAGATATTTTGCCATTAAAGTAGATAGTCAGAATCAGCTGACATTCTGTAAGTGCTCTGAGATGTTCAAATGAAAGTTGTCAGCACTAATACCAAGTATGAGCTGTATTACTATTAATGCCATCTAACAAAAATTGCTGTTTTAAGAAAGGGGTTTTGCTATTTTTACAGTTAAGCCACTAACAATTGGCTAGGAGAGACAAAGCTAATGGTATAATAAATGATTCAAAGAATTACTAGAAAATAATGCCACTGAGAGGTTTAGAGGACATCTTTAACCATAAGAGATCCACCTACACACAATTTCTAAATATTTATAACAACACAAGAAGGAAATTAATGCAATGTAAATCCCTGCAGAATATTTATTTTGCTGGAAATTATTATACTGGAATAAGAAATTCTAATTTGCTTATGTGAATATATGAAAATTAAAGCATTAATTATTCATACAAATAAAATAAGAAAATTAATATAGGCTTTATATTACAGTTCCAATATAATATAACCTGATCCCCTCCTCCGTGGACATGAAACCTGCTGCTTTACCAGCTGTGCAAAAGTGACATACAAAAGTAGGATATTTTCAGGATGTGAAAATTTTCTCAATACAGGATTTGGATACAAGGTTTCAAGAGTCCAGGTCTGTTCAATTCATTTTGTATGTACTAATGTTCAAAGCAAACTGCAACCCTTTCTTCTAGTTCTCATCTTATCCTGCTAGTTCAAGGTTTATTTGAAAAGACTGACCCCAAACACATCACTTCAGAAGAAATCAAGATTTGCAATATTACCAAAGCTTGAGGTTTTTCCACAGCCTTCAGCAGCATTTCTTGTTAAGCTGCAGCATCTGGTAAATCTGTAATTGCATGTGAAACTTCAGGTTTAAAGGGAAAAAAAAAGACTTCAAGGATAAATGTGGAGGGAGAGGGAGAGGGAGAGGGAGAGGGAGAGGGAGAGGGAGAGGGAGAGGGAGAGGGAGAGGGGAGGAGAGGAGAGGAGTTATTGTCTTAAATGGTTGATGGCTAACACCTGCCTGGTTCTGTTACAGCAGCTGCCTTCAGCTGGAAAGATTACCAACAATGACTGCAATGAGAAGACATCACTGTACAGACTGGTCACTCCCTCTTGCATCTGCAAATGCTGGCCAGCACTGCTATCATGAGAGATGCTCCATCACACCTCAGCTGCCTCCCATCTGCTATAAACGCTACATAGCAGCATTAGCATGAAGCTTCCTCAGCACTCAGCTTAAAGTTTTCCAATTTCTTTTTTTTTTCATACTAGATATTTTAATGTTTTCTGGTGGACAGATGTAGACTTTCACAAAGGATTAGTGTAAGAGCAGGTTTCCTTTTCTAGATTGGGTTGGCCATCCCAATAGCATTGTTGTTTAAGCTGGCTCCAGTAACCTCTGCTTTTCTTCTTGTCCTTGAATTATCCTTCAGGTAACAGTGCTAAAAACATTTATGTAATCAAGTAGCAAGGAAGCAGGAAGTCTGGTCCAGCTGATAGGTAACCTAGGAGAAAATAATCATTATACTCTTACTAGTGATACTCATTTGCAAGTGAACCAGTTCTCCAGCCCGGTTCACAGAATAACCAGCACAGGGCCAGTAGCACACAGCAGATTAATAAACCAGAGGTATGGCTGAAAAGCAGTTCATTAGACTGCCCTCTTGCTTGAAAGGTTGCAATCAGGAAGTCACAGTGTACACATTAATACAATGCCTTCTAATATGGAATAGTCAAAATCTCAAGGAACAAATATCCAGTTGCACTTTTTGACATTCATGCCATATGCATCCATAGCATTGATGCTTGAGACAACACAGAAAACAATATGCTTGACTTAAACACTTCTTGTTATTCACTGTGTACTCCCTGCTTAGTAAGAAAAAAGAGTGGGGAGAGACAGCAAAAAAAAAAAAAAATCATACTAGCTTTTGTTCTGTTTTTTTTTTTGCAGGGGATTATAAAATTATTTTACCCTATGCACTGGGGATTTCATCTCAGGCAGCTGTACATTTTCACCTGCATTAAAACATTAATGGGTTCTTAACAATTTAAGACCAGAATTCTGGTCCCTCTGTAAATACAGGGAATTAAATTCTATTCTGTTGTGGTGCTGCATGCTGAGTAAATCTCCAAGTAGTTGAGCTGTTAATTTTTTTGTCTTGTATATCTTGCCTCTACTAAACCAATTTTTTCAATCATGCTGACCAGTCACCTGCTGCCTGCACTCTGAGGTGTCTTGCTTGCCATGGATGGTGATCCCTCTGTTAGACTTTGCTCATAGCATTTCTAACAGTGGGGTACATTTCCCTTTGTGGTATTTTTACTTGCTTCTAGAAAGACATTTGAAATCACTGGATGAACATTTTCCAGCTTTCTGCCAGGTTCCCTCCAGCCCTCTTGTACTCCAAGATGAAAAGGAACTTATTGGGAAAACCTTATAAGATTGGATAGAGACAAAACACTCCCTCTGACCTAACCTGTGAATTTTAAAAGACATAGTGCTACCTGCTATGACATTTTTTTTCAAATGCACTTTAGACCAGACCATGAAAAGAAATATACGTTTGTACCAGTGGAGACAGTTCCTTATTTTGAGCCAGAAACATTTCCATGCAAATAGGCAGAGCTAAATGAAATTAAAACTAGGCTAACAGGGTGAAATTATCCTGAGAAAAGCAGTGACAAAAATACAAGGGTTAACCTTTTCTCATTTTCTACATTCTTATAGAGCTCTTGACACCACCAATGAATTTAGCAAAATGTCACTGTGACAAGAAAGAAAATAAAAACAAGAAAATTTTCACCCACATTCTTGAAACTCAACCACTAACACAAATATCTGAGCACTGAGAAGGACATGAATCACAAAAGTTATACAGCTATAGAAGTGACAGGTGTCTGTAATTGGTGGCATCCCTCACTGGTCATCAAATGGACAAAATTCATTGTATTCCCCCAGGAAATACTAAAACTCAGTAACCAAAGTACAAAATATGTAACTGGCATTATTTTAGTCTCTGAAATAGCTAAATAACTTTTTAAAGCTCAAGTTTTATACAAGGTTTGCTTAATAAAGGAGACATAACCATCACTATCTCACACAAACAGCCCAGTATTTAAATCTTTTACTTGTCAGACTACAGCTTTTCTCAGTAGTTAAAACAAATTCATAAGCCTATCCCTGTTTTCTAAGCATGCGTTTAGCCACAGATTTCCAGGTATTACACATAAAGTTCAGCTCACACATAAATATGTGATTTTCTAGAAATTCAGTCCTACTACAAACCAGTGCCCCACTTCTGCTGATCTCTTCATTTGTCACTTTCTTGCATCAGGTCTATTTATGATCCATTGCTAGAAACTCATCAGTATCCTCTCCTTAAAATTGCTAACTGTATATGATTAGACCTTTTTCAAGGAATTCCCCCTGTAATGTTGTGCTGAACTTTATCAAAGTCTAGCTCAGGTATAGCTGATCAATCAGTGAAGCTGCTGCTGTTCTACCATCCCATTGTACCCCTTGCAAGGATACAACTTGATAAAACTTCCATTAGTCTAATCTTTCAATGCTCAGTGCCAAAAACAGTATGTCATTCCTCTCCTTTACATACCCTTGGACAACTTCAAACAAAGTCTCTCCCTACATGATCTGTCCATCTGTACATTTACTCAATAATGCATATAAGTGTGTGGGGTCTCCAGATAATGGTATTTCACATCTAATTTCTAAGGAATGTAAATTTCCATCAAGTGATACACAAACTGCATGTAAATCAAATTCCATGTCTATACAGGCTTGAATGTACCTATTTATGAATATGCAGGCACATTCCTTATCAGATAGGGAGTGTGTTTATGTGTATATATTTTCTTCCTCCTTGTTCTTTTTTGCATAAAGTAGATGAGATCCAGTTTTTTCCAGAGCAGACATTTTTTTTTTTCCAAGGTACAACAGCAGCCTAGAGCTAGATGATAAAACTTTGCCTGCCATCCATATAAAGCAACTGCTGTTTGAGTGCTCTGGATTTCATGTTTTTGTGTTGCACAAGCATAAAGCTGAAATCCCAGGCAGGGTGATAAATGTTAACAATTTATTCAGGGTTTGAAAACACTGAGAATCAGCTCTCTCCCTTGGTCTGCTTTCACTCAGACATTTAACAGTAGAAATGGCTATCAGATCCCCTTGTCTAACCTTCTGTGTAATACATGCCCTAAAATTTTACCATCACCTGTGTATTGAGTTGGCTTTTTTTTTATTTTTAAATGAAATATATCTTCTAAAAATATGTTTTGTATTGCTCTATCTTTATTCAGAGGCTTCAAGTAATAAGGACTCCATATCCCTTAATATTTTTTCCAATGGTTAATCAATCTCACTCTTAGAAATGAGGTACTGATTCTTAATTTTAATTTCTTTCGATGAAAAATCCAGCTATTCATTTTCTTCATGTCTTTCCCTGCTAGATTAATGAAGACATTATTATTTAGTAATTTTGACTTTTGAAAGTACTGATATCTTGCAATAAAGTCTCTTCTCAGTCTATTTTTGGTTCAGCTAAACAGACCTTGCTCTTCAGGCTCTTTCTGTAATGAATTTGCCATTTGTTGTGGTAAAGATTTATCTTCTGCATTGTTCAAACTAGGGAATTAATCCTTTAAAAGCAGTATTCTTGCAACATGCTAATGATACAAACAGTATGTGTCCTGCTACTTCAGATACAGATGTGTTCCAAGTTAAAACCTGTTAAAACCTGCTTTATTTACATCCACAATTTAAGTTCATTCTCCACAGACCTGAGAGAGCAGAACTTGCAGATCTATGCGCAATTCTTCAGTTTTCAACACTGCTAACACATTCATATTGTACTATGCATTCATTACATAAATCAAACCTGACTGTAGACAGAGAGTGAAGGACAAAAGAATTAAGTATGTTTTTCAAGAGTCAAAGCTATGGAGAAATAGGCTCAGGACAGTATGGCATCCAGTAATGTAAGCTGCCTTACTTTCCCAGACCCCATCTGCTCTTTCAATAAATCCTTTAAATGCACTTAGTGACACAAAAGATTCTGGAATCTGAAGGGTATCTGATATTTAACATCCATAGACATGCAAAAGGGGCCATATTTCCATGAAATCTGCTAGGTATAATTTAGACAATTTGCAAGAAGAATGATTCAAATCATTATTTGCGAAGAATAAATGTGTGAGGAAATCCTGCCTGTAACAGAAACTCTAAATGAAACCACAAGTAATTTTGGATCTTAGATTTCTGCAAATGGCTTGCCCTGTCACTGAGCTTTTAAAGTAGTGAATCTGCTGTTTCCCATACTTTCTACTTTTTTCAGTGGCAAACTGACAGTACCATATATAGATAAAGGTGACACTCACACATTCACTATTGGCATGGCATATAACCTAGCTGTCAAAAAATGTGTTAAACTAATAATCAGCATAGAAATGTTTCTCATTAGATGGGTATTTTTTTCTACCAGAAAAGAAAATCCTCACTTACAAGAGATTTTTTTTCTTTTTAATTTTGTTGGTTGAAGCGGAGCTCTATGGCTAGAAAGAGAGCACAAAATGAAATTCCTGTAAAGACCTAAGCCAATAAAGTGGTTTAGATTTGATCTGCCCTGGCCCAAAGAAATTCCATAATGGATAACTAAGATAAGTGTTGTGACAGCAAACCTGACCTTAGGTCTCATCTGAGTATGTCACATTTTGTTAAGAAGGCTGGGAGACACTTTTGCTTATCTGTTATTTGCTTTAACCAGGTTCTTAATTCTTGACAGAGAGTGCTCAAAAGGACCCTAATGCTACACTGCAGCTCATACAAGATACACTTTTAACTTATGAGGGCTTTGAGTCCTATCCTTTGGTACTCTCCTTTGCCAGATGCAGAGTCCAAAGAGTGGTCATATGGTTAAATCCTTTTTCCTCTGATGCTTTTGGACAAGTGAAAAGCTTGGTTTCTTTCCACAGCAGTCACATTATTTTTTTCTCCTTTTTCAAACTTTGTACTGTATAAGCATGTCTAGTTTCATTGGCTTTGCACTATGCAGGACTACTATAATCAAAAGGATGAGTTGTAAAATAAGTCTTCATCTCACTAGGTGAATTTATTGCTACCATAAAAATAAAGTCCCGCAAGGTTCATTGCATCCAATGTACTGAAGACACAGAGTGCAAGCTTGGGGAATTTACTGTAGTACACCACTGTGTCATTGTACCTACCTGAAAACTTGGCTCAGCTGACATCTGAAAGCATTATTAAAGAAAATGCAACCTAAGGGGAAAGAACCAAGGATGTCTGATTTGTCAAAAGAAGAATGTACATTATCATGCAGTCAGAAAACAACTAATAACCACAAGTGAAGATGTTACCTGGGCTTTATTAATGTTTTCATAAAAAATTTGCTGAAAAAGAGCCCTTTTACAAGCTGCCTACTTATTTATTTGGCTTGTGAGTTTACCCCTTATGGGAAGCAATACCATTCAAGTAGGAATTTGAAAATGGTTTCAAAGGTAGTTTTTTAGAAGTGGTTATTCTGAAACTTTCAGGAATGTTTTGTCTGGTGAGTTCAAGAGCAGCCAGCAGGAAACCCCAGATTGCCTACAGCAAGAGAAAGAGCTGGAGAACAGACTGTGTTCAGGAAACCTCCCTGTCTGACCATCTGGGAGCCAGAGTGTGACTCTGGCAGTCACACTCACAACACCTGAGCTGGTACTAAAATCCCGGCAACACCTCACACTCATACAGTGAGTCAGATCAGCTTTCCTTACTAGCTCGACCTCAGGTTCCTCAGACCAGAGCCTCAGATATCTCAGTCTTTAAAGTAGCTTCATCATGGTGCAATCACAAAGTGACAGCTCAAGCTGGGTACCTCCGAGGAGGGACCCCAAACAAAGGGGCCCTTGTTATGCAGAGGGTCAGCACCAGTTCATGGCCCCTCGCCTCAGCTCCCACCACCCAGAGCTCAAATGCAGCTCACACTGCAGCTGCAAACCCAGCTACTTGTGCTGACTGGATTCCTCAACAGACTGCATCAGGTGAGGAAACAGAACGTGGTCAGAAGCTTTAGGATATTCAGCAAACAGTCTTTGCCAGACATGTTGCAAGACTGGAGGTGCTTGCTGAGTAAAACATGTTTGCAAGCAAACATGTCCAGGTTGCTCTGTTGATAATGTAGGTCACTGGAGGACCAAACAGAAGACAAGAACTAAGCATGCAACCTGCTCTTGAGTCCCAGAAACAATTCCAGTCCTGAAGATACTGCAGCCTAAAGAAAATTGAAGGAGTTTAAGGGAAATAGAAGTAGATATAGTAAAGTAAGTCTCCCATGGTTGTACAAGAAGCCAGTGGTAGAGCTCAAAAAAAAGACAAATAAAATCAACCTGCCTGCTGCCTGTACAACACAACACTATATTCTAGATCAGCAACAAGTATCAGTTGAAGGAATAATCCCCAGTTTTAGGATTCAGCCCATCTAATTTAAAGGCCTACTTCTGAAAGTGTTGGCTATATATGTCTTTATGATGAACAGACAATTATCAACAGAACACCTCCTAGGTTTTTCATTTATATCTGTTTCTAGGAGAAAAGACAACATAGATGTCTCCAGGGTTTTGTAAATGCAAAAAGACAAGACCTACCCAGCATAATGAGGACAAGCATTACTGGAATCCTTTGATTCAATTTGTGGTTGAACATGAAGAAAAAACACAGCTGATTCTAGAATTTTAAAAAGGCAGAGAGAAAATGCTTTAAAGTAAAAAAAAAATATTCTGCTGACAGCAACTGTAACTGTGCAGGCCATCCAGAGGAAAGTTCTAATTCTCAATGGTTTTATGTGATCATGTGTTCTATCAACAAAAGAAAAATAAGGATTTTCACTGATATTCCTGGGAAACTATCCTGATGATTCTAATGTAAACGCAGAACAGTATATTCTCAAAATAAACATACAACTCAAAAGACTGATCATACCACATGAGAACACAGCTTTAAAAGCCTTTGTGTTCTAGACATTTCTGGCATGAAAGACTTCTGGGATAGAGATGGGGAGAGACTTTGCCAATTGTTTCAAACTTGTTGCAAAAACATAGCCTAGGCAGAGATATAATTATATCCTGTGTATATATGAGGAAATACTTTCCTTTTTCTAATACATCCTCTTCCAGTATTAATACATATAAATGCATATTAAAAGTTTAAATCTCTTTTGTAAAAATTACACAATTTACAACCCTGAACATATTGGTTTATTTGTCCTCAAGACAACTTTCTCCTATTTTCTCCCCTCCATCCATGTCTAAACAAGGAAGCCTTCTAACAAAGATTTCTACATTATTCCAAATCTAAAAGCTCATTTTCAAGTAAAACAAACAGAGATGTTCAAATAGAGTTCAAAATTCATAGATTCCTTATGCTAAGACAGCCAATACATGAAACACATAGCTGGAGTCATGCTACAGGGGTGAACTTCTGCAGAAAGCATGTGTGAGTGGTATTACTTGATGGAAGGGCTACATTATGTCTTTCCATCATTCCTTAGCTATAAAAGATGATCTCAGCTATCAATTGAAGTCCCACAGCTGTAGCGGGAAAGCTTCATCCATCCACTGCAAAATGTCTATGTGTTTCCAGGGAAAAAGAAGCCGTGCACATTGTTCAGCATCTCACTGAGGCTGAGGAATGGGCAGGAAGCACAAGAAAGACTCATGGGAGCTGTGAGAGGTCTGGATACCTGGCCATCTCTTTCCAGAGCAGAAACAAACTAGAGTGATTTTGAGCAGACATAAATGATAAAACACTCAAGAAGCTCCACTTGTTAAAGCTATATCTTCACAAGTTGCTTTAATTTGGTGTGGGAGTAACTACTGCAGAAGTAGCCTTGTAAAACCCAGAGAGAATACAATGTGTTGTCAGCTGAATTTTCATTGCTACTTTGATGATAAATCAGAGGGAGCCTATAGCAATTCAGCTGAATATGTCACAAACCAGCAGGACTGAGATTACCATTGTGCTCACATGCTGCAGATCAGACATCAAATTTTGTGCTTCCCCTCTCCTGAATTTGGTCAGGACAAAGACATCTCAGACTGCAGTTTGCAGTCTGGAGTGCAATAAAAATGAGGTATAATGAATACCACAAAAAAGCAGGAGAGAACAGAAAGGCAGCAAGCTGAAATTTTTCAGTATTAGTCAGTAAAAAGTAGTGATCATCTTTAGTGGCTAGAAAGGGGATACTGGAGCACCTGTCATGGCTTAGTTGTTGAAGCTTTTTCTATTAAAAATCTGTTCTTCAAAGAACTCCAAAATCTGTATGCTTTCTTAAGGTGCACCTACATTAGTGTTTCAGCTTCAGCTCAGGCAAAACTCTGATTCAGCTCTGCCACCTTCCTGCCATCTGCAACCATTTGCCTGTCACTGATCTCAGTTTTTCTGAGTGATTTTGGTGCTTGCATGCTAAATTCCTGTCAAAGGAAACCAAGTGAACATCTGTGCTCCACATGTGCTTCATCATTTAATTGGGCACACAGAGCTGTGAATGACCCTATAGGCCAAGCTACTGCAAGTTTTCCCTCAGAATTACATAGCACCCATCTACCATTGAAACACTCTTGAACCCTTAAAAGATCCTGTGACTAACTGTTGTATTTTACAAAGGACCTAGTTCAGTGCTTCCATCTGGTACCAACTGCCAGCACTCCACTGACTATTCCAACTGATGTATCAGCTATTCCTGAAGATGAAGACATATTTTACAATTTTGCCTAGCTCTCATCTGGTCTCTGCATCTTTATTTTACTCCCCTTCTCCCCTAGTTTTGTGGGTTTTTTGGTTTTTTTTAATTTTCTCAGCATGTTGTCACCTAATCTTTTCTCCCAGCAGAAAACCAAAAATGTTGCAATTTGACAAAAAAAAGGAAGTACAAAATTTGCTTGAAGACTGGTAAGATTTCCTTAGATGTTAGCATTACATGATTTCAGCCTCTTGTTGATTGCTGAGATAAATGGTGTTCAGTTCACTCACATTTGGACAACATAAAAAGAGAAGGCAGGCAGAGATGCAAGGTACTTAAAGGTGAAAAAATGTGTTCCCATTTGTGGGGAGGTCTGTGCTGAAACTGCATCTCCACTGGATTTACTGTTCTCTGCTGTCACATGTGACACCATGACACCAGCACCAAGAGTGGGCCACCAGCGCTTCCCATCTTTGTGCCCCCAAAAATCCACTTGCACGGATGCAGCCCAGGTTGCTACTTTACCCCGCCCAGCCTGCCTCAGCAGCGCCTTTAACAGCTCCCAATACCAAACAAGTTCGATGGAAAAGCAGCACTGACTTTCTGATCACGTTCAGTCCAGGCTGGGATAGAGAAAGAAGGATGATTGGGGTATCTTGTAAAATAATAGTATTGTGCTCCAAAATGCAGAGAAATGCTTTATGTCAGAAAGCAGAGTGATGACAAGGGCTTTCATGTTTCTGAAAGCCATTGTCCCAAAGCCGCATAGCAACTACCTGGGTAAGGAAATATCCGCCCACTCCCTATCCTCTTTGAATGCCAAGCTTAGTCTCAGCATCAGAAAGAGCCATGAATGTGGTGTGCCATGATAAAAGAGCCCTGCTAGACTCCCACAACAGCCTTTGTGACTGCCCTGCCCCTTGTAGGAAGCAGTAAGACCACTATTAAAGGCATAGTTTATACCTCTGCATTGTTTTGTACTTAATCCCTTAGCCAGAAGAATTGAGCAGGTTTAAGGGAGCAAGAAAGGTTCTGCTTCTCCTGAATGCCTATTGTGTGCATGCAGTATGTTGACCTCTGAGCATGGCCTGCAAGCATTGTGTTTTCCCAAGCATGTTCAGTTGTTTTCCTTGATTTTTATTTCTTCAGCTGGGTAAATATCATGTTGTCTTGAAATGGACCACTGCTAGTTTTTTCAATCAATGGAAAAGGAATTTATTTGTCTGAAAATGCAACAATTTGCACAAAGTCTTTGAAAACACATGAGGATGATTGTTCATATCATGAGGCAAAATACAGCACAAATTATAGAAGCCTACAATGACTCTCCAAATCCCAGTTGTTTTGTACCTGGGCCCTGACTGCAGACCAAGGTGTGATTTCCCACTCAGGATGGAGCACAGTAAGAATGCTGCTGACAATCTGGAAGACAGCAATGGTAATGTGAATGTGTGTCCATAATCAAGATATACAGGACTCACATACCCCCATGTGTCAGAACCATGGCTCTGACTGCCCTCTCCAGCTAAAATTTGCATAATTTATTACATCTTCACTTACCAGATGTATGCTGCCATGGACAAATGAGACATTACCTAGGTACTCCCAGTAACAATTGCTACCTTCAGGAAGAGAGCTAAGATTCATTTAGAATATTTTCACTATATCTCCTGATTGACAAGAGTTTGTGTCTGAAAGTATCTTAACTTTAGTTTGTTTCCTGATTTACATAGGTGTAGTTCTTGCTGAATCTGACATTTTAGAAGAAGGCATATACTACTTGGGAGCTATAACCTTACACTGATGACATTTTTCAGCAACTTGTAGACAAAGACAGAAATTGCAAAAGAGGAGCTCGTAACAAGCAATAACTGCACCAAGCTCTGTGCATTTCATCATTATCCATATTATTAATGATCTGGATTGCTGACAGTGGTTATATTGTAGGTACACATCCTCATAACAAAAATTTTGTGAGAAACAAAGGCAGTCCACAGACCTATGTGCAGCAGCGGTCCCTGCTTCTGAAACTGAAAGGAAAGAAAAAGGATAGAAGAGAAATCCAGTCCTAGTAAGTACTGTAATTTATGTTCCAAATATAAAATAAATAATTTTAAAAGGTATTAAAAACTTTGGTAGATGGATTTTTGGATTTTCATTAACTAGATTTTAAAAACAAGTGAAAGCAAAACAAAAACTAAGGACTATAAACAAAATATGAAGCTACTCAGAAATTTCCATGGAGTACTGAGGATTTTGAAGTATATACATTTAGCATACATTGCAGGACAGGATTTCAGAAAAAAATAGTATAAAATGAAATGAAGAAGAATAAAAGGATTCATTTATAATTGAAGAAAGGGAAGAGAGATTTGTCAGAAACAAAAGCCAGGTGCCTGCAAGCAGCAGGGGGAAACAATAATACAAAAGAGAACTGATCGTTACTGAACAACTGGAAAAGACTTTCAATTTAATAAAGACAGCAGCACCTAGAGAACATACCAGGACATTCTGCAGCCCTATCAAGCATCTGGCAGGCAATTCCATTACATTTGAGACAGGAACCAAAGACATTACAACACTAATAAAGGTTGTTACATACATTAGGAGACAAGGGGCTAACAAAGGTTCATGTCATGCTGAGACATTTTGACAATAATGGAATTTCAGTAATCAAACCACTCTACACAAAAATAAAATGTCCAGGCAGTTTAATATCCCAGACAGAGGATCAGCACAAACCGTAGCTACATCAGTTTTTAAGGAAGAAATGCTGCCCTTATAAGTGGCATGTGAAGAGAGAAAACAAGACATTGAAAACAAGGCATAGAAAACAGGGCAGATCTTGTTCCATGCATGGTTATCTGAGCTCCACAGGGAAGCTGTCTTACTACACTGGATCCTCTTCTTCATTCCCCTCCTTAAAGTCCATCCTGCAAGTTTCCTCCCCCCTTGACTCTACTGAAGCAGTCTGCCTTAAAGGAATGAAGATTAGCAGAAAAGTCCAGAGTATTTGAACTATTCAGCATGCAAAATTGGCTTCCTAACAAATAGTTCTCACCTGTGAGCTCCAATGAATTATTACAGCATTTAAGAACAAGAGAGACAAAGTGTATTTTTAGCATCAATGTACGAAGAGTAAGACACATGCCATTCATTGATAAGCAAGACAGAAAGTCTGTGCCAGAGTTGTCGTGCTGCAAGATGTAGTGTTGTTTTGCCAGGCTTTCTGCTCATTTTCCCCTCTACTGTCTCTGATTCAATAGCATTATCTAGTCAATGCATGCAATTCATATTAGAAGTATAAGGTTTTATCCATTGTACATTCTTCTTGCACATGTATAGCCTGTAATTGAAAACTGTATAGCTTAAGCATTTGAAAACCTCAGAAAACTGAGCTAGCTGTGGCTTGTGAGGCCGGAGCTGGTGAGAAATGTGTTCCTATATGCATTTTAAACATTAGAAAGCATTTTTATCCTATTCCAGTAAAAAGCAAGCAGTCATCCATTTCCTCTCTCCCATGTTCAAGGCCGTTCTTATGAGGGGAGGAATGAAAATGCAGCAGGAATGATGTGCCTAGCAAGGTACTCACATGATACAGCAGCCTGTATTACTGAACAGAGTAGATGATTTTTGCAGAATCCCTTCCCAACCTTTTTCCAAATCAAACAGTGAAGTTGGCATGTCCCTTCTTCAGGCAGCCTGGGGTTCCTGTGGTATATATACAATAACACTGCCTTTCTTCTCCTAATGAACAAACACACATACACAAAAAATCCCATTTTTTTCAGGAACTCTGTGTATTCCTGGATCCAACACAGAATTGTTCGTACTCAGTCCATGGCAAGCTAGTTGTGCATTTATTTGCTATAGGGCTTGGGAGCAAGCCCAAGGTTTATGGAGAGAAGAATTCAGTAAAATTCCTCATTTAAGCTAGGGAAGAACAAACGAAGGTTTAGTCACTAACATGACTAAACTCTTTAAAAAAGCTGTATGAGACTAGAAATGTCTCAACAAGCAATAATTTCTCCACAAGCCTTCTTGCATTTGCCCATTAGCTATTACCCAGAAATATAACTAATCTTTAAGGTCTGATTTTTCATTTAAAAACTGAATATAAAATCTTCTTATGAGTTTCCAATTTCATTTTTACATACTTCTACTATCAATTCAGTATTGTTTACTATCATTAGTTTCCTCTGACAGCTCTGAGCAGTGTTTAAGTCTTGTTAAAGAAAGCTTACTATGCTGAACAAGAAAGTCAACAAAATCTGCCATATAAACAAGTGTGAACAGCAGCACTTTGCAGTGAACATTGCCACTCATTGGGAATAATCTTTTACCATGGAGATAAGAAATTTGCATCTACAGTATTGAACAAATTTGTGAAATACTCACATACTTCTGTAACTGATATAATGACACACTCATTCTTCACTGCTCGGGAAAAAAAAAAAGGTTCTTGAAATAGGCAACCTCCTTCTTTGTTTTGTTTCCAAGCATCAGTAACACAAAAGTTCTGCTCACTAGAAGATATTGGTCATACCAGCCTTGATGCGACAGCAAACTGTATTGCTTTCTGTAAAGCACCCCTAAACATCAGTACAAATTTAATTAATCTTGTTACAGATTTAAGTAGTTGAAGGCTTCAGAAACAGATCTAGTTTTGACAGCACATCCATGTAAACCCTGCTTTATAACCATTTTCTGAGTGATGTAAAACCAATGAAATGTGCCTCATTAGCAGCCACTCTCACCTCAAAGAAACACCAGGTTGGAAATGGCTCTGCGACCTTTCATTGCAATTGGCATTTTGCTTATAAAGAGTATAGAAAGTGAAACAGAAGTTGACCTTTCTGTTTGGCATTTAGTTCTCAGCTGGGCATTCTGCTAAATGGCACTCTAATGGTTGATGCAATACTGTTATCAGCCAACTAGCTATGGTTCTGACTTAAGCCACCTCTTTCATGCAGGTCACTGAAAGGCTGTCATGTAGCAACATTAGGTTACAAAAGTGGATTCATAGACATAGTGAGTCAGGGTCTGAAGAACTTCATATCCCATTTCCAAACTAGAGGGATCACTGGAACACTAAATATTTCACATATGGCAGATATATGATACAGCAGAAAGCCAAAAAAAAAAAAAAAAGCAGCAATTGAGGAATCTTAGCAAAACCACAGAAGTGCCGCTTTTACTAAACCTGACTGTTTTATCAAAGCTGGAAATGGGAAAGAAACTCTCTGTGACAAATTAAATGCATTTAATGCATAAGGACATTTCTGTCCTTACAAACTACTTCAATAAGGTAATTTTACAGACTACTTTGTCTTTTCATCTTTGTGACTCTGGGCAAATTATGGCAGGCAACATGAGAGAAAAGAAATTTTGTGATCCCATTTGTGATAGAACACATCGCCTGAAGATATCACTGTTGAGCTCTGTTTAGCAATTGAAAGTGGATAAACCACCCACAGAAGAGCTCACCGAACCCTGTGTAACAGTAAGGAAAATAAGAAAACTTCTCCTTACAATCATGTTTCAGGAAAAAATTAATAGAAACATCAATAGATTTATTAAGTGAAACAACATTTGTTAATATATGACATTAAACCTGTTACTTCAGGGTTTGTGAAACCATCAGTCTTTTTCACACATCCTAAAATAACACCTCCTAAAGATAAACCAAGGAACAAACTTCATGTTTCTGAATCTCTGGCAAAGCTCCCATCAAATGAGAAATGCATGCAATATTCTGGCTTTATAGGTCTCACTATGTTAAATTAAATATTTGGCCATGGGACAGCTGAAGTCTCTATTTTTCCATTAAAAGGGTAGCTTGATGAGTTTTTCTCCCTTTTGCAAAGGCTAGGAGCTTTGAATCTGAGCACAATTCAAGCTGATAACTATTAGAAGCCCAAAAGCCAGCATAATATCAGGAAGAATATATTTTTTTTCGGCAAACCTCTCTCTCTTTTGACATTCGCATTTGCTTTTGTTTTCACACTTTTCAAGAATGGCCTTGAAAGCTTTCTCAAGTGTCTCTGGGGCAAAATGACACATTTGTCTGAAATTCCTTAAACTCAAACTTGAAGAGCTGACTGCTCCTTTGGGGCTTTCATTTCACTGCATGAACTGATTTTCACTACAAATGCCAGCACACATTGGAAGAAGACAGCAAAGGGAATGGTTGAGGACAACACAATAAGAAGCAACAGAATGCACAGAGGTGATGCAGGGCTTGGTGTGAATCAGCAACTGAAAAACAGATACAACATACTATCTGAAAAAGAATTTTTTTAAAGTTATGTGTCAGAATTCAGGTTTTATCTTTCTTATCTTTTCATGGCTGATTCTCATTACTTGAGTTACCATGACTTCAATATGAAGCAATGAAAGGTAAGCTGAAAAAATAGCAGGTGTTTCCTTCTAGAGAGGAGGACAAAGTGTGAAAGAAAAACCAAAAATCACATTGCATACAGTTATGTCCAAGCAACCCTCACAGTAATTACTGGCCTTTACCCACATAATATTCTAAAGTCTGAAGGAACATTCCTATTCTGTAAAAGGATTGTTGGGCAAATAATGCAGGGAACTCTTTAGGAGGGACTATGTGGTGAAAATCATCTTAAATACAATCAGTTGATGCTCAGCAAGATGAACAGACTTTTGCACTATCTGCCTAATTCCAGACTGACAAATACAAATTGTGGCAAGGAACAAATGAGGGTTATTGTTATTTGTGTATTGTTATAGTGACTTGGAGACCAGCTTGGGAGCTGTCACAGGCCAAGTTTCAGATTACCTGGTTCAGATGAAACCTGACCCTTTACACCGGTTGGCAGTGGCATGGTACTGCAGCGGCTCTGGGGAGGGTCTCAGCCTCTGTACACACGAAGTCAGGTTTTGTTTATTTTCTTTTTGTTATTGACTGGAACAATAAAGAAGGCAGAATATATAATAGAAGCCTGATGGGTCCAGTAATAAACCCACAGTCATTAATGTTCTGTTCTGGTCCTAGCAATGAGACCCTGACAGCTGTCAGGTTTCAAATACGTCAGATGCCTATCGTGGAACATTGTGAGAATATCTGAGCCCTGTTATGATTCTTAGTGTTGCATACACCTGGCCTTGGGAAGTCTGACAAGCCCTTTGGAATTATGCATTATGCATTAATTAAAGAATTTTTATAGACAGGGAAAGACCATCTTCTTGTGGGATTTGCATTCTTCCTGGATGCACAGCCCTCAGCATTATGGTGATCATGTGTCTGCAGATTCTTCCTGTGGGACACTGAGACTACCTCCAGGATCCAAATAAGGATTTTATCTATCCATCTGCTTGGAATGCTGTATGAGAGCACAAGGAGTACATAAAAAATATCACAGGACCTGATTCTGCAAAATTTTCCATATGTGTGTAAAGACACAAGTACTAGAAATGTCTGTTTATTTCAGAAATGCTCAGATACCAAGCTCCCATCACATGCAGGACAAATGAGGATAAGCACAGTGGAAGTAAATGGATTCTAAAATTCACACTTCAGGAGATTATGGAGCAGATCTTGAAGAAAGCACATGCATAGTTTTTGAATGACTGGGGGAAAAACGCAGATCTAGCCTTCAGAATGAGGTAAGAGTAGGATCATTTTTCCTTGGAACATATTTTGGGTCCATTTGGGACTGGCAAAGAGATCCAGAAATTCAAATCCCAGCCAAGCCATCATATCAATCAAGGGCTGAATTCTAAACTTCATTCTTAATTCCTGCCTCAATGATGGTTGAGTGATAAAGAACAATTTGATGTACTGTAACTGTGTTAGAAACACATGCTCTAAGAAGTAGAGTTTCTCCATACTAGGACAGAGTAAGCCAACAGTTCCCTCTCATCAGTGGTCTCTCTGCATTTTGATCAGTCATTGCACCCTATTCACAGCTTCCAATATCCTTCAGAGGTTTCCCCTTTTTTCAATTTACTTCAGCTACTGCCACAATCATATTAAGGAAGTTGTTTGGCTGTTGTGAACTGATTCTTGTGACTATTTCTCTGTTCACTGTCTCCTAGGTCTCAAAACACAGAAAAGCAAGTCCTTCTATCATGCCACAGCAGCCGTGAACTGATACAGACAACAAAATCAGCAAGGACAAACCTGAGTATCCCATCAGGAGAAGCAATCTATCTGAAGGACTTGCTACAGAACTGTTTATTCCATTGCTGGAACAAGCATTTAGTGGGGCAGGGTTCCTGGCACAGTCTCAAATCCACTTAAGCTCATAATGAAGGCCACTTTTAATGTTGATTTCATACTGCATACTCATAAGAGCTGCCAAGAAAATGAAGATAATTTCAGTCACAAGGTTTTCAAAACTCTCCTTGCTGTTGTGAATCTGTCCATGATGAAATCAATGATGAAAATATTAAATTGCAAGTTTTTCCAAAAGTTAGCATGATACTGATGGTTTTTTTAAGAATACATGGAAAATACCTATTTTAAAATAATTCCTGGAGATGGGTATCTGTTTTCTCAACGCTGTTTCTTCAACCAAAATGTTGCAGCAACAGATTGATAACTGACACTTGAAGGTGGCCTGTGTACAGTACCCTGTGCCATATAATTATGGTTCAGATGAAACCAGTGTCCCTAGCTTATCACATGCCTCAATGTCAATAACAAAAGGTATTAAAAAATATGAAATCCTAAGGAAAAGTGGAACTTCTTCTTCAGCTGGTCAGAGTAATATTTAAAAATTAAAAAGGTTCTTTCTACTGGCAAAAATCCAAACTAGATTATTAAAAGTAAAAAATAATAGCCTAAGTGATTATATATAACCTAAGGCAAAAAAATTTAAATGTATAAGATTTTAACTTTGTGGCTAATTTGGGCTATAGCAAATCACTTCTGTTCATGTGGGAAATACCAGAGCATGTGATAAAATTATTAATGTGTTTGTTTACAATATACATGTGAAAGAAAAATTATGCTTGTTTGTATGAAAAGAAGTAACACAAATCTTTGTTTGAAACAAATTATGTAAGCTACAAGGTGCCTTAGCATATGTATTTATGAAATTGCCTTTTAATTTAAATGGATTAATGAACACTCTTCAGAGATTAGACTGGATAATAATAAAGATATTCTTTGAGGGCCTTCTCAGAGCGCATTGAGAAATGGGGGCTCCAGACAAGACAGTAAGAGTATTCCCACAGGACACATGAAAAATATATTCTTTGGTATTAAAAACACAGCTAACACTTTATAGAGCAGATAATGACATTTGTTTTCTTTTCAGTCATGTAAACAGGAAGAATGTTATTTAGTATCAAAACATTAAGGGAAAGTCTTGTCTCTAGAACTTCAATTGACTTGTGGCTGAATAAGATTTCGTCTCTCTGAGTGTCCTGGGGTTTCAGGACAGTCACCTCGGTGAAGCAGAATGAGACTGGAAGAGCTCTTTTTGAAATGAGACAAGAATATAAAGATTGTATGGCAAATTACAACACAAGAAAAAGGTCCATGTAACATTACCAAATTAAATAGATCTCCATTCTGTTAAAAAACAAAGATTAGCAAGTCTAACAAAGGAAGGGTTACTCTCAGCCTAGGAATATCCTTGAAGAGGAGGTAGGATGAGTAAGAAGTGAGGTGGGCAAGGATGGACAAGGAAAGCAGACAGATGGGAGTTGGAGAGAATCACCAAAGAGGTTGCGCTGGGCAGGGCCCTAAATATCATCTTATTCCCTGAATGTCTCCTGCAACAGTGACCCAGAACAGAATAATCCTCATCACTTCATTTTAGAAGGTCTCTGTAGAAAACTGCTGTCACCATCTGGACTAAGATATACAAGCCTGGCCCTCTCCTCTCCAGGAGGGAAGCAGGTTAAATGGCACTGATATCAACTTGTTCTACAGACAAGTGTAGAATTGCAAGCATAATGCATCCTTGCACTTACAGCATCTGTGGACCTGCTACCTTTGCACTCATCTTGGAAATATGGCATATATATGCTGAATTCAAATTCTCTGCTCATTTAATTACGTCATTTAGAGATAAATAGCTTGAAATGGATGAGAATAACAATGTGCCCTTTCTACCACCACAAAATCCCTACTGCAGATTATATATGCTTATATCAGCTATGTTATAAAACAGAAGTACAGCCCTAAACCTGAAGAAACCCAAAGAAGGAACAGATATGAAGAAAAGTGTAAGATCACATCATCACTGGGATGCTTCATTATATGAATTCTGTGAAAGCATAAATATTTTAATGAAATCCACAATGAGTTAGTCATACTCAAGATTATGTATTTCACTGATATCTCTGATGCTTAAATTTTGCAATGTTAACAAACAGTGCCAGACAATGCATTCATGAATCAGCCTTTCTGCAGACTAATTGTGCACCATATATTATAATCCCATGAATTGAAATTATATTTAAGAGGCTAATTCTTGTAAAGCAACCCACCAGTTTTGCAAACTCTGGTCTGAGTGTTTCTGCTGTAATTTTTACTAGGCAATGTTGGATCAGAACAACTTCTTATTCATCAAATCAAGAGCACTGTTATATGAGCATCCACTCCATTTCTGCCTCCAGATACCAAGAAAAAAATAAAAGCAGCAATCATAATTAGTTAAATTAAAATAGTAAGACATATACAACCATCCCTTTTTAGACCAAACCAGCCCCTAAAATGACAACTGATGCAAAAATAAGTAGAGCAAGACAGATGGGGGGAAGGAAAAGGAGAAATACTGTATTTAGAATGTGAAGAGAAGTAATTAGTTTTGGCAGGTTATTTATTTATATAAATTTAAAAATTAGCTGTAGCAGACACAGGGAGTAGATATAAATTTTGCTCTCTACTCACATCAGAAGAAGCTATGGCTAAATAGCCTACTGGATTTCAAAGTATGTATACTTCCTCAGAGAGTATGTAAGAGGGTTTTCCATAATGAAACATCCCTGGCCAACAAAATATGCCAAGAGACGTTCTTGTATCTCAGAGGGCTTTAGGATGGGTTTTGGGTTTTGTTTTTTTTTTTTTTTTTTTTTAACCAAGAACATTTGCCTCAATTTCATTTCTTTTGTAGCAGTTTTTAAGTTCTTGAATTACTACTGCAGTCTTCTTAAAATTTCTTACAGTTCAGAAAATAAGCTGAAGTGTGACTCAGTAACATAGCTCTGTGAATGGATTAGTACTGCTCTCTGGAGAAAAAAATAGATCAGTATAAGACACTTTATTTTAAGTTTTAGTGATGCTATAGTCTTATTCTTATACCCCCTCCCCTGCTTTGATTAATGTGTCCTCTGGAGAAAATATCAATGCCAAAATGAGAAAAGTATTTAACTTCTTGGTGTCAGGTGCTATTCTCTGCATGTTTACAGAGGCACAGTGTATTTTTAGCTAACATTAATAAGCAGAACAGGAGAGGCTGTTGTTAAGCCAATACACAATAATTTTGTGGTAATTTACTATTCCTCAGTTTCATAGAATCACAGAATATACTGAAGAGAGTCATCAAGATCATCAAGTCCAGCCCCTGGCCCTGTACAGGACACCCCAACAGTCACACCATGTGCCCCAAGAGCATTGTTGTGATGCTTCTTGAACTCTGTCAGGCTTGGTGCTGTGACCACTTCCCTGAGGAGCCTGTCCCAGTGCCCAGCCTCTGGGTGAAGAACCTTTTCCTCATATCCAACCTAAACCTTTCCTTACTCAACTTCAGGCCATTCCCTCAGGTCTGTCACTGGTCAGTCTCACAGAGAGAGGAGATCACTGTCTTTGAGTAGCAGTTCATCCAGATTTACAAAGATTAAATCAGAGCTATTTAAGCAGCACCTTCAGACAGACTTGGGGACTTATATTCTGCTTTCAGCAGCACAGTCTGGGAGCATGTCACCTCAGCACCTCCATTTCCTGATTTGTAGATTTACAAAACATGCATGCTCTAAGGCATGCTTAACATTTGTTCTCCCCAAGGAGATCAACAGTGCAAAGGCAAAGCTCTAAATACAAGGTACCCAAAAAAGAAAAAAAAAAGAGTAGTTATTACTGCTATTAACATTCACTGCCTTTAACCTGGAAAGCCTTTCAGCCTTTGAAACACACTTGAGTTGCATTTCATGTCATTGCAGTCCACTCTTTCTGCTCAAAAGCACAAAATAACAGGCAGCAGAAGGACTATAAATTGCTTTATGGATGCTATAAATACAAATAATCCTCACCCATAAAGTTACATTGGCATTACAAAGATCTAGTATTTTATTTAATGCATGGCACAGCCATGCTGCACCACTTGGAGGAGGTGGATGAGCATGCTGTCACAAGGATTCCATCTTTAGCGTGTGAAATGTCTCTCGGACTCACGTAACATACGAGAGAAAAAAATGTTGGGAATGCAAGCACCAGCAGTCTACAACAGCCTTAGAATCATAAGAAGCAATAAAGACTGCTCCTAAGTGTCAGCACTGAACCTGGATAGCTTCATCCTGTGATTTATATACTATCACACATAACTTATGAAATCAGTATTTAACTGACTGCATTATCCACCATTTTGTCTGGATCTTCATTGTTGTTTACAAAGTGTGTAATCAGATAAAAGTCAGACAAGGCTTGTGGAAAAGCTACTCATAGAATTCAAATAACATGCTAATAACTTTGATGGTTCCTGTGGAAACTAAGTAAAAGCATCAGTAAGTTTTTTGAGTAAATTATATTTATACTGTTAATAAATGTAATTATTAATATATAACTGTATAGCTATATATATATAACTATACAGTTATATATATAGTTATATAGTTCTAGAATATATATGTAATATATATAGTTATATAGTAATATATAGTATAGTTATATATACACTATACATATATATACTATATATTATATATACACATATATAGTGTATAGTTATATATACTATATATATGTCTATGTATAGTAATACATTGTATAGTATATATAATATATAGTATATACATATATATACTATATATTATATATACTATACTATGTATTACTATACATAGATATATATGTATAATTGTAAGTTATAATAATTCAAAGAGCTGCACATATACACACAGCAATTCTCCTAGGACTCATTACTGATATGTAATGTTTGCTAGGGTATATTAAATTTTTTTGCATTATTGATAAATTAAAAATCTTGAAAGTCATTAGCTCCTATTATGAAAAAAAATGCCCACATGTAAAAGGATACTTTCATCCTGTTACATCATATTCACAGCCCTGGTGGTGCACAATTCAGCATCTTCCCTGCTTGCTTTCATGAACAATGAAGTCGGTTAAACATAGAGCTTTGAAAAGAGAAAATAACATTCCAACTGAAACTTACCAGTCCTTAGCCCATACACTCAGCAACTTTCTTTTAGGGTACCTTTAGATGTGTTCTGTTTGTTTTTTACATTATTAGAAGTTATATTTAGCCTCCAGGGAACCTAAATTAGGCAACAATTAAAAACATTCTGACACATTTACAATTGCTAAAAATAAGCAATGAGAGTACTACCCAGAATAACTCAGAGTGAGTCATTTGGGTTCCCAAACATAGCCCCACTTTAAATGAATAAACATTTAAAGAGCTATCACTCTTTAAAAGACAGAGACATGAAGTTCACCCTCAATTCTTTGGTTTAGGATTGTCCTGTGGCTGATGAAGTCATTAACTAGAAGGTGAGCATGGACACCTGCAAGAGGCATTCAGGTGTCTAAGGCATTTCATGGCTCTTGCCTCTGATTTGCTGGAGTCCTCATTCAGAATTCAGAATTCAAATATGCAGTTGTGAATATTCCCCTAGCACAATTTCCACAGTCCTTTCCTGCAACCTGCCATTTAACAACTCTTCTGTGAAATTACTGAGTCTTCAGTCAAGGCATTCTGAAAGTAAAATAAACCAAATTTTCATTATTCAGACAAAAGTAATTTGTCTTTGCTTTGAATCACCTAGAAAGACAGAACCACTTCCTCAGGTAAAATTTAGCTGCCATGACCAAGAAACCATGCACTGTTTTTCCTGCTTTCTCATCTCCCTTCTGCCCACCACCTCCCAGTATTTTTGAAGTTTTACATAGAAAACTCCTAGCATAAACTGCTGTGTTCCAAATGAGGCAGAAACCTTACTATCGGAAAATGTGTTTAGAATCTTGTCTCTGGTACTGACATGCGTCTAACCAAAGGAAATTAATTGCATGGACAGTTTTCATTGCCTCAGTTCCCAGTTGCTTTTTGACTACTAGGCTGCTCATGAATTAATGTTTTAAAGCCACTTCAAGGGTTTACTTGAAGTGTTTGCATCTAGACATGACATTGACTGCAGCATTTCAAAGTTACAGGCATAGGTAAAGTTCTGATCATCCCTCACAGGTATGCTCTCATTCCAGACACAGAATTTAGCTGCAAATTTCTATGCAGAATCTGTAGAATATAAGCAAACTTTTCCAAATATTTTCTCAGGAAGCCAAACATTAATTTCTGAGTTCAAAGCAGGATGGCATTTAAAACTACTAAACTACATTTTCCCTATTGTCATTCTCAAGAAACACAGAGACATTTAGGATTGTGTATTCAAGAACTGAATCTGCATCAAGCTGACATTCAGCATGGAAACAGCTCAGGCCACATTGTTAAGTGTGACAAACCTGTGTCTTTTAAAGAAATTGACCTTTAAATAATATATGAACCTCAAACTTGCAGCTGCTACAATTGGCAGCCCAATCAGACCCACCTACAATACCTGGAGTGCTAAGGGTAAATGTTAATTCTTTCCCTTGTTCTCTATATGCCTATACTTTATACTCTTATCACCTGAACAGAGCATTGAATATAAAAAAAATTAAATTAAATTAAAAAAATAAAAGCAAACCTGAACATTAGACATTAGGAAGGAAGTGAAATAGGAATCTGAGACATGAAGCCCATATGTCCCACGTACACCACTGCAAAAGGCAAATTTGTGTCCAGGCTGCCTGGCTCAGCCTTTATGTAAGAAGTTTGATGACTTGATGAGCAGTAACATGCTGTTGTCTGCATACTCTTCCCATTCCAAGGGGGGATGCCATACTTTTTATCCCACTTTTTAACAATTACATGGAGGAAGGGTGTTTTCCTGGAGTGCTTTCCACTACATTTAAATCAGTTCTGAAGCAATTTTTAAATTGCTATCTGCTGACTTCTTTCTATCGCAAGGTAACATTACCTTAATATGCCCTTCTAAAGAGATAATTTGGATAAAAATATATGTACTGGATGGTTAGTAAAGGTTTTTAAAAAGGCTGGAAATTCAAATCAGGACTTATAAACATGCCCTTCAAGATCCAGATTCACTGGGTATTGCTCAGACAGAGATGCATAAAGCAGTTCCTATGATGAAAGGCCAGCCAGTAACACCTGTGAGAACTGCTCACCTCCTAAGGGAGGACCACAGTGTCTGAGAAGCAAAATAGGGCTGTAGGGAACAATCAAAGAGGAAGAGCTGGTCAGAACAATGTACTGCTAAACTCTAGTCATAAGCTGGAATCCTTAGCTCTGACGGTTTTATGCTGTGAAAAAGGTTCAGCACAGTGTAACAGTACCCTAGGAGCTGTAATTCCAGTCAGAGAAAGATTTCTGTAATACAGCTGCCTGATGTCCAATTAAAACACTGTAGCCAATCATGGTAGGGCTAAGCTTGGAAAAAAGCTTGTTCCCTAGGCAGAATCTCCACGCTTAAAAAACTGTGCTAGAAAACTTGCAGAGGCGTAAGCTGTTCTCCATGAGGTATTTTTTATCAACTCAAACCTGAGAAGTTAAAAAAAAGGGAAGGAGTTTCCAAGTGAGCGTGCATAACCCCACTGTGTTTGCCGGAGGTTAATCAGCGTGTGTGTGTCAGATTTGTCAGCAGAAGTCCCTGCACTGTTTGACACAAATGGCAGCTGCTTTTCAGCAGAGCAGCCATGGCTGCAATGCCAGGTTTTGTTCCAAGTCAGGACAGCGCTGGGCACCCCCAGCACCAATTATCTTCCTCCACACCCCTAGCTCAGGGAGAATTCCTTCCCCTTAATATCCCTCTACCATAACAATTTATGAAACACCAGTGAGAGATGAAGCTCAGCCAACACCAGAAAGCTATTATGGGGGAATTGTAATGTATTAAATGTAGCTCACAACTGCAGGGCTTTTAAATGATAGTAGCATTTGTTTCGGGACTTTTGCCTGGAATTGTAGAAGATCTTTTAATAAATGTGCTCAATAAGATGCATAATTTAGCTTCTTCTCAGCAGAATGCTGGCTGGCTGCCAGATCCACTCTCAGGTTTGACTTGATGTCAGGACTGCCCGCTGGCCCAGTACAAATAGACTCATTAAAAAATGGTTGCTGCTGTGTGCTCAGGCTCTATTTCTCCCACTAATGGCTCAGTTTATGCCTCCCCCTCTTGAATAGAGGAACAGCTTCCAGAGAGGAAAATATTCTTCTGTATACACTTTCCACACATGTGAATTCAGGCAACATGCTGGGAGGTGTAGGAAAGCAGAAGAGAAATGGCTGCCCCTCACAGAAAAAGGAAGCCATTCAAAGCAGTTATATAACATGGACTGTGAGTGATCATATTTATTAATTGTAACAGAGACAGTTCACTGCCCAGATTTGGTCTCCATTTCCATTGTGGTAGACACACCCAGAGCTCAATCCAGGCAGAACCTGACATCTGAACAAGCAGCGCGGCAAAGCCAAGATAAGAAAAAGTTTCCAAAAGAGGCTGTTCCCAGGGCAACACTCACATGCCTCTGTTCTTAAGTCCCATTAAACCTTGTTTCTTCTCTTGATTCAAGAGGGTTTGTGACTATTATCAAACCTAACAGACTTTTTAGGCTGTCACTCATTTTCAGATTTGCTCTACTAAATTTCCTTTCAGATGTGCTTTCTGGTTAATAGCAAAAATAATGGTACAAATAAAACAGTTTTTTACTTATTTATATTAGGACAGCAAAAAAAAATCCCACTTTATAATCTACCTGAACCTCTGGCAATGTCTAATAACATTACTGGAGGTGGGAGATAGGGGTGATGTTATTTAAAGCTTTTGGGTTTTTCCAGTGGATTGCAAAAGGCTGATCCTTGCCTTGGAGAACACAATATTAGCAACATGTTTTTTGTGCTGGCTTTGATAATATATCTTAGTATGAAAGAAAATGTAAATGTAAAGGCTTAAACAGTCTCAAAACACCTCCATCTCTTCACCAAAACTAAAAAAGTTGTAACATCCAAAGTTATGTTTCTGTTAACTCTACAAGCACTTGTAACTCCTGAAATGGGCTTTAAACACACAAATTCAAAACTCAAGCTACAATAAATTAAAATCAGTCTCCAATCTCACCCACTTTCTATTATTTGTAAAAGTCATGTTTGGCCAGATAATTGAAAGCACTGCACATCCACATAGCAAAATAAAGTAGTTTCCACATTTAACTCAGTGGCTGTATTTCACAACAGTGGATTAGATCTCTAACTGTGAAGCTACAAAAATGTCACCATCCCACCCTCTCTAGCCCAGAAAATCATGTTTTTTGTTCTCCTCTCACCAAAGTTCTGAAGCACCTGCTGTGTCTTCCCACATTGCTGCCTCCTGGAGTAGCCTCTATCCCCACATTCCCTCTACTGGATTAGTTTAGTGAAAAGGTAAGCACATGAAATTAAAACTATGTTTTGTTTTTGAGTAGCATAGTAAGAAATGTAGTAAGAATTATCAAGCAGAAACCCAGATAGCCATCCCTCACCTTTCAGATATACCCTAATATTTAGTGTTTCCTAGTTAATCACTCTGGACTATGCTCCATAACCCAGACTATGCTCTGAGGTGCCTAAATTACATTGAGATCCTGCAGAGAATCCAGGAACCCAAAACAGACATCTGTCTACAATATTTTTTAGGTTCTAGGTGTCGTTGCGCGACACCTAGAGTCAGTGACAGACCAAGGGTACTTCATGCTTAAGCTCCCTTGCTCTGCTCAAGCCTGCAGTGATATTGCAGCATGCTGAATTTCAGAGCTGGAGTCTTTGATCCTATATTTTAAAGCATTGCATAGAGCTTTTAAAAGCTCTGCAGTATAAATCTGGTATGCCTGGATCACCACCCTATTAATTCTACTCTACATATTCTACTCTTGTACTGCTTTGTTGAACCAACACCAGACTGAAAGAGTCCCTAGATTCTTAGGTTATTTTTTCTGCAACTATACACATCCCAAGCATACATTGTTTATCTACAATCCATTTCCCAAGCCTCCATTACCACTCTCACACATCCTAACCTTTGCTGAAATCATACTGCTTAAACTGCTTCTGTATTTTCTTAATATAAAAAGCCCTTATTTTAGTTTTAAAAAGAGGCTGAATGGTCACACCTGCTAATCATTAGTACATTTCAATTACATCTGACCTTCTTCTAAAGGGGCTCAGAGGAGCTGAGCCCCATCTAGTCAATTAAAAAAAATCAAACTCACAACATGGTATTAGGGTAGTTATAGACAATGGCTATGAAGAAGATATTAAGATAGTTATTTATTTTTTCTAGGTGTGTTTTTGATGTAGAGCATGTCATGAGAGCAATCATACTTACAAAGACTTATAAATGTATATAGGATGACAGACTAGTGGGTATATAGCAGGGAATAGATGCTCTGCACCTTGTTCACGATACATTGCAATGCCTTTGCCAGTTCCATACAGCTAAAATAGAAAAATTTTAAAACAAAACCTTCAGAAGTGAAGTAGTGTTTTATTAGGACTGGTGAGCTAACTTAGTCAAAGAAATCGAGATAAAGCATAGTTTAAGGCTATTGTCTGTCAAAATTCAGTATTAACAACTCCAGATAGTCCATTTTAGTCCTGGAGAACTGATAGTCATCATACAATTGTGTAAAATACTTTACCCTTTTAATGTATGTAAAAATGTTCAAAACTTTATAAATTCTTCTTGATTCCTGTAAAGTTCAAATTAAGACTAAATTCTGTGCTGACTGTAATTCTGGCACCACGAAATCTTGTCTGGGTGCTGTCAGGTACTAATACTTCATTTTAAGAATATATAGTACATTGTTTCCCAATTAGATGTTACACCAAAATCAATGGAGTCCTTCTTTGCAGCAAGATAGTAAAGCAATATTCTATAGGCTTATTGATTTTACAAGGGCTTTGCTTGCACAAAAAGACCTATTTGTGTGAAATATTTTGTTGGAGCAGAGACTGGAGTTTTGAAAAGGTCTAAAGGAAATTACTTTCCTCCAAGGGATATATGCATTTTTGGGGAGTGCAAAGGATGCTTTGTAGCTCGAGTGTTACTGCTGCAGCTATCTTATCCCATTTGTCACTGGGAATTACAAGCCTTATTGACAGAAATATACAGTGTTTCATAACTAGGATTTCAAAGCTGAGCATACAAAAAAGAGTCAGGCTTATCTGATGTGTGCCCAAATGTCTCCAATTCTCAATATGCTAAACTTGCTTCCTTGATTCTTTCCTCCAAGGGATGTAATCTTTGAGTCAAGTTGTAGAAAATTCCCTCTCACCCAAGTTGCATCAAATTATCCACAGTGATTCTGAGAGAAAAAAATTTTACTTCTGCTGTGCCAGCATCTGGAAAGCAGCCTGATTGGCAAGACTAAAGAGCAGTGTAATTGCATGTTCAAACACTTTAACTCTGCCCTTCCATATGGAATAAACATTCAGTTAAGAACAAACAGCAAAAATTCCCGGTGACAGAGGTGTTGGGAAGATTAGCCTTCACCAATGTTGGATTTTCAGAGTGAAAATTGTGTAGGTTTGAAAGCCCACAGTCTTACAAAGCTTTTAGATTCAGAGAGGCTGACTTTGAACTATTTAATGAGATATATGTGCTGGCACTTATATTAGCTGAATAGACCAAGCATGATGGTACATACTCAAGTATTCAGAGAAATAATTTACATCCAGAAAATCTTCAGAGTCTTTTTCGTTACAAGGGCATCCTGGGACAAGTCCAAAGAGAACAGAGCAGCAGCAAGGCACTTTATTTTGCCGAATACTATAACATAGTCATAGGAAATCTGGAGTTGCATAGCGTAAAAATCCCTCATCATACCCTCACCTCTGATTAGTAGGAAATGAATGACAGCAGTGGAGCTACTCAGTTTAATTATCAGTTTTGCTGAATTTCTAATAAGCTCTTAAAATCTAATTTTGGAAGCAGGAGTTTTGTTTCCTGCAGGGAATGGTTGATAGAAATTAGTAAGATTTCAGTTTGTCAAGTCTGGTCATTTCTCTGGCATTTAAGTCCTCAGTGAATCAGTAGGTTGGGGATAGAAGACAATTTGTATAAACTCTAATCCACTTTACAACTATTTTCTTTAGCTTTCTAGGGAAGGGATACAAACCACTTCCACATTTAGACATGGACCTGCCAATTCCAAGCTCCCCTGCTAAGGCTGGGGTATTTATGAGAATCACTCCATCGCCTCATCGATGCCTGTCCACTGGGAGACAGACTGGCCAGCAAATAATTTCTGACAGCCACTCGTAGTAATAGTGAAGATCAGAACTTTGACTTAGATTGCAAATTAATGTTTCATTAAGCTTTAGGAACCATTCAGAAACTATTTTAAGTATGCATTCATAATTACACTTGCTGTAGCAACAGGAATTAGGCTTCTGGCTGTTCTTAGTCCTAATTTCTCTTCCCTCAGGCTAAAATTCATCACTATGCTAGCATGAAAAAGCACTAAGCCTCTCCTCTTGATTCCATGACCAAAGGGGAGGTCAGGTGGCTGGCTTCTTCCAGCACTATATATCTCCTTTGGTTATTAGATCAAAAGAAATCAGTGAAAGAAGTGTTGGATTAAAGCTCTGTAACTGTTATTCAAATCCAAATTCAAGAAAGGTATGGGAGAAAAGAAAAAAAGGACAAGGAAAAGGAAAAAGAGGAAAAGGAGCAATACTTTAAATTCTCCCTTTTCCCCCCTGCTTTTTCTTATATTTTGTAAAACTGTCCAGCACACCAGCAGGGTGTGCTGGACAGTGTCCTTGGGTTAAGGAGAGTGAGAGATTAGGAAGAAGAACCTACATGGCAGGCCAGACCATTTTTCAACCTAAACTGGCAACTGAGGGAGAACTCTGTTCAGTATTAATGGATAAATAGTGGATAAAGACCTGTATGCAAGAAGTAGTATTTATGTTTCTAAAGGCATATCTGAAAAGGGCTTACATTAGAGTAATACAAGAATAAACCGGACTAGAAAAGACACGACCAATGCATTATATTCGCTGAGAAACATATTAATTGGCACTTGCTCGTGTTGCCTCATGTCAGGAAAGAACCTTACTCATGGCTTCATTGGCTGCAAGAGACAAGCTGCACCAGACTGCATTTGACTTAGAGTTTTGGATGGAAGCTGTAGCCAGGCAGCAGAACACTGATGAGAAATGAACTTATATGTACGTTAGACTAAATAAATTTTCTGCATTGATGAGAGTAATTACCTCTTACATAAAATTAGAAGTGAGTAGGAAGAGGGATTGCAACTCTGAAAAGAAAAATGCTGATTACAAAATATTTTCTCTTCCAAAATATTTCAGTTTGGTAATTGCAAGTTATCATTTTTTGGTACTTTACTATAATTAAAATTGACTTTTACAAGTGGAATAAGCATTTAAGAAGTTAAATGGAAACCTTTTCATCTTAAAATCACAGAAGAGGTATTTGAATTTTTTAATATCTATTTTTAGGAAGACATGAACCAGAACAAGCAATTTCCCCCTTCTCAATCTCAATAATATTCTAAGAATCTCTCCCTTCTTACAGGTACAGGGGAAAACATAGACATCTGAAGACTTGGAATCACCTCAAGGAAACATTGTAAAAATCTATCTTGATAATATGCACCTTCCTACAGGGAGAGAGAAAGCATGTATAGGAGTCTCTTTGCTTCTTTCAGCACACTGCCATTTTTAGGTCAATGTCAGATACTGGGTGTTGCCTTATGGTAAGTCTGTGCCTTGTTTGTCTCAAAAGCTTAGTGACGGGGGGGTTTTTTTTTGCCTTTTACTGTATTTTTGTAGCCCTGAAAATGAATGGGATCACTTCCTGCTTATTCCTTTGTTCCATGTGCCAGCCAGATGCTCAGGGAAGTTTGTTGCCTTCCTGAAGTCCAGATTATGACCATCTCACTGCATCCAGCTCTCAGATCCTCAGCACAGGAAAGACAGAGACCTGTTGGAGCATCTCCAGAGGAGGGGCAAAAAAATAGGGCTTTCCTCTCCTATGAGAAAGACTCAGAGAGTAGGGGTTGCCCAGCCTAGAGAAGAGAAAGCTTCAGAGACAATTGATTGCAGCCTTTCATTGACTAAAGGGGGCTATAAGAAAGCCAGGGACAAGTTTTTTAGCAGGGCCTGTTGAGACAGTATAAAGTGTCATGGTTTAAACTAAAAGAGGGCAGATTTAGACTAGCTTTAAAGAAGTACTTTTTTTATGATGAGGGTGGTGAAACACTGGCACAGATTGCCCAGAAAGGTGGTAGATGCCCCATTCCTGCCAACATTCTAGGCCATGCTGGACAAGGCTATGGGCAACCTGGTAGAGAAGACCTTTAAAAGGTCCCAAAATATTCTACAGGCTTGTGTCTGATTGTGTCTCCTGGTGGGATTAAAGAGTGCGGTATCTTCAGTCCACAGACAGTAGCTACAGGGAAACTGTAGCAAAGACTCTTGGTGAGAAGAATCTGTTGGAGTACTGAAAAGTATTTTTTCATTTTATGTGTGACTTTTTTTTTTCTTTTTTTTCACCCTGGCCACTACCATCTGGAAGCAGCGCTGTGTCAGCTCCTAAGCCACGTTGCTCTGGCAACTTCTAAAACCATCTTATTGACAATCATACTGTTTCTACATGATCCAGACTTTTTGCTGCTTCTTGGAACCAAAGTTCCAAATCATCCAGAATTTCATTAATTTTAGTTTTTTGCAGCAGTGAAAGCAAATTGGTATTATTTTATTTAGACTTCTTAGATTATAGAAAGCTAAAGCACTGTGATGTTTTGATGAAAAAAAAGCTTTGAAGTTGATGTTTCACATTATAACTGTCCTCCCCTCACTTCATCCTCACAGTCAAACTACCTGTTTTACTTTTCACTTTGAAATACAGCACAAGTTGAAGATTTCTCTTAGAATGAACTGATATGAAATGAGGACTGTAGTATAAATATGAAATAGCTATTTTTCAGAATGCTCTAGACTTACAGCTTATATAGAAATGAAGTTGTGGCTACACTGGAAACCTCCCTACCTCTCTCCTCATTCATGATCATACAGCTTTTTCCAGAATTTGGAAGTATTACAGATGAAACACTTTAAAATCTTAACTAATATTGGAAATAATAAATATGAGCAGCACTGGGAAAAAAAAATCAACAAAAACAGAGTGGCTGAAAAACTTGAGAATGAGAAATGAAAGGGAAGTCTTGGGAATGAAGGGAAGATGAAACTTGAAGATGAAGCTCCTGCATTTACCATCTACCTTTTCATCCTAGAAGATATTGGCTAGTAGTTCAGGTATGTATTTGCTTTTCTGAATACCCGAATTTGAAAATTCTTCTAACAGACCAAAAAAAGGAACAGTGGTGTTAAAGTCATTCCAGTTTTTCCCCTTTTAGAAGTATGGTTCCCATTGCAAATCCAGAACTTCATTTTAAGTACCTGTCTCTCTCTAAACATTAAATTTGGGCCCTGGATGCTCAGTGTAGTCAAACACACACCAAATAGGGCAGCCATTCAAAGATCAATTCTTCTCTCATTTGATATGAAAACTGTGTCTCTGAGAATTCCTGTTGTGTTTCTGTAAGCATGCCTGAGAATGCCCATCAAAGTTGAGCCTTAAAGTGATGTTTACCTCCTGAAGCCTGAATAGCCTTATTTTCAATCTGTCCCTTTCACTCACCTTTAATGCATGAAGAGAGGTACATCAGACACCTCAGTAATTGTGAAGCAGAATATTTAGAGTTCAGATACTTGTGAAATTAAAGGGCAGCCGAATGGGGTTTTCAGTACTGCAAGCTTGAACTTCATTGTAGAATCTTAAATTTCATTTTGATGCCTTAATCTTATTATGGACATTGATATCTGAAAAAAAAAAAAGATCTACTCTAAAACTCTAAGCATAAAATTAAAGCATTAAACACAAAATAGTGGATAGCAAACATGCTATACAAATGGTATGAATGGCAGCACTAAATTTAGTAAATGGGGAAGGAACAGAAGTAACTGTGATATCTTTATTTCAAATCAGTCCTGTCTGATTGATTAATGCATCTCTTAGAATAAGAAAATAAGAAATGTATGCATCTAAAATACAAATTAATCAGCACTGCACCACTGTTCTCTATACCGTATTAATTAATAACACCACATGATGGAGGCAGATTAAATCACTCTGCCTAAAGGATTTTGGGTACAGAAAGCAGTAGAGAAAAGCTGCATTTTACAAAATTTATGAATGTTCTAGAATCACTTAAAATGTTGAAAGATTCCATGAGATGCTTTTTCTGACAGATCTTGGGGAAAGGCTTCAGCAATAATTAGCAAAGTTTTTATGTGTAGTCATTGATTTATTCCAATGTAGTGTTTTCAGTGGGCTTAATTAGGAGTTGTTAGCATTATGACTGGTAAGTTAAAAGGTACAGTGAGATGCTTCATAAGATAGAAAGAGATCTCTGTCTAGATCTGTCAAAGCAACCCTTACTTGCTATAAAATTGATTTTATTACGGAGTGTAACAGGGAAAATAAAACTTTTCAAAAAAGCCACTTGAAAATCTTCAGGTTTTCATATGCCTTTTACAAAGAATCTGAATACCATACTGTTCCAAGTGTCTTCACCTGTGAAAAATGCTACACACTGAAAAGTGTACTTCAAAATACTTTTCTAGATTTTTCATAGGCGCAGAAGTTCTAGGTTAAGAGTCAAAAATTTATACTTTTTACAGATTGCTTCATTTTTTCTTTTATATGTGACAAATCCATTACTATCTGTTACTGAATAGCACAGTAGCCATTTCTTGCCTCACAACATGTTTAGTTCCACTCCTCCTGCTTCAGGAAATCAATTTTGTATCACTTGATCTCAAATTCTGATTTCTATCTAAAAGGGATTTAGGAAACTTTGATCAAAGAAAACCTGTGATAATGATGGACTTGCATTTAAATGTATTCATTCTCTCCATTTGTGCCTCTAGAAAATATCCTAAATAAAGGTATGAAACAGTGAAAATTCCAAGTCTGTCTGCTCAAATCTTTTTCCTGGTCTCTGACTGGCTGAAAAAACTTTCCATTATACTACTGAGTAATGAGAGAGTCTTCAAAACAGACCTTAAACTATCTTATGAAGGTGGAGAGCTGCAATAAATTTCACTGAAGAGCTGAAAATGAGCCCCGAATGATTTGGAATATATTCTCCCATATTAGGCTCTGTCTTTATTTGCTGCAACTGAATAGAGTCTGCAGCTGAAATGAAAAACAGGAATATAGGAAAGAAAAGGACACATATGCAGAAATTTTGCATTATAGAGCAAAGAGTTATTAGCATCTTTATCTGTTGTTTCAGTGATTGCATTTAGGATACAGTATTTAGCCCCAGACTGCCTAACACAAAGACCTGAAAGAACAAAGAGATCCTAGGAGAAGATGGAAACTAAATATATAGAGAGACTAATTTAAAGATAATTATATGATGGTGAACTAGTATTGGTGTTGTTTTATTGGAACAGTTTTATTATATATAAGGCACAGGCAAAAATACTCCAAAGAATATGCTGACAAGCCCTCCCTTTTTCCCCATTTCTGACTTGACAAGCAGATCATGATTTTGTGGAATTAATTCACTATTCAAGCTTATTTCCAAGTTAAATATAATGGCTCATCCACAACTACTTATCTGTAAGGATTTGCTATTTGAAATTCCAGCTGTGCTGTTCAGATTTGATAGGCTGCAGCAAACACATGGCATGTGTTTGTTCCTAGGAGGATGCCTGTAACATCTCTGCTGGAAAGTTTGTCTATTAAAGTATTTTTGGAAAGCAGGGACAAAAGGGCCAATAGCAGTGACAGAAGATTTTGTTCAGACATGCAGAGTATGTTTTAGGGGATAGTTCTATTTCAGGAGCCCATCTTCGAGCAAAAATATCCCTTAGGTCAGGGAAGTGTCAGACAGCTGGCACAGTAAGAACAGAAGGACCTGAATGTTGACCTGCCAGTGGCAGAAAGGCCCATCTGGCGTGATGGAAAGGGTAACAGGTACTGGCCACAGAGTTATCAGCCATATGGACACTGAAATTGACAAGAGACAGTTCATGAGCACCAATCATAAACACTCAAAGTGCTGGGATGGGGACTCCTTTCCAGACTGCAAATAAAAAGTTAAATTAAGCAGGAAGAGTGTAAAAACTTGCTATTTACAGGGCTAAGGAATTAGCACTTTGAGGAATGGTGTCAGTGCCGTCACTTCAGAAACTCAGAGGGGGCACACATCTTGTAAAATACCCCTTTTTTATTAATTGTGAAATGGATGAGCAAGAGATAATGAACTATTTTTGTACCAGATTTGCATTCAAGTATTCAGAAGAATCAATACTTACAGGTTTTGTTTTTAGGCATCTTCTATGTTCTTGTTACAGAGAGAGAGAAATTTGCATGAAGGGAGTGCGTTTAAATAACTTGCAGCTCATTTCCATTTAGAATGTCTGCTTAAATACCAATTTGACCTCTGGCTGTCTTTGGTGTTGGATAATATGTGTAAAATGGTCACCAAGAATTGTGTATGAAGCACAAGTTGAAAGGACATACTGAATTTTCTTAGATTTTTTTTACCTGATTGTTTTATTTTCTCCTTCAGGATATCAAAGAGAGAGAAGATACGGGCAACAAATCAATAAGGCAGAGAAGAATCAGGATATTTGCCATAGAAGATGAGGGAAAGGAAAGCTGGGTGACTCATTTCATAATTTAAAATATGTACTTTCTGATCACCCTCCTGGAACAAAGAATGCAGTACTCTGGTGCTCAGATACCATGCTGAAGAAGTAAATACAGTCTTAAATAGCTCAGATCTAAATGAAGTTTTGTATGAAAACTGAAGGTTTATGTTGTGGTTTGACAGTTTACTACCAGAGAAAGTGATGTGCTGTTTCTTCTATCATTATTTATAATAAAGATTTGTTTTCTTTAATGCAAACTTCCCCTGAAATACTGGAAACCAGAACATAACAGGAGGAATTGAGAAGTGACTATGTCCATGAATAGCAAGTGGAATTCTGTGGGCCATGTAACTCATGAAAAGTAAATAATTTTTTTGTTTCTTTTTGTTCATTTGGGGATTTTTTAATTCTTATTTTTACGTTTTTTTTATATATTCTTCTTTCTTTCCTAGCTTTCAGGCTTTTTTATGTAAGGCACATATCAAAGATGAATTCATAACTATCTTGCAGTATAATGGTAGACATGTAAGACTGTCTCTGTCCCACCCAGCTACATACAGTATTGTGTAACATAAAAAATTTGCATTAACATTCCAAACACTTCAAATGCAGTGCAGAACTCTCAGTCTTTGCAATATCCCATTTGAAGTTTAGTTGAGACATAAGGGTTTTTTGCCCACAGGAATCAGCACCTTCATTTAAAAGTAGAACTAAATTGCAAATTTTCCTATGTGAGGCAAACCATTAACCTTTGCCAAATCATTACCTCAAGAGATAATTAACAGAGATCTTGCAGGAAATGTAACTAATAAAAAAAGCTCTCAAAAATTAGTATGAAGACCAAATGTGGTCTGCCTCCCAGCTGAGGGACTTGTGTCCCTGGAGAAACTAAGTTTATATGGACTTAAAAGAAGGTCAGGTGAAGAAAAAGATAATTATTCTAATCTACTAAACCCCCAAGTACTGATCATCTTAAACTCAGTGGTGATGTTAGAGTAGAAATTTTGTCTTGATATCAAATAAACTCAAGGTTACATTAATTAGACTATAATTTAAAATAATAAAACTTTTAACTAATTATTCAGTAACTAATCTGAAATTGCCTAGTTACATAAGAAAGTTAAAAACAAAACATGGGATGCCAATGCCCCTGGCTTGTCTATTGGCTTCATTGTTCACTTCTGATTTTCTCTTTTATTGGCCTATAAATATGTACATAAGTATTGAATTAATTTACAGGAGTATTATGACAATAAATACATACTAGTAGAGTCCGGCAGGTATAGCATAACTTATGTTCTCTCACCTCCTGGCAATTGCATGAGCTTTATGAAGTTGCAGGAAAAATCACTGTGATTTTATCACTTTGTGTAATCCTTCTATACATTATTTATAAGAATCTAGCAATATGACACTTTTTTCATTATATGACCCCATAAATATAAAATTATATGTGCATCAGAATCAAGCAAATTGAACCACTTACTGCTGTCACGAAGACTCAGGAAAGTAATTTTTTCTAACAGATTATGAGTTCTGGTTTCATAACAGTGTCGCAATGGCCTTTTCCTGCTAAGGAATTAACTCAAAGAATAGGGACTACAGTCTCAAGAAAAAACAACAGCCTCAGTAGCCTCTCTCTCATTTATTGTGTACCTTTTGCTATTGCACCTGTCAGTTCCTGAGGGAAAAAGGTAAGTGAAAATTAGGCCATTGATAAAAGATAGGTCAATACTCTCAGTAATTCCACATGCTGTTGTCAGATCCTCTGGGGAGCACTATGAAACTTCTCCCATAGTCCCTCCACTTGATGGACCCCTGTCTCTCCTGTATTTAGAGTCAGTCACAGCATGCAAGGTGACTGCAGCCAGGTATTAGCTGGGCATCTGGAGCCCCCCTTCTCAGTACAGTGTAGGACTGCTCTGTGCAGTGCTGATGAGGCTAAAGGAGCAACAGCCATCCTCCACATGGGTTCATGTCTCAATGAACCCGTGTCAATAGAAAACAGCCACAGCCAGGAATATGCTATGTGTTTACAGGAAACCAGGAGTGTATTTTAAGATAATGTTAAGTGCTGAGGTCTCTGACATTTCTGGTTTAAGCAAATCATCTTCAGCTGTTATTAGCCAGGCAATATCTTGCACGATTAGAAACAGCACACATCATTTGTAAACCTTCACAATATAAAACAGAACTTTGCTAATGACACAAGCCTAAGAAATATGTGCTCGCTACTTTTTCTACCACTGACTTCTCTTCCTTGACTAAGACCCTGGCCCATGGTTTTTCTCCATTTTGCACTCAGCTGCCTCAATGAGACGATATGGGCAATGTGACACGGATGTCAATGAGACACGTAGATATGGGCTTCTTTCCTTCATTTATGGCAAGAGTGAAATGTATTTCTATGTTCTGCCTTGTGTATTGTTGGGCCTTTTCACAGGTAAATCTAAAAAAATAAATGGATATAACTGCTCTACTATAAAACCCCTTCTGCTAACAGAAAGCAATGACCATGAAGTCACAGCATTATTGAATCTGTTTAAAAAACATATGTGTAATCAATAACTGCAGATCTTTCAAGCTCTTTAAATTCGGCCAAGTAGTTTTCTATGAGTGTTTCAGTATTTGCTATAGCTACAAATGAGGAAATTACCATAGATTTTTGAACTTGGGGTTATTCACACATTCAAGGGGTTAAGCTGGGACTTATTAGACTGCTGAGTATCTAATTCTTCTGATAAGCTTCATGAGGTCTTTATTCCCAGACTGGATAAATACTTACATACTTCTGGATCAAAGACTTGCATTAACAAATTTAACACTAATTTTCTTCTAAAGCTTTTACATGTAATAGGTTTTGCATGTAATACCCCAGTTCCTTCATGGCATGAATCTTTAGGATACTCCTTGCAAGCCATGCAAGTAGGTGAGCATGTGAAGTTAGTGCATTCAAAAATTTACTGAATACTGGCAGGCAAGTCCTATGATATTTTGCTGTTATGCATGTCAGAATTTGATTCAATGCTACATTAACAGGTAATAGATAATTAAGAGTGCAATCAATGTCAATATTGAAATAAATAAACTCATTAATGATAAAGAGCATGTAATGGTATGAATATGGAATTAGGATGGAAATTGATACATTCAGCAGAATTTAAGAGATGATAATAATAGGGGAAAAAAGGCTGAAGGGAAGATCCAGAGGCCAGATATTCCATCCACTATAACAGGAAGAATCTTGTCCTTGTCAAGCCTGGCCTCCATTGAAAAGACAGTTTTTCCATACCACAGAATTTCATAAGAATTTTTAAAGTAAACTTATAATTCCATATTGTCCTGAAGATCTTCAAAAATTGTTGAAGAAATAAAAACTCAGATTCTCTGAGCTGATAAAAGTATAATTTTAGCAATTTGTTCACATTTTTTTTTAATGATTAATTTTTTAACAGTTCTCCATCAAGTTGTCCTGCTTAGCTCTGGTTAATTCCCTCATTACTAAGCCATGATACTGAAGATGTTTGTCTCTTCTTATATCTTTTCCACACTGTAGAACATCTCCAATACAATAATGTATAAAATAAACTGATGCTTTAGGAAATCACTCAGTTTCAAAATGAATGAACCTTTTGGTCAGAAACAAGTGGCAATAAGGCTTGAACATGATTTCCTTTTTCCTGTTGCCCACAAAAATCCACCCTGTACTCAAGAACAATTTTCCAAATATAACTGTTATCCAGCCATCTAAGTTTCTAAGTGAAAATGCATGTTTTTACCAAAGAACATTTCTCTGGTTCTAATGTTTCCTCAAAAGCACTTTGAATTAAATTTCATCTGTGTGTTAAAAGTTATAAAACCTGAAATATGTCTTCCCCAAATCATCAGAACCACTATCATCCCAGAGAAAGGACCTCCCTGAGTTTTTTAATTCAGCACCTTTTGATGGTACTTTTCTATGTCCTCTGTGTAGATATGTATTTTATGGTTGTACTGTATTTTTTCGATTTTTACAGAAAATGTCAAACTTTAAACTTTTAAGGTACACAGAACTGTCTATCCATTCTAACTAACCAGACCAGCTCTGACCTAATGTTCCCAGGAATAAACAACCAAAGTAAGGTGAAAGTTATTCTCTCTCTATGGAAGAAGGTAGTGCAATCTTCTTCAAAACAACTGTGAAATGACCACACAAGGTGTTTAAGAATCAAAAATAAATAAGATTACAGACAGGGCTATGTTGGAAGTAAACAGAATCAGGAAATCATCAAATAGAATACAGAAGTGCACTTGTGTAGAGAAATGCACAATGCACACACCAACCTAAAGACAAACTTTATTCACCAAAGCCATGTTCTATCAAATAGATGACTTCTTTGAAGAAATTTCTTGTTAGGTAGACAGAATCATACCATAAGCCCTATAAAGTCCTCTCCAGGAAGATGTGTAGAAAGTCAAACTACAAGCTATCCTGGATGAAGGTCATAACATGAATTCCTTTTTGAAATTCTCTTTTCTGCTCTTCAAATTCTCCTTTTCCTTTTCAGAATGCTCAGAAAAAATTTCTGTATACCCACACACATCAAACAGTGTCAGACTGCACCTAAGCAAGAAATGCAAGATCCTATAATGCATCTCTCACAACCACAACAAAGTATGTTCACCTTTTCCTCACTTCATAGGACACCTAGAATGCTACCTACTTCCTTCAGTGCATTACATATCATCATAGAAGCTCTGCAGATGGAAATGAAACAACTGCTTATACAGCAGAATAAACTTTCTCAGAGCAACAAGTCAGAAATAGCCATTTACAAGGAGGATAATACTCTTCTCAAATCAATCATCTCATCTAGCCTATCAACCTCTGATCTTTCTACACAGAGTGTCAACAGAAGTGTGCAAAACACCCTCAAAAGACAAGACTAGGAATGAAAATCCATGACTACAAGTATAGACGTGCCTTGTTTTTAAATCACAGGTTTGAGCCACCTACCTGGGTGCATGTCCAGATGCAGGTAATACTGTGCATACTGATGGGGAAACTGAGCTCCTTCCATCCTGATATTAGAGTGACAGGGTTTATCATCTACAACGTCATGTTTATCATCTCCAACAAAGGCAAGATTTGTTCAAACATAACATTCCTAAATTGACTGACCTGGACAGCTTTCAGCACCCAAGACTTCTCAGTGAGCAGGAAGGATCTGCTGCACAAGGAAAGGTGAGCCAGCAGTCAAGTGTGGTAATGAAGTATGTGGGAGCAGAGTCCTGAACGCCGAGAGGGCAGGATGCAGAGCAGTGATTTCAGTTCTGCAGAGACAATGACCAAGAGTGATCAGGGTCTTACACAGCACAGTGACCACTGAGCAAATCTGCAGCAGCCAGGCAGACCCAAGGCCAAGCCAGGAAGCCAAACCAGCAGGTCCAGGTCAGACTCACAGAGCTGGGAGACCAGGAGGAGTCATTGCTGCACAGATCTGGTGTGGCATGGGCAGAGGCAGCACTAAAGGCTCAGCTAAAAGAAGCTCCCAAGAGAAACAGCCCTCACTTCCAGGTCTAATTGCAACAGTGCTTAGAAACTACATTCACCAGCTGAATTCCTGGAAGGGGGACAGACTCCAGGACCTAACAGTCTTAACATTATAAATTGCTTTCTAAACCATACATGTCAATTGGTAACCATTTCTAAGAGCTGGAGAAATGTCAAAGAACGGAGAACTGGAACTAAAATCTCAATAACCACAAAGGGAAATTTTGACCAGGAAGTCTCAGACATCGCTGAAAAACTAGAACATTATGATATAAAGATTTTTGAACAGAACTATGCTGTTGTTTTGAGAAGACAGAATTTATTACACAAAATTTCTGCTACCTCTAAGTTTTACTAGGTTGATTGCTTAAGAGCAAATGAATTACTATAATATAATTAGACTTTTTGTCAGCATTTGATTTAGCACTGCAAGAAATTTGTTTTAATGTAAGATATTCTAAATCTCCCTTTCAGAAGTAAACTTAATATTGTAAAGTCTTGCACATGCACTTAAATAATCTAAAAGAAATATATGAGTAAAATTTCTTACCCCAAGATACCTGGGTGTTCCTTTGATACTTTTTAGAGAAAGAAATGCAAAAATGTGGAGAAAACACATACATGACACACTTCAACTAAAGTTACTTGATTAAAAATTTTTAAAAATATATTTTGTCTCTCTTTTTTGAAAGATTATGTATTTTCTTTGTTCGCTTTCATTTACTTCACAGTTTTTCAGATGGATATATGATATAGTCACCTCACTGTCACTTCCTTATTTTTAACACAGTCTGGCAGGTGCTCATCACAGGAACCCCTCATAGAGACATTTGTTTTCACAGCACCCCTTTCAGACATTCAGTCTGTAGCCATGCACAGTACAGTGTCATTTTTTACCATTCAGGGAGGATAGAATTCAAGCTAATAAGACCAGTTGCAGTAAATATTTTGCATTAAACACAATTCCAGGGTAGCATATCAATATCATTGTTGAGTGAGAAAGGTGCAAATAAAAAGCCATCTTCATTTCATCAATAAATGAGGTCATGAGGGAGAGTTAAGCTGTGCCTCACTAACAGTCCACCGAGTTCAATATCCTACTTCTGGAAAGAGCCCACACTTGGTACTTCAAAAGAATAAAAAGCTTTACAGAGCCCATCATTATGTGACAGAAAACTCTTTTCTGACCTGTTTAAACAACATACATACAGATGGATGCTGATCTCAGCGTGAGCAAAGGGCAAGGTTCAAAATGCTTCAGGAGTTGCTTATTCCAACTGAAAGACATTGTTCTACTGCCTGCTTTTTTTTTTTTTTTTTTTTTACCATTTACACATACTTATGAGCTCATAAAATGAGGCATTGCAGCAAATGACTGCAGCTCCTACTGGAAAAAGCAGTGAGTGTCAGCAACCAGAAAGCCTTAGAGGCTCATCACTCCTCTGCTTTCAGCCATATTGGTCTGGCACACAAATTAGCACGCTCCAAACTGCAAGCTTGGTCTTGTCAACATATCAAACTAGAGTGCTAATCATTAATAACTTATTCTGAGACAATATTGACAGCTGCTTTGCTTTATTACCAATGCCATCTGTGCCCAACAACCCACAGTCTCCTTTCTCCTACTTCTTAGCTTGCACTCCAAATGCTTTTCAGGCTGCAAGAAGCCGAATGGAAATAACAGCTTGAGCTTCTTAAGAAATATCACCAGCCAACTAAGGGAGCCCAAAAGATAAGGAATAATATGATTGTAGCCTACTGAGTTTTCATCATAAGCCAGCTTTATGAATAACATGCTGCCAGATGCCTTTTCCTACTAGTGATCACTTCCACTGTTTCCAAAAAACAATATTATGCACTTGATGTTCAACTGGTCTTTTTCTATTCTGAGCAGTACTAAAGCCTCAGTGAGACTGATTAGCAGATAACAGTATCTGAGGCATTTTTGAGTCTCCTTATTAAATTTTTAATACTATTGCTTTGGTCACAAACTTCCCTTAGCATCCAAACACTGAATAAATGCTATAAACAGGCAGCTCCCAATCTTCTGCTGGGCCACTTGAAGATTTTTCATTTGTGAGTTACCAAGGTGTTTGCACTTCAGTACAGAATTAATAATAAGACCTTCCTTTGCTAACCAAAGTGCATTCCTGTGCACCAATGAAAAAATTTAGATTTCAGAGGTAAATTTAGCTTAAGTCATCAAAGGCAACTCAGTTTTAAACAGACACCTACCAAAATTATTTACAAGCTTGTAAAGAAAAAGAAATGAGAGTGCTTATTCAAGCCCTTTTTGTGGATCAGCTCAACAGGGGTGAAAATGCTAAGAAAAAATGTATAAATAGGCAGATATTTGATTGTTCTGTAGTAACAATTTGGAGAAAGAAGGGAAAGCCAAAGATTTTCAAAAGACCCACAGATAAACTTTTAAGTGTGGATGGATTTTAAAGTGCATGTGCTTTTGATTTTTCTATAGTGCTATTTTGGGAAGAGGTGGAACAAGCCCAGAGGACTACCATTTCCTTTGGAAAAACTATCTTTTGTCTAAGTGAATTTTATCATTTGAAATTTTTAAGTTAGAGAAAAATATAAACTGTGCTTTTTTTCACATGTATGTATGTAAACGTAAAACTTCAAGTGCAAACTCAGTCCAAAGCAGAAAGGTCTGGAACAGATGGCTGAAAGTCTTTGGAGCTGCAGTTGAAAGGAACCTGTCAGTTGCAGACAATGATACCTTCACTGAAAAATAGAGGAAAAACTCTACAACAAAAAAGGGAGTTTAGGTAACTTGTTAAGAGCACTTGCCAGGAAAAGAGGTGAGTGCTTCCTGGGTAAAGAAGATAGATTTTTAACTGAGGAAGGCGCTGGGAACTCAGAATACTTGTCTGCTCTTACCAACCTGTCACTGATCTAATAAAATACCCTATCTCTGCAGAACTCACCTCTATTTGATCTCTAGAAACCCCAGGTTCAGCAGCCTCACACTACCATGCAAGAGTTACAGGTCAGCAAGAAGAAAGCAGCTTCAGAAGGTTGATTAGAAGCTGCCACTTCATGGTAAGGGTTTTGCAGGCCCGTGGTGACTGGGCTGAAAAAGATGAACAATAATTACTGCAAATTCAGTGTACATCATTATCTCACACAGATGACTTTCCAGGACTGGTAGCATGCTGACAAATTCAACACAAAACTTTTCTAGCTTGAATAGTGGAGGTTGGCATCTGTGGCCTGCAGTGCCCAGTGAATGACCGCAACTCTGTAAGGGCACTGTTCATTGTGCTTCCTCAGCACACTTGACCCCTGACTGTTCTCATTAATGGTCACAGAAGGAAAACTGATCACAGTGACCCTGTGTCAGTCTGAGATTCAGTCAAAGAGAGAAACGGAGAGTTTCTAACTAGGTAGAAGCCTGGGAATCTATTGGAAAATAATGTAAATAAGAGGTTTATCTCCTTATTGTTCACATTGTTTATAGTTAAGTTCTACCACTGTGAGTCAAGCACTTTGCACCAATGGTGTGGTTGTTTTCACTTCAGGACCAATGGAGTTGGTCTGCACAAAGCTCTGTATAAAAGAGCGATGCATTTTGAATAAATCGGAATTTCACTTTCAGCAGCCTTCTGAATCAGTCTCTTCATTCCCATTCTGCCTCAACAGCGTCAACCCTGCCTGTTGTGGTATCACAGAACCAAACTAAATAGAAACAGAATCTACTACAGGATTATAATGCTTTCAAAACTGGATGGTCTCTACCCATCTGTAACAAGACTGAATCCTACAAAATCTCTTTCGCATTACCCAGGCTCTCTGGATCACAATAGGGAATGTATTGAAGAGGGAACACATAAGAGGAAACCAACCTATCTGATAAGAGCTAACTGCCTATCAGGGCACAAAGCATGCCCAGGAGCTGCTCCTCTCCAACCCTAATCTGGGATTCCACAGGAGACAGCAGCTGCAGGTGAACAGTGTGAGACCTGGTAGGTCCACTGTGAAAAAGGAGTAGGAGATAGGCTCTTTTTCATTTGATCATTACTCTGTCTGTCATACTGTCACTGCTCCCTTGGATCATGTTTTCAATACCACATACACAGTCATAAGTAGTTCCTGTTAATTTTATAAATTAAATCCAGGGAGCATTTGATCTTATCTCCCAACTCTCCATCCCTTTTAGCAATTCACAGCATTAAAAATATTTCAAACCAGCTTTATTTCTCCAGCAACTAAAAGAATGAAAACAAATTTAATTGAATATTCCAAAAATACTGAGAGCACTCAGGTATAAGGATGAAAAATATATAATTAAGTAGAATTCTAATTAAGAGAGTGATTAACATATTAATAACCAGAGAGAAATCTTAAGGATAAGGGTTTTGTTATTATCATTATCATTGCTTTGGTCTATTCTAAATACAGGAAGCTTAATTTATAAATTCTCTGATGTACATACATTCAGTTAGATTTCCACTAAGTAACCCCTTCATTTCATTACATTTGCAGCCTCAGACCAAGCAACTATCCTCTCCCTTCAGGCACAATTTTAATGTTGAAATAAAAGGCTGTATCAATGGTTTAGGACTTTAAATGTGTTTTTGGAAATTATATTGTATGCCATGTATGGAAAAGAGAGAGTTAACTATATCTATGTATTATCTGTATCTAGTCTGACCCAAATGGTGTGTTAAGGATGTGTTTATTGAACTTGAAACATACCAAAGCAGACTGACATAAGGTCCTCCACCAGGTGTCAGAACAAGCTGAACTGCAGAGATAGGAGAGGTATTTTCTTTTTCTTTTCATTTTAGGTGAAAACACAAAGCTCTTTGACCCAATTCAATTTTTACTTCAGAAATAGCAACTGAAAGAATTTCCAGGTTTTGCTGTAGAGCATTTGAGGAAGCAGTGAAAATCAGTCAGTCTTGGTTAGCAAATACTAGATCAAATATTGACTGAATAATGTCCAAGTCACTATGAAGGATCTCTTCCCTATACAGATGTGCTCTTTAATGTATAGAAAATGTGAATGTAGGCAAATTGACTTAATACCAATACATGATAAACCTGAAGGTATCAGACCTGACCTGTCCCAGAGAAACCTCCAGACCTGATATTTTGCATTTCTATTGTCTTTGAGGCTGCTTAAACCTGTGCTCAGAGACCTTAGAAACTCTGCCTATCATTGTAGAAGCTGATGCTGATTCTTCTAGGAAAGTACACAGTGTCATGTGGCTGCTGGCAATCAGCCATGTAATGTCTCTCTAAGAGCAGGATTAGATGGAAGCTGCTCATCTAGGCAGAGCCTGGATCTTATGTGAACATCCAAGTGCATCCTGGAGTGGTGTTCCCTGGGAATTTGCACTGGCTTGCTCAACAGGCAGCCCTGACAGCATAGCCAGCAACAAATTCAGCCACAAATTTATACGGGTATTTACCTGATATGACTGTGTTCTTGGTCTTAGGGACAGAAAAGTGCCAGTGCAGTGACCACTCTGAGAGGCTGAATCCTCTCATTCTTCCAGCAGTTTTGCACTTACTGAAATCTCCTGGATTGTGTCATGTAGTAGATGAAATTATAATAATGATAGAAAATAGGTCTGGAAAGGACCCCAAAAAGATAACTAATTCAAAGCAGAAGTAACTAGTTTCCAGTCCTATAGATTTTACAGTCATTTTTCCATTGCTTTCCTTTTAATTATTCTTATAAATAGAAAGCCTCTCCTACTGCCTAAAATGTTTGTCCTTTCTCATCATAAATGCTAGTCATTAGCTGACTGTATTTTAAAAATTTTAAGTATTTTTAATTTTCCCAAATAGACTTTCTCTCTGATTAGAACCTTTTGGTCAAGTGACCAAACAGGGCTGAAAGGGGTATATCCACTCCATATTTAAGAGCAATAGATGGATCTCATGAGGAGGGACAAGGTGAATAACCAAGGATCAGTTACCACACTGTTTTTGTCTAAACTATAATAAATGTTTCTGAGGAACCTTACTGATTACAGCCATAGCATAAAAGTCCTCTTTACATCATACACAGCTTTGTTAAGTGCAAGAATGGCAACGGCTTGCTGTTTGCTCCAGCTTGCCAGTGCAACTACTATTTGTAACTCTTCACATAAGCACTCTGAAATTCCTGATCTATAAAGGGTTTTACAACCATCTCTCCCATAGTCTGTGCCACTAATGTGTCCATCACAGAACAGCCACCAAAAAGTAAACCTAATGCCAATGCCCATATGTAACTCCATTAAACTTTTTTACCATTTGATTACTGGTTGCTGGTGAAATCACTGGGCATTGCTGAGGCTGGAGACATTGAAGCAGAAAACACAGGCATATGTAAGTGCAGGTACAAAACACCTGAGCTATTTCCAAGCACATCTCACCTGGAGAAGCTGACCAATTCTCTGTACTAAGACTATGATAAAAAAAAAAAACCAAAACCAAAAACTATGCCTATCATGAAAGCAAATCATTCCCAAACAAAATTTAAATGTTACTGTTAATCTGCTTCAAAGTCAAAGGAATCGTATTAAATGATTTAATTTAGGAACAGAAGCTGTACACAGACATCTGGGAAAATGACTACATGGAAGCAGTTTTATGCCAAGATGTTCAGCTTATTTCCACTGGCATAGTGGCCTTTCTGGTCAGGATGCCAAGTCTACTATAATCAGCAGAGGTAAGGGCTCTCAGTGTTTCAAAAGATTGGGATCTAATTGCTGCAAATTTAGTTAATGCCAAGGGAGAAAGACAGGCATCAAGATTTGGGCCTTTGCCCCAAAAGAGAAGTGCAAATAACACCCATAATCATTAGACAGTTGTCGGGAGAGTGCTGAGAACTGGGCTGTACAGAAGCCTGCCTGAAAATTTGATGAACTAAAAAAAATTAATGAGCTTTGGGTTCAAAAGGTTTCCTTTGATGTGCATCAAGCATTTCCATGAAATACAAGTAACTACACAAATGTGCTATTTAGCAATAATGGGTCATATCAGAGCTGGATATCTCTTGATCTCCTGTTGAGATGACAGCATGCCCCACACACTTCTGCCAACACAAAACCAGCGTTAGCAGATTTACTCTTAATGAGCTCATCACACCAAAGTACCAGTTAAAGGGAGTAGGTCACGGATTATGTTTGTTTAGCTGTCCTGATGTGTCTTGTTAATTCCACACACAAATATGGTGTTGGGGGAGGAAGTGCCCCCAGTCCATAATGTCTATCTTCTGCACTGACATCTATAAGCTGTCTGCCTGAACTTGGGGTAAAATCGGCACAATCCTCCACCTCTCCAATGAACCCATGCCTACCTACTTTTTGGTTTAATTCCTTTCTGCACAATAGAACATCCTTCACATGAAAATAGGGCACTTGCTAGAGGACCTTAACGACAAAGAGGCTCTGCTGCATCTCTGTATTCTATTGTGTATGGGAATGAGGTTTACTATTTAATCCAGGACTTCATTTCTCTGTAGGGATCCCCTTTTTCTGCATAGGAAGACAGGGTCCAGTACTATATTCATAAGGTAAGGCATAGGTTAAGATGAAATAGCTTCATATCAAAATTACATACCAGTATGTTGATTTTCTTGAAGACGCATCATCTCTCCTGCCATTCTCCTAACAACAATCTCACTTTAATCCTGTGCTGGATTTCATAGAAGAAGCAGTATGTGATAATGTTTTATGAACAGACAATGCTATTTTCACAGAAATCAATCTTGTGTCATAGCTCATTAAATGCTTCAAGGCAATGCAACATTTGAAACTACAAAAGCTTTAGTAAGGCATATAAATTACACAATAGACTCTTACTCTTGTCAGGATATGCTTAAACTGCAACTTTGATGGTAGGGAAAGCTAAAAGTGCTCCTATTCTTCCCTTCTCTTCAATTTTGTTTATAGAGCTGTCTTGGAAACCACAGCACAGACTGAGTTTTGGAGTAATTCATCTTTAAAATAAACCTTTCTCCTTTTTTTGGTAAAGAGGGGCTGAATCCAGACCACAGTGGTGTAATCCCACTAGTAGCTGTACTGGCACAAAAGTGAGACAACAGTGCAGCACCAGAGGACCAACAAGAGAGCAGGAGCTCCTTAAGCCACTTTGAGTGCTTGTAGTTAGTGCCTTGTTGCTTCCCACCTGCGTAAAAACGAACCCTATCAATGACTAGCTCTTGCAATTCAAAGTACATTTTGGTCAGTAATCAGCTTCTCTGATTTCCCACAGGTTTTTTCCCTGTGATTCTAAATGTATACAGTGATTTTTCATCAACTAGGACTAAATTATACTCCACAAGGAGCAATTGTATGGAATGCAGATAAAATGTGAGAAAATGCTACGTAATAATGGTGTCAAAACTGGCTTCCTTTTAAAAGCAGGGGAGTTAAGGCAGGAAGAATTTGGTATTACTGGTAAATGATCCACTTCCAGAGCAAAAGCATTTCACTGATAGGAAGAATGAAAACACAATAGCACGCCTGTGGAGCAGGTTGTGGTGGCTACACAAGCCAGAGTTCAGCAACAGTAAGAGCAGAAAAATGAGAATAAAAGTAGCATGAAATCTCTTAAGACAAAAAGCATCAACTCTCTCATCTGGAATTACAAGTTGTACGCAAAAGATGTTTTGAGAACAATATTTTCATAACAAGAAAGCTGTAGAAACAATACCACTTATCAAGAGTTGCCTCTGCTTCAAACATGATGTTTGGATCCAAAGTGTCTATACACCACCTTCACTTTAGATGTAGCATGAGGCTTCATTATCAACCTCCATAGTTTTCATCATGGCTATTATTCCAAGTATTTTTCTACTTTCTTTCCCCAGAGTTGATTGATTCAGCTCACAACAGGCATCTTTTACAGCCCCCAGTTTGCTCTCACCAAAAATCTTTTGCACTGCTGCTTCAGACACCATGGCTCATGCTTTGTCATTACCTCACTTCTTTCCAGATGTCTTAGTTCTTCTTCATTTATATCTTACTTAATTTCAGGGACTGGATTAAACAAAAGCATTCACTGTTTCCTTCCCCTCTGTATACTTAACCAATATGAACATCACTGCAGTACAAACACGGAGGTTAAGTCTGTATTTATCAAATAATTCTAACAAAACTTGAGGTGTTTGGTCTGTCCTTACACACAAATGAAAGAGAATTTGGACAGCTTAGGAGTGAAAACTGAGCATTAAAGGTAATTGAAAAATACGGGTTCTGTAATTCATTTAATATTTCAGCATACTCAATTGTCTCATATTACATCAATTTTGATGTGTTTCTTTAAGGCAGCAACGCTTAGAAGTATTTTTACAAGCATACATCCTCCTTAGCTTTTGCATACTTGTTACCTAAATCAATATCCAAGTAATTAATCCTACACTCAAAGTCTTAGGCATCCTTACTGTCTTTTATCTGTAAACACATCTTCCGTTCATCTCCTTTCTCTAATTGCCCTAAGAATCTCAGGGGAGACAACATCCACCTCCTCTCAAGGCCCTTCATTCCTACTCAAACTGTGTCAGAAGTTATGCTGTTACTCTTACAGATTCAGACCTCTCCAGGACACACCATCTTTCTGGTTTACTTTGTCTGTGGCTTTTGGCAGCTCCTGTATTCTATTCAGTCCCTTGGTGTTTTATAAACTTGTCTGTGTTGCTTGTCTGTATATCTCTTGGAAAAAATAGCCACTTAATTCTGTAGTTTTGTACTATATACTTCAAGAATTTATCTGGAATATATTCACATTGTACTTTGAAATCCCTGACATTTATAAAATATCAACTTGAATGCGGAGTACAAGAACACAAGAAAAAAAATCTATATGAGAAAATATCAGGATTCTGGACTGGGATTTGAAAGATCTGGGATTACTTCTTGGTTCAAAAATTCTGCGTGTGATCACCAGTTACAGCTGTATCATTATAAAACAGCACTCTCTAAAGGGATAATGAAGTTCTGCCTTCACTCATCCTCTCTTCAAACCATCGCCTTTGAGATGAATTGGAGAGACTCTGTGTGCCCCAGGGTGCTAATGTATTGGCAGGATATTTGAACACCCAGATGTTTGAACACATTATTCCTGTGTGGTTCAGAAAGTACAGCTTAGATCTATATTTAGTCTGCAAACTTGTAATCTGTACTTGCAGCCCTTTAGAACTTATTTGACCCAGTGGTGTAGGTATAACATTATCTTTTTTTACCTCTTTCCCTTGCCTTCAACATTGCTTTTCCATCTATTCTGAACCATAACTACTGAGATTATACCTTACCCTGTGTAAAAATTCTTAATAAGACAATGTTTAGGGTGTACATACAAATAACACTAATTAGAATTTTGCAAAATCTTCAAACAAATGCTTTATTCTGCACAAATTCAATTACTAGTTCCAGCATGTAACTGACTTTCACTTCTTAATATTTTCAGTACAAATTTACAGCCTCTTATGTCAAGCAGCCTTTTTGTCACATACCTCTTCTCTGTTTAAACATAAGTATCAAGAAAAGTTTCATTTTTTAAATTATTGTAGAGCCAGAGCAGTCTGATCCCAAAATGTTTTCAATTCACTTTACCTTCAGAAGGCACTGTGCAGTGTACTGCTCAAACTCACTAGACATCCTTAGACCTGTGCTGACACAAAAAGGATCACTTAAAGCCTGAGCAGAAATTTGGTAACAAATGAGGACTCATCTGAACACACCCCATGACACCCACACAGCAGGAGACACTTAACTAATAAACCTGCATTAATGATCTTTTGGTGGTATTAGCATTTACATTAGTATTTTTTAAAAAGTAAAACCAGGGTCTCCTTAGCCATTTGTTTTTTTATTTTAACTGGAGAATGGGGTTGAGAAATATACACTAAACAAGGCACTTGGGGCACATCACAGGGTCTACAGGCATTCGGTGATCAGGACATCCCACATCTGCCTTGGGGGACTTCCTCTGGCTACCCATCAGACAGTCCAGCAAAATGTGCCCTGGTACCAAGGACACAGAGTTAAGGCAAGCAGCAGAATCTCAGTTCCTAGAATTCATTTTACTAATCAACTTAATTAATTTAAATTGATTAATTTAATTAATTGATTGTTTTAATTAATTTAAATGTCATTAATCACTTTACTTCATCTCTCCAATGACAGAATTGCAGTGAGAGCCAAAGAAGCACAAAGCAAACAAGCAATCTGGAAATTCAAGTCAAATGCAAGGCAGTTAAAGCTAAATTAATGGTGTAAACACAGCACATTACTGTTCTGCAAGGTCATGGCTGCTCGGGCAGAAGAGGACTGCATCCACCTTAGCTTTTAAACATTAGATGAGGGATAAGTATTCTAAGGGGATGAGAACCTGTCTCCTCCTGGCTGCTATGAGACATGTATTAGGACTGAATTTAACAAATAAATTCAGAACAAGAAATGCACATTCCAGCAGTGAGTACACCTTTGCCCTGGCAGGTAAGAAGTGATATTTATGAAGGATAGTTAGGGACATCCTGTCCCTGTCTGGCCTCCCTGGCCCATTCCCACCTCCCTGCCATGACGGGGCTGTGTCCAAGCCCTTCTTCACTGGGCTTGATCCTGATTTGCTACAACTTGACCCTGGACCTGTCACCTAACCATAGACTTCTCTGCTGAGATCTGAGCTGACTCTGGCTGCATCTCCAGCCAGTCCTCTGCCTGATGCCCTGGGCAGTGCCTAAGCTGAACCAGCAGAACAAAGGAGGTTACTTCAGATCTACAGCCTTTTCAGAGGCTGATCAGGAGAGTCTCAGCGTACCCAGGAAGGAGCCCCACTGCTCTGAAGCAGTGGGATGATGGTTTCTCCACAGAGAATTCAGGAGTCTGCTGTAGGTACAGCATAAAAGGCTGCTGGATCCAAAGGCTGGATCCTGACAGGATCCAACCACATCAGTCTTGTTATGTGTCATTCCAGAGATACACAGGTGGTAAAGAGGCAGGGTGACATCCAGGCATAGTCAGATTAGAGAGATATCCAGAGACTTTATAATCCAGTTTTATAAAAACTCAGGTGTTTCTCCTTTAACTAGTCTACAGAGGTTTTCCCATTCCTAGTCTTTGAGTGACTAGGTGACACTTACTTGTTTGCCAATGTGGACTTTTGGGGTCTCAGCAAATCCAAATCAGAATTGTAGATTAAACTAAATTTTTGGGAAGTTTATTTGTTTTCTTGTCTTCTCTAATGGGATGCCAATCCTGACAACATTTGCTGCACTGCCTTCTTCTTCTCACCTGTCACCTGTCACGGCTGCAAACATGTGGTTAGGAGATCCTGTTGCTCTGCCATTGTCTGAAGGATCACAGGCAATGGAGTGGACACCAGCAGAAAGCTCTATGCTGAGCTTGTAAATGAGTTCCAAAATTAATTTCCTTCAGAAACTTTGGCTCTGTAAGAACTGCACATTTGCATCTCCTGTTTCAGCTCACTTCTGTGACCTGAACTGTGCTACTCTGCTACTTCCACTCTTCTGTAGCTCTCTTCCATGAGTTCTACTTCAGAGTCTCTGTTCTAGGGACTGAATTGCTGTAGCCGATTTTTAGGATTCCAGTACGCCCATTTAAACATTTTTAAAATATGTATGGACCGTATCTGCCAGAGAAATTTGGTAACTGAGCTGATTTAAAGTCCAAGTCTAAACACAGATTTGCTTCATCTCTCCCCCACAAAATTGTCAAATGAAATACAGATTATTAAAACTGGATTTTTTTAAATACAAGGCACCACATCCTCCTACTACCCTCACCTTTGCCTTTTAATTGCTCTCACTAAATTAATTATGTAATTTTAGTGTCTGATGAATACCATCAAAACCCATTAATAAGTCATCTCAGAAGTCAGGTAACCTGAATTTCAACACAAAGAGCAGATCTCTTAGGATGGTGCCATCATTCTTCAGCATAGACTCACACTTTAAAGATTTGGACACAGCTATAATTATGGTTTTTTTTCCAAAGCAGACAGCCATAAATATGCTAAATACTTGCTATGTTATCTTCATAATTTTTCATTCTTTTGGATTGAATTCAACTCCTGCCTTGTGGGTCAAAAGCAGCTCAGGAGCTATGCTGCTCTGAAAAATAGAATTGTTGGTTCTTGTGTGGCCTGTACCCTATACACTTACATTAACTTTAATATTTAAATAACTACATGGCAGTTTGCTGCACTTTGGTGAAGTTTACAAAACTGAATCTTATTAATTTTTAATTTTATATAATATTTTCACAGAAAATAATAGCTGGATATTTTTTTCTCTCCTTCTGTTCCCTCTTGCCCTTTTTTTGGTTAGTAAAACCCGTATTTGGTTTAACTTGAGATTCAATGAAAGATAGTCAGCTGGAAATACCTGTTTGGGTGGTCTTTAATTGTAACTAACCTTAGAAACTGCTTTGAGTCTTACTTGTCAGAAGCACAATTGTACCTTAATTACTCCAGAGTTAAAAGATTAAAATTTGGATGTGGAAACCAAAGAACATCTTCAGCATCTAGGTAAGTACCAGGTTTTGTTAGTCAACACTTCGGTACATAGCATAAGTGATCTTGACAACACTGTCTTCTGCCTCTGTGAAAGGATGTTGAAATTGCAGCTGACAAAGAACACAGGTGGTGGGAGCTGTAGGTCTCACTTGTAACAAAAATGAAGTCAAAGGACTGAGATATTTAACTTTGAATATCTCAAATTATCTGTTCAGATGTAATTCTGAGCAGTGCATATTGTCAGGGGCTAGAGTGAACTGTGCAAAAGAAGCGAGGAGCAGATAGATCCAAGCTCCATGAGGACTTAAATCCTCCATAACTGCAGAAAACTGGAAAATAGCCAAACAGTTTTGTGTGCTGCACCTGCAAGGAATACATTATAATAAAAAACATTATATATATATATATATATATATATATATATATACACACTTCACAATGAGGGATCTTTGAAACATTGGATGTGGTTTAGCAGGTTTAATTAATTCAAAGTAGGCTCTTTGTGAAATCCTAATATGGAATCATGAATTCCAGGCAAAACAAAACAGAAAGGCTACAAAAACAAAAGGGCAATACAGGAAATTTTGTAACTGAGGAGAAGCAAAGGAACAGATCTTGTTCTTTCTGAGATTAAACACTAAAGATCATCTCACTGTAGTGATCACCAGTATGATCCCAAAGGAGGCACTACCAACTGCTAACAAAGAATTTATCCAGCACAGGCTGTCACCCAGATCCATAATAAAGTGGTTTAGAGGACAGTAGCATTCCAGCAATATAGATAATAAAAGAACTGTAAAAGGGAGACCAAGTGAGAACACAAGGAAGCACAGCACAATGAGCTGCAAAAAAACCCAAGGTTTTCTTTTTCACTGTAAAAAAGAATATTCCTGATAGGAGTGAGTGACTGTTGTCCATCTCACTGTACAGTGGAAATTCAAAGCAATTAATAGAAAGTCTCACTATGTTTCCATGTATCATAAGTAGTCTTATTGTTGAGCCTTGTTAAAGAATTAGTAATTTTTCATGTGCTTAAAAATCAAGATTTTGTAAAAAAATCTCCACTGAAATTCTCTAAGACTTCAAAGGAATGATATCTGGCAGGCAAGTACAGGTGCATAAGAAAAGAAAAATCTCTTGATTATTATATCTACATTCAATCCATCATAATGAATAAAATAACCTACAATTTAACAGCATACTAACAGCATTTTTAAGGAACCAGGTGGAGAATCTACAAGCACAGCTGAAAAGTTGTGTGGCGTGTTTCATCAGGATTGCTCATGAATATTCATATCACATATTTAGACTAATGTAAAAGGCCACTGTCAAGCAGAAAGCATGAGTCAGATCCCAGGAGCCTATTCAAAGTTCCAGGCTTCTTTTTCATTTTTGATATTGTTTACTTTGCACCTCTCAGTCATTTCGATATACAGCCCTAAGCTCATCTTGTTCTGCCCACAGTACAGATGGCCAGAATCAGCACCTAAAATTCAAATTACATTTGGTAGACATAGGATGGATTTGAGGTAATTAGGGCCTCATTTTGTTGCAGTAATTATAATTCTGACATTTCCTCTTGTCCTACTAATTATTACTGGGGAGAAGAGACTGGCGCCCACCTCACTGCATCTTCCTTTCTCAAAGTTGTAGAGAGTGATAAGGTCTCCTCTGAGTTTCCTTTTCTCCAGGCTAAACAACCCCAGCTCTCAGCTGCTCCTCATAAGTCTTGGGCTACAGACCCTCCACCAGCTTCATTGCCCTTCTCTGGACACACTGCAGCACCTCAAGGTCTGTCTTGTAGTGAGGGGCCCAAAACTGACACAGGATTCAAGGTGTGGCCTTACCAGAGCAAAATACAGGGGGGATGATCCCTTCCCTTGTCCCACAGATCACACTAGTTCTGATAGAGGCCAGGATGCCATTGACCTTCTTCACACAGACTCATGTTCAGATGGCTGTTGACCAGCACCCCCAGGTCCTTTTCACAGGGAAGGTTTCCAACCATTCTTCCCCAGCCTGGAGCAATGTATGGGTTGTTGTGACCCAGGTGCAGTACTCGGGTCCATGCACTTTGCTTTGTTGAACCTTATACAACTGGCCTTGGCCCACTGATCCAGACTGTCCAGAACCCTCTGCTAGAGCTTTCCTACCCCCAGCAGATCAACATTCCCACCCAACGTGGTGTTTCCTGCTACTGAGTGAGGGTGCACTTGATCCCCGCATCCAGATCATTGATACAGAAATTGAACAGGACTGGATGGACCCAATATTGAGTTTTGAAGAAAACCACTGATCACCGACCCTCAGCTGGATATAATTCTATTCACCACCATTCTTTGGACCTATCCAACGAGACAGTTTTCAACCCAGTGATAAGCACATCCCTCTAAGCCATAGACAGACTTTTATTATTATATGAGAAAAGAAGGTTAGCTCCTCTCTTCCATGCTCTTTTTTACAATGCTAGAGATTAAGTATTGGTAAAACAGACAAAACGGATCTGTAACGCACTTGATATTCTGATGTGTCATGCTGTAGCCTTCTCTGCAGTAAGCTGACGCTCTACCACAGTATTTCACATTCTTCACTGCAGACACTTTGTAACTAACACCGTGATTTTCATTACACATTCCTCTGAATACAGCAAAAAATTTATATTAAACTAGAAACACCGGCAGCTTGCTTGGCCCTAAAGTCAACCACTGCTTGCTTAATTCAGCACCATCACAGCTGCATGGCAACAACAGTCCCTAGTGTTACAAAAAATAAGAAGGAATCAAGGCCAAATCAAATCCACATAACTGCCATGTCTCCCAGGCACCTTCCAGACAACATAACATTAAACAATTTCTCTTTAAACCATAGCACAAGTTTCTTGTCCCTGACAAAAGAGACTTTTGTATTGTTCACTTTCCACACAGGGTCAGATAGTAAGCCAGTTCCAAACAAACCTAAATCTGCTTCCATTACTCCAAGCAATTTGGGAAACTATGGAGTAATCTTCAGGTGGAGACCAAAACTTAGGAGGCAAAGGAACTGGTCCACCACAATCTAAGCCTTGTGCTACAGAGGACAGAATTCTAGCTGTGCATTCAGGAAATAAATAGAAAATAAAAAGGTAGTAATGAAAGGGCTAGGAACCCCTGCTTAGACATTACAATCAATCTAAGCATTTCCCATAGGTGTTGCTATGGGCTGTTCATACTGTATTTTATTTCCCCAACAAAACAAAGAGAAGCGGAAGGATAGTATTTAGGATAGCAGTTGTTCTAATATGAGAGACTATGGCAAATACAGTGTTCCAGTCAATTTGAATCTCATGGCTCTTTATAATCACAGTGAAAATATCTGTACTGCCACTTCTATCTTCCAAAAATGATTGCTTATTTCCTTTTCCCAAAAAACTCTAATATCCATCATGGCAGCTGAGCCCAAATAGAACCAGGGAAGAACTTCAAGGGAAGAAATGCAGTTTAGGATTCAGTCTTGACACAAATCTTCCTACCTTACATTGCGCTCTTCAGAAAAGTTCAAAAATGCAACATCCAAAATTTGAATGTTGAAGTTCTACTTCATTTCTCTTGGTTTTTGTTGTTTTTTTTTTTAATAATGATATTGAAGGAAAGCAGAACCTTATGAATCTCCTGCAGTGATGAAAAAATATGGAAAAACTGTTGGCATCTCTAAGTTTAATTGATGTAAATTATGTGAAATGAAACAGCAAATGTTTTCATGCAAAGTTCCACTAGGGAGAGATTGAATACAGACAGATCTAGCCCATCTTCTGAGTTACTGAACTGCCATTGGTTCAGGGAACAGACTTATGTTCTGCTTTTGATTCACAAAGAGAAATGCAAAGAGATTGGGTTTGGTTTGTTTGTTGCTACGTGTATATTACTATAGATGAATCTGATGAAATTTCTTTGCCAAAATCCAGTTATGAAGAAAAGAAGGTGCTGAAGAAGCAGCATAGGATCACTAGAACTTACAAAGAGGTACAAATCTCAGCCAGGTTTGTTATCTAAATTATTTTGCACAGTTCTGTAACAATACACTGGACAACAGTGAGTTCCATTCTCTGGGCCACTATAAAGGTGATGCCTAAAATACCTCTTTAAATCTTTCTATCTTTGAATGACTTAGTTCCATGGATTATCAACCCTAAAAAGCAACAGCTTCTGTATGCTGTAGAACAAGCAGCAGCAGCCAAACACCATGTAGGGAAATCCCTTTCCTGGCCTGTGAGCATGCATGGATTTCTACATGGAGGTACCAATACATGCCAATAAACAGAATAATCTCTTGGTGTTCATCTAAATATTTCTTTCTTACTATTCAAATGGAAATGATCATTTTGATCCCTTGCAGCACATACACTGACCTAAACAGATAATGCAGAGTGGAAAGGTTGCCTAAATCTCAGACACAGCCCTATCTATTTTTCAGTCAGAAGCATTTTGACATGCTGCTATGGACTGTATTTCATAATGAAACATGCTGTGATTTTGGCAGATGATGGCTTGTACCCATCTGGCAAAACATGAATCACAGTCAGAAACATAGCCTAACAGTTGTTATGAATGTAGGACAAGTTGAAGCTAGAGAATTAAAAGAAGCTTTTCAGATTTCCCCTGGATGATCTGGTCTCCTAAGCTTCAGAGTGTAAGTTCAAGCATATGTTTATTATAGGTTGACTTAAATAGTACTAGTAAACATTGTGGCACTCTCAAGCTTTTAGCAGTTAGCAGGGATAAGTGACTACAGGAAGCAGAACTGAAAAATAACTGCCTTTGAGTCTATTCAGTGAGTAGAAAACCTCACTTGTTTCTTCAAAGCCAAAACTGGTCACAGAATTATAGAATAATATTTCCATTTTATCTGTGGGGTTTATGGCTTGCAATTAGATACAAATGTGAAAATCAATTCGTTTAAATGGAGAGAAACAATGCAGGTTCCTATTGGATTTTGAATAAGGATTTAACCAGAAGCTGGCTGCCACAACCCATATCTGAAACAAGTAACAGCTGACCAGTATCTTTGTCAGCCATTTCAAGCATGGTACATTTCTAAAGACATCATATCACATAAAAAGAGAGATCTTTTTTTCCCTCTATAGTATCTCCCTGGTTATTTCCATCCATGATGATATAGCAAAATCTGCTTTTATTTGCTACAGGAGGTGGCAGACTGATTTATCCCAAAGGTAGTTCTTGCTTTCTCCAGTAAATTTATGCCCTGAGTAACATTACAGATTTCATACCATTATATTGAGAAAAAAACCCTGGCCTACCTTCATACTGTATCATTTGTTTGGTCTCTTGAGTACAACTTTAATTTCAGACTAGTTGGAAAACTAGGATAGTGACACAAAAGTTAACTGACAATTATTGGCCTTTCTCTTTGGCACATATTTTTAATTTTAAAAAATTATTTCTCATTCAAGAAGTGCAAGAAAATAAAAATGTTAAAAATTAAATACTTTTTGAGTTATGTGTATTAACACCACAAAGCAATGGCATATAGTTAAACAGTATTTCTTGCACAGTAATTACACATCCATAAATGTTTTCAGACTATTTTGCATAGGCTTACTTCTAGTTAGAGCACACACTAATACTTTGTACAACAGAAAGGAATGCTACAAAAACATGGAAACTGGAGTGTGTTGGTCAAGTTCTAAACTTACTTGACTGGAATACTCAAACTGAAAGTATATCCTATCCTTACCCAGTAGAAATGGACTATTGAATATGGTGTGACAGAGAGTAATCTTTTAAAGAAAGAAGACTGAAGCCTAGAATGAATGAAATGCAGACAGACCTTTCCGTACTTAATAGCATGTATCCTCCAACTTAAACACCATTCTGACAATAGGTTTAAGCCAATTAAAAAAGGATCAGGACTAAGCCTTCCAAGTCTAAAATCAATGATTTGGAAGCACAAAAGTGTTCTGCGCATCAAAACAGGAAGAGAAAATTTGGTGCAGCCAGGATTCAGATTCGGGTGATATTCAAAAGCTACCAGTGAAAAATACACATGGACCATTACTTATAAAGCTTGAACTAAACACCAAAAGCTAAATTCAGCAGAGAAACATTAATAGCCTTGAACAGTAAAAAGATTTGATTCCACAGGACTTTGTCACTGGAACTTTTACACCAGATGAATTGCAATTTCTAGGTCCAGAGAAGTTAAGCTTATTCTTTACTTGCTCAATTGGGTATTTGAGATAGAAAGAGCTGAGCAAGAATGCTCCTACTTTCTCATATGCTCTTTTTCCCACAACAGGACTAAGCTCATAGCTTAATCATGCTGTCCATGCACAAGTCTGTAAAGAGGTGAAGTTATATGTAGATCTTTAATAATTAATGTTTCAATTTTGCCTTTTTTTCCAATGAAATGGCTAATTTTTCATTTGAATATATTATTGTCATTGTTCTTACCCATGTGTTATTTGCACTGTGACTCGGGTTTAATTCTAAATTCATTTACTTCCTAGGATTTTCTAAGCATCTTATTCCCCCTGCTCAGGGACTGTATTTCTGAGAGTTTTAAAATTCTATTAAAACCAAAATAATTGGTTACTTGTAGCATTAGAATGTGCCTGTAGGTATAATCTACTACAAGTTCCAAACCCCTAGAAATTATACCAATTAAATAATGTACATACTGCTAAAATCCTCTGAGCCAACAAAGCTTTACAACATCATTTTTGTATATGCAACAACGAGCTGAATTCTCTTAATATTTTGCCTTGAGACTTAAAAATAATAATAGAAAAGGCTGCAATTTTGTTTTATTGGGTACATTTTCCACCTGCAGGTAAGGGGCAACTAAGCTACCCAGGAGAGCAAGGAGGAGCTCATTGAACAGTCATAGCAAAATAATATCCTTTTAAAGGATTTGTTTCTTCAGAAGAAGCCTAGAAGATAGATAGGAGCAAATAAAGCTGTTTCAATGTAAAGAGCTCCATTAAATGCTTGAATGGCCCTTCCTAATGAATAAAGCTCTCTGGGATGGAGTAGTAAGTCAGTAAAGCAGGTGCTATGCTGAGGGGCAGACACTAGAATGCAATTGCCAGTTAGGTTGTCTTTTTCTGCCCATTCAAGATAATCACTTCAGCGCCCATAATGCATCTTTGTGGGAGTTATTGCCACAAATCAAGAGTTTTAAACCCTTTAGCAACAGCTGAAATTGTTCTGTTGGGAGACAGAATGGAGAACACTGAGGAAATACAAATAGCAGAACAGAGGCAAATCAGTCCTGTTACAGTTTTTCTGAGAAACAAATGGGCTGACCAGGATTAACCAAGCTAATATTACACAGTGCTTTGGCCTTCTCTAGTAGTCTCCATCTGAGCTTCAGCATTTGTTTGAGGAAGGAGAAAATTTATTACCCTTTCATGTTTGGACTGCTAAAGAACAAGAAATGAAGGTGATTTGTTCAAAGCTGCACAAGTGTCAAAATTAGCTGAATTCATAACCTTCAAATCCAAATTGGGTAGCACTAGTATTCTCTTCATACCGTATACACTGTTCAATTATGAATCAATTATGATTGTTTTATGAAAAAAATAAAATCACAAAAAATTGTGAGAAGGGACGCGTCAAAGATTTTGTTAATGCTCAACAAAACTAAATTAAATTTTAATTTAATATTGACATTTATATGTATTGGAGGGATTTATTTGGGTACTTTTCTTGTTTTTCTTAAGGTTTTGTTTAAGTGTTTAAACCTAAGACATGAAAGCTGATTTTTCCACTGAAACAAAATGACAAATACTTTTTAAATAAATCATGCCTGGTGCATTAAAGTTGCCACTTTCACAATTTCTGCTTTAAAAAACCCACAACACTCAGTTCTCAGAAATTGTGGTATTTGTATTAAAAACTTGGTTCAATTGCAACCATTTTTTTCAGTAGGAAAACTGGCATCATGAACGAGCCAAATTCCTTGTGCCATTTTCTCTTTTGTTTGGATCCATGCTCCATAAGTAGCTCGGTAACTCACTAAAGCACTGGGATAATGCAGCTCAGCTGCATATGAATAGCTTTGAATATGAAGGAGATATGGAGCAAGACTCATACTGGGAGTCTTTGCCATAAGCCTAATAATTTCCAGAATCAATTTACCTTCAAAAAACTCTCCAAAATAAGGCTCCCATTGAAACAAAGCATCCCTCATTCTACCATGATGGCAATCCTGTTCACAAAGGCAGAGAAGCTTGGTGAACTCAAAGCCACAGGATGCTTCTCACCTTCATATACACAAACCATGCCCCAAATATATTTGAAATCAGCTTAAAGTTAGCTTTTTGTAATTGCATATTTCTTAGTCTAAGTTAATTTGAATTTGTGCTAAAATGTATCATAGAAGTCTCTGATAACTCCAGGTAACAACATCAAGCAGGATTTAAATTCTGACAGCAGATTAATCCTTTAAGAATCAATTCATACTTTATTTTTTTGTCTGTTTATATTTGTTCAATTGCTGATTCTTGGGGAAAAGAAATAATTCCACTCCTCTTATACATATTAGAATATACACATTGGATCAGAACTTAAATTCTACCTCAGAACTTCTCTTGCAATCTGGGATTTATAATTTTACATTTTATTTCCATTTCTTTGTCTCCAAAATGCAAATAATAAATGTGACTATGTAACTTGTATGGATTTATCAGCATACAGGATGCTTTGGGAAAACCTACTGAAGAATCTATTTTTAAAATACATTTAACTCTACTTAAACCTTTAGAGTATTTATTTGATTACAGTAGAAGAGCTTGTTTGCATCAATGTAAATTCTCTGTGACATGCACATCCCTGCTGCACCTGATCAGATCACTATGCCTTTGTGCTTTGTTGATACTTCTCATTGTATCAACAATTCAGTTAATCTGGCTATTTTCTTAAATCACCATTTTTCTCATCAGCTGCTACTCCTCTCTTATTTGACACCCTGCTGTGTGCATAAATTCTAATTGCTGGTCTCTCTTGGCACCTCAGTCAGTACTTTCCAGATGTGATGGAACCTCTGCTGTACCACATTTAATTTCAAAGCATAAGGTGATTATCTCATCACAGATGAAATCTTTGAATTCTTTTAAAAGCAAATAATATCCTTCAAGCTTGGAAATGGAGAAAGTATGGCAGTGATCAGTGATTCGCCATGAGGGATTTTTAAACACTTCATTTTTATCTTACTTGAAGTATTTTATATCTTTTAAATAAAGAAGCTAACATGAGATGTATTACCTTTCTGCCTAACAGCAGTGTGTCATGCAATAATGACCAATTACACCTCCTACAGCCAAGAGCAGACTTGAGCTAAGAAAAGTAATAGGATTTAAACTTGAAATTACACTGAACACAACTGTAGAACTTTTGCATCTCTTTTCACTCATATGAAATCTTAGAACTGGTATGATAATTCTATATTTAACATAAAGCAACATTTTCTAAGGTTACAGCTGTATTCAATGATCTTAAGGTTTTTTCAACACTAAATTAGTCTATTGTTTTTCCAAGAAAAATGTCAAGTAGAGTTTTTTAAACCCATGACCAGCTAATTCTTTCTAGGCATCAACCAGAGAACCCAAGAAACTGAGCTTTTGGGCTTCTGAGTTCAGTTTTTCCTTAGACTCATGTTAATTCTCTAATGTCACTTAGTGTGTCTCTTTTCTCCTCTGCAGAAAAAGGGCACTACTTTATCTTTGTCAACACAGTGCTACAAGTCCTACTCAATAGTATTGGTAAATCAGTATCTTCAAGTGTAAGGCATCAAAATACTTTGCCAAGTTGGCTGTTACACAGAAGGAATGTACACTTGCAGTTCCAGTTGCCCTTTAGGATGTACAGACTTAATTGATTTTTCCCCCCCACTGAATCACTAAGTGTAATACAGATTTAAACATTTCTGAAATATTGTGTCTTTCTCTATACACAGGTGAAGTATTTATTTACTTTTTAATGCAAAAATACTTGTCCTCTCTTTGACAATAATTTGGAAAAAAATACTTTCCTGAGAAAGTAAGAACACAGAAGTACTATAAAAGAGTATTTTGTGCAATTTTAAAATGAAACTAAACATAATAACGATGTCATCATTAGAGTACTAAGAGCAATATGATTGTTTCACACAGATTCCCATAGGAAGATGGTACTTTTTACCATAGGATTCTTTCAGTCTAACTCAGAAAGACAAAATAAGAAGTTGCAGATTGCCAATTTTTTCATGAACATTTTTTTGAGTTAATAAATTTCACCCCAGCACAAAGTACTAAATTCAATACTAGAAAACCCACAAGAGCCTAACTGGCCCATGATATATACAGGGCTAGACAGAATGATCCTTCCTGGATAAACAAAACTATGAATACATCGTATCTCCAATGTCCTTCCTAAAAACTCACCTGAGAAGACATGGATCCTTCATCTTTTAATGAAATTTTAACTCAAAAAATATTTAGCACAGATTTTCACAATGACAGGTCACTTAAATGACTGGATTGTGATTTTGCAGATTCTAGAACTTCTGTTGATAAAAACCACCTCCTATTCCCATGCTGCCAACTTAATAATGCAATCCTTATTCAGACAAAACTCCAGCTGTTCTCATGGAATAAGGCCTGAGTGGGGAAAATGACTCACAGCCTTTCTGTGAACAAATGGACACCTACAATTCTTTCCTGAAACAACAGGCTGCACTGTATAAACTGCATCCATTATCAGCCAAGTTGAGAGTTTTGCCTGTCATTATAAAGAAAATTGTCTGGCAGCCTCAGAGGCTACATTGACATGCCACTTACATGGCCTGAAACAAAGTCTGAATGCCAGGTAACTGCCAGGCTGACCACCATTAGTGCTGTGCAACACATGAAAAGTTAACCAAAGCCTGTTTCTGAGAATATATGCAAAAAATACTTAGTTGTATTAAGATATTTTTTGTGGCTGTAATGTATTGCCTTCCTGCTTTGAATAGGGCATTGGAGTTTGGAAGGGAAGCTGAGGAATTTCATTTGCAATCACAGTCGGTCTTTACAGACCTTATAAAAATTTGTCATTTAGTTAATAAGTCTTGGAAAAACTGAAGCCCTCATTCTCAGTCAGAACATATTTTAGCAGCTTGAAATTTCCAAAGGCCCAGGTTCTAAAGACAACTTTCCATCATCTTGGAGTTCCTTCTGCTGAGTCTCTGCCTTGTTCACAAATCCACACTTGTGGGTTGTCGAAGAGGAGTGTTTAGACTACACCTGCACCAGAATATATCTAATGGGGGCATTTCCATGTGTTCATTCACCACAGTCTCTGTAATCTTTCAGTGATGTGCTTGGAGAGACTTCAATTCTGCTCCTTTTTCCTCTAGTCACGCTAATTAATAAGATGGTATTAAGTTCCAAATACATCCATGATTCCTGAAAGATAAAAAAATATTAATTTAGAAAATTTTTCACAAATCAAGCATCCTAAAACATTGTTGCCCCCACAGTTATTTACCACTGGAATAAGAAAGGATGAGAGTAATTTAGGGACACTTGAGGAACCACTGAAGAATCGAAAAACCAAGTATGTCAACATTTTACCTTCTTACAAAAATGAGCCATTTTTAGCAGTTACAGGTGACTCCTAATATTTTCTCTGAGAATGTTTTTTCTCTTATTTGTTTTTCTTCATCCTTCTCCTCTACATCCAGGTTATGTCCTTAAATGGTCAAAGTTGAATAGCTTGGGTTCTGAAATCTAATTCTGTCTGTGTTTCAGACAATGGAAATGAAATTATTTTGGCATTCATTAAGCTATTTCATTGCATTCAGGGCAGTCTCATAGATTCACCGCAGGCACATTCCAGATTTATGGTGCAAAGAGGCAAAGTAAATATATATCTTAATCCTGGGATAGAGACACAGTAAAATCAGTTCCTTGGGTAATTATTATAGCGGTCAGTCAAAGCAATGGAAGATTCATTGCAGTGTAACTCAGACAATAGACATGTTTGAGAAACATTTCCATTTCAAACTCAGTTCTTGAATCACACTTTGATTTTAAACAAACACCTTAAATATACAGGCATGTACAGATGTAGATTTTATTTTTGTGATCACCCTTCTTTTGTATTGTCAGAACCTCCAATAGTGACATGTCAGCCAAACTTCTTCCAGAGAAGGTGAACTTTGCAGTACTTTTGAAGGTAGCACTAGTGCTACATTCTCAGTAGAAGATTCACCCAGCATGATTGATCCCATGCATTTCTATCACTTATGTGTGATCTTTCACTGAGATCAGTGACCCTATCTTCATTTACACTGGTCCACAGAGATTCAAATCCAAAAAGAACACACTCAGAATTCAGATTTTTGTGGCACCAGAGGGCAGGCTGAAACACTCCAGACAACTGAGTAGGAGGGCGAATAGTAAGGAGACCAAAAAATAATCTGAGCAGTATAGATCTGACCAGTCCCTGAGTCCACCATTAAATCATGTCCTTAAGCACTACAGGTTTAGTGCTGGACTTCACAGTGGTGGGTTAGCAGTTGGGTTCAATTATCTGAAAGGTCTGTGATACAATGGTTTTCTTTCCTACTGTAACAGTTGGACAATTGAACTTAACACCTACAGGACACCATATGTTTTCAATGTTTCCAAAGGGTAAACACATAATTCATAACAAGACATATTGATCCCTGCTTGTGGCCTAACCATCCTTTTCTCACTCACTTGTTGGTAGAATTTTCAAGGACAAATTCATCCCCAACATAAACAGGGATGGGCACCTATCGAGCTCTGCCTGGCTGTTACATTTTATCCACATAATTACATTTTCATGGAGATTTGGCTATTTCTGCCTCAGATCAGTCTCTAATACAGGAATCCCCAAAAAAAAAAGCCATTGCTAAGAAGAATATGTTTTGACTTTTTTACCTTCAGTTATTCCGTAGCTGCTAATCTGCTACAACTTGAAATTATTGAAGATATGCAAACATGAGAAAGAAATTGAGCATCAGAAGCCAATGGCATGAAACATTAAGGTAAATAAAAAATAAAAATTAAAAAAATAATTCAGAAATCCAGTAAAGAGCACTTTCCTAGTGATCACAGGATTGTTTCCAATGCTGATCCATCTTGTATGATCTTAATATTTCAACATCCAGAAGGAATGAGCATCTGAGGTTTTCACTATAACACACACACATTTTTGATAGACTATTTGGACATCCTTTTTGAAAAAACAATGTCCTCTCATTTTAACCAAATACTATTTTGTAGCCTCCTCTGCTACAGAAGGCTATTATCTATAAAACAGATAATTTATAAGTTTCCTGCTGACACTAGGAGCAATAACATGATGTACCACTGAAACAAAGAACTTATGTGTGGTTTTTCATGCGTCTGCAATTTAGCTCAGCATTTTCAGTCTTGGTCTCCTCATCCCCAGTTAGCAAGCATGCCAACAGAATTATCTCCATTAAGACTAAAAGATCTAGTTTGATGGTGAAACTACATTTATTAGATTTTCAAAACACTATTTTTTTAAAACCAAAGCACTCACATGACTGCTTGTGGGAGCAGATGGAAAGCACATCTGTTTTATTTCCATCAATAACCTTGTTTTAAAGCAATTAAATATTCCTGCATAGTGTGCGTGATGCAAGCACTGGAGTTACATGCAAGTGCACCAAAACGAGGAATTAAAACCAGTGATTAATCAACAGGCTGACTATTTCCATTGCTGAAACTGAAAGATATAAAAGAAGGAAATAATTACTACAGAAAATGAACTTTTTAAACCATTTCCATCGCAAAAAAGAGATATGTTATAGCTTTGCTATAAACAAATATATCTATATAAGATTGAATAAATAAATAGAAACTTACTCATTTCTAAGTCCTGCACCTTCATGTGTAAAAACCCAAGCCTTAATACCAAACCACAGTATCATAAAATTCCAGTCTTCAGGGAAGAGCCAGGCAGACACAATTCTCTATTTATTTTTTTTAAAGAGTTTCAATTTTTCTCCATTTTCATGAAGTGCTCATGATCTGGTCCTGACAGTGGGCAATACTTGTGATTACATACATTTCATAGAACAGAAGTGCTATCACTTAGCCAATAAATCAACTACACAAATATGAGAGTGTGAAGTGAGATTTTATTCTCTGTGACACTGAGTGTTCAGGAAGCAGCTAATGATACTGCCCAAGAGGTAGGCAGGCTAGTAAGAGAGAATCATGAAAGCACGTAAAATCTTGAACTGTTAGTTTTTCATTTAGTTGTGCTTTCCTGGGCTATTTTCCCACAATTAACACTATGCAGCAAGTGTATCAAGGAGTAGCAATTCTTATTCTCTTGTTCTTATTGCAACCTTTATCTTTTAGACTGAAGTGGAATTTAGACAAATTTTCAGTATATTAAATGGAGAATAATGCACCTCTTGAGATAATTAATAGCATCAAAAGAAATCCTTGTAAAAACACATGCCTGCTTCTCGTGCTGAATTTACTTTTCCCTCAGTATATTTCAGCAAAGAGCATGATGAGCATTAAATGAGTTTCTGATCACCCAGGCCAAGGTTAGTGAGACTGTCACTGGTGTCCCAAGCAGAATAATTGAGCTATCAATAACAGTTAGATCAGGGTTAATAAGTGGAAGATAACAAGAGGGAATGGGAGGTCACATTGAAACCCTGCAAATACCTTGGTTTACAAAGATATTCTTCAGCAGGGCTGGCCCTTATTTCCACTTTGTTCATAGAAAGAATCTACTTTTTAATATGCTTCTAAACTGATTGAATCTTCATCAGATGTTCATTTTTCCGTCAGCTTCAGTCAAATAAGGGCCAAGTACTGCTGCATAATTGAGTTCCTCCTGTTCGAAAAAGAAGGAAATCTCTTTTCAAGCTTCCCCAGTGCTCTGCACATAAGAATAGTGAAAACATCACCAAAAAAGTTATTTAGGTAGTTCAGTCTTAATGCTGCACTGTTGTTTATACCCCTCATTACTGCATTAGCAATGAGCTCCCACAGACACGAATCTCCTGCATGCCAGTCAATGCAGAGGGAAGAGGAGCCCAGAAATAAAAAACAACATTGGCAGCTGATTTGTTGGTGGAAAGGAGGAACCAGACCTCAGACAGTGGTGAATACAAAGAAAACAACGCTCCATTCCTGTTACACGTACATAATCACATACAAATCCGCAGTTAAACTCTGCGGCTCTTTGGACACATTGCAAATCTGCAGTACTTTTGAGGAAGTGTTTTTAATCAACGTAGGGATAATTTACTTCTTTTAGAACTACATGCAGTTTAGATAGACATAAAATTTCCGATATGGATTCAACCCTACCTGAACCTATTTGGTGAAAATATTCACCTCACTTGAGTATTTTCCAGCAGACCTTCCTAATCCTTTCATTTCCTGATACTTGATATGCTGTCCCCACCCCCCCCCCCCCCCCACCCTCTGCTGCTTTCATACCATGTGCCACTCCATCCCGGTTTCTTTGGGGGATAAAAAAACAAAGTTAAAAGCACCAGCTGCATTTTTCAGGATCTATCTTTGGTAAAATTTTCATACCCAGGAAAGATGTAGCTGGGTTGCTAACTCTCAATAGATTTAAATTATGTTAGAAGGTCTTTTACAACTAAACAAGTCAGGGAGAGAATTCTTTATTATAACAAGGTCAGTGTAATAAAAATTTTTGTCTAAGTCTGCATAGACCTGGCAACTAACTGGTACACTTATGAGCAGTCCTTCCAGAAAAAGAAACTATAATGCTGCTTCAGACCTGGCTGTCTTCTTCTTGATGATACAAAACAATGAAACACAGCTCATGAGACTACACAAATGTATTCCCAGATCTGAAGTCTAGAACTGACACAGAAGGCACACTGGACAGCTGGACAGTCCACATTAAACAGGTAACTGGATGGACTTAATTGCCATCGGCAGGGAATGTTTTATATAGGTATTGCTGGTTTTGTTTGGTTGTTTGGGGTTTTTTTGGTGTTTTATTTTTTAAGGAGAACAAAGGAATTCAAGTTTTAAAGTTCTACTTATGGTGTAAAGGAATTTATCATAAATGCATAATGTGGTTTGTGTGCTCACGTTGCATCTCCTGCTTTCTTAAAAATGAATTTTCAGTAAGGTACATCACCTTTTGTATATATAATAAACTTGTGATTTAAAAGTCAAGACTATTACTGGAGAGGATAAAAGCAGATGTTTGCATGTACAGACAAACACACAGAGACCAAAATGTACTCCTACACAGAATATCGTGGGGTTTTTTTAACTGTATGGTATTTGGCAATGTGAAAGGATTATAATATCCCCACCCTGATGCCACCCAGCTTAGGGATCCTCTTCTCCCTGAAAAGGTCATCTGCAATACACTTCTCTTCCATTTCACTATGAAAGTAGGTTTCCATCAAAAAAACATTTCCCAAACATGGGCCCAGTTTGCATGGTTCTAGGACTGCATCATCTTTGGCCTTACACCAGGATTATTCAGATAATCAATGGACCTTTCAAACAGGCGTCTCCTTCCTCTTTCCCACTCTAGTCTGGATGAATTAGAATGACATCTTGCTTGTCCCCAGGGAAATTAAACTGTCGATGCTAATCCTGTAGAGCTGTAAGGGGGCACTTCTCCACCAGCTCTCTCTGTGATGCTGTCTACACAGCTGGAGTCTCTTCTCAGAAGAGAGAGAAGAGCAATCAATAGTCCCTCTGAAAAAGATGCCATCACCAGCACGGTAGCACTCAGCCACTGCAGTGAACCACACGCTTCTGATTAAGATGCCCAGGCAGGGGCCGATTGATTTGTCTGGCTGCACAGCATACTAACCATGAGTCTTAAACTCAGCAGCTTCCCTGCCCTGTAACCCTCCACCTTCCTTACATCTCTCCTCCTTGGAAAGGACAGAGCACAAAATGGTGAACACGGTGCTTAGATCCATACATTGGCAGAAGAAATTCTGATAGCTGATCTCACTCTGTGAACTCAGTGACTGGAAGTAATAAAGCGCATGACTACCGCTCCTGGAGACACATAAGAGATAAAAATGGCCTGATAGATTACACTTAGTCCATCTCCCTGGAGACTACTACCAAACAGTGTGTTCTTTAAAGTGACTAGAGTAATTCCTCAGAAGACTATTCCAGACCCTAGCAGGCTCTACTGTTGGTAACATGGGGTGATTTTTTTTCTCAGTCCCCTTCAGGTTAATTTTTTTTCAAATTTGATGTTGTCATTACTGCTGATAGGATCACTTCACTAGACCATACAAAGTCACTACTTTCTTACAATCCTTAGTGGTGCTGGTGGTTCTTTTGGTCTCAGAAATATGCCACAGAAATAATTCTAATTGTCATTAGCTATTTTCTAAACAATTTTTTAAAAATGTAGAAATGGGAAGAAAAGGGTTATTAAGAAAAGTAGGAAGATGGTAGGACCAGAGACATAGTACTGAAGAGCAGAACCAGCATAGCTGTCTGATGTGGCAAAGGCTCTATTTAATTTCAGGAGGATATTTCCATACTGGCATGGAAAAAGCTCAAGAAGGGTTATCATTTATTTTACTGAATCAATTCTGTCACAGCCTTCCATCAAGACTCTAATGCCGCTTAAAAGTCTGCACATACAGTTTAGTTACGGCCTTGCCTAAGAACCAAGCAGAGTACATATTGCCCAGAGTACCCAGGAAGCAGGCAAAGGATCAAACAACCATAATTGCTAATTTTGCCTGGGCTGACTGCTGCTGCCACCACCAATTAAGAAAAATTAAAGCTATAGGAGTAGTAATTTTGGAGCAGTAGTCAATACAAGATTGATTCCCCCACCAATCACTCACAGGAACAGCAAACCTGACCCTTCACAGCTGTCTTCCCAGCACAGCACAGCAGTTTCATTTTTTTTCTCCCTCAGGCTCTTTTTCTCATAACAGGGACAGTTCACACAACTTTGTGCCAACACTTCATCATTCTGGGAGGCACAACTTAGTTTTACTAGCATGTTGAAAAGTGCCAAAGCATCCTTGCCTCTTTCCTTCTCAACTACATCCAACATGATCACATCTTCCTGACAGCATAAAGGGAACACAGTACTTCAATACAATCACTTCTATGCCCAAAGCAGTTGGTCGCCATACCAACATCCATTGCACCACTTAAAACCAATTAAATTTCTCAGAGACGTACTTAAACAAAACCTAGTTTATAGGTGTCTGGTATCTTGTCCCCTGTGTACTTTGACAAGATGGCTCAGCATGTGTGTTTCCAAATCTTTTTGCAACATACCTCTCAGATGAAATTTCAGATACAACTTACTGCTAGCCATACTTTTTGGCAATACTCCTTTCCATAGATTTGCATCTTTCAGAGACTATGTCTGATTTCTTTCTACTCTACACGTCAGATTCTTTTCCTTCTTACAGGATAACTCTGTGCATGTTGCCACGTGCCTGACAGTAACACAGGTATCTATGGAAATTACAGCCTCTCTACAGGCTCCTTCCAAATCTACCTGCCATCTCATAATCAATAAATGCATTTTTGCCTTACATGCCTATCAAATCTCATTCTTCTAGTTCAGGAGAACTGAAAATGATGAACATGGTCTACATGGCACCTCTCTCTCCTTTTTCCTTCCAACCTGAGTTCTTCCTTACTTGTCTTAGTAGCCACTCAAAAAAATACAGAGGTATGATCTTTTTGAGTGTCAGTATTTATTTTAATAATTTTTAACATTCTCTGTATTGGCAGCACTGTTTAGGATCAGCAATGTCTGTCTCATGTAAACAAAGTTAGTGCAGCACTTAGCTTGACACTCTTTCCAGCTTAATACATTACTGTTCACTATTACCACTTCTGTCCTTCTGTCCTCTGCTCCTTCAACCATACTTCAGCACAGAGTTCATAGTGTCAGCTCATATATAGAGCTAAATCATATTTAAAATAGGCATCTTCAGAATTAGGGAAAATGCAAAGGAAAATAATGCCACTGATTTTAACGAAATCCAGAGGCAGGAACATATGTTTATATCACTATACTAGTATTTAAAATAATAGTTTATAATTATAGCCTTGGGAGCCGTCCCATATCTCAACCACCAGGTGGCAATTTCATCCCATTATATGTTTCATTGAGTAGGCAATGGCCTAAATGGTGTGGAAACATGAAGTTGTTTTCAGTTGATGTAGTCTGTAGAGGGACTGAGAGATTTCCATGGCAAGCAGAAAAAATGGCTTTTCATCACAGAGGAGAGCTGATATCTTCACATAAGTGGAATAGTCTTACTTCTTTTATTTGTGGGTATCTAGTGAAAATCCCTAGCTTCTCACCTGGGAACTAGCACTACATAATATTTGGCAACAAAAATGGAAGTCCTGACCTCACTGAAATTATAAGGACCTTACCTCCCATTCAATAGCAGTTTTGATCAAGAGAACATGAAGAGAAAACAATTCTCAAGAAACTAAACTAAGTTCCTTATCAGTCCCTTTTCAAATGGAAGTAAAATCTCACTTTTTCGTATTACATGGATTTTGAAATTATTACATAGATATTCCCTGACCCTTAAGATTTTCTTTGCAAACACCATATTCCCCGAAGTCTCTGCTATCTCTCTTCGATCCTAGTGATATTTGTCTTCATCTTTCCTCCTCAGCAGATCTCCTAGCTCTGGGGCTGAGAAAGAGAATGCATCTCCTTCATGTACCACATCAAGGAGTGGATTTCATCCTCTGAATTATTCATTCTTGAACTTTGCACAGCACATAACAAAGTAACTAATGACATACTTTAGCGAGTCCATGTGGTAGCAGTCAACTGTTCTGTATTGCAATGTCTCACATTCAGCTCTGCTTTGAGCCCATTTCCAAAAACAAAAGGAAACACTAAGACAAATTTAACTTTGTTCTGAATTCATTAGTGCAGGTGAGTTAGACTGCTCAAAATTAGTAAAGAGCTATATTTCCTATTTTGTTTATAAAGCATACTGACTATACATTTACTTCTGATTTTTGACTGTTTCATATTTCAAAACTATATGGCTTTGATATCGAAAAGAAGGATTCATGTTTTATAGACGTCTATATATAAAGCAGAGCTTTGTATATAAAATACATAGATATTCTAAATCATGGATACTTGAGTTAAAGCCTGCATGCTATCTGTGTTCAGCTGCCAATTTTAAATTCTCCAACAATCTGGAAGGGAATAATTAATGTACCTATTTCACATCAGTGTGGAAATTTTGATAAAAATACCCCACATCTACAGAGGAAAGGGTACAAAATAACTCACTTCTTTTCAAGTCTCTTTTTCAAACAGGAAAAAGGATATATTGATGTGATTAAGCTATTTTCAAACCTTCAGCAATTACAGATGATTCATTCAGCACTTCCTGGAGTGCTTCTGATCAAATTTGTCAAGCAGAAAAGTTGTCTAGGAGGCTGTGCTCTGGCAGTGATTATGCATTTTCCGCTGATGCTGAAATAGTCAACACTTTAGAGGTAGTAAGTTGTGAGGTTTATGTGTTTCCCTTTGCTGCAGATATGACTGGAGTATTCATGTAAAAACCAGCACTGTAGAAAGCTAGCCTGGGGGAAAATCTCTTATCCCCTTATTATATTGCTCCTATATTTGAAGTCTGAAGCTATCAGGTATAGCAAACACCTGCAAGCTGAAAACAGAAGTATTCTTCCAATTCCATTATCACGGGAATATTGTCACATCAGAACAGACTAATTTCATTCTGCTTTGGTAAACTGATCCACAAGCTTAACCTTTGTTTGAAACCTCTAGGGCTGTAACAAAACAAGTGCCGTGCTCATAGCAGAAAAGCCTTGTCAATGCATTTTTCCAGTGGAACTATTACACAGCACAGACTAAGAAGGCCCTTCCCTAGGAGAAACACAACAGATTGACAATACTTGCCACTTCCTTAAGACAATTGTACCTTTTTTTGTAAAGTAAACTTAAGATGCTTAAACCTGTATTGGCTTTATGTGGCAAGATTTTAGTAGCAGAGGCTCTGTGAGAAATCCTAGAATTGTTCCCATGTTGTACAGAGTTGGAGGAAATGGTGGTTTTAGTTTTGTTTCTGTTTCTCACTATCCTACTCACTTTTTAATAGGAAATAAAATAATCCTCCCCACGTATTTTCCAGACCACAGGATGTCAGCTTGGAATACGGTTTCAGAAGCTCCATCCCTACAGACAGAAGGCCCACAGAGTCTCTATGGAGCTTGTTGCGCAGTTTACAGCCATGACATCCTGGTGACTGAGTTTTTGACCACCTGCCTTGTAAAGACCCCTTCATTTGACAAGCAGCAACCTCCTAAATGACAAGCAATACCATGGCTTTAGAAAGACATGGCTTAGTGCTGAACATGATGGTGCTGGCTTGGCACCTGGACTCAGTGATCTTACAAGTCTTTTCCAACCTTAGTGATTCTGTAATTCCATTATTCTACAATTCTAATATTTTACAATGCTATGATTCTATGACATACCAAGCCCAGACAGACCTGGGGAAAAGCAAAAATGAAATGGCCCTATATCAAAGAACCTTCTGTATAAATGAAGACACATTTGGTCAGTGTCAACTGCAAATATTATCTACTTGCATTTTCTCAAAAGCCATGAAGAACCTACAGATGCCTGTTACATCTGCTTTGGGACACATAGATTTGCCTGCAGCCATTGACTGCTATCTCATGAACCAAGACTGATGAAAACATTTAGCAACCAGGTGAGTAATTGAGAAAACTTACTCTTTGGATAGCTCCTTAAAAGAGTTGTTACTAGATTCATGAAATATTATGCCTGTAGCAAGAACAGCATTATAAATCCCTTCAGCTCCAGACAGATGATATTAATTTTTTCCACACCAGTAGCACATTAATGGAGAAAGACCCCTTCCACATTCCACAGATCTGACACTGACAGCTGTACAGAAGTATATATGCAGCTGGGTCTCCTATTCAGTAAATAAAAGGAAGATCAAAGCATGTTCACTAACTGAGGAGCTTGCCAAAGGATATCTTGTATTTGTTTTCTGATCAGATGTGTGTATTATTCACTTGTTAAAACACAAAACTTTAAAGTAGAAACAAACTTCACAAAAACCTAATCAATCTCTGCTTAATGTTGATGTATATGAAGTTTTTGGCACTAGTATAGAGAGGAAAATACTTTTTGACTATATGCAAAAATGAAGCACCACCCACCACAAAATTCATGGGCAAGTTCTAATGCCTAAGTCCTGGTTTAAAAATGGTTTTGATTCATACGGGCATCCTATTTTTGCCCCAACCTTGTTCTTGGTATTCTGTTTTAGAAAGGCTGTGAAACACTTATACAGGAATACCCTGAGAAATACAGGCTATTTCAGTCCAGACTCCAAAAACTTTTCTGTTTTGTGGAGTAATTCCTGTACACTTTTGATACTTAACAGAAAGAAGGGTTATCTTCTGAATGCATTTTGACAGCATATTCTGGTCATTTAGTATGAAAAAAAAAAAATAATGGCAATGCCACTCATAAATATAAATAAAAAATACATTGGAGATGTAGGAAATGTACCTGTACTAAATACACATATAGATACACTTCCTACGCTACATATACACTCTGTGCTACAGACAGTCTTTGACAGCTTAGGGAACTTGAAAACCTGTTTCAACTAATTCATGCATGGCTCTGCAGTTATCACATTCTTTAAAAAACATTGCCACAGTCTTGTGTTATTTTTAGACATTTACAGATATCCCCAGTAACAACAGGGAAGAAAATGTTAAGAAAATATGGAAAGTTGTACATAATTATTAAAGAAAAAAAATGAATTATTTTTACCAATTTCCACCTTTTAGTTGCTATATGTGAGAATTTTAGCATGAAGCTTAAACTTCAAGTGTATTTTCAGTATATTTTGTTTAACAGATGAGCTCCTCAGTCAGACTAATACTTTCACACATATATTCCCATGGTTCATAAAAGCACCCCCAGCATTAGGTGGGTTTTAAAGACACAGACTAGAGTCTGGAAGTCACAACAAACTAAATTTTGCATATTTCAGCCATTAACAAGAGAGTCCTTCATTATCCAGAGTCCAAATGTGTCTGCTGATGCATATTCTTGAACAGACTTCTCTTCCTAAAATGTCTTTCGTACAGCACAAGGCTTTCTGACTTACAAGGTAGGTATTAAATTTGTTATGGATGTCTATTTTCTGCCTGTTTTAGTTGAAAAGTATCAACTTTTCCTTTATCCACATCATCTTGCTCCAGATATCCGACACCTCTGAAGCATAAAGAAACAAGTTGCAGCTTTCTCAAATTAATTTAAATGTAGTTTTTAGAAAATAGCCTTCAACAACACAGCCAGGACCTGCACTACCACAGCTCTCACTTTCCCTCTCTTTGCTAGAAAAGTCTCTTATTCCCCCTCTTGTGATAGAACACCAGATTTATTTTGAAGAGTGAACCTATTTAACATCTTGGATTAAAACAGATAAGCAGCAAATACAGCAAAATTTAGTAACAATCTAATTCACACTCCTTACCCAGCTGCTTCACTTCTAATGATTGCTTCTTTCAAAAGAAAGCTTTCTACTCCTCAGACTTTTAATGAGCTTCTTACACACTTTGAGGGACTTCCTATTTTGATTCCCATTCAAATAATGTTTCCTTCAAGATGCTACAAGATTTTTTTCTGAAATCGTGGCTATTCAACCATGTGAGAGCAAAGTGCATGTTGCTTTCCCTGTTGGAGGGGAAAAACTGGATGAGTTTCTTTAGAAGTTTGTTTCTCTTCACACAGCTGGACATGTCTTCCTTCAGTAAACTCAGGCTTTAAAACAGTCTGTTCTTATATCTCCATTTTATACCCAGCAGTAGCTCTTTTCAAAATATAAACTGCTATCCAGACTGACAAAAAAGCTCTATCCTTAATCTAAAAGCTTCTGGTATAAGAACATCGAAATTCACTGGCAATTAGTCACAATGTTTTTGGAAACATCTTCAGAATTTTCTAGAAATAGTTAAATGCTACCAGCATACATTAGTTTCTGTGTAGCTGTTACTTGTCTGTTTACCCAGCAGGTCTTATAAGAAAGCTATACTCTGTGTTTAAATTATTGTTAAAAATTTTTCTATTTTTGGGGTTTTTTGTTTTTTCTCCTTGGGCTATGTTCTGGACTACCCACTTACTATTCGGTTGCCTATGATGTCGATCTTTCCAGTTTCATAACTTTCACAAGCAGACCACAACAAATAATCTACAATAACTCATATTTATTTCATGATTGGAGAACAGCTGGTTAATCAAAACAAAAGATAAGCCCTCTAAAGTATTAGTAAAAGTATATTTAGAAAGCAAGTCTTTATACAGAGTTGTGAATTATAATTATAATAGTCCACGCTGCTCTTGGACCTAACAATGTTCACTTGGCATTATTCTGTACATTTTTTCATAGAATAACTTTTACCAAAGTTGGTGGTCCCTGTAAGTTTTCCAAAAAAGGGGTATTTCTGTTGTATACTGGTATCCAAAAGCCATCAGGCTGCAATTTACCTCTCTGGCTTAAGCCTCTAACCATGAATACTGCTAAGCTGAGGATTTTTCTGAAAGTGTTTTTGTTTCCATTGCCTGGTAGTGTTCTTCCTAACAACTGGCACCCGCAGTGGCTCTCCAGCTTTTTTTAAGCTTGTTTCCCTTAAGAGCTGCACCATAATCTGAGACTGGATTGTTCAAAATGGCCAAAATTGATTTTTTTTCTGACTCAGAGTAAGCCCTTTGCTTTATATACACACCTTTCTGCCTGACATTTACCCATACTTTTTCAGTCCTGCTGACACACACAGCATGACAAGTTGATTTTCTGGGATCTCATTTATGAGTTCTTTTAAATAATCACCCACTGGATGGTTCAAGTCTTCCTTATGATTCATGAACATCGCATCACTTGTCAAGGTACTGACAATGATCTTGCATTTCTATGAAAGAGTGCTAAGTGATTGTAAGCAGGGTGAAATGGGCTATGAAAATGTTTTTATAACCAGCTGGTAACTGTCTTTAGCATACTTCAAAGGCAGGCAAACCATTTCACTACATCTACAACTGTATAATGAACCCAGGTAATTACTGGGAGGGAGAATTGTAAAAGCATTTACTGGAGTCAATGGTAATCCTAAAAAAAAAACAAACCTTATTCTTTGGCCACATTTACCACATGAAGAATTTTGGAACAATTTTATAGGCTGGCATTTTGTAGAGCTCGCTGACTAAATTTTATTATTTCATTCATCTGCCATTCTGACCATACAAGTGAAAGGAGATGCCACTTATTTTATTATTATGTTAATGTTGTCAATAACAGAGGGAAGAAAAGGCATCATCAAAGTTTTGGAATGTCCAACATAATAACCCTGCTTTTGCTTAGAGAAAGGAATGGAATATAAAAAAAAAATTTAATAAAATTAAACCAGACAAATAAAAACAAATAAACAAACCATCCCAAACCAAAACACAAATAAAGCTAACAACAAAACAAACCCCAAAAATGAAACAAAGTAAAAAAGAGAATAGATGTCATAACCAGTTTGAATTTGTTGCATAAAAAAAATATAATTACTCCTTTTTGCAGGTAGTACATAGCCAGGCACTAAGGGTTGTGGCAGCCAACCCTTTTTTAGACAAATGCCCAACTTCCCACTCCGAGCCATGCTCTTCTTTTTGTGCTCCTAGCTGGATTCTACTGGCACATTCCCATCTTTTGAGATAACTGGCCTTCTTCTGTGTCTTCTAATAAAGAAAAGTATTATCACATATCTCTTTAAAGTTCTGATTCTGTTTTAGAGTAAGAGGAGAAACAACCATGGAAAATTTAATAATTCAAATTCTATTAATATCCTGTTCATTTAATCATCTAAAAAGTATTTGCTCTCAGTTAATCACTCTGAAATTCATAAAATATCTCACCTCTTTGTCTACAATACATGGTAGCCACTGAAAAACTGGAGATGAATGCCAGTCTGTTATTCCTGCTTTGAGGAGGGTGTACTGTGATGCTCCAAGAACATTAAGCTGTAAATACCTGTGAAGATAGATACCTGGGTCATGCACTGAAAAAGATTATGGTGTCTTCTTAACAACATAAATTTCCAGTCCCTCCTTTTTACAAAGTCTTTATACACTAAAACGCCTATTCCTTGTGTAAGTCAAATATTTCATTTCAACACATTCAAGGTATTACACTTTTTCTTCCCAGTACTTAGATGTCAACCCAATAGCACCTCAGATTCTTTCCAAGCACACTGATATAAGCACCACAGGACCTCAGACTGGGTAAAGAAATGCCAGTCCATGAAGATCTTCATAAAGTCCAAAATGTGTTGCCTGTCTTCTGCAAACAATTAAGCCACAAAGAAAATTCCTTTCTACGGAAATGCATCATAGAATCCATTCCCATGAGATATCAGTGTTCATAAAGCTTCCTTTCACAGGTACGACTGCTCGCTCCCCAAGAAAAATGACAGAACTTTAAATGTGGTAATCAGACAGTTAAACTCCCCGTATAACATAAATGAACTACAGCCAGGGATGTTTAAAGCAGCTCTTCTTGTTTTTTTTAAACAAATGACACTGAACTCTGCCCATGCAGTTACATCTCTGCAGATTTTTGTGTCTGGAATGACTTTTGAGATTACTTTACTCCAAACTTTTTCACATCTGGACCTTGATAACTAAGGTTATCGTGAATCTAACTGAAATCTTGGGTATAAAAAGATTCCCCTTTTACAGAATCACTGTAGCTTTTGATCTGAGTATATTTTCTAAATGCATCTGTAGTGCTGATTGCTATATTTTTTTTCTGTCTAGCTACTCCAGTGTCTCCTGCAGCTGTTTTGCTGCTGCTGCTATTTCTGCATTCACTGCAACCCCACTAGAAAAAGACAGAACGGAACAGAACGTACATGTCACTAAAAGTATTATTTGGATCCCTCCTTTTTTGTGGATGAACATGTTAGAGAGGATGAGATTTACATCTATGAAACCGTAACTACAAACAGAGGCAATTTCAGATTGAGTTTAATTCCTTTATTCTTTTAAAGATACTTACTGATCCAGTTGAAGAAATCCACAACAGAAAAATTATTTTTCATTTATTTTCAATGAAAAGGTCACTCAAAATATCGCAAACTATTATTGTAGAAAACAACCTTGCAATTACTCATTATGTCTAGTCTTCAGAAGGCAGTTGGGTCAGTATATGCCTCACATGGATAAAGTCATAGAATACAGAATCATATAGTATGCTGAGTTGGAAAGGAACCATCAGGTCATCAAGTCTGACTCCTTGCCCTGTGCAGGTCACCCCAAGAGTTACACCATGTGCTGAGAGCATTATTCAAATACTTCTGGAACTCATACAGGCTTGGTCCCAGACTTTGACCACTTCCCAGCCTGTTGCAGTGCCCAACCACCCCATTCCACTTTTTCCTGATAGCAAATCTAAACCTCCCCTGATTCGTGCCATTTCCTTAAGTCCTGTCACTGGTCACAACCTTGACTGGTATCTGCCTCTCCAGCTCCCCTCATGAGGATGCTGAAGACTGCAGCGAGATCTCTCAATCTTCCCTTCTCTAGGCTGAGCAAACCAAATTTCCTCAGCCACTTCTCATAAGGCTTTCCTTCCAGACCCTTCAACATCCTCACACCCTCTTTTGGATTCTCCATAATAGCTTTATATCTCTGTTATATTGTGGCACCCAAAACAGCCCCCAGCACTCGAGGTGAGGCTGTCCCAGTGCAGAGCAGAGCAGGACAATCCCCTCCCTTGCCTGGCTGGCCATGCTGTGCCTGATTTACCCCAGGACAGGGTTGGCCCTCCTGGCTGCCAGGGCATTGCTGGTTCGTGTTCAATTTGCCGTTGATCTGGATCTGCAGGTCCCTTTCTGCAGGGCTGCTCTCTGGCCTCTCATTCCCCAGCCTGTGCTCACAACCAGGGTTGCCCCATCCCAGGTGCAGAATTTGGCACTTTCTCTTGTTGAACTCCATATGGTGGGTGATTGGTCTCTCTAATTTGCCAAGTCCTTCTGAATAGATCCCACATCTTGCCCCAGTTCTTCCCTTCTTCATCAGCATCCATTGCAGGGCCACTCTTCACTTTCAGCCTCACCAAGCTTTAATGTCATGAGGAGACAGATCTGCCCTGGGGAGAAGACCTCTCTCCATTTTTAGGATCCTCAGCAGGCTGCCTGCCATTATTAGCAACTAGGAAGATGCTGTTTTTCAGAGGGATTTTCAGATCATTCTCTCATCAGCTTCCCCCAGGACGTGTTAAGCTAACATGTCATCTTCAGAGCCTTTCCTGCTGTGTTGGGGTTTTGGCCAACAAATGTCCCTTAGCTTTTCTCACCCTTGCAGACAAGCTCCAAGTCTTGAGTTTGGTGGTTTTTTTTTTCCCTAGGAAAGTTGCCTCCTGAGGCCTTTGCCAACAGTATTTGCTCTGTTTAAAAGGTGAATTATGTCCATTTGAAGCTTCTAGACTTGCTTACCTGCCTGAAGTTTGTAATTCACATAGAATTGTCTTCCTTGTTTCCTCTCCTTTACCCATCCTTGGGATAGCTTTTGCACAAAGCACAAGCTGCATAGTCTGCCTTGCAGAGGCTTTACTATTATGAATAATGTTGAATGGCCCTGATAATTTCTTTTTTATTCAAATTCTTATGAGGGCACATCTCAACAAATATTAGAGCAAATATCATGCTGTATATAACCTTTTATTTTGCAGTAGCTGCTAAGCTGAGAGTCCTGGGAATCTTATCCTCAGCCTGGAAATAAATGCTTAGAAACTGAAATATTTAACACGCGCATACAAAAGAAAATCTACTTCTTACCAAGTTCTGAAGTATCTTAAAAAAAAAAAGCCTAAAATCAAATACATCTAAAATGTGGTTACTTCAGTTCTTGTATACATTTGTCAAATATTTCTCATTCTGAGGTCTCATTTTATTCCTTTACAACTTTTCAGCACCTTGAGAAGAGTCTGGTTTTGAAAGAACTATTATTATTACACTTTTATTACATATCTAAAATAGATTTCGATTTGCAAGCAGTGAGATGTACAATATGGTTGGAGGGTTTTTTTTAATATATATTGATTAAAACATTTAGAACTAGCAGAGAGGAATTTAGAGAAAACAAACACAAAGAATGTCGTACCAGCACACAGGCTACAGACATGCAACCTCCATCACAGATTCTCCTGCAAGATTTTAGAAATGTTTCTTCCTACACTGCTCTTAGTCACAGATGGTCCCTGGAATTCCAGGAAAAAATGGTGTATTTTGGTTAATGAGAAAATAAATACTAGTTTGGAGCCCTATATGACAAATACTATTAATAGCACTGACACATCCAAGGGGTAGATTTTTCTGGAGGAAAATATTACAGAGTATAAATTGTAACACTGCTGAAGGCAATCTTGTCTTGCCTCAGAATTTCTTAAGGATTTCAATAATCCACTGTTAGAGAGAAAAGCCTTAATGCAAGAAAGCAGCACTGATTAGTGAAGGTAGGTATGTAAAATTTTTTGTGCCTGAACACATATAAATTGTAATCAGCACTCAAGCTTTGCAGAAACTCATTTGCAGGATTTTCAGATAGAAGAGAATAAATAAATTTAAAGGTTGAGTTTTCCTAATCTGCAGCAAGAAGATTGCTTTAAACCTAGGTGCAGTGCAGTGTAAAAATGTGAAAAGTCCCAGAAACATTCAGTGAATGGATGGTGAAGATGACCACCATCCCACATCACCTCTGAAAGCACATTATACTGTGAACTTCACAGCTTTTTTTCCTTTTTTCTACTAGCAAATGCATTTCACAAAATGTACAACTCTGTATTTCTGTGTTACTCTGAAATGAAAAATAAAAATTTACACTTTCTTTCTTCCAGACAGGGACTAGAAATGTGATGATTTTTAAAAGAGAACAGAGACTTACAAAATCACAAGATGGCAGAATCACTGGTAGAAGAAAAAGCCGTCAGCTACAGCTGTATTCTCAACATATTTGGGCAAAAGTAGCAATAGGTGACTACAGTAAAATGCAGTGTACCCCGGATCCAGGAAGAAATTCTGCTATCTGGCTCCAGATCATAAGGCTAAAATATAGCTTTAGTAAAACTATACTGTATTACATTAATAGGCAATTTAAAGAGATACTATACTATTCTACATATTTACTTCTTACTTACCTAACTCGTAACTCTGTGCTGACAGTCTGAGACACAGCTGGATCCAATTGGTCACTGAACCCAAACAACCTTCACCAGAATCCAATCAAGCAATCACTTCAGGTAAACAATCTCCATACCAAATTCCACATGGAGAAACCAAAGAAGTAGAGATAAAGATTGTTTTCTCTTCTCTCTGTGCTTCTCTAAGAAATTCTGAGTGACAGAATTATGTTCCTGTGAGAATGTGAATGTCATAGGTGACCACTTAATATTACGAAGAAGTTGGTTGGAAGGGACCTCAAGAGTTCTTCAGTCCAAGCTTCTGATCAAAGCAAGGCCAATGCTGAAATTAGACCAGGCTCCTTAGCTGGTGTCTGAAAACAATGTGCTTGCTTCCCTTTTCAGCTGTGTGAAGACTTCAATTTGAGATGGCTTCTAAAAACTTGAACTAAAACTGACATTTTAGGCATGGAATCAAATCCATGAAGATTCACACTGGGTACAGTTTAAATGCTACTTGGCTATCTAGTATGCGACTTTTTAAACTTAATTTGATATACCTAATACATACACAGACAGAAACCAATTACAACTAGACAAATATATTATTTTAGCTTATTTTATCTCAGAAGTTAAGTTTCATTATAAGTAATATATTTGTTTCTTTAGCATCTCTAGGTTTTCCTTCAATTAAATGCTTTTATGATTAGTTATTTATAAGCTCTGTTACAAGGTATTCATCCTTCATGTTTTGTTAAGAGTTCATCAATCAGCTCAAAAACATTAATTAAAAATCATATTATAAGAATTCATGTTCTTCTATTACTTTTAAGTAAGTATGATTTCAGGTTTTTTTAAACTAAACAAATAGCCTGTCACAAAGTGTCATATCCCAGTGCTCTGGGATAAAATAACACTAAGAGCAATTTCCAGGTTTAGTTCAGCATAGGAAAACCACAGGTTTTGTTCCATGTTTTCTTGGTGAAGTGCAAGTCATGCAATTAAAAATCTGGCATGGCCCAGGGCGTCTGTCCCACAAGCATTAGGACACAACTAAATATGCTGTGTATGGCAAATATTTTCTGAAAATATTTCCTAACTATGAAAAGCAAACATTCTACAGCTTTTGAAGTACTTGAAATTACTTTTGTTACCTGTTCCAGGTGCAATGAACCTTTTTTATCAACATTTAGCAAACATGGTATTGTTGGGGGCCACTCTAATATAACTGCTACCACTACAAACATTATCTGCATTTCACAGGTAGGCCATGTGCAAAGACAAGTTGCAATTTACTTAACAAATCTGCTAAATTGAAACTTGAAACCACATGTCCAAAGTCAGAGCTGTTGTCTGACTTCTTTTCATTCTGTCATAATAGGTTTTATAGTTTCACTGCCACACTAAACCTCACATGTACCATTGACATCTGAGATACCAACTATTTCACTTGGCCTGATAATTAAGATGCACCCAAGGAACAATTGGGTCCATTGCATTTGTCACTAGCACGTGTATTTTGTCCATCTGTATGGCTCGCTCCATCTAACTCCGAGAAAAATTTCCCCATCTTTCCACCCCTTCCCCTGCTTTTGGATAGCAAAACAACTACTGCAGGTAATCTGACAGCAGATGATGAATGCAGGGAAGTGCAACTTGTCTCACAAAGACCTGTAGCTAATAATTCCACTCATGTTTTTCCCTTTCTTTGACCAATCAATTTAAAATCCATTAGCTTGACCCATACCATTTCTGACAGCAGACTCAACACACATTAAAGAGCCATCCATCCTCTACCAAAAGGAGGGAGTCTGCTCAATACTCAGTCATAGTCTCCATAGTGACCGAAACACAGGATTGTCTTACTATACCATCAGCACAACGGGTGTTCATAGGGCCCAAACACCATTCCTATTGTCCTATTTACCCTGTCACTGTAAGTTTAATTTAAGCCTCACAGAAACTTCACCAGCAGAAGGCATTTAGCATAAACTGCAAATATTCACAAAGTTCTCTGAAACCTTCATGTCCAAACATAGCATTTCTTTCCACGGCATGTGAGGGTTTCAGACCTTAAGACAGAAGGTGGAATAAGTGGGGCAGAGTTTCCATGACTTTGCAATCACTGCTGAGCCTTCTCCAGTATCTCTTCCACCAGATCATATTTAATTGAGACAAAGGTCTTCCTCTCATGTGGAATTAATGAATGGTAATGCAGTTAGTTTTCCTGAGAGACATCACTTGTTAGCAGAAAGCTTCAGTGAAACAATGGTTTGCAAGCTCCTGTGAGGATACAGGAGTATTCTGCACAGTTCTCATCTTGTGCCTCATAACTGTCAGTTAAAGCACCTAAGGTGCTCCTGAAAGAAAAGATGCAGTTGGACAGCTCAGCTGGGTGAGCTGCTCATTCAAACCCACATCAAGAGGAGACATATTCATCCCAAGGACTCACAAAGATCACAGATCTCATGCTGATTCCTGTCAGTCTCTCCATTTCATTTTTCTAGCTAGTAACACTACTGCTGCAAAAGGGTGAATGAATCAGTCTGTGGTTCATGTCTCCTGCCTCTCTTCATCCAGTAAAGAGGGGGATAGCTGCAGGGATTCCTGCTTTCTGGATCTCCGTGAACAACATCAAGTCATGAACTGCAAGGAGAAATCAGCTCAGCATCAATTCCTCTCAGCTCTTGTTGGACATGTTCCTGGGATACATAACAACCCAAGGGAAGAAAACAGAAGACAGGAAGAAAAGGGAAGAAAATTGACTTGGAATGAAAGATGGCATAAGAATCTCTGTTTCAGTGCCTTGGAAAGGCTGGGAGAGAATGGCTCTCATCACATCCTGCTTGTCTTTACTCAGATGTAGCTACCTCTCACTTCCCATGAAAAATACCCTGACAGCAGTATCTGAAGGGCTTTATAACAAACTTGTTGCAAAGCACAGCTAGGCCTGTATCCCTTGCTGCCAGTCAAAGATCCTAACTAAATCTTGCACTTGATTTCCTTTCCCACTGAGAGTGTTGTGAATCTGACACGCTGCCATACATTTGAAACATCATTATGGAGTTCATCTCTCAACCTTGCTTCTCTCTCTCCTCCCCCAGACACTTTTTGAACTGATCTGTTGTCAAGTGTCTTGTCTTATATTTGTCTTCCCTTATCTTAGGGCAAATAACATGTCTCTCTCCATGCTTCTAAAATGCGTGTGATTTGATCCCACTCTATAAATGTTTTAGAATAACAATAGTACGAAAGGATGCTTGCGCATCTCAGCTGTCAGGGAATCAAAGAAGAACATTTTCCACTCTAAATATTAACTGTTACAGTCTTCTATTTGTATCATAATTGAAAGCCATTATCATAATTGGCTAGCAAAGCCACCAAAGGCACAGGCCTAAAATGGAAACGAATGAAGCAGCTATGGAAATGACATCTTAACAAGAATAATGAAATTCAAACCCCTATTGCAAGTACAGTGTATAATCCATTACATGGAGATTAGATGAGATATAAATACCTGAAGGATATAAGGTGATTGATCTGACATGTCATCTGCTTTTGCAACCATAAAATGTCGAACAACAGGTATCTGAACACTGCAAATCGCCTAACTACAGCTTTTTCATGGCTTTTTCATGGAGGGTGAGAAAGGAATTTGACAACTTGCACTGTCAGGCAAGGCCTTATTCCATTTTGGGTGCAGCATTTTAGCTGGGTTTTGGTCTCCTCCTTTTAATCCAGAAAGTCCTGTCAGGGCCTGAATCAATTTTGTATTAATTCTCTGGATCTGAAACTCAGCGGATGAAGGTTCAATTCCCAGTCTACCCATAGTGTTAACCTCTTTATAATTCAGTTTGTATTTGAATTGCTTGCTCATGAGATGTAGTAATAAAACTGGCCTTTACCATTTACAGGTGAAGCAAACATTTGGTAATCTTCATTATATGCCAAAATACTCTATCAGTTCTGGGTACAGTCATATTCAGACTGCTAAGCAACCTCAAAGGTATAGAAAAAGGAACAGTCAAGACTGTATTGAAGAGCATGGGAGCTAGGGAAGGGTTGACTCATGGAAGAGGTTGCTACTCCCAAAGTACTCAGCTGAAAAAGCCAGGGTTTTAGTAGACTTTTTAGAATCTCTAGAAATTCCCTGTTTCTCATTAAGTGAAAACAATGAGGATTGAAAAGTCATCTAAATCCCTCCCTATTGGGCTAGGGAGAAATCTTCATCCACATGTGAGTTATTCTGATGGAAATTACCTATCCTGATGTTTTTATCATTGCTATTTTTTGTCATGGTGGTCCAGAACCTCATAAACACATATTAACCGTAGAGGCAGCTCAACACAAAGATAGGACATGCACCTGAGAATTCTAAGGCTGGAAAAAATCAGAGATTGTTAATCTTCCTTTACAAAACTCATTCACTATAATCCATGCAACAGAGCAGGAACCCCAATGTTTAGACAGTAGTCAGATATTCCTGATTTCACCCAAATCATCAAGAAGCTCCAACAGCGGGTGATTGTAAGGGCATTTTGCAGCAAAGCACGTTTCAATTACAGATATTTAATGTTCATAATTGAAGGACACGCCACGATCAGTGTAGCAAAATTAAAGGGACAACAAGAAGGGTGATGCTCCTACAATGCATTTTCTCTAGACAGCTTTTAGCCTGAACCACTCAAGCTGGTGGTTTCTGTAAGACATACACCAATACTGCACTTTAAGTGCAGGCAGCCATTGAGCACAGCTGGGAAAAAAAATCTCAACCTTAGCACAGTCTTAAATACACACACGGTTTCTTTACAGAGGGCATATATTTAGTTTAACCGTGCTATATTCTATCTTACCAGATTTTGGCAAATTTCTGTCTGGTCTGGGTTTTATAACACACCAGTCAAAGGTTTCTGATAAGAAGGATCTATTTCATGAGCACAGCAAAAGACTGGAGGACAGCTAGGATAATTCACTGAACTTGGATAGCTGTGTACAAGAAATTTCCTTCAGGTACACACAGACTGGGAATACTTAGCTAAAAGTAATGTCATAATTTGCAATAATCATTAATGGTAAAACCTGAAATCCACAGTCTTACCTCCTTATTCAGTAGTAACTAAACCCTTTAATCTCCAAGACTGTCTCCTCTATTAATAACAACCTTATTAGCAGATTTATAGCTATAAATTAATTACAGGAATGAATTAATTATTTGGAAGGTAAACTTGCACCAAGTTACACAGGTTGCTTTAAAGATACTTACAGAGAAGAAGAAGATGATTTTCTTGAAGTCCTCTTAACTTTACTCCAAGCCCTGGCTGTTATGAAATATCCTTCCAGAATGACTGGAGAAGTGCTTAACATTATAGGAAGGAACAGTCTACTAAAGTGTGGTCTGCTTTTATGCTGTTCATTTCAGGCTGTCCCCACTTAAGCCATGTGCATTTTATACAGATTTCATTAATGTCAGAGCCATTACATTTGTTCAGCAGCTAATGGAAAATATTAAGTGTACTGGAATAAATAAGGCCAAGTAGAAGAGGCCTTAATATTTGGCTTTCAGTAAGTTCTCTTGTCAAGCTGTCACTTTTTGCATGTTATTGTCTATACATATTCTAGAGAACAAGCTGCAGGAAGGCTGGAATAGGAAGATACCAGGACACCACTCCACGGTAGCTACAGGTAACTCCTAGCTAGCTGTGTCAGCAGTTGCAAATGGTCATTTTTAATCTTTCAGTGTGCTAAATGTAACTCTTAAATAGCTTGAAGGCAACTAGTCTGGAAATTGCCTCAGGTTGGAAGGCCCGTTTTGTATTCAAGAGATTAAGGAGAGATTGGAAAATTTGGGTTTCTGTCCTTGGCTCTATCAACAGGTTATGCTGTGTGATCCCTGAATTGATTTTTTTTTCACCACAATTACCCACATCACTACATCCTTTCTTCTGCCTTCTCTAGTTAGATTGTTTTTATGCAAGTCAGCTGCCACACCTTCAGCATACTTGAAAGCTTCCTGGTGTAGTGGGGATCCTTTCTGATAGACAGGATAGACAGTAAAGCATTAGAAGGCATGAAATAAGAATATTTCTGATTCTCTGAGTTTTTTAGGTATAATCTGATTGAGCACCATGCACCAGGTTCAGTCTCAGCAGAGCTACTTGCCAGTTCCATTCCTGGCTGCTCAAAAATTTTACTTTGCTGCTATATTACCTTCCTTTCTAATTAGGATAATCTCAAGGAAGTGAGGCATTGGGAGGAATGAAGAATTCAGAAAATATAATTGCCTTCAGGAGAAAAAGATTCCCTAGTGAATTCAACTTTGTCTGCCTGGTTTAAATGTCATAGCATTTTATTCTCATCCCCCTCACCCTGGCTCCCAGCTTTCAAGTTCTGCAAACTGTTTGAATGAGCAGCACATACTGACACACAATGATGTTTGAGTCATTCACATGAATGTTTTTCTACCAGTGCTCTGTATGATACTTCTAAGGTATCAGATTAAAACAGTGGGCTGGCCCACTTAACACACCCCAACTACCTGACAGAAAAAATCAGAGAAGGTGCCATGTCCCCTTAGAATTTCAGTCTTTTGCCTCTGACTTTAACAGATAATGAAAATACTTAAAACCCAACTGTTTTGTTTTGCTGGATTTTTTGGTGGGTTTTTTGTGGGTTTTTTTTTGTTTGTTTGTTTGGGTTTTTTTTTGTTTGTTTTTTTTTTTGTCATCCAGCATTCTTAGTGCAGTTAACTAGATCAGTGATGTAGCTGCTTGGAGTACTTACAGATTTATCCCTGTATTTCTACAATTAAGCAAATATAGTTCATAAACAGACATTGCCTGGGCCATTGAGGTCCATTTTGCTTGCAGATTGTTGTCTACATCAATTCAATGTTACCATTACCAGCCTCTCAGTCCCCTGAGATGGCCATTTCTGCAAAATTTACATGCTGGACTGCGACACTTTTCAATTACATGTCCATGACAGAGGGAATTCATACTGCTTTTAAATGTTTTGACAACATATTAACAGATGTTATATAAGATCTTTCTCCAAGCAACCCCAACCACAAAATTTTTCTTCAGTGTCATCTGTTTAGCACTAGTGTTACCCACCCTATTTTTCATTTTCTTTGGCTCAGCAATAACAGACTTCTCAGTTCCTACTCCAGTTTTATTTAATCTCATCTGAGCATGGGGAGAAAGTCAGAAACCTATACAGACATGTATACAAAAATTCTCATCATTAGCTTTCTTAATGGGACTAATACTTTCCTTCTTCTTGTGGAAATGCATTGATCAATATTCCTCAACTTAGCTGAACCTGATGTTTCTGCATGAGTTTACTTCAATATGTTTCCTTTGCTTCTGGTCACGTATTTATCTTAAGGATATTCCAGTTAAAAACATTATTCCAATGTATTCTTATAGATGTTGTTTCACCAGTAAACTCTTTCCAATTTTCTCATAATAATTTGTCTAATTTGTTAATTATCTATATCCAATATATTGATTCTTCATCAATTCAAGTTCTGTTGCCATTATGAAACAAACAAACAACAAAAACAAACAAAACACCACCAAAACCCTAATGTAGAGTAGAACAGCATGAGACATTTGATCCTATTTCCCACTTCCCACATGTATTTATGTTCTCAGATAATATTTTTACTTATAGTCTATATCTATTGCTTATATAGCATTCTCCCACTTTTTAATTGTTTGGGGTTTTTTTTCCTGGTGTTTGACTTGAAACAAGACTACAAGTCTCCAGTACTTATTACTACAGTCTTCCAACTGAAACATTTCATGTTCTTGAGTTCTGGTTTTAACTCAGAAGAGTATTTTCAACTGCCATTTCTTCATCCTTTCTAGTCTTTGTCTGTACCCTTAAGATCAACAACACCATCACTATTATTACTGAAAACCTGCAGCAAGTATTCTGTTTTGAGGAGTATCTAAATTATAATCTGTCCCATCCTCACTGAAGAATCATTCAAGTTTTCTTTTTCTCATTTTCTCTTAACGTCTTAAGAACCTGTTGCTGCCTTGTGCAAGACATAACTCAGATTGACTGCTCCCATTTCCCTTTTTTCCTACACTTACCAGATTGTTTTGTGCTGATGTGTGCTTTATTCCATGTATTTTTAGATCTGTTTCATTGGTTTGCTTAAACACACTTCAAATGCACATTTACCTATTTTCTCTTTATTTCTCCTCATCCTAAACTGTTCTCTGATCATTGACAAATAATATCCAAAATTCAACACTAAAATACAGAATAGTTGTGCTGATGATCATTTTAGGTGGCAGTCGGGTCTAAGCCCTCTTTTCCATGCCTGACAGTCAGAACTATTGCTTACACTACAAAGGCAGATTCTTTAGTCATCTACAGAGATCCCTATTTTGTTTGGAGGAAGAGGTTGCCTAAGACTAGCAGATTGTTTTTTGCATTTCTGCAATGAATGTAGCTCAGTGTTTCCTGTGCAGATCTCAAAGATCTCCTCAACGCAGTTCTTACCATTCAGGCAGACTTTCTATCTCCCATCTTTGCACATTTAGCTGTCTCTCACTCTCTTTTATACTTGTGTTCATCATTTTCTAAAGGCATTCTTGGGATGTAGCAATGTAGTCGCTATAAACCAGATTCAGATAATCTGAGCTGTGGGCTTTTTGTGCATTTTAAAATGTTTCTTAACCTTTTTTCCCCCTTAAGTTTCTTAAGCAGTAAGAAAAGTCAAGATTATGATCTTTAAAAAAAGGATAACCTTTTTAATTATCTACATGAAGAATTTTGTGGATGAGTTACACATGGTAATGTCTTAGGACTGTTGGAGGGCTAATTCCATTTTTTTTCACTAAGGCTGGTCAGTACAACCTTTACAGATACTGCCTTTTCTTCTCACAAATTTCTCTTTCAAAGTCAGTATTAATAGAAATTTTAACCTGTAGGAGATAGCCTAGATAATGAAGATATGTAGTTAATTATGGTGAAAGTCCAGCCATTGTGCTTAGGGTAATGCAATGGGATTTGGTGGTTACTCTGCCTTAAGGAACATTTTATTTCCCATTTAATTTTTAATATTACTTTCAAATCCCCTTCAAAGTTGTTTCTAATAATCTGAAAACTTTTAACTTCAACTGAAAACTTTACCTCTTGGCATTAGACTACAGATACACATTTCCAAGTGCCAACCCTCTGAACAGGGTAAGAAACTTAGACAAGGCTGAGTGCCTTCATTCATCATTGTAAGCTTGTGAATGACAAGCAGTGTATCCTTGGTGATAGCAGCTGAGAACAATAATTTCTATTAAGCATAAAACCAATATTCATGTTCTGAGACTAAATAACCCCAGGTTTCTGCCAACCTGTGGAGCCATCAAATGCAATTCACAGTTACTCTTGACAAGAAATGCATTTAGGACAGGTAGCTCTATTTTGCATTTTGGTGAAGTCTTTGGTCTCAGTGTAGCTCTCTGAAACACACAGTTCTACAGATTCACAAGCATTTCTAAAGCTCAAACAGAGTGTAGGTAATTTGTGCATATTTTTCTTTTTTATGTATGCATCCTCTTAACAACAAACTCTGTCACACTCTGTCAAAAAAAAGCATTTTGTCAGGGAGAGGTAATTTCTGAGTCCAAAATCATGCACAAAAGTCTTTGATAATGTGAGACAACTGGTCCAGAAGCCACTGCCTGAGGGCCAGGAACCACCCTGCTTCAAGGAGATGTCTTTATAAGGTAGATGGAGCATGAGTGCTCATGGAAAGGGCATAAGCTTGATGAATCAGGGATAATCCTGTCTGTCTGTAGTCAGACAGCATCCTGAGTCCTGCAAGAGTAAAGGGCCTTCCCTCTACTTTGTTGTGTGTTAAACAATTTCTCTTATGTTAGTTTTGTTTGGCAGGTAAAACACTGGCACTGTCCTGACTCCTGCTCCCAGCTGATGTCTCTGATTCTCTGTGTGCAGCCGTGTATATGCCTGACTTGTGAAGTTATTAATCAAAGAATCATAGACACACAGAGTGGTTAGGGCTAGAAGGAACCTTGAAGATCATTTAGTTCCAACCCCTGAAATCTGCAGGTTGTTTCTTTATAAGCAGGTGTTTTAAGTGACAGAAGAGTGAATAAATCAGCTCCTGTGAGCTCCATACCAGGTAGAATATGCTTGGGCATCAATATGGCCTGGAGCCTGGAACAGTGCCTAAATCTAATCCTGGAAGACATCATCCACTTGGCAGGTTCAATGGCTAAATCCCTTGCTACTTTTGTCATTTGAGAGGGCAAAATGACCATATTTTAAACTTTATATTAGCTTGTAAGATTACAAAAACACCATCCTTGTAGCCTCTGGGATCTTGTTTCACCATATAAAGAAAATTTGTTCTTCCCTTCATTATAAGCCATGGAGCTGAGCTACAATATTTTAAAACAAAAAAAAGTATTCAAAAGGGAAGAAAACAGTTCTTCCAGGTTTCTCTGCTCTAATACTGAATGGCAGCTTCAGAAGAACAAATAATCAAGTGAGGTATATGGAAATTCCTTGGTTTGTAAGCACATATGCAAAGAGAAAAGTATTTGGAAAACCAAGAATAAACCAAAGTGCTGTATTTTGCAGGGAAATCTTCTGAGACTCCCAAATTCTCTTGTGCTTATATTTTGTGGGGTGCATGTACAAGGTTTCTATCAACACCCCTGTGTTGAAATGTAATAGGAAATAAAATGAAAAAAACCTCATGGATAATTGATATATAATACATAGGCACTCTGAATGGAAAATCAGAACCAGAGATGTGCCAGGCAACAACAAGAAAAAAAAAAGCAAAGAAAAAAGGATGAAAAGGATGATATTTAAAATGCCAGCCTCCTGCGAGCCCGTCTGCTTCCTATCACTTATTTCGCAGCTCTGGGTTCCCACGGTGGACTGCTGCTGCCATCTACTGCCACCAGCACCACCAGAGGCTGAGCTCCTCTCCTGCAACCTGGTCACGGGAATCGGGGCCAGGGAGGATGGCAGGGCATGAAAGATTTTGAGTCAATAAAGGAAAAACAGTTTCAAAGGAGAGAAAGCATCACAGCAAAGTAAAAAACACCGTTTTCTGAGGAGGGAAACCTAAACAGAAAATCTTTTTCTTTCAAAAGGGAAGGCAAAGGTACATCTGTATCCACACTTCTGTCATATAGTGACCAACACCTATAGTCAAGGTCCTCAATGTTATTAGTTTAAGTGACATGGCTGACAGTCTATGCTCAGCTTCATTAGATGATGAAATGACTTGCACAGCAGGAAAGCTAAGAAAGGACAAACAGCCTGAGGGTAAGTCCAAGTCTCCTAATTCAGTCACCTCTGTTACTCCTGTTCTAGAAACAGAGAGCTTCAGATGCTGGTAATGGAAATTTATATCTGACCCTAGCTTAAAATTCACATCAAGACTCAGAGAACAGACAAGCCCCCACTTATTGCAGGTATTTCTAAATGGAATCTGGAAGGAAAGCATACTCCACTGTGTACTGAAAGACAGACTATGGGAAGAACAGAAAAAAAATTGGCAGGGGACAATGTCTGTTACTATCCAGCAAGAGATATGCTGGATTTCATAACCACTGAATTTCACATAGTCCATTGCAGGTGGCAGCAAAGATCAGACCCAGACCTCCCTGATCTCAGATCATATTTCTGCTCTGTTGGTGTTATATAGCAGTCTTCATTAGCAATACCTAACTACACAGTGCTTGCAGAGATCTGAGAAGTGAAATAAATTAGCCTTTCACCTTCACTGTGCAGCTCTTGTGAGACTGTTCTCAGTGTTTAAGTCAACTGAGTTTAGTAGTCTCTAACTTGAATTTATTACACTACCTGAAATGGAATAATTTTAAGTTGATTTAGCTAAGCACACTGATAAAGTCATGCTTTTAATCCTTATACCACTTGTCTTCAATAGCTACACTACCCCATGGGGCTCTTTCTATATGGATTAAAATACAAGCCAATCTGTATGGCTAGCTTGTATTTTTGGTACTATGACCAAAAAGAATGCAATATCTATGCATGTGATTATCTTTATTATATACAAAGAAGTACTAAAAGCTAAGTTATAAATACAAGGGTGCTGTGCCCTAGCAGTGTGACTGAAGCCAAACCACTGTCCACACTGACACAACATTGAAGTATTCCCAGAAATATACTCTCTCTTTCCTCTTCTCTAGGAGTTGATCCGCCAAAACATGCTTGACAAGAATGGTCTTTGTAGACCTGCCTTGCTCTACACTTCAACAGTCAGATTCTCCATAGAGCAACTCTGTAATGAAATGGGAACTAAAATTCTATAAAAGCCTGTTGGGTAAGAGAGAAGACAAAAAAAAAACCACACTGGAAAGCCCTGGGGTTTGTGCTGATATTTTTCTTTCAGGACAGAAGTGTTTCCTTCTAAATCAGTTGCCTGAATATTGCACACTTCATATGGAAGCTGCTTGGCCACACTACTGAACCACAGAGACACTGAAGACAGATCCAATGTCTGCTTGCAGGGTGCAGGATAAATCCAGTAAAAGAGTGATACTGTCCCAAAAGCTGTGCAAGGTAAATTGTTAAGATGGGCAAAGTATTATCATCCTCATTTCCAGGTAAGAAAGGAACACAACTTGGGCCTCTGCCCTTCCTTAATGACACTTTTACTATATGACAAAAACGACACATGTGCAATTCCAGGATACTAATACAGATGCTCAATAATGAACTAAAATATTATGTGGCAATGAGTCAATAATCAAAGATTAATAATCTAACCAATTAAACTTGCCAATAGAATTAGGCAACTGCTTTAAGTTATCCCAATCATAATGATGAGTATTCACTATTTATATCTGTACAATATGTGTTACACAGAGCCTTTGTGAAATTTCATGAAATGTTCCCCGTCATCATGGAAGTATCTATGTAGTACTCATTTTCTGCACAGTTTGAGTTTTTGTCTTGGCTGGCACCTAAGAGCTGAAACGAGTCCTCACCACTGCACAGGGACAAAAGAAAAAAAGGCAATAAAAAAAGTCATAACTTTTTTTTTCTCTTTTTAGAATCTGGCCTATACAAATGCAGGAAAAACATGTGATTTGTGCTTACATGATGTACACCGTTATCCCATGCACATCCACTAGACCATCACAGCTTTCCTAAAAAATAAAACAAATCAACGGCCATCCAACACTAAACCTTAAGATCAAATCAGCAGAGAGGGGGTCCTGCAGGTGTTTTTGGAACTATGAATCAGGAAAACAAGAAAAATTAGGGGAATCAAAACACCTTGGTTTTCCTCTTCATGCCATGTTGAAAAAGAACATGGACTATAATCAAAGCCCTCAGGGCATCAATGGAATTACAGTTTTCAAAAGGTATTTTTGTTTGATATTTTATTTATCAGTTTATATCATTTTGTCACTGCATTTACATAAAACTGGATGCATTTATAAAAGAATGTGTGAAAAATAAGTTGATTAATGGGGATACCACAGATCTGCCTCTCCCCTCATATCCAGTTTTGACACTTTCAAGCCATTTCTAATATTATTTGGTTTCAGGAATAATGAATTTATGAATTAATAAACTCAGTAACAGTCACACTCTTAAGAGCTACTAGTGGTTTGATTTTAAGGTGCACTTTTCTGCCATATTCCAACTACCTACAGTGTTTCACAATTATTCCTTTCTTAAAAATAGAGGGGTATTCCAAACACATTAATCCTTACTTAATAATATTACTTCTGTTGCTTTTCTAGTATATGATGGGCTCTTCACAGTATCTCATGCTACTGCTGCACTCAGTGAAGCTCCTGCTGTGTTTCACTCTAGATATGGATGCAAGTCATTGGTAACTACAATGATCCTTTTCCCACATTCTATAAATCAACATTTCTTCCTTTCAGACAGTCAATAAAGGCTGCCAAAACTTTGAATTCAGAAAATGAAAGGTGCACAGCATATTCAAACTGTCAAAAATAGACATAAAAACGAAATAGTCCACTTCCACCCAATAAATCTGGCAGCTTCCTCAGAGCTGCAGATGCCCATTAGTCCTGTGTGATGACTTTACTTCACTGCAGAAGTGATGGGGCAATAACCAAACTTCTTCTCAGCACCTCTCTGAACTTCGTTTTGTTCTAGGTCACATTTATGAAGGTTATGACCCCATGCAGCAGACATTGAGAGGTTGTCTTATTTGATCAATACTTCAGACAATAAAAATTCTGATGAGAGAATGCTACCTTAACACACTTGTCCAATTTAACTTGCATTCGATGCAACCCTTTTTAAATGGGACAGCTCATGATCAAATCCAGATATCTTTCTCATAAACAAAACAGCCACAATAGCAAAAATAAGGTCTGAGTAAACGTCAGCTCCTTCTTTGTACAACCAGCTATCTCTGAAATTCTCCAAAAAGTTGATCATAAGCATTAGGATTTATCTTGAAGCCATCCATTCTTTAAATATAGTATTTAAATGTCTATGCTACACTAACACATATTGATGGAAGAAACTCTAATTTCTATCCAAGTGCTGTGTTACAGCTTTGTAGCTGGATGTGCTATTCAGGAAGCTGAGTGGCTGAAAAAAACCACCAAAACTAGTTTCATCACAAAACATTTCAAAATATTTTTTCTTTTCCCTGGAGCATGCTCTCCCTCAGATCTTTTTGCTGGCTATGGGTAAAAAGCCATCCTGTGCATGAAGCACTTTAAGTCAGCTTGAAGCATGATTACTTCTAGCATAGAAAATGCTTGTTGAATATAATATTCACAATCATTCAGTTCAGCCTGAGTCTGTGCATTGAAGAATGGGAATATAGAAAAGGAAGATGGTCTGGTAGCACCAAATCCCTGACCTTTTCTCATTTACTTAGATAAAAGAAGCAGTCTGGGTGGTAAAGACCAATTCAACCTCATTGGCATCAGCAGTCATCAGGTGGTGGGGATGAACCTAGTGTTTCAAAGAATATGCAAGACAGACACCTTTCTGAGTACATTGATCACTAGGGTTGCATCATGCAGTGCTTACTCAACTATTTTCATTTCATTTAAAATTATCTTCCTTCCATGTTACTGTACATAATATAAATCTGAAATTGTAAATATTTTTCCCCTTCCATGATACAGCGTCTAGACAACTGCAATTTTATTTAGATGTAAAAGTCAGCTACACATAAGGAAAACTTCAGTCTTTTTCACAGTATCTCTACAGGGCACAGAAACCTATTTAAGAGGTATAGGAGAGAAACCTCACAGAAATACCTTATTTACAGAATGCAAATAGAATGGATTTCTTAAGGTGCCTGGCAGAGAAACATGAAAATTGTCAAAATCTTAACCAACTACTTAAAAGTTCTGGTTTTGACTGACTGTCACCAGCAGCTCCAATGGAAGTTGGCACACACAAGACATTTGCCTCAAATCTAAAGGTTCCTGGTGAAAGGCTGAAATGTAAAATTGTCTCAGGCTCTGAGAAGGCTTGTATAGCATGTCACAACAGCTCATGCAGTACTGAGTACTTTTGCTCATTGCCCTGCACCTCAGCCCTCACTTCAAACCATGGTTGTTTGGTTTAGACCTTGAGGAAAATGTTTCAGGAATCTCCCACAAAAAAATAAAGCAGTGAAACTGGTGGAACTTCAGAAAACTTCTAACACTTTTATTCCTAAAATGAATATTCTATTCTTATATATTGAAAAACTATTGCCTTCAGTGATAAACTGCTATGGTCATTTTCAGGGTGTAACTGGCACTAAAGAGGAATGTTTTTGCTGGACATGTGTTTTTCCCAAGACACTGTTCAACAGTCTTGCATTCTACACAAGACAGATACAGATCCCTATACCAGCTCTTCACTGGCTCATCCCTTATTTCACATTTGACCAGTTTTAATTTCTTTCAATTGCTGCAAGTAGTAAGATAGACATTATTTCCAGAAGTTATATTTAGGTGGATCTCATCTTGGTTCTTTCCATTGAAAAGTAAAGCAATTAAAATTGTGCTGGAGATCTATATTCATGTGCTCTCATTTCAGACAGGAAAGCCCAGAAAAGCAACCTTTCTTTTTTTTTTCTTTTTACATGGCTGAAAGTTTATTTGGTTTGACATCAAAGTTAAGATTTGTTTTTTGCTAGTGATTCATAGCCACCTGCAGTACCTGCCAATCCAGTTGGCATTTGTTCTTCCTCACCTGATCACCGCAATAAGCATTCTGCAAAGGAGCTTGATCTTCAAACTGATCTCTGTGAGGCAGCAAGGATTCAGCTCCGCCTGCTGTGCCTGTGTTTGGGCTACAGCAAAAAGAGAAGCAAAAGTTCTATATTAATCAGTACCTATGACTGAAAGAAACTAACAAAAGCTAAATCAGAGAGAAATTTGCTGCTTTATAGTCACTTTTATTATTATTATATTTAAACTTCATCTGTAGTGTTTTGTTCTTTAATGCTAAAAATTATATGAGAAACCTGCTTTTTTGCAAGGCAAGGAACAGTAAGGTTTACATTAAAAATGAATAGGCAAATTGTAGCAGGTAAAAAAAAAAGGCCTGGCCGACAATCAAAATGCATTTAAACTAATAATTTATAGCATTAAAATTCTTAACATAACTGAAGTTTAGTTTCTTAATGCATACATGGATACGCATGTGCACTTGCACAGGTGTATATAATGTGCACACAGACATGCAGAGACACAAAGTTGCAACTAATTCTGCAAACTGTGAGACAAATGCATGGACAAAATCACCTCAGGCTCTTAACAAAGAGGATCATTTGCTCTCATGTAAATTCACTCAAGTCAGGGGAATTACACTGGAGAGAGGTTTGACCCAGAATGTCAACAATTTTGAAAAAGTACAGATTTATTTATTATGCAATTATTCACACAGAGGGACTTGCTTTCTCTTTTAAGAGTATGTGTCACGCAGTTTGATGTGTGCTGCTCCTTTTTCAGAAACTGCTTTCTCAGTTCAGGCACAGGCAGAACAAGCAGTGACAGGGACTTACATATTTGATTTGCCTTTGTTTGCAGTAGGAATATAAAGTTTGCAAGCCAGCCATACTAAGATATGTTGCATGTCCTAGGACAGTGGGGAAGATGGGATTCCTCCTGCCTGGGTAAATAAATATTGAGATGAATTTTGATACATCTTCACTGCACCTGTTTCCTGCTCTTTTGTTAGATCTCATCCCCCCCTTTTCCTTCCATTGACAATATTTCAGTTTGTTTGGCTACCAACAGCACATCTTCCCTCTAATGCATATCTAAAACTCAGTAAAATAGGATCAAGGAGTCCTTTCTGGCACCAAGGCAAATAGTCCAGGCTGACTTGTGTGCCTTTGACTTAGAACTGCCTTCCCTCAAAACATATTGGCCATACACGTTCTCCATAGTACCTCCCCCAAATTCCCCTTTCAGCTGTATATGATTTCTCTATGGTCCCACAACTTCATGATAATGCTTGTGCATTCCTTCCAGTTAAGAGCCAAAGACCAAACAGACATTTACATAGTGGGGATGGCTGGGTAGAAGAAATGCTTTAGTTTCTTCTTTGGCCCTCATTTATTTAACACCAAGCACATACTGATTTTGACTATTTTACATTCCTACAATCTCAAGTAGCTCTCTGGAACAGATTCACTTGATGTTCCTGTACCTGCTTGTACCCCAGCTGGCAGCACAGCCAGCTCTAGCAAGTAGTTATTGCAACTCTACAACTGGATTTCCTCTGCTCAAATATAGAATTAATTCTGAGGAAAATCACTATCAGTGCCTCTCTTTAGTCTTTCACACTGAGTTTACTACCTTGTTTAGATACCTAAATCCAAGCCTGCCCCACTTAATCATAGACATTCAACCAAATTTGCAAATCATCCTCAGCTGCCCCTGTGTTTAAGGGAAAGAAGTGGGGAGATTCCTTTAAGCCAAGTCATCTCAGAACTGTACTATTTATAGTAAATGTCTGTATTTTTCTTCTAATAATAGGGATGACCAAATCAATCTTATTTGAGCACAGTACGTGATTAATAAAACTCAGATAAAAGGCAGCCCCTAGCAGAAATAAACAGACTCCCACCCTGTTTCCCAATGCAGGTAGATATTCAGTGATCCTGGATCTCTCCATCAGCAAATCCTTTCTCTGGGACCAAAATCCAAACCCCAAAAGTTTGGGGTATATAAAGTTCTAAATCAAACTCTTCCTACATCTCTTGACAGCCACAGCCTCAAGATCCCTGTCATCACTCAGCATATTTATTACCCAATTTACACATCAGACGTTTAGAGGTAAGCACTGGTGCCAAAATCTCAAGAAACTGGTAACAAATATGACTTCAGAGATTAAACATTCAGTGGGACCAAATCCCCCTGTAAGAGCTCTGTGTTTTGGTAGATACCATCTCTTGTTTACTGTCTTTCAAAGAATGGAGTTATTTAACAATGAGCAAAATGCAGGATATATGCAAGATTGCAGACACATCAAGAGACTCACTGTCTTGATACCTCATGGGCTGTTAATGTGCCTCTCGTGCAGAGTGCCTAAACAAAGTGCACGTACTTTAAACTATGGTGATTTCCAGTATAAAGAGCAGGTATGAGCATTCCCCACAAATTAAATGATGAAGACAGTAACTGAAGTCCTAAAGGGTAAAATTGCTGAGTTCCTTATCAGGACTCAAGAAAACACAGCACCAGATATCTCCAAGGAATTCTAATACAAATTTCACCAAAAAAAAAAATTATGTTGGTTTGGAGTTTAATCAGTATCTTAGAAATTACATGCAAATTTACAAAGTATTAAATTCATAATTAGTGTGTTGTGGAACTATTTCTTCCCCTTGTAAACTGAGAAACAAGTGATGATTTACAAACTGTACAATCAGTGTACCAGCATATGTAGGGATACATCTGATTGTGCCTGCCCATGTACCAAAAAAAGGGGTTTTATCTTTACATGATAAAAATCTTAAATAGCCATAACACTTCATCCTCAAGCTCAGGGACAGTACAGTGCCAATTATGAGATGAGGTTAGAGAGAAATTGCTTACAGAAGCATTGTGATGAACAGATTTATTTTCCAGTAGTGCCTCTGGAATATATATCACAGAAATTATTGGTCTACATTGTCACTTCCAAACTTCCAACACAGTACTTACATAGTCCTTTAAACTGTCTGGGACACAGAGTACTCTGACCACAGCGACACATAGCAATCACTGTGGTCACCAATAAAGCAAATACAAAGAAAACAATAAGTTTAAAAAATAAAGCTATCATTGTATAGTCACTGGATTGATACAATGGCAAGACCTTAAATACACTGTCCATATGGAGTATTTTATCTGTGATTCCTGAGAATCTCTGTATACCAATCTTCTAAAAGGAGACAAAACCACCTTCCCCCCCACCTCCTAAACATAGAAACTCTCAGTGATCAAATTCATTTAAAAAGCAGCCCATAATTAAGATTTTTTAGAAGTTAGATTTGTATTATTAAAGCATAATGGGGTCCCCTAGGTTCCAATTAAGAAACTGATTAAAAAATCTTTGAGCTTAAAAAGCTGCAGGTAGGGAGTTCTGCTCTCAGCTGCCTTGAATTAGCATATTGATGGCACCACAGCCCTGGCTGGAAGGAAAGGCAGAGACCCCGCAGACATTTTGCCAGGCTAGCACAGTGCTTTGTGAGCACTCCAGCCTCAGTCCAAGGAAAAAATTACTTACACAGCCAGGCCTGACCAGCAACAAAAAGTTACAGTAAGAGAAATGTACTGGGCAAAGTATTTGCTGGTAGTTGTACTTCAGGGAAAAGGTATTGTGATTGGAGTAACATGAAAAAGAACAAATTCTAAACCAAAACAAAGCCTATGAGGTTTCTGGCTTGGCTTTGGAAGGACATTAATCTATGACCTTGATCCATAATAGAGCTACAGCTTCAGTTTCAGCATACAGCAAAATTCTGGCACAAACCCAGAAATCTGCTTTAGAAAGTCCCTTGAAATCTGAGTTAACTTTCATCCTCTTGAAAATTTAAGACAATTAGCTACACTTGTTTCAAACTGAAACCCACAAAAAGTGGGTTTAGTAGAATATTTAAATTTTTGTTCAGAGCTCTTAAAAATTAAGCTGATGCTGGTAGAGTGCTTAAACCTAGTTTCATCTTAGAAGTCAGTTCCTAAAGCACTCAGGCACTTACTGAACCCTACAAAACTTAGTGAGCACTGTGGAGCCCAACGCTGGGAACAGTGGGAATTTCCCAGCACAGGTGTCTGGCCTGCTGCCCTACCCGTCCTTTCCTGATCGAACCCAAGGTTCCTCCCCTTCTGCTTCAAGCAGAAACAAAGGAGAAACTTACAAGGCACTGTAGTAGCATTAAGGAAATTGCTTAAACAAGGTGTTCAAGAGACATAGTACAAAGTTTGGTCTTGGTGAGATAATGAAATGGAAAACATGGGGAAGGAAGGTCTGAAGTCTGTCAGAAGAGCACAGAACTGATAAACTGGTGAAACTTATCAAAGTTTGCACACTGATGACTATTACATGAGAAGAGATGAAAGTGACTCATGCTTTGGTGGAAATGGGGTATTTTTATGTTAAGAATATCATTTTTGCTTCAGGCAGTTCATTTGGCAGGAGACACTGGAGGGTTTGCACATAATCAAGGATTACTCTGCTGGATAAGGTTTAAGCAATTACAAAATTGTGCCAAGATTTCTGATTATTGAGGTGAGGGGGAAATAATTGGGATTTTGGATTTTTTTTGTGTGGTAGTCTTTTACAGTTTGTTCTGTAGCACGTTTTAATATTCCTTGTTATAAGTTTGTAATGGTTCATTCTATATACCCCATTTGGCTTCCCTAATGGTTCAGTCCTGAGTTGTTTACCACAGTTTTCCCCACCAAAATGTATGTCAATCCACATGTCAGTGTACCTGTACACCGCCCTTGTTCCCTTGTCTCACCCCTGTCTGTCAAAGATACCACACTCCTTTGCTTCTGGAGAGTTCCCTGTCTTTCATCCCTTCCTTGGAGCAGAATTGGGTTGTGAGGTTTGCTCCCTCCCCGTATTAGTTTCTATTGGGGAGCCCTTACCCTGCACCCCTCCCCTAATGCCCTCCTATTGCTCAAAGGTTGTGTCCTCCCCGTGTTCCCCCATCCCTTAAAAGCAGCCCCTTCAGGTTCAGATGTGTCACTTGCTCTGCCCCCCTTCGGGATTAAATCTCTGGAGACTCAGACAAGTGTCCTTCCCTTATTCCTGTGCCTCAGTTTCCCTGTGCTCTGTGCCCTGCTGCGCTCCCCACGCCGCAGCGATCACCGCACCCGCACCAGGCTGGGCACAGACTCGACGGCCGCTCGCGTGTGACCCGCGGCCACAGTGGGACAGCGGCTGGGAACCTCCATCCTGTGGCTGCTGAGAGCCAGACACATTGTAGTATCTTGCTTCATTACTAATAAAAAAATAGTAGCACTGAAGGACCACCTTGGCACTTTCTTTATCCTGGATAAAGTTGCAGTCTTTAGGCTCATGAACACAGTGCACTGCAGAAACATGTGCCCAAATGCAGAGGGACTCTACCTTGCTTCTTGTTCAAGGACTCCAACTCCCTGTTCTCTGCAGCTTCTCAGGTTACAAAAGCTCACTTTCACCTGTACAGTGTTCTTGCAAAGAAGTTTTTTTCAGGTTTTGAAATGTCTCTTTTCCCAAAAAGGATGTGTGAAGTAAAGGAATAAAAACGCAAAGCCAAGATTGGCATGGTTATAGCTCCCATGGCACCTGCAACTCAGATGTCTCCAGCACATGAAGTACTTTGTAATATTGAATTTGCTGCTAAACTTAGGCCTTAACTGCATTGTATGTACAGTACATTCTAGTGGGTTTGACCAGTCAGCTTATAGCCTGTTAAATACTATGGGTCAGTTTTATATCTATTTTCCTTTTTGTTAATCTCTTGACTGTATTCTCATCTCCATCACAACTTCTGTCATAGGTCCTAGACTAGATCCCCCTTTAATTCCTCCCCTGAGGAACTAAGCAAAATTCACAGCTAAGGCAGTACTTGTCATCTGCTGCTTCTTTTGAGAAATGTTCTTCACCTTTCCTAGAGTAGGGTATGCCTGTGTCAAGAAATTACATTGTGTCTTTGTGAAACACTTTGCTAAGCTGGTATGACTACTGAATACTGCATGTGTGGGCTGAAACAAAGCCATTTTCTGGTGAATGCTGCTTCTGAATCCTGAGATTCATCCTTGTAGATACATTTTCAAAACTGTTCAAAGACTACCTAAGTGTTCTGCACATCAACACTTTCTTTGGAAGTGCCACCTGAAAATGTCAAGTGATGCCAACAGCTTTAATCCAGACTCTGAAAGTCTCTGTATATGTGAACTGCCTTTCATGCACTGAAAGGCAATGAGCGCATGAGTTCTTCTTTTACATCCTGTCATGCAAAGGCACCCAGAGACCTCATGCATTGTACCTTTGAGCATAGGATTTAGAGGGGGAAAAAAACACACATAGTGTTGCCATGTTGCCTGCTATGCTGCAGACAGCAGAAGTAACACAAGAGACCCTTCACATAGCACTGAATATTCAGGAAAAGCCCATTTGAGGGAAAGCAATTCTCTGGGAAAATCCCTGGAGTGTTGTTTACTTCTATAACTGGATGTGTGTTCTGAAGAAGGCGCACAGAAACAGAACAGTCATCCTGGTCAGACAAAAGGTTAGTCTAACTCAGTATTATGTCCCTGGGCATCCTGTGAATGCAAAGGAAAAAATATAAAACCAGGCAAGCACATGAAGATACTTTTCTAAATACTCCCTCGTGATTCAGATATTTGTAGCTTTGAAACTGTGCCTTTAAAATACACAATCCATCTCTCAAGAGGAACTCAAGTCGTGAAAGGAGAATGAAAAGAAAGCTAAGAGCGGATGCACAGATTGCCACAGCAACAGCAGTAGAAGTCTTGAATCTATGCACAGGGGAGCCTCTGTTTTGAGGCAGACAGAGAGGACATGCTCTGATGCTAACCTTGCGGAGGCCAACATGGTTAGGTAGGCCAACAGCAGCTCTTGACTATTTCCTTTAGACTTATGAACTCACCTAAACTCATAAACTTTTTATTTTATATATTGGCCACTAAAGTCAGGCAGCAAATAGTTTTCTTAAATATGGTATATTCACCTATAGATTATTATTTTGAATAAAATGAATTCATGTCTTAAGTGTAGTTAAGTTTAGACTAAGATTCTGCTGACTTCTTAGAATGTCAACTGCCACTGAAGTTGTTTTAAAAAAGAAGAAATTATTTCAGAAAACTGTATTACAATAGTTTTACATTTATGATGCAAATCAAGTAGTCATCCTAAAAGTTTTAGTGATTATATGTATAATTGGGAAAGAGCAAAACAAAATGATGACTTGACAGCCTTTGCTGTCAGTTTTTTAAGGCTTATAAATTACATGAATTCAAGTACAGCAACAGTTTCCTTTAAGCTAATTATATGGAAAGACAAGGAATACACACAATTATACAGTTAAATGAGGATGTAAAAAATACCCTTTTATTTTAGCAGTGATGTGCAAGATCCAGAATGGAAAACATATATAGGTTTTTCAGGAAGAAGCAGAAGGAATCAGAGAGTTTATTCAATCAACTCTTTACAGTTGCTTGAAGACAGTTCTGCAAAACAATCCTGAGAAAGAGTAGCTGACATTTTTCTATGTTTCATCCCTCAATTTTCTATTTTATCATAAATAGACTGTAATATCTGGTGTGCAACATGGCATATCTATTGGCAGCTGGGTGATCAAAGAATTAGGACTCCAGTTAGTGATATTTATGGACACTGGAACAAGTACTTTGCAGAAATCTTGTCTATTCTAACTCTGCTTTTATAGCAATAAATAATGTTACCACTATGGGATATTATTACTAATTTATCGTCCTAAAGCTGATAGTGCTTCTAAAATCACTTGAGAAGGCACACAGAAATCCACAACCCCTGTAGCACTGTGCCAAGACACTGACCCAAAGGGAGAATGCCCCACATCCTGCTACACTGCTGTAATGCACCAGGCAGCCTACAGGCAGGCCTGCAAAGCTAACAGGAAGCAAAATCAGTGTAATGTCCTCTCAATGGTCTAGTCAAGGTAAAATGTTTGAAATTACTGGAAGCTGAAGAACTGTACTAACAGACGGAATTTTCTTGGGCTGATTTCTAAAGAGCCTTACAGTATGTCCTGTGAGGGCCTGTGAAATGTGCTGAGGGGAGCCCAGAAAAGACAGTCACTACACCTGAAAAGAAAGCAGAGGAGGAATATGGAAGAATTGTGCAAGGTGTACTGTGGCCACTAAAGCCCTTTCTTGGAGGTGTATATGTATTTATTTAATACTGCAGTTTATTTCCATTGCACAAGCAATGTTTATCTTGCAAGACTACTCTGGGGAGGAGCAAACAACAAGGAGTTGCAGGTCTGTATTTTAATTAGGTTTCTTAAGACACATCCAGAGAAGCAGAGTGAGACTATTAATGGGACTCAGCTAGAGAGTTCTGGTGTTCTTGTCTCAGTGCAGACACGCCCCCACTACATGGAAAAACAGAAAGAGAAGCCAGAGAATGAAAATCTTATTGTTCTATTTGTTTCTTCCTCACAACCTGTCTTTTACCAGATCCATTATGTACCGTGTCATACATTTTTATCTCAAAAACTATAAACTCTTAACACTGGGGAGTAGGAACTACGTTTTATTTTTGTGTTTGCACCTAATACAATGGACTAATTAGTACTCTACACTTTAAAACAGTCTATTTGTTCCTCAGGCCATTGCTTCAAGCTGCTCTAATTTCATTTTTGCCAGCCAGTTCTGTTGAGGTCTGTAGCCTGCTTAATATGCATATTTGCTCTGAGCCAAATCACCTGATACAGGAAGAATCTCATCCCTGCCCAGATGCAGTGATTTGTCTGTTACTGTCAAGTTATTCAAAATTTTGCAATGGCAGCACCACTGCAAGCAGCCTGTTTTATTAGTTCCCAATTTATATGAATTCCATATGCTGCTGGGTATTAATACCTCTCATCTCTCTTGTTTTTAGAAATAAAAAATATGATTTATCAGCACCCTCTTTTTACTGCCAGTATATAATTGCACATGGGCTAATTGTTAAAGTTCTGAGGGAGTTATACTAAGGGATCAATCCCTTTATTGCTGCAGTAATGAGCTTTTAATGGCTGGCTGGCTAGACCTTCTGGCTTTCCAAGGGAGGCAAGCTTTAGCCATACCCTTTCTTTCTGCCCATTAATCATCGGTCTCCCATAACAGTATATCAAGGCAAACAGAACTGCACTATTGCAAACAGGGAGCAAAAACCAAGACTCATTGCATCTCATTATCTCCACTAATACATACATATAATAACACTGCAGATAATTTCCTTATATTGTTTGAAAAGAAGCCCTGGATGGCTCATGGCCATGGTAAAGATACATCAGGCTTGTCATCTTTAGGTCATTATTTCCCATCCTGGTCCGTGTAATAGTGACTTGTAGTCATTAACAACTGATGACATGTTAAAACCTCACACTCTGGAGAAGCTGCCTCACATCACTGACAGCTGTAACTCTCATAGCTGGTCACTGGGGAGCAATAGCATTTCTGCTCTTTTACAAAAAGCAGAAAAGGCCTTGGCTGTGTGTAAGCCCTGCTCAGCAATAACAAAAACATCTTTCAGTTATCAATGCTGTGTTCAGCATAAATCCAAAACACAGTCCCATACCAGCCGTTGTGAAGAAAATTTAATCTACTTCAGCCAAAACTAGCATTGTACCTTGTCTCAGTTCCTCAGTTCCCACCTTCTCAGGACAGTGGAAGAGATACACATGCTTCCAAGTGATAGAGTTATGGATCCAGTCAAATGGAAAGTGGTCAAGTAAGCTGCTTTTCTCCAGCCTCTGGGTAGGGCAGCAGACATGCACTATTGCCAAACCAACAGCCAGGCTGCACAGTTGTATATTGTGTACCAAGGAAAGGGCTCTGTATAGCCCAGCCAGCATGTTAACAGTATTGATGTAAGCCTGCTCCCTCACTTCTCCATTGACTATGAGGTGAGGATTCTGTGATTCAGATCCTTTTTGGGCAACATATTTTTTATCCATTTGAAGGAACCACATACTATCTCGCAGGCAATAGCAGCACTGGATTGATGGGAGCTCACACACAATTCTTTTCTGTTCTGTCATAAAAACACAGGCCAGGCTAAATACCACTAGGCTTGCTGCACACCAACATGTCCTGTGTCACAAACTATTTCTACCAAAGTGCAAAGATTTGGAAGACAGTAACTGATGAGTATAGTGTGTTTGAGGACCTGGTGTTGAGGGAAGGAAACAGCAATCTGGCTGTTCAACTAGCAGAAGTAACATCTTATTTCCTTGCAGTTACTTCATCATCTAACACACAATACACATAGCATAGAATCATAGAATGGTTTGTAATGAAAGGGACCTTAAAGATCATCTGGTTCCAACCCTCCTGCCATGGGCAAAGACGTCTTTCACTAGGCAGCTTGCTTAAAGTTACCCAACCAATGTGGCCTTAAAACACTTCTGGGGATGAGGCACCCACAACTTCTCTGGGCAACCTGTGCCAGTGCCTCACCACACTCACAGTAAAGAATTTCTTCCTAGTATCTAGTCTAAACCTACTCTGTTTCAGTTTCAAGACATTCACCCTTGTCTTATACTACATGTCCTTGTAAAGATCCCCTCTCCAGCTTTCTTGTGAGTTCCCTTTAGGCACTGAAATGCCTTCTCTTCAGCTGAAATATAGCTATCCTTCAAAGAGGAGAACACAAAAAAATATATTTACAACCTATTTTGCAGAATTAAAATCTCTTATTTGAATGCAAAGACTGTTCTAAATATTGCTGAGTAGGAAAGAATATGGAAAAAACACAGTGATTACAAAAATTAAATGGTTCCTCATTAGAAAAGTTACATTTAGAGAAGATAAAATTGCAGTTAAATTTCCTGTCTTATATGCTCAAATTGACTTCTTGGTGCTACCTCTGCACATTTGCTCTTGCCTATGACACACATCCCTCATGCTCCTCCCCACTCCGCAATTCTAAACAGTTACAAAACAGCCAACTAGCACAGGAGAAGGCAGAAGGCACTTGTGAAAACTTTTTTGAGCATCTCATGCTGTATGTCTCTCACTGCCCATGTAGTAATACACAGATATTCTCATCCCAGTCCCTGGCACTCCCCCTCAGACAGGGAAAGATGCAAGGAAAATCTGCCTGAAGCCACTCAAGATAGGTAAAGGCAAGACACTGTCAGACAGTGAAGGCACCACAGTCCAGTCTGCTGGCTTCAGTGTCTCTTTTTTGGATGCACAAGTACAAAAGCAACCCTTTGTCCCCTAAGAAGATACAGGACCTTTGTGATCTACCTCTTCATGAGGAAAGACAGCAAAAGACAGTTCTGAAATGATACATTTACTTCTAGTTTGTTCATCCAGAGTTTAAATTTCTTTGGTAATGGACAAAATATTTTTCTTTAATTTTGGTATGTGAGGAAAAGGATATGATAGAGACAGAAAAGCAGGAAAATGCAGTATCTAATTTTATTGTAATTTGCTGACCTGAGCAGCACTTCTGCCAGTGTTATTGGTTTGAACACCAGACTCCTACTTTAGTGGTAGTATGCTCTTTACCTACTGCAGCTACCTGCTGTCTTTCCTGACAAATGGCCACAGTGCCTGAATCAGACTCTGGACTCACTGCTGGTGTAATCAAGAGTCAATCTATCCAGACAATCCATGGCCTGTGTGCCTGTGCACGGTTACTCTGGCATGTCTGGAGCACATGGGCAGAGCACACAGATGAGAGCTTCTACACATATGCTTTTTTTCCCAGTGGAAATGTGGACAACAATAAGGACAAGGAATCTGAAAAATATATCTTTGACTTTTACACAGATTATATGTTTGGGCTCTTATGCTTTCCTTTGCATGTCTGGAGGAAGATACACCCATGATCACCTCAACACTGAAACAGCTGTTCCCTGGGGTTTTTAAAAAGACACCCAGAAATTCAGGGGCTACACTGAGGGGGACAGAAGGTTGAATTCATAGGAATTTTTCTTATTATCCAGTCACAAAAGATAAAACCACAGATATTTATTTTAATAAAAACACAAGACTTTGGTACTGTGGGAAACAAAATAGGCAAACAATTTTTTGCTCTAATTTTTCTCCTTATCATTCAAATTAGAAGAACTGGCAAAATGCAATTTTTTTCTTTTTGTACTTTGAAGGATAAGTATATGTAAGGAAAGGATAAGGATTTGTAGGAAAAATCTTATTGCAAGAACAAATCAATTGGATATTTCAAGACAAATACTGATATAAACATATGAAAGATTACTTCATTTAAAAATTCTTCTGTTCTCATTTATATGCTTTCTTAATCTGCATGTATTTTATCTCTTGATTTCCCATCTATCACAGGATAAGCATAGAATCCACTATGCTCCACCACCCTGAGTAATGGGATAAATTGACAGTAAGCCACTGCTAATGAACCAGATTTTAGAAATGAACACAAAGTTAACTGAATCAGAATTACCCATGACCCAGTTCTGTAACATATTCTACCCTTGTCTTTTGCTCCAATGGAAAAAGCACAGAAAATGAAAACTGCACCAGATGGAAACTGATGTACAATGTTTTGCATTATTATTGCTAGCAAAGAATTGTGCTCCTACTTTCTATTTTGTTGGCATTTTCTGACCAGTTTGTCTGAAGCTAAGCAACTCAAAGAAAGGCAGCATCCAATCAAAGCCCTGTCATCTAGAGGGCAATCTGTCTGCCTGTCAGCCATATAAATGCATGGCTGGAACATCTATTTAGTGAGTCAGCCATGGACCATTAAGGAGCCAGAGCCTGAAATGGGAAGAAGAGCAATGTAAGCCCTGCCAGTCCTGAGCTATGGAGAGCAGAGCCAGTGTAAAGGCAATGAAATACATTGTTAGTGGAAGCTGAAGGTTGAATAAAGAAGTCCTGTTCTATCAAACTTTTCTTATTAAGCCTACTACTTAAGGTGTAGTAAATTGGAAGTCATCAAGATTAGCAAGCTGTCTGAGTCAGACAATGGAATAGCTGGACACCAAGTGTAAAATGCAGCAGTTTAGAAAGAAACATCTAAGCCTCTTCCAGCCTACTAAATTAGAGTCATACTTGCTTTCAGAGCACTCACTATGCATCACTTTAAGACAACCATGCCCCCTACCCTAATTTCAAATACATAGAGGTGTATCTTAAAACAATTAGCAATTAATAAGTTGGCATGCAGTGAAGCAGCAGAAAAATTAGTGCCATCAATCATCTCTCAATGTCCACTGCAATATCAAACAGAAATCTCATCTCCATATTACGATGCAGCACAGAAACTGGATTGTTAGTATTGTTATTAACTTAAATAAAACCCAATCTACAGGATTTCAAACCTCCTTTGAAATTCAGTTTGTTAAATGCATCTCCCATTAAGCCACTTTTGCTATTTAAACAATATCATGCAATAAAAGTAGTGCAAGGTAAAACTTGCCATCTAAATGATTTATTTGTAAGTCACAAGGAAAATGGTCTCACATATCACTTCCAAGCACGGATTAAAATATCGTTGCACTCTCTAATTGAGAGGAGTTTGGTCCTTATATATAGGGGATACATTTCAAACTAGAAAGAAGCATCATTATATGGAAGATTCTCTGTATTAGCACTGATTCTTCTGTCATACATAGGCACAGTGAAACAGTACTCATTGAAGAGGAGAACCTGGCCTCAGTCAGTACAGACTTGTCATCATCCTGAGCTCATGTAACTGGCTCATGTTACAAGTCAGAAAAAAGATGTACTGACAATATTAGGCTCATAGGCCTGAAGATGATGCACATGGAATAATTTTTCTCTCTTTTCTAATAGAGAAATCAAAGGAAAATAGTGGGCTGCAAGGTGCAGAAGAAACAGCAGTTTTATTCTCACATAGTTAAGGTACTGAAGTCACTGTTACAGAACATGGCAGCTACTATGTTTTTACAAGGACTTAGAAGGCAATTGATTGGACTAAATCCCAGAATAAATATCTATCATGATTTAATAAATACAAAGATACTACTTCCAGATGATGAAGTTCTTGATCTAAATATTGTTGGATACTGAAGTGTGCACTAGGGAGTTTTTACTGCATCAGTAAACTCAGTTAACTCAGTTCTTATAGTCATCCCAGGCACCCAGATCTGACTAGTACAGGCATTTTACATTCTTATTCAAGCACTAAAGGGATAGACACCATGTAAAAAATCCAGTTACTTAAAAAAAATGCTAGGGCATTTATACTCACTAATGCTATGGGAAACAAAACTGTGTTTGCTTCAACCTTTAAATTTCACTGCCAAATTAATTTTATTCTGTGTCTCATGCCCACATCCATCTCATCTGCAAAGAGATCCACTGCTACTTACAGGTTATTGTATTATTATCAGGTGTATAATCTGTTAGTGTTTATCATAGCACTGAATCCAAGGCAAGTAATCACAAAATTCAGTCCTTTCCACTGAGAGAAGTGGGTCAGTTTTCAGATCTCCAACTTACTTTCAGGCTTTCTGCAGAATCAGCCCAGATTAAATTGATTTCCACTTTGCTCACTTCCAAATATACAATTAATAAGTAGTAGAAATACAACTGTATTAAGAAAATCTGGTACTGAAATACATGGATGATTCACAGAAAGTAAATTCCGTGGCTAAAGAACACAAGACCATTATGATAAATTAATTTACTTGTTAAGAAATCTTGTGACAGGTTCTACCACTTTGGATGAGTAACTGTATCACAGAGTGCTTGAAAAACAAAATTCCACCTATTTCTCTATGAGGCATCTCGGGGTCTGCGGTGCTGGGATGACCCCAAGATTGTAGAAGTCCTTGTTTCCCAGCCCGTGCAGCCAGAGGAGGAGTCTGAATGTGTAGGATCAGCTTCTCAAGGTTGTTAATTCTTTCTTATCTATAACATTCTTTCTCTGACCTGCTGAGTTCTGTCTAGCAAGGAGGTCATGACATTCTGTCTTGCCATCTCAGGTGGCATTTACATTTTATACTAAAAACTAGATGGACTATGTTTACAATAATGTGCCAATATGTATCACTTCTGTTAGACAGTGTGTCTCTCTCTACCTGAAACCAATAGAAAAGTGTCAGCATCACACCAAGACATGGAGGACAAGAAGAAGAAGGCGAGGACACGCCCAAATCCCTCCATCTTGACCCCCTGAACCACATTCTAAAAACCCCAAAATTCAACTTTTTCACCCTGTGTTAATTCAACTATCACACTACCTCAAACCCTTGTGGCATGTAATTCCTCATACAAAGTTGGCAGTTTTTTCCACGGGCTAAAATTGAAGCCACAGATGTTTTTGACTTCATGACAGGGTCTCCAAGCCCCCTGCCAGGGTCTCAAGACATCCAGGGCAGCCAGAGGGATGTCCTGGACTCCAACAGAGGCATTCCCTTTTCATTTTAAAATGTGCAGCCCTGTTTCGCCCTCTCTGATAGAAAAGCCTTTTGCTATAACCCTTTGGGACAGTACATATCATCTAAGGTCTGTTCCAGTCATGGAACTCTTTTAAAGATAAGAACTTAGCAAATCAGCAGAGTAGGCTGGTGAGGAGTAGAAGCACCACTATCCATGTCAAAGAGCAACTTAAAACCATTTTTTTGCTTTATCTAGCAGAAATCTGCTGTGTTGGGGAAGGGACTACCAGTGTCATCACGAGGTTTGGTCCTGCCTTAGTTCATTAATAAGGCACAGAATTATATACAGAGAGGCTAAAACTGCACATGCAGATTATCTTTCTTTTCTCACAAATACTGAATTTCTTACAAAAATATAGAGAAGAGACAGAGAAACATGGCATCTGTGAATCGTATCAAAGGTAGTCTCAACAGAAAATACAATCTATGTCTGTATATTTCTGAACATGAAACATATTTTCTCTTTACACTTGATTCAGAAGGAAAAAAATCCATTTTAGCTGAATGACTGGATTTTATAACTGGACTCTAGAAGAGCTCCTTAAAAAGGAAAGTCATTAATCTATTTTCAAACCAGTAGTAACAATTAGCTCTTAATGAGTACTTGTCATAAGAAAAGACAGACATAATCTGTTTTAAACTAAGGTGATTTCTGTACCTACTCCAGCATGAGGCCCCTGTGCAACATCAGCAGCACATCAGCTGCCTGAGGAAAGTGCTGATCTGCAGCAAGGGCACAGATAAATGGCAGATTTCAGAGCTCAGTTAGAGGTGGTATCACCTCCCACCTTTGCTTTGCCTGTGCACTTCATCAAAGGCCTGCAGTGAGGATGTGCTCACTTACAGTCTGTAAAGGGAGCTGTCATTTTCCAGCCAAGGTCTGACAGCGCTTGACAGATCCAAAGGGTTTGCCCATTGCACTGTGCTCACTGAGAAGGGCTTTTGGGAACAAAAGGAGACGGTAGCTACATGTGACCTTACAGATGTGGGCTGATTCTGGGAGAGGCCTTGCTCTGTGTGCCACTTCTTGCATTGCCCACGGTGACAGACAGATGGACAGAGGGCATTTGACCTTAATAGATAATTCAGACAAATAGAGAAAGGAAACTGAAACACTGAGTCAGGCTCAATTGAAGCCTTGTTCCCACATATCCATGAATGTTTCCTCTGGCCCAACGTTCATAGCTGGATCCAAGACATTTAATGCTGCTTCAATACATTCAGTTAGCACAGGGCAGCCTAATACCAGTGCTGCTTGAAAAAGAACTACTAAATGGTTTGATTAACAGCTTTTAACAATTGCTCTTCTAATTTTCTCATTTCATTGGTGTTTATTTTATTCTCTTCCTCCTTCATTCTCTTGTCAGGCAAATATAAGTAGGAGAGTTCTAATTAACTAAGGATATTGTTTTATAAAAACTTTGCTAATTACTTATTCTTGCTTATAAACCCTAGGGCATCAGCATCTCATGTGTCAACAGCTTCCTGTGAAGTCTCATAATTTTGTCTGTAAACTTTGGTTCATTCTAGAAAATTACCTCATCACTTCATATGAGAACTTTGATAAATACTTGAAAATTAATGACTGACTCATATAGCTTAATGTATCAAAAGAAGGGCACTCAGAACTAGCTGAAGAAATAAATCCATTTTTAATGGATTTGTATATGTATTTCTTAAGAAAAGCCACACAACTTTATCACATGAAAATATTTCTAGTTAAGACTTTAAATGGATCTTTTTTTTTTGTCAGTTCAGCTGTCTTAGACTCAGTTGCCCTTAGGTCTCTTAGCTTTACAGCAGACCTTTTCAAAATGGGTCAAAGAAATGCAACAAAACTGACTATGATAGTTGCTCTGTCAAAAGCATCATTGGTATGGTGTTAGGGATCACAGAAATTGACCTGGCTTGAATTATGTCCTTTGGCTGCATTTTTCCCACCACCTCCTCTTATTTTATTACTTAAATCATTATTCCTAAGAGCTATTTTGCTGTAATTGTCCTAAATAGTTCTACTTTAACTTTGCAGCTAACAACGGAGCAAGAAAAGCTTTGCCAAGAGAGACAAGGAGGTGCTTTTGTAGGCAACAGCTGTGCCTGTGAAAGTTTCTCTGAAGTTATATGAAAGGACTCAACCAAAATTATGAAGAGTCTAAAATATTGTAAAATATATTTTATTTCTCAGAAGTAGATAACTTATACTTTACAGAGTAATTGCAGTGATATGGCATACATATCAGTATGATCTGCTTGCTAGAATGTGGCAGGACTGAACAACTTCAGTTGTTCACAACCTCAGAAATACACCAGAATATAAGTAAAACTCTTTACGTGGTAAGAGTCATATCAGAACCAAATTGTTTGTATTTTCAGTCAGGTTGTGGTTTCCATCATGTCAAAGCCTGAAGAGGGAAAGGATTACTATCTGGGATGTATGGTACCAGAAAACCATAGGGAAAGCTGCTGGAATTACATGAAATGCCCTTGTCTCCAGAACCTGTGAATTATTTCACTGCTAAGACTATATTGAAACTAGGCCAAAATCAGACCAAACAACTTTCAGCTTATCTTTGAACAAAGGATGGCAAGCAGGAAATCTGGTTCAATGTTTTTTCTCCAGGGTGTGGTTGTTTCACCACTATATCAGTAATCTTCATACTTACCACACTGTAACACATTTTTTCCCCATGATAACCATGAACAGCAAAAGAATATGAGACTATTTTTTCCTTCTTTGTGAGGGGCTACAGCCTCACCAGTAACCAGAACAAAGTATCTGTCACCATGACAAGAACTACAGGCACAAAACCTGAAATATAAATTTTACGTGACTATATTTTTTATAAGTTGTACTGGCAGCAGCAGATTGAGAAAATGGGGATGGTGCACTTGAACTCCAAAAAATGCTTACCACAATTTCATTATGTCAGACATTAACTGAAAGTCAGCTGAGCTTTAGGGAAGGCACAAATGGGAACTTTTAAAGATATAATATACACAACTGACATTTAAAAAGATAAACACCAAACTCAGAGCAAAGGGAGCTATTTAATAAAATAAGGGTATGGCAACTAATGTTTATTTGTCTTGGAGGACTTTATTTCTTTTTTTAAAGAGCACCATTCACTCATTTTCATTTGCTTGGTTCATCCCTGATAGATCATTTTCTACTTACTACCCTTATTAAAAAATACGAGATGATTTCACAGCAGTAGTCCAATCACTGTAGCAATACAATGCTGTGTATTATGGAATTCATCTTAAAAACACTCTATAAATATGGGAGACTAGACCACAACAATGACATCTACCTTGAAGAAAGGCTGCCTGCAGTTATTTCAGCTAAAGAACTTAATTGTTTCTCCCCAAACACTGTGGTTACCAGTTTGCATCCTTCTTGTTGCTCAGGGTTCAATGTGACTAGAAGTATGGTTTTACCTGAATTTTGATTCCTTATTTGACATCTATATGAGAACTGAGACCTCTTTAGAAACCTCAGCATGACAGTGAATGCCACATCAATGAAAACTGGCCTTTTACTTTCTAAGGTATCCTTGACAAATTCTCAACTGGAAGCCCATATACTAAAATGGTTTTTCTGAATTTGAACTGCATCACATTGAATTATGCTAAAAGCTTTAGAGGCATCACCATGCAAACATCTGTCAGCACAGAGCCCTTAAAAAGTTTATTCAAGTAGTTTTCTACGATGCTAGATCCATTCATGAAGTTTCAGAAGAGGAAACACAGAGAAAGAATAAGAAATTAACATCTTCTAGTCTGAATGTTGTTCCTAACACTACTCTTACATGCCAAAAGTGATATTAACAGGTTACATCTCATGAAGATCATTTCCTGTAATATTCAATCTTCTTCAGGTTATCGGCAGCTGCTTACCCAGGACTTTGCTGAGGGACAAGAGGGTTAGGAGGCACTTTCTTTCTGCACTAATTACAAGCACACACTTTAAGGTGGAGAGAAAAATTTTGATATTGCTCTAATATTACATTTCATCTACATAAATACATTCTGTATCAAAGATGAAGATATGTTTATAATTCAGCTATCATCACAAGATATATAATCTTGTGTCATTTTGATCTCGATTGCATCTTCAAAAAAAGAATAGAAGAAAGATACAACTTCATTAATATACTGTTTTAGTGTGGAAGCACCTACAATTACATAGATGTTAAAAAATCGCACCTGGCTAACTCTGTTTAGTTGTACATTACAGTTGAGCACAATTTTAGGATTCATTTGAAGTTAATTATATGTTCTTTTAATAATGAACACTTTTGTATTTCAGCACAACTACCAGGAAAATGCTTTTATGACTATTAAAACCATGTTGATATCCTAGACGTACCAGATAGGTATCTCTATGAAATGTGTGCAACTATTCCCTCTCTCAGTTTCAAAGACTGGAATAGGTTCTCATAATCACAAAATGTCAAGCAATATTTTTCTGGAATTCAGACACAAGTAGCACTACTGTTGTGTCTTCTCTTCTGATGACTGAGCACTAAGAATGTCTTCACAACATTATTTTACTTTATGCCTCGTGTTTTAGCTTTTATATATTACAGATTCTGTACTCCTTTAGTGTGTAGTCCTGAGCTTCATATTAAGGGTTGAAAGCTCTCTTCACAGAGTAGGTAGACAAAACAATTCCTTCTCTAGCTGGGAACCAAGGACAAATGATCCAAATTTCAGGCCCAAGAGCATAAACAACAGCAGAATGGAGAGAGGAAAAAACAAGGATGGGACTTCACAATGGAAAGCTACATTTGGACAATTAACTCCAATATGCAATACATACCTTCTAATAAATACCTACTTTATTCTTTAACTCTGTCTAGTCTCTGTTCTAGGTCAGCCTTCACAAGGCATCATATGGACAATCACAGATTCAAGGTCTGGTGTATTCTACTCTTCACAAGCCTAATGTTACATTAAGAAATACAAGTGGCAAACAATTACATGCAAGACCAGGAGAAACATTCTCTAGACACTCCCAGTAAATCCATGCCTCCAGTAATTACTGCCAAATATAAAGAATACAGCAGCAAGATGGCTCAGCTATCTACTAGGTTTTAATAATTTTAGAACTATTTGTGTGAAAGTTGTCAAGAGGGCTTTATTGATGGCTTGGCAAAAACAAACACTGACTGCAAGAAAAAAACAAATTATAAAAACATTGCATCTACTGTAATTTATCATCAGCATGACCTCTCAGAAAAATCAGCCAGACATCTAAAATTACTTCCCTTTATTGTGAAAGCTGTAATGCAAAATAATCTTCAAATTCATGTCCTTTCTCACCTATCAGCTTTGCTTGTATTCATAATTTTTGATTCCTCCTCTTTCCACTCTGTGCTTCCATTCTGGTGAACTCAATAACTTCTGTTCTCAACACTTGTGAGCACCCTTTTTCTAGATTATTATGTCGTTTAATTTTTTTATTCAAGACAATAAAGAGATTTCTTTCTTAAAAAATTTGAAAACCTCAGCCCTCAGGTGAGCCTCAAGTCATTTGGAAAATAAGACTTCTTGGTTGTCTTACAAGAGCTGTACTAAGAATCACTGGAAAATATGAAATTTTTTTGGAGGGGTTTTCCTGTTTGTGATCTGCAGCTCAAAACTGTAAATGTGCAGGAACATGTTTAAATTATGGAAACTCCTGAAGGGATCCAGCAGAGAGTGCATCCCAGTGCTTGGGATCAGGTTACAGCCATCAAGTCGGGACTCACTCTGGTATCAACACTGTGTGAAAGAAAGTTCAGTACCTTAGAAGTTGAAATGGAAGCAGTTGAAAGGCAAAGCAATAGAACTGTTAAGTGTCACAAAAATTAATCAAATATGGCCACAAAGGCTGTTTTGCAGGAAGTACAGGATTGCTGTCAGGAGTCCGGCTCCAGAAGAGAAGGGATGGGGCAAGAGCAGAGAAAACAAAACCCAAACGACTGCTCAAAGTAGCAAGGGTCAGAACTGGGGATCAGAGATGACTGTCCAGGTCACATGGAAGCAATGAACAGCACAAAGCAACTGATGGGTTTATTCTTACAGCTATTTAGAGGTAGCAGATCGCACAGCAGTTTTACAGACTAGTTCTCAAGTGGTTAGGATTGTTGGGGTCTTTGCTGCCCAAGCCAAAGCCCAGACAGTGACAGAAGAGTTCAGTTGTCCAGCTGAAGTCTAACAGACCGATAACAACCTTTAAATAAATCCTATGACTTTCAGAACGGCACAGCAAACTCTAGTTCTTATGACTTCATTTTTACTCAGTCATGACTGAAAACTTCCTCCACCTCACAACAGAGGTTTGAGTCATGATACAGACCTGAATGTTGCAAAATGAACTGCTGTAGGATATGAAATTCAGTTAAGCATAACCAGTGCTTGGGACATCTCTGTAAGTATTATATGTTTCTCATTTCACAGCCCCAAACAAATGCAACTGGCAACCTACTAACAAATAAGATTTACTTATAGCTTTTAAGTCTTGTTGTACAGCATTTTTTGATTCAGTAATTACAGCAGGGGTAGGGGAAAGCCAGATTAAAATTTGGATAAGAGCAGTTTCCTGACTTTGATTACAATGGACAAAAGGAGATTTTTAGGATGCTGCAACTGCCCTATGCATGTTACAAAGAGTATAAAGAGCTGGGAAGAACTGTGGCTGAAGGGCTAGGAGGAGATACAGATCTGTTCCCCAGATTTCAGTTAACTGCTTGGTCTACCTAGAAATCTCTGAGAGGTACTACTGTCTGCCCATAAGCTGCCTGCCCTCCATGTCCTCCCTGTGTGAAGCATGAACTTGGCTATTGGGACTGCTATCACCACTGCCTCAAATGGAATTATTCCATTTAGGACCTCTCATCCTCCCAGAAACAAATGCTGCAAGCATGATCTGCATGTAGGTGTAGTTACACCTACACAGATACTAATTATAGATTAAACTAGACAGATGAATCATCAGAAGTCAGTACCCTCTACAAACACAGATATTTAATGCATAGATAGATGACTGGTAATTGTCTGCTGATAATCTCTGTCAGTTTGATACAATAGTATAAAGCTTTATTTTAGGCTCTAGCCAGAAGTACAGGATAACTTCAGAGTTACCTAGCAACTTTTAGTGCAAAAAAAGGCAGGAAATCATAATACAGCTGCTAGCTCATCACTACAGCACAGGACAGAAAGCAATCTCTGTATCATAGACTGGCAAAGGATAAACTCTGAGATGGAATAAGAAGATCATAACACCCACCAAAGGCACACCTGAGCAAAATAATTATTTTCAGCAGGGTTTTTAAATTGTGTCTTCAAATTCAATTGAGTGCATGTTGATGTAACAAGAATACAGCTCAGAGCAACTCAAGCAACAAAGTGCTAAAGGATGTTTTACATAGTACTCACATCAGGAGGAGACTTGCTAAGAACTCTGCTGGAAGGACTCAAGAAAGAGATGAGCAACTTTAATAAGATAGGGTAAATGAAAGAAAAATTAAAAGAGAATAAAGAAGAAGAAAAGAAAGGCCAATGTAATAGAAATCTATTCTGACTACAAAGACTAAAGAGATAAAAGGAACTCCATGTGTTTTCTACCTTCTTGTTTTTGGACTCAGATGCACTGGCACATCTCTGCAAATGTCAGTGAGTGAGAAAGAAAATCAAAAGAAACAGCTCTGATCTGGGCAGTGTGCTTTTGAAAGGGACACTTCTGCTAAGAGTGTAATGGGGCACATCAGGCCACCTGGATAATGAAGGGCAGCAGATGAGAAGGAGGATGAATAATGTCAGGTCCTAAATGAGAAGGCTGATGGCAGAAATAGGTCCCTTTTGCTGGAGCTTTCATTAAGAATCATTTGTGTAAAAGCATTTTCAGCCTCTACTTGGGAGCACTCTTTTCTATACAGAATGCGTGCTGTTGGACATAAAATTTAAAGAAGGTAATCTCTGGCTTGGAGCCACAAATGATCAAACTCTCACCTCAAAACATTTCCAGAAATCTTGTAAAACTCTAAGCTAAAGTCCATTTCTCTCCGTGTTTTCCTAGACCTTCACAGAATATTATGAACTTAAAGGAAACTGCCTACATACCATGACTTATGAACTGCATCTAAAAACGTTGATTTTTCTTTTACGATTGTTAACTGATTCAAGAATTGCTTTTGATATCCAGAAATTTTTGTAATACAATTTTAACAAGGAAGTGATATTCATATCCAAATATAATGACAAATGTGATCTTTCTAGCGACATTAAAAGAAAATTAAAACAAATTAGTAATAATTTAACAGAAGTTTAAATAAATTTTTGAGGTTTTGTTAAAAAGCTTTAGACAGCAAATGTCCAATAGAAGTTCAGGAGAAATGTGGATAAGTGCAATTATTCTAATGAGAAAATAAAGGCCTCAACAGAGCGAGTTGAAAATGCAATAAACGGAATAGTCGTGGTCTCTTTCATTTACTTTTAGCAACATAATCCCTTGAAGTATTTACAATTACTGTGAAATAAAATAGGATGAATGTATAATCAAAAACAACTTGTGACAAATGAAAAATTCATACTCTAATGCTATTGCTATTGTTTTTCTCATTATATTTTGTGTTTTACGTCCACAAATATTCATGTACTCATATGAACATTCAGATTATTCAAAGTGGTGAAGGATTTGAAAAGCATAATCTGATTTAATTTATAAATAATCAATGAAATTTAAATAGCTAAATAACAAAATTTAAATAGCTAAATAACAAATACAGAACTATATTAAAGCTTTCTTATTAGAAATGCATTTGGTGAATTTGGTGAACTAATTTACAAACTGGACATTGCCACGTTTTTCATTAAAACAAGTTCTCCATCAGCTGATCATGATTTACAAGCACATGACAAACAGGACAAGAGAGAGGACCAGTCAAGTTAGGTAATGATCAAGCACCAGCATTACATTTTGACCAGTGCTTGGACTAGCTCTACTATTTGACAGTCTCCAAAAAATTATGTTCTTTTTCTTATTAATATTTGTATTATTCTGCTACTGAGTTTCACTCAGAACTACAAATGGAAATGTTGGGAGAAAAGCACTCTTAAAAACAAACCTGAATGATGCTGTTTCAAAGCCAACCAGGAATGAAAGAAAAATCAAAGGAAGTCTGTTCCAATGAGATTTCTCCTCCGAAGATTTTTGGATGCACTTGGATCCACATTTGAGCCTTTCAGGGTTTATCTATTAAGAGATGAATTGCTGGGCAATCCTCTTATGCTCACAGGTCCAAGTTATGACCTGGATGCCTTGTTGTGCTAGAAGCAATAAAGCAATGAAACTGGATAGCTTTAGAGAATTAAAAGGTTGGAACTGAACCAAGAGGAGAAACACAAGATAATTAATTGGAGCCCATTAATTTTTTCAGGGTGCTTGGTATCATATCTCAAATGCAAAGCATTTCCATAAAAGCAAAAGATAAGTGTTCCACATTATAAATGAAAGTGCAATCTGTGTTTGTCTAGATGCATCCATGTCAGTGCTGGTTTTCATCTGAGGATGCATAATTGAGATGGCAACAGAATGACAGAGAGTCCTTAATTTGAGTTGTCCAGGGCAGCGTGAAATGTTGGACATACACAGTTTTGCAAAAAGAAACATGCTTTGCCGGCTGACAGCTTTAAGCACAGCTGCTTTCTGGGTACTAGGGAATTGCACATTTTGCTGTAGCTTTGATATGCTGCCACTTCAGTCCTTTAAATCTCTGTCCAAGACAGTAAAGATTTGTGAATGAAATAGTCTAGTAATATAGTTCCAGAACACATTTTTCCTGTCTTAGAAGAGGAATAAGGTACAACATGAGAGCAACCTGTTAACCAGTGTCCCTGGTAATATCAAGGAGTCATGAGTCCCACAGGTGGCTGAAAAGTCTTTCTTTCTTCTGACCCAAAAGCTCCAGATGAAAAGAACTGTGGGATGCTGAAAATTATTATGGGTAGTAATTTTGGGGACTAATGCATATTGAGATGGAAGAAACTTTGAAGAAATTTGGGCATACAAATGTGGATTTACAGGGTTACCAACACTCAAGCACAAATTTGTTCAATGAATAAGGGATGCTAGGAGTGAGGGAAATTTCTCCATCATCTTTATTCTTTTCTGGGTAACAGTAGGAGATAGCCCACAGCAGCAGAGAAAAACACAGCAGCAAAGCTGGAACATGGGGCTGATTTGCAATTCCGATGAAGACAAGCACAGTTACTAAGTCATTGAGAGAGAAGGGTCCTTTCCGTAATTTTTTTCTTTAAAAGTTTGCCACCCTTGTTATTTTTTTTTTTAAGTCATACGGTTCAAATCAATGCAGTTCTGGTTCTTACAATTCCAGATCCAGATGAAGTGGTTTTAAGAATTAATTCAATCACTGCCTCCTTATTGCAATGAATGGAGAGAAAAAATTAAGGGCAGAATCTGCTTTATTTCTTGCAAAGCTCAAGGGCTTTCTGCAAAGAAATTCAGGGTTGTGTTGAGAAAAAATGAAAAAGCCAGTCTGGTTTCTCTCTTCTGTGTATTTGCAACATTCTTCCTATGTACACATACTCCCTTTGCTTGCTAAAACAAACTTTCCCATTATTATCAACCTTGCCTTCCTGAGCAGCATCCTGTGTTTTGTGAGCCAAAGACAGTGTGCTTTGAAAGCAATCTTGCATTTCTAGAGTAGACAGGGATTGGTAGCATTTACATAGATTCGTTTGGACAAAAAATGTCATATGTTACTTCAAAGACAGCGGTATTTTTTTTCTTCCAGTGTTTTCCCCATATGTTGCTTGCCAGAAATTTTTAAGGTCTAGAGCACAAGCCAAGAGCAGCTTTTACTTAGTTTTCAGCAGTGATTTCATCTATTTATTAATTAGAAGTAGGAGAAGAAAATGCAGAATTAAAATAATCCAGACATGCTATTTGGATTTTTACATTCATTCCTGCAACTGTGGGCAGGATTCAGAACAAGACTAACTGACAGAAGTAAGCCATAAGGGTAATCAGAAAAACATACCTTCTTCCAAAACGTTTAAACATTATGGGTGAGAGATTCTCTGAAACCTGAAATTTTTACAGACCATGCCAAGCAGAAAGGCTTTGCAGAGGATAAGTAGAAGGTCTAGGTCCTTAAATAGCTCAATGGATTTTTGCACAGAGATGAGCAAGGGCCAGAAGGATGACAGCAGTAGCTAGGTGGATGATGCAATTAGTCTGACAATACAAAACTCAACAGCAAGTCAGACACAAACAGCTGTTGTATTTATCACATAGAACAAAGGCAACAAACAGCTGGAAGGAACCACAAGTCCTGATGTAGGACATGAAACTGGATGGTGGTAAACATTAAAGAAAATATAAAAGCATAGTAAACATGACTGGACATTGCACTGGACAGGATGAGCTGGTCAAAATGATGGAGATGACACTAAAGAAAGAGAAAGTGATATGGAAGAAATTCCAGATCATGTTAAATCAGAGGCAGAAACACGAAAGTCAAGAATCATAAATGTGGTGGCTTTATTTACTAGAGGGGGGAAAGTGATATTGGCAACTACAAGGCATGATGTCAGTCAGGAAAAATATGAATTAATGAATATCATACATAAAACACCATGACAGATAACACGGTCTTATTTGCTAGGTAGGTGATTTTCTAGGGAAATTAGGTAAAATATAACCCATCACTTAAGGAAATTGATCAACATGGTCTCGGATGAAAAATTATTATTTAATGTGCAGGAAATACAGAAGAACTGTAAAATGGGTTAATAGCTATCTACTATAAAGGGAAGATTACTAGTGATTACAGTTCAACAGTAGTCTAATGTAATATTTGAATTAACAGAACATAAAGAGAAGAAGTTATTTTATAGTGCCAAAAATGGAAGAATTGTCAACATAAATGAAAGTTTGGGGGATTTTAATATGAAGGTATGCTGCTGATAAGTTCCAGAAGTGCTGAAAAAACAGTGTTTCATAGCACTGTGCTTCTAGGCCCTGCACTAGAATTACAATTTCTGCTATTAAGTGGAGAATCATATTTTTTAAACAAACAAAAATAAAGTTGTGGAGTATTACACTGTAAATATCAAGAAATGTAACTCTGAGCATGATAAGCTCAACTCATAGTATGAACATGGTAAAGTATTTCCAGTGAAACAGAGTGGTATTGTACAATTACATCATTAAAGGCAATACCAGAAAAAATGTGATTCTATTATGTTTGTTTGAGAAAAAAATTACTTAAATTTGATCAAAGAATGCTCCTGAAGGGAAAGGAGCAGGATTTTTTTGAAATGGCAACTGTTTGTCCAAGCAAAGTGTGGACAGATGGAGGGTATGACTGCTCTTGTAGAAATAGAGAAAAATTAATTATTCAAGCTCAATACAAATGAAAATTATCAAATGCATTTACAAACCAGGAACAAATACAGGTATTCTAATCTCTAAAGCAGAGATTACCACAAAAATTGCCTAGTTTTATGACAGAGGTAATATATAAAAAAATATTTTGTGAAGGACTTCAAAGATCAAGTACTTGATCTTTGTACTTGCTTGGGTGTGCCACACTGCTCCCCCACGGCTCCAGTGTACACCCTCCACAGTGTACAGTACAGTGGCTGCTCAACTCAGTTCTGTGATCAGGATCCTCTCATCGTGCAAATAACCTTTTGTATTTCTTACTAAGAGATTCTTGAGCATAAGTAGGGAAAGGGCTACACTGGAAACAGTGTTGTGCTCTTCCTTAAAGTCACCAGAACCCAACATGAAACAAATATCTCCATCAAAAACAAGTTAGCATGAAATTTTAATATTTGGAAGAATACAAATTCATCCAATCTTAAAGATCAGGGTTTGACTTCTAACTGAAAGGCTACTTCTGCAGCTGAGGGCCAAAGGCATGCAGCTGAGCAGTCTGGGTCCCTCCCACTAAAAGACTTAGCACTGTGCACTGCTCAGAGCACAGTGGAATTAAGACTGATGATTGCCTGCTAACTCCACTGACTCAGTGACAGCACACTTGCAATTTTTATTATCTGTTTCCTGGTACATTAACAGGGCTGACTTATACCCCAAACTGCCATAGCAGTAAGAAAAGTTCTCATGGCCATTATAAACAGTTGCATTGAATTTTTGCTCATTATTCCTTGTGAAAGAAAGCCACTATGCCTGGATTATTGCAAATCTGTCTCCATTAAAGCAGTTCTGTGTGAGTCACTGTCTGTGGCAGTGGATCTCCAAATAGCTCTATAAAAATCTCCATGGAAATAAGGCTCCTTAGCACTGGGAGAATGTGGCCTGCAGAAAGCTCTGTCCCACAAATCCTTCTTGCCACGTGAGCATGGGATAAGTAAGCTCAGACAACAGTGTGGAAGCTCTCTTCTCAGTAAGTGGTATTAAGCATATTCACCTTAGCAGTGAGGCCTATGGGGAACCAGTGTGTTCAGGAGACGATGTATTGTTATGTGCTGGGAATAAATGGAGACTGCAAATCTCAAGAAAAAAACAAGCTGATTAGATGCAGAAAGCATGAAAGTGCAGTCAGTATCCCAAGCACCTCCAAGAGTTCCTTTCCTAAGGCAGACTTCGTTTCTTCCAGCAGCTGCTTTTTGTGGCTCTAGTATGACAGTCATGTGTGTATGCTACTCTTCCACTGCACTGTGCTCTGACTCAGAGAGGTGGCATAATGTCAACATAAATTTTCTAGAAACTGTGTTTCATGCTTTGATCCCTGACATCCTGACCAGAAAAACTGGAAGCTTCACCTCTCCATTTCCTCCCTATGCAGTGTGGTGATCTTATTCACAACAACAGATCAAATTCAGAGGATACATATACTGAGTTGTACCGAGTCTCATGCAGAACTGATCAAAGAGTACTATGTGTCAAGATTTTATCTGATGAGGATGTTGCATAGGAAAGGATTTGCTGTTTTAAAGTCAAAAGTTCCACAAAGTAGAAAACCTTTTTTTTAATAACTGTAATGTAAACACACACCTTGTCTTCACTTTCTTTTTACAATGAGGTAAGAGAAAACCTACAATGAATTCAAAAATGTAATTTGCTTGCTAGAAACCTAAATCCTGAAAGGCACAATCATGACAGAGAGAACAAAAAAAGAGGCATTTCCCTCAAAAGAATCAAATGCCTTAAAGTCACCAGTGCTTTGATAAGACTGGCTGGTAATGCAGTTGCAAGAGAAGTTGCCCTGCACCTTGCCCTTTTATTATCTTATTGCTGTATTATGCATATATTGATATCTGAGACTTTTCTTACCATTTCAATTTCTAGAGACCTCAAGTCCCTAAAGATTTCTAGAGGATAAAAAAATAGAGTTCATTTTTTTACATGATGAATTTTTCTGGATACTCTTGCTAGTGAGAATATTCATTTGCTGTAGTAAATCAAGATTCCGATTTTGGGGTTGGCATATCTGCCCAAAATTTCAGGATCTAGGTACCTCTTTCCTTATCATTTCTTAGAAGTTTTATGTCTTTTCACCCACAGACATAACTCTGTTTCCCTATTTCCTGCATCATATCACAGTCAAGCTGCTGCACAGGCAGGCCGTAAGATCTACCTGACTGCTTCACAAAGCTGTTAAAAAGGGTATTCACCCTCTATCTATTGTCATCTCTCAGGAAAAGTGCTTTTTTTTTTTACAAGTCAGCCCCATCTTTCTGTTATTAAGGGGGAAGAACCATATTCAGAGAGGGTTTCAAGCCGCCATGGTGCACAAATATCCATGTTCCTTCCATTTATGATGCTTTATTAAACCCATCTGATGAGTACATATGACTTAGGGTTCAAGGGCTACTAGAGGAGGTTATCTGTCAAACTGTTTGGGAATCATCCAATTAAGAGGTATCTAGTTCAATATGAATGATATCCTCATTGGGTCATCTCTGAACTTTTTACAATATGGCATCTGCACAGATGCACAAAAACAGTAGCATAGCTGACAGTTGTGATAGATCCTGTGCATGAGGAGTGGATGCAAATTCAACAGCTCTTCTATTCAGTAGCTACATGCAGAATAACAGATGAGATGTCTAAGGACTTTTAGAGGGATTTGATCAGAGTAAAGGATGCAGGATAGGAGGAGTCTCCATTTCTAAGTGGTGATCTCACAGAAGCTAGCTGGCTACTTAGCTAGTCAGATAATATGACATTCAGCTAACAAGAAGACCACAAGATAAGTAGCTACAATAACTAGATTAGATTCCTTCTGTCAGAATAAGACTCACAAATTCCCTGAACTGAGGGTACTTAGAACTGTATGTAGGTGGCAATATATTCTCTGTCCCAAAATTTGCAAAATCAAGGTGCTAAAGTCTCTAAAAATTATTTGAAAAATTAATTTTTTTAATTATCCTCTTACCTTCTAAGTGACATCATCTAGCACCATATGGGGCTTAACACTTAAAACTTGAAAGAACACACGTTTTCATATTCTACACCTACTACATACAGCAAAATCACTGCTTAATAATGTCACTAAACTCTGTAAAATTCTTACTTAGTTGAAACAATTATTTTAATTAGACAGAAGGTTAATACAAATACCCTTTACTGGAAAATAAGCTGTGCTGACTTATTTGGTGGTTCCCAATTCCACAATTGCTATAACACACCATTTCTTCCTAATCAACATGCATTCCAACATAATTGGAGGATGAAGAAATATGTGAAAATTATATTAATTGAAAAGCATTTTCAAAGTCAGTCAGTGCTAATGAGACCAACCAATAAAGTATAGCAAGCTATAAAAGTAAAATAGCAAGATGCTTAACCCTTTGCTAAGGATGGTAATTAGCAGGAAGGTTAGTCTAAGTATTAATGAGGTAGTATTTTTATTTCATAGAGATTAAATTTAACAAGGCAATTAGTCTAGGCTAGGAAGGAACAGTTGCTAAATATCATCCACAGCAACATGAAGAGGTAGATAAAATACGCTACTTAGAAAATATAAAGGAAATAACTGTTACACGTGGAAACCTATGTTATGGGATACCTCTGGGTATTTTAAGGGTATATGAATAATTAAAGAGGCCAAATCCTGGATCTTGTAATCTGAAGTCACTTTACAGAATCACAGAATTACAGAATGGGAAGGGTTGGAAAGGACCACTCTGTGTGGTCACTGGTCTAACCTCCCTGCTCAAACTGGGTCATCTTAAGCACACGGTACAGGATTACATCCTGTTCTTGAAGAGATTCTCCAGTAAGAGAGACTCCACAACCTCTCTGGACAATCTGTTCCAGTGCCCAGTCACCTGTGTAAAGAAATTCTTCCTTATGTTCAGGTGGAACTTCCTGTGCTTCGGTTTCTGCCTGTTGCCTCTTGTCCTATTGCTGGGCACCACTGAGCAGAGCCTGGATCCATCCACTTGATATCCTCCCATCTCAGTCACCACTTTTCAAGGCTTAACAGGTCTAGGTCCCTCAGCCTTTCCTTGTGAGAGAGATGCTCCAGTCTTTTAATCATCTTTGTTGCTCTCCACTGGACCTGTGTCAGGAGCTCCCAGTCTCTCTTGGCCTGAGGAGCCCAGGACTGGACACAGCTCTCCGGCTGTGGCTTCACCAGGGCTGAGCAGAGGGGCAGGATCACCTCCCCTGACCTGCTGGCAGTGCTCCTCCTAATGCACACAGGGCACCACTGGCCTTCCTGGGCGCAAGGAAGGGCACATTGCTGGCTCACAGAGAACTTACTGTCCATGAGGAAATACTGAAATAACACTTCTCATTATAGTTCTCCTAGAAGACCTGAGTATTTGTAAACTTCAGGAATCAGACATCTAGAGCTGTTGGATCAACCTCTTCCATCAGCCCAACCACAACAGATTTTTCTCCAACATTTTCAGATGGTTAAAACACTCCATAAAGCTTTGTGAGCAACAGACAATTTTGAATAAAGAATAATGCCATATGTATGGGCCTACTGAAGTACTGCCAGATACTTCCCACTTCTGTGAAAATCCTCCCCATTTTTTCAATCCAGAATATTGTAAATTTCATGACACAGAGGGATTACTGAAACCTATAAAGATTGAGAAATTGGTTGTCTCTGCCAGTTCTCACACAAGACTCTATTAATGCAGTTTAATGTGGTGATAAGCCATTTGTTAACAGCAGTAATTGACCAATTGTAAGAAAATATGCTGTATTTAATGAATAATGTCAGAAAGACAGAGTGCACAGCAACCTGCTGGCATTGCTATTCATATTTTTGCTGTCTGTGGTAGTGAATATTGATTGGTAAATGGTTGCTTCTAATGGCATTTTGCTGTCAGAGCCCATTACCCCATGAAACAGCAGAACTGCACTCTGTGATGAAGTACATACAAACAGGAGTTCAAAGTAAATTCAGAAGTTTTCTCTATAGCAACCTGTTGCTCCCCAAAGGCCAGCATTTCATATATGATCTCCCCTGCCAAGGAGATTCACTGGTCTAACAGAAGAGCTAGCTTTTCCAAACAGTCCAGCAATTCCTCTGTATTAAACAAGGCCTTTGGGGCTCTGTGCTCTCTTTTCTTGTGTCTCTGAAAGTGCTAAAACATAATGTGGAGACAAAGGAGGGAGAGACAAGTATTTCTGTTTAAAACTCCCCAATAATTGTCCTATCTCCAAAAGACAAAATTTTCTGTCAAGCTTGTCCCCAAAACCTAACAAAATGTGCTTCAAAAGATTTTCATTACTTTTATTCTTCCTCCCCTTCTCACATTTTTCATGCAATTGAATGCAACATACTAAATAGCATTCAGACTTCCTTTCATTGCTTTCTTATCACTTTTCTCTACTCTTATCTGACAGTACAGCTTTTTGGAGGTAAAAATCTTGAAATGCCATAGAAAAAGAAGAAAGTATAAAGAAAATACAAACCCTCCAGTGGTTTGCTTCCACTAAAAAAATACAAGGACAATGGAGAGAATTTTTTTGTTTAATTTATGCTATTAATTCACCATCTCTAGTTTTAAAAACTAAATGGAACTTTTAAGTTTGAGGAAAGTTTTGCAAATACACTTTAAAAACTGGCATCAGCTTTTGATATTACAAAGACAGTAGGGGCTCTAGAAACAGTCAAAACCAAGGTAGGGCTATGAAAACATGTCAGTAGGTAGCACTCAAGCAGGAGCCATTCTAGCTAAGGACTCTCCGCTTGTCAATTTTGCAATATATATATGGGAACAAATTAATCTTTTCAGATATTCCTAAAGAAACAAGATTATCACAACTCTCATCATTACAGAAGGAATTAAATATTTTATGTCAAAGAATGAAATGTCATCATTCCATACTTTTACTGAAATTTGATAATAAAAATCAGCTTCATCTTCCATTTGCCTCCTTTTCTGCAACAATTCTGGAAAGAAAATTCCTGTCTCATGGGATTCATTGGATTCCAAGAAAGAATTGAGGATTTCTTTTAGAGTACGGTTATCAAGGAGTATGAAATGGTATACAGTGTAAATATGGCTCCAAATTAAGACAGTTTAATTCAAGTAAAAAAACTATTCAGCATAATTACATAGTAAATTAAATAAACCAGTGTTCCCTAGTTTAACTCTAAAAAGTACCAGTTTTAAAATACTTGATTCTGGAAACACTGCTAATAAATCTTAATATTTCCCAAGGAATAATTTATGGCTTGTAATTTAATTTTTATTGAGCTATTAGCAAGTCCTATTCTAATTAAATTAAGGCATCAGTACAATTCATCTACATCAAGATCTGAAAATATAAATTATATATTAAAACAAGTAAATAAATACCACTGTGTTGCCCAGAAAAATGACAAGCCAAGAACACAGAGCAAGAAGGAATTTAGAACTAGAGGGAACTTTTGTATGCCTGTCTGTCTCATGTAGATTTGTTTAATATTTTATAATGCCTGCTGTATTTTGCATGTATTTCACACCAACAAACGTCCTCTTCATGTAAGTGTTAAGGGTTGACAGCTAAGGTGCCTTCTTTGACCAAAGGGCTTGTGAAAGAACCTTTCCCCTGGGGATGAGATGAAATAAAAAATACAGAGAGATGAGAGAGCATCACTAGACAAAAGAGCTGCCTCCAAGGGCTCCTCTCCCCATGCTGACAGACCTTGTTCCTGCTGCACCAGGAGACAGAGACTAAACTCCAACTGACTGCACTGGGGAAGTGACAGACAGAGCAAGATCTTAGGTGTGTGAATGTCACATTTCAGGTGTGGGTATGGCAAAGCTTAATGGATGAATCACATCAAAAACAAATGGAGGGAAAGACTTGTGAATCTTCCTCTGTTTTCTCTGCAAAATATTAATATGTCTTTTTTTCCTTTATTAGAATAATCTCTAAAGATCTCAATCAAGCTGGAGATCCATTCTATTAATTATTTATATGGAGTGAATCCTGGAATATTTTACAAATTAAGAACAAAAGATTGGAAAAAGCAAGAAAAAAGTGATTTTGTCACATTTTGGATATCAGTTAATGCCAGAAGATTCCAAGCAGTAGCTCTGGTATTTGCTCATACACCTCCCAACAGACAAATTGTATAAATGCTAATTGTATAAATTAAATGTGCATAAAAAGCCAAAAACAATGGTGTCAGTGCATGAACAAATGAATGGGAAAGCTAACTGCAGCAAAGGAGAGAGGAGTGTCCCTGCTCACTGTTCAACCTGTCACTGTTCTGTAAATACAAAGTGTGACACATTCATGTTTAACATTAGGGTAGAAGTGGAGTGCCCTGCTTCAGAAATATTGCTGGGTTAAGTCTGTTTTTTACCTTTTAGATATATATATTTTTGGCTTTGGATTTTTGAAATAAGTTCCGAGAGCTTCAGCGACATTCTATGTTTGAACTGTATTTTGTTTTGGTCTGAAACGCCAGCAAATTTATTGGTATTAATTTCACCTGTTTATTCTATGTATATATGTTAATTCAGTTGGCTTGGTAAGTTACAAGGCTGCTGGCAGTTGGGACTTTCTTATTTAGTATTATTAAGTATTTTATTTCTACAAGCAAAACTTTCACCCTTATATCAAAATGCACAGAGCAATATCTACCACTTAATATAGGCTCTAGAAGTGACCCTGCAGACACCATAAAATAAGTCTAATGAAGAAAATGTATTCTTCTAGTGCTGAAGTTTCTATCACATTTTGTCTTCTAAAAGAAGAAAAATGTTTCTGGCCCTTTCCAAAGTCATGTGCTCTGGTAAATTACAGGATGAACACACACATGCAGCATATTCACACACATGCACAAGCTCACTGAAAAATAGTCAGCTCTAAAAAAAAATCACCTTTGTGTCCAAATACCAGGTACTCCTTCAAGAAATAAGAACCAACCCAAGATGCCAGTAAAATCAAAAGCAGATATCAGAGCAACAGCTGTTACAAAGGCAGTCCAATGACAAGGCTTCCCAGACTGCACAACTTCACAGGCACATAAGATACCTCCCTCAGCAGCTGCAGAGTAAGGATCCAAAGTCACCCCAACAAGAACCACCCCAAATACGCTGGTTAGTATCGCTCTGTAGATGTTTACATCTACTTTTGTCCTGGCTTGTCCCTTCACACCCTAGGTGCTGCATTTGAAATAAATCTGTCTGTGGTGTAGTAGGGAGCCCAAAGCACTACACAGGAGAAGAGAGTGCACTTTCCCAAGGGACACCAAGCAGAAAATATTCACCCATAGCTGCTGGCATGCAGCATCACAGTTCTCTTCCTTTCCCATGATCCTGTACAGGTTGCTGAGGTAGCCAGGCAACAGAGCACAGAACCAACCATTTGTTATACAGTGTCAAAGGTGAGGGAGAAGAGAGGCCATGGGAACTATGCAGCAAATGTAAAGCTCACATTGAGTGTATGAGACTGGCTAAGCTAGACCTAAGAAGTGTGGGAAAAGGCCAACTGAAAGGTATTTCTAACCCCTAAAGACACAGGAAAGGTGTAAGGGAATGTATTGCAGACAACTCATCCCAAAAGCATTGTTGTGGGAACAAAAAGAACTCATTAAAAGCATTTTAAAACATTTTAGAGGGTATTTAGGAAGAAATTTGAACATTTTTAATAGTTCTCATAAAAATGGAATAAAAATCAAGTGGTCAGCCTTCTTTTAAATTATGAGGATGGAACTGTAACCATGGGTGGTATTGTTCAAGTTTCTCTGACACTGCAGAACACTCTGGTATGGGAAACACATTAGGGTTACAGCTTTTGGTCCCCTCTGGATGTAGAGCTTATGTTGACTGCTGTGAAGTGTGTGGGCTTGAGGCAGGCTTGCTCCCTAGACTTTCATAGGCCAAATGTTTCTTACATGTGTGAGTAATGTAATCTCACAAGATGTGTGAGAACTGGATAAATTCACTGACCCTGGTGATACACTCCTATTCTATGAATCTGTTTCTTCCTGCAGGGTTGATGATGATCAAATTCAACATTTACAGTGATTGAATAGAGGATAATTGTATAAAAGGTAGAACAAGGTTTATCATGTCTGGCCATCACATTAAACATGTTTCTGCTATTTTCCCTACATACCACAAACATAACTTCTTTTGTATTTCTAGTTATTCCAAGTTTCATAATAAAGGTCAGGGTTAATACAAAGCAGGTATGTAATACCTGAGATTTCTTTGGGTGAGTTTTGAGGTGTTTTTTAATCTCAGAATGCTCCACTTATCATACTTCAGCATCTCATAAATAATTGTATATACTGCATTGTAAACCCTAAAGGGAAATTCAGCTATTATAAAGAAACTAAAAAAAAAAAAACTCGTGTTTGGAAAACCAACTCATCCATACACACTACATTCCTCATAAAAATCTCCCAGACATTTTCTAATCTGTTTTAATTACAAACTTCTATTCAGGAAACAAATGGTTTGTACATTACACAATTTAAAGAAAATAGCCACCCACATAAATCTCTTTTCCCTGCAGACTGAGAGTTTTTCAAATACTTGCCAGCAGGTTAAAAAATGTTTCTTATAAAGTCAATTACGAGTAGTGCCACAAATAGTCATTTCAGTCCAGTCTCCTACACCATAAACATTTTTTGCGAGGACAATAGTGCTTAAAACAAGTATTCCTGAGTGCTCCCTCTACTTCTCTACTTTGCACCCTTACTCCAGCAAAATTTCACTTGCAATCATCTCAATGTGTTCAGCTCTTATTAAAAAAAAAAAGCATTTTCATGGAGGACCTATCTGTCAGATTATGCTTCTTGCTTGTCTTCAGTAATTCTTACTGTCACCGTCCTTTCAGATGGCACCTGGACAATTACCCAAGTCCCTGAGAGGTGCTTCTATTTAACTGCAGCAGGAAGCATGGACAGGAACACATTCCAGGTCTTCACATGGGCAAACCCTGGAGCTGCCCCAGCCCATGTGTCTCCCCAGCTCTGCTCTGCAGCAGCTCCCAGCCCCTGCCCACGATGAGGCACAGCTGCAGCCCCAGGCACCGCCTGCCCAACTCATCTGCTGGGTCAGCTCCTTCTGCTTCTTCCTTTCCACCAAGGACATTCGAGTCCCAAACAGATGGACATACAATACAAGAAAGCAAACCACTATAAAGCAATCTAGGGATGGTGACCCATTAACTTGACCATTCCTTCAAGCACACCCTTTGTGATTTCCCTGCTACAGAACAGCACAAGTTCTACTTACAAGCTACATTTAACCTTTATGAGCCAAGCTTATACCGTTATGTCAGCTTGCTAAACAAAGGAAGAGCAATTTTGCAGCTGGAGAAACTGAGGCACTGAAAAGAAATGCCATCCATCCCAAAGCAAGATACTGTTGGAAAGACTGGATTCTTCTTTGTTTTTTCACTCTCCCCTCCTGCACTGCTACATGTAACACAGAACAAGAAAACTGCCATGAGTATAAGAACAGGGAAAATTTAATCTTACTTCAGCTATGTCTCTAAAATATGGGAAATGGGAAAATTGTATATTATGCATAGTGAAAGCCTGCATCTGAGAAAATCAACTTCATGGATCAGGCATCATAAATCAAAATGTCCCCATGCACAGATTTTTTTCTATTCAGACTCACTGATTTATTGTTATAACGCTAGACATAATTAATATAATTAATTCACCTTTTAGTTGTGCTGACAAGTCCAGAAGGACTAAACTTGGATTCAAAAGTGAAGAAAAACATTTTTTTTAAGTTATATTTTTCTGTCTGTGAGTTTTGGACACCTCCTACATTGTGCAATTCTTGAGATAGATTCACAGGTCCAAAAGAAAACTTTCCATGAATGTATAAGTGAAGGAGAGCCTCTGATAATCCACGTCACTGCATCCCCTTTCCACACAAGATAGATATTAAAATTATTTAGCTCTTTGCCACACTGTAAGGTCAGGAGGTCCTCTTCTTTGAAAAACTTACTCAGTAAGCACTCCTGCTGTTAAAGTTGCTCTTCTAACCTCCTGCTTACAAAATCAAAAATCTACATGAACAGCAAGGATCTAAAAGCATTTTCTTCATTACTGGTTAAACATTCATGCTTGATATGACTCTAGCATTTATTACTTTGGTTATGTGCAAATGCTTTGTAATGTAGAGACAGGCAGGTCTGTCTTATCAGCTGACACTATCTCAAGGTGACACTATCAAGGGTACATGCAGTATTTAACGATATTATCCTGCTGAAAGCCTTCGAGGGCTCTGATTCATGGGGCAGAGGAGCAAACTAAATTATATGGAGAGATCCTCAAATGTGTCAGATAAAGAGCACTAGTGCAGTAAATCCCTCCTTCATGTCATGGTACAGCTGCATCTGCCAAACCTCGCGCCAATCAGATTAGAGCTGTACATACCTCACGGGTCTGCAGCCTAAGTTATCAGAGGGACTCTGGGCAGCATTACAGTCCATGGAAAGGGTAACTTAGTGCAGACCACTACTTCTGACAGGCATCACTACCACTAGCACCATAATTCTCCCCCAGAGATAGAGATACTGTTTTTAAAACCAACAGAATGTAGCTGAATTTGCTAAGCCACACACTAGATTTTTAGTGGTAAGAGCAGATTTTTAGACATGACATATGAAAGAGGTGCTTATAATCATTCACTAAAGAAAAAATGTAGGACCTCAGGAATATATGTGAATATATTCTCCAGCTCATCCACAACCACTAGTTCCATTCTATTGAAGAAAAAATGCCTTCTAAGGCCATTAGTAAACAACTAATTTCTTTGATCCGTTATTTTGATTCTGGAACAAAGAGTTTCTGAGCAGCATAAAAATTTAGTTCACCCATAATACAGTATGCCAGACATACTGTTCTCTTGAATGTTTTTCATCTCGTAGCTCTGTATGAGAAATGCAGTACCATCTACTTTTTTTTCCTGAGCAATCACATATGGATCCTGATCTCTCTGCACAGTACAGAACAGGCAGCAAGAAACTGCAAGTTCCAAGGAATTAATGCAATAAGTCTCACATTCTATCCTTTTAGAGTTGTTTTTTTTTTGGTTTTTTTTTTTTGTCTTAGATAAGTTTATTGTATGTTCATAAATTGAAAGCAATACATTTTATTTAGGTTTTATCTTTATTTGAACTCAGTCCAAACCTCTTCGATCTTCTCCAAAATTCTTCTATGTCAGTAGGTATGATACCTCAGCCATACATCAGAACTAACATGTACTGCACTATACACTGAACTCATAAAGCACACAGCTGACAAGTACTGACATTAAATATCAGCAGAACTGCAGGAGACATGAGTGCCTGGACTCCAGTGGCAACGATTTCTAATAGCAGAAACCTTCTTAGCATCTTGGCTCATTACTTTAATACTTTGTGTGAAGTATTATATCCATTATAGGTAAAGGTTGACATATTTCATTAACAGCTCTAAGACAAAAAGCACTTAACTTCTCATTACTCTGAAGAGAGTCATATTCCAGCACTAAACTTAAGAGCCACTTACAAAGCATTCAGCACCTCGTGCTTTCTTGTAGACATGTGCATTGAATTTAGTCCACACTTCTGCTTACAGCAAGGATGATGCATTAGACACTTTTACTGTTATAAACTGTCATGGCAGAAGAGTCATTAATTTACTGGGGGATAAGAACATTTTGCCTCCCCTCCTTACTACACATTACTTTGTCCCATTCTTGTTCCTTGAGCTGACTTGGGGAATCTATGAAGTCTTGGGGTTTTTTGCATGAAAGATGTCCTTTTCCAGACAGAAAAACTTCAAGAAAATACATTAATGCTTCTTAAGGAAATGAAAATCAAACTTTTGGAGAGCTGTGCTTACTTTATGCCAAGCAACATGGTAGAGCAGATGATTAAAAAAAAAAAAAATGTTTTCTTGTGTCATGGGGTAGCTATTTTAAAACTGGAGACAGTTTAGAAAAAGGTAAGCCCTGAAAGAAAAATGTAAAAAAAAATAGAACAAACTTATTTTACTGCACTTATTGGCAAGAAGAAAAGAATTGGCAGATAAGAAGCATGAAGATTCCTTTTCTCCCCTACAGAACATTATGCTTTAAAATACATGCACACCAGTTGTTTCATTTTCTAATCTTGTTCTATTTTCTGACAACATCCTGAAGATTTAATTCCTGTACCCTATACTTGCATTGTGAAGCATTTTACTTTGTGATTACTTCCACTCAAATTGAGAGAAACTATTTTAAAAGTGATTGCTAGCCTGATTATGGATGACAAAACTTAGTCTGTATCTTGCCAAGGTCATCAGAGAGGGGGAAAAAAGTGATTTGGAAAACCTGTCCTTTTTTGTTTGGTTGGTTGGGGTTTTTTTGTTTACCTTTGAGAAGCATAGAATCAATAAGGGAAAGAAAACAAAATATCTGGTTCTCAGTACAAGCTAGAAAATCCAGATGAGAGACCTGCATCCTGACTGCATTTGTCCTCAGGCAGCTGTACATGCCCAGAACCTTCAGGTATCTCTTTCCCTGTCCCCCTGCATTACATGGCCGTGGGTTGGCAATGGGTTTGGGTCACACCTTCTGCACAAAGAAACACTCTTTTTACTAACTTTGTATCCATTGCACCAAATGCTCCCCTTCAACCCTTGTATCACCATGCAAACTACCTTAACACCTGAGGCAACTTCAGGCCATTTCCATAGGCTCTTCAGCTTTTGTTCACATAATATGAAAAAGCTTCAATAAAAGAGAAAACTGAAATTTACAGTCCTAATAAAAGTTTATTTCCTTATAGCAGCAATAGCTACTATATTTTCAGCTGTCCAGTAAGTTACAGACTTCCTTACTCATTAGCTCAAGAAATAGACCAACTCCTTTGAGCTCAGGCATGGTAAATCATAAATATAGAGTTTCTCATCACTTCTAAACTATGTAACCTAAATTCTCTCTTCAGTTAAAGCAGCTTCCTCATTACCTGGGCCTGAATTTTCTTGCACCTCAGTTCTTATCTTCTTTGTTCCTTTCCCATCAATTCAGACAGCATTATGTTTTCTCAACTGTCTCCTACTTTTCTAGACATCATATTCACTGTGCAGGTACGCTCTGATGACTGAACACATGATGTACACCAGTATCATAAAAATACTTTGTATTCTTTGAAGTCTCCTTTTTTAGCCAAACATGACCTGAAATACAGAATTCTAGTATTTCAGTCCTCTAGACAGATAAAGAAGCCTTGAAAAACTGTAAAGAAGAGCAGGGCAGGGGAAGGAAAATAGAAGCACAGCCTTGGGGTTGAGGGGAGAACAATTCAACTGGATTTACTCTATTGGATATGCTGTTCTTCCAGAAACTGTACATGAATGACTGAAAAATATCAGAAGGAATATAATAGCACAGCTTACAAACAGCAAGGCTTGATTAATTGATAAAGAATTTTTTCCTTAATATTTTATTTATTTAAATTTCTTCATAAACATTAAAGAAAATGGAGATAGCAATAAGGTGTCAGGTAAAATAAGAACTGGCTAACAAGCAATATGAAAGAGCTCTCAAGCATAATACTCAGTTCCCCTCACCAGCATGTTGAAGGGATATGAAAGCTCCCCATTTTACTCCATTGCTATCTATCTACTTTTATCACCCAGACAAAGTCAAAGAATCACTCCATTCTTTTTTAGAAATTACAGCCATTGGTTTCTCTCTTTTTCCTGTCCTTGTATGAGAAATATGACTTCTGAAGGGTTTCTCTGGTTGGTTTGCTTTGTTATTTTTGAATGAAAACTTCTCATTCTTCCCTCCCATTTCTTCCTCTCTGTATTCCAAAGAGACCAGAACTAAAACCAAGAAGAAAGAGACACTGACAGGCCTAGTCTTTCTAAGGTTAACCACCATAGTAAAGAACACCCTTGGTGGTTTCATCATTCTACTGAAAAAAGGCCACAGACAAAGCTTACATGCTCTTTGCAGAGACAGTGCACATAACTGAATCCCCACAGCCACATCAGACAAAATTTATTTGTACAGCAGGAATCACATCATCAGCCTAAGGAAATAGGGATAATTTTGGAAATAAATAAACCCAAATAATAATAAATGAACCTCTGGATCACAACAAACAAATGCGATTACCCTGTAGTTCCAATCTCACACCCCCCAAATACAGCTGTTACATACTCTTTAATTACTAATGAGAACTCCTGGTCCCATGGAAGAAGCTGTTCAACCTGCTCATGGCTCATCTAAGGAACACAGCATTTACAAATATTCACTCTGCTTAGTGGAAACATCCACAAACAAAGAAAGGCTGGCTGCTGCACATAATCAGAATTCATTTTGGTAGGATTTCTCTTTTCTACTTTCCTAGTTTGATTAACATATCTTGATTTCCAACTATTTTTAACAAGTCATTTTTATTCAATCAAAGGGCAAATGCTTTTTCAAGAATGTCACTCATCTAAATTATCCATCATTTTATAGTTTCCTGACAAGCCTCAAGAGACTGTACCATAGAAATAAAATCTACAGCTGAATTAACTTAAACTGCTTTATAGGTGCCTGCTATTACAGCAGTGCACCAAATCTTGAAGATCACTGAAGGCTGTGGTCCTTAGCATTAACTTTGGTTTTTGCAATAAATGTCTGTAGTACATGAGAATATTGGGTCCAGAACTTAACTTTTGTTGAATCTACATAAATCTGAAAGTATTCTAATACTACCAGTGAAATTATTTTGCACCTACAAGGGTAGAATTGAAATAAAAACTATCTCAGCAAGGATAAGAAAACTCTTTTGATTTTAAAAATGGGATAAATGGGTGAATTTGAAAACGCATGGATGGCCAGTCAAGTGTTTGTGTTTTTATTGATTTGTTCTTAGCATGAAATAACAGGAACATCTAATTTCTCAAATTCAGGCTCTCCTGAGAGTGCAAGACTACCATTACTAGCTGAGATTTCTTGCTTGGTTGATGGTTACCAATCTTGACACTTGCTGGTACTCTGTGTTGTGAATAATTCAGGGATGCTGAGTTGTTCAGTGACAAAATATGGAGGGTAAAATGAGATCTGACATTGCTGCTTTCCTGTTTTTCTTCACAGCGGAATTAATAAGCAGGATCTCTCTGTTAAACCTTGGGATTACTGAGAAGAGATCTGAATTAAAATGTCCTCATGAATACTTCCAATGTTTGCTCCACTCCAGGTGAAAGGAAGAAAGCAAAGAGGGTCTGCCCAACATTGCTCAGGAACTTAAATTAATTGTCCAATTGCTGTAAATAAAACATTTGACTGAATCTAGAGCAATGCTCTAATGCTTGCTTCTTAGCCACAAAATTAGAAAGAAAAGAAATTTCTTCTCTGGAAAAGAAGGAACTGAAGGTCACAGCCACTTTCTGCTGGATCCAGCTATGCTGCTGTTGAAGGGAGTGGTCACCATGTTCTGCTCCACCTTTAGCTGAGCGTCAAAAACATCTACAGAGATGTCAGCTGAGCCCTTCAACACTTCTTAATTTGTTCAGACAAAATCATTTCTGTCATTTTGGGCCTGGTTTGAGTTGACCTGCATGGATTTAGGTGATCTGCATATCCTGGTTTAGAGAGCACTTTCAGCACTGTCCTGGGGTGACTTTATGAGGCTTGTATCCCCATTCGTCTGTTCTGTTTATGCTGGATATTAAGTTTACACCTTTAAGGCTGGTTCTGAGAGTGAAGGGAGGAGAAGAAGTGCTGAATTTGTTATCAGAAACTGCACTCACTACTCCACATTCCTGTTCCTGGACTGTGTTGTCTGCAGCACAGATGGGCAGTGGGACATAGCTTGCCTTTGGTTTTTAGGGTTTTTTAGATAGCTGAGGCAGTGAAGTTCCCTGGACTTTGTTTGTTTGTTTGTTTGTTTTCCCTTGGAACTGTTCAAACCTGCTCTTGACTGAAAAGCCAGAAGAACACCAGGAGCTCACATCTGTGGCCTACTGAGACCTAGGACGCTGCACTCCAGCACCAGAGGGACTTATAAGGAGAGAGCCAAACTACATTCCATGAAAAGGACTTTCTCAATTTGTCACCTCTTCAGAACAGCAAGAGGTTTTATTGTTTAATATTATTCCATTTTTATGCTTGCGAATACCTTGCTTGTTAAATAAACAGTTTTTCCACTTTTTTTTCCACAGAAATCTTTTTTCCAAACCAGTTGGGGGAGGGGCCACTTGAATTTGCTTTCTAGAGGGAGCCCACTCTGAGGTTTCCTCCCAAAATTTGCCTTAAATAAGGACAAGCATCCACCTAAAGGAAGTTGATAGAGTACTTGGTAGACTGAGGTTAAACTCCAAAACAGATAATCTCTCCTTAGGCTAAGAGCATTTGCAGGGAAGGAAACTTGATTTACACGTGGTGTGGCTGTGGGAAATCAGTTATGTGCGCCAGTGCTGCATCCTGTCCACATCCTACACTGGGCTCTTTTTCCAGAGAGGTTAAAAAGGCCCTAGAGTGCATTCTCTACAACATTACTTGACCTTAGAAACATCACCAGAAAAACTAGAGCAATGGAGCACAGATGAGTCAATACCTTCTTCCACATCCATAGCTGGATCCAGAAAAGGATGTCTATGAAGGGCTTGGAGTAAAAGGTCAACAACCTGTAGACTAACCTAAGAGTGTGCAGCCAGACCACTAGCAGAGTTTTTCCTGGGGCAGTTATAAGTCTCAGGGTTTTTGTAACACAGAGGGCTTTTACAAAGAAAGGATTGGCATGAACTGGACCCCAGTCAAAGCAAGTCTGTACAGATATTGCCTGATAACACTGACAGCCATGCAGAACCTTGTAAACCTCCAGCATTAAGGGGTTTTCTTTATCGCAGTAATATTGATGTTGACTGTACATTTTTAAGGAAAGGAATTTAGGGACTAGAGTCATCAAAATACACTTAAATTAAAAAATGCAAATCCCTGTATTACCTTGAGTTTTGGCAACACAATACAATTGTTTCTTCCCTTTATTTGAATAACAAAGACACCAAATCCCTCTTTTCTCTAAGCCCATAGGGAGGGTTTCCAATGCACTTGAGGCACAGCAGATTCATCCAGTCAGATGGAGAAGCAGAGGGCATTTATACTGCTAAGTTTTCTATAGCATAAGAATGTGGTAGAAGCACCAATTTTCTTTAAATCAAAAATGAAAAGGGTATGCTAGTAAAAAGCTTAAGCTTTACAAAATCAAAATGCAGTTCTATAAGCCTTAAAGTGCACCTGTGATTACTAAGCATGAGTAATCGCTCACTGCTAAAGACCACTAAAACTTTCCCTGAAGGGCATCAATTTATCTGCATCAAAAATTTTCTCAACAGCATCAGAAACTCAGTATTACTCATGTACAAGATGGAGAAATCTTAACAAAAACAAGTGTCAGCCATTAAGTTGACAATTTTCATTTTACTGCCGCAGAGGCAAATGGAGTCACACACACACAAAAAAAAATCCAGCATAAAGAATGAAAAATAAATGAGATTTATAATCCGCATTCTGTTTCACTGCTCTGCTGTTTCATGGTTGTAAATTTGCAGCCTGTTGTATCTAGGGACACCATTCAGTGTCTAAAAAATATGCGTGTAACAGTTACTGGACCAACTTTTTCATTTGATATGGAAGACATTTTGGTTAGGTTAAAAGTACTTTCAGTAATATTAAAAATTGTCTTTATATAGTATTGGCAATTAATTATTTCCCCTAAATTTTTATTCCTTGGTTTCTTTCTTTTTATGATAAGAAGGAGATGCTGCTATCGTTAGCTGTTTTCACTCTTGCAGTCTTTGCAGGGACACCACTGAGCTGTAGCCTGAGAAGACTGATGTTGTACTATGTGTTTACTCACATATACTGGATGCTGTACACTCTGTTGTTAACATTTAGTTAACTAGGAGTTCTTAACCTCACAGAAAATAACCTCCTGCTGAAGAAACACTTCTGTGTGCAAGATGACGTTCTCTAATTTTTATCTTTATGAACCCTGGGTTGGACAAAGATGTTTTTTAGTCTTGGCAGAGTCTATGGCAACTTAAGCTGGTTTACCACGAACATTAAACTTTATGATTTGCCAGAATTACTCGATGATTGTGGAGGGAAGTTCTCATGGTTTACCCACAGCCAAGCAACCACTCACTCAGTCCCTCACCAGAGTGACTGGGGACAGAATCAGAAGGGTAAAAGCTGGTGAACTCATGGGTAGAGATAAGAACAGTTTAATATGAAAAACAAATACCAAGCCCACAAGCCAAACAAAACATTCACTGCTTCCCATGGCAGGCAGGGTGTTCAGCCATCTCCAGGAGAGCAGGGCCCATTACATGTAACAATGACTTGGGAAGACAAACACCATCACTCCAAACATCCCTCCCCTCCTCCTGCTTCTCCCCACTTTCTATACTGAGCATGATGTCACATGGTGTGGAGTATCCCTTTGGTCAGTTTGGATCACCTGTCCTGGCTGAGTCTCCTCCCAATATCCCCTGCATCCCCAACTTCCTCACCAGCTGAGCAGGATGGAAAGCAGAAAAGCCCTTGGCTCTGTGTAAGCTCTGCTCAGCAATAACAAAAACTCTCTCTATAATCAACCCTGCATTTGCAATAATACAAAATATACCAGCCACTGTGAAGATAATTAATTCTACCCCAAAACCAGCAGAGAGTAGAACTTTTTTGAAAAGTCTGGCAGAAAGCAAGCACAACTGTATCCTTTATTTTTTCCTCACACATATGCATATGGTACACATTTATTTATTACTATCTATTCCAAAGCTAAGAAACTTTGGGCAGTGTCATATATTGTTATGCCAATGTCTAAAGCTGAAAGCTTGAAGCAAATCAACGGGTTTAATAAAAATGATGGGAGCTTTACCTATGGATCAGCAGTTCTGAGCGGGACAATAGGGCTGACACTTTCCACACCTGCTTGCACCTACTGAGGGTTCTCATTCTTTGCTTTTCTGAATTTTTTATGCATATTTGAAATAGACAAGGAACAAAATTAGTAAAAGAGATTAGATGAAAAGTTACTTTGTCCAATTCCCCTCCTAACTCTTGATGTGATAACATGTTAATTTTCCACACGCAGCAGGAAGCCAGCAGTCTGTCACACAGGTGGAATATTTCTTCAGGTTGAATAAATGAATTTGAGTCATTCTTAGCAGTTTATACTTTATGCCAAACAACATTTGCAGAAAAGCCCCATTCCAGAGACTCAGACAAGCACATTTTGAATTTTCCATGTTAAAATTGAGAACAACGTTTCCTGATCTATTTTTATTCTGACACAGTAAAACTGATCTGAAAGTCAACTTGGTTGATTTTTTTCCACTTCAGTTCTGACCTGTTCTGTGCTCCTGGTATACTCATAAATTAGGAGATCAAGAAGGAGGGATCAAGTATCATTCCTGCAGCTGCAGGAGTACTAAGCTGAGAAAAAAATCCTTTCAAGACCATTCTTGACCCAGATATGTCCTCAGCTCTGTCAGCTTCTCACAGCCTGTATTTGAGGAAGAACTGTGATTGTGATGACAAAAGTGACTCAGAGGCTTATTTTGATCTGTGGAACCTTCAAATAGCCTTTATAATGCAACAATGAAACATAAAATATTTACAGCTTTAAAATAAATTACAGTTTCCTGCTTCCTGCCATGACTCAGATCCCACATCAGAAACAAGTCAACACTTTGTAGAGGCAAAGTTAGGCAGGTTCTACAAAAGGTAGAGAAAAATGCTACCTATTATGAGGCCAGAAGGCCATTCCATATGTCTGCCAGTGAAAGCTCTGTTAAAGCTCATATACAACAACTTGCCTAAAAGACTTTTCTTTTTCATGGGACTGTATGCAAAGTACATAAGAGTAACAAATATTTAGCAATAAGGTGCATTCTTAACTGCTTCTCTGCTATTGCTTCAAATCCACTGAATTTTAGCCTGGAGTTGCAGCTACATTCCTTACCACATGTCATGCCAACATCCCACAGTGCTGTTGTTTCAGTCATGAAAATGAGCAAATTAGTATCATAAATGAAATAATAATCTGTATTCAAGGGTAGGTGATGGTAAATACAATGGCAACTGAACTTTGATCTCTTTCTCCATTTCATTTTGCTGCTTTTGCCTACTAAATTAGTCTAAAGACATCATGAAAAATGACATGGTTTCTTGAAATGTATCTGAATAGTTCTGACTTGTGACTCTCAGAAATAGCATTAGCACATGTTCCCTTCATGAGTTCACAGCTTATGATAATATGAAAAATAAAATTGTAAGACCATATGAGAGTTACTGAAAAAAATGAAGCAAAAGGAGAAATATCAGCTTCCTATTGGCAGAAAATAAATAATGAAGTAAAAAAGACAAAGTTGTAAAAGCCACTGCCTACATACTTCTGATATACCACCTGCTCTGACAATAACTTTTAGATGTCCCCATATCCTATAGGATCTTACTCTCTGAGGTAACTTCTCTTTTTTCTATGGACTCTACACTCCCTGTGAATTTTCTGTACAGCACTGCCTGCATGCTCATGTTAGAGCATGGTGCTAATAATGCCCAGGTCATGTGTTCACTCCTGTATGGGTCATTCGCTTAGCACCCAGACTCAGTGATCCTTGTGGGTCCCTTCCAACTTGGAATACTCTGTAATTCTGTGGAAATGATGTTTACACTATTAATTGTGTCTACACAAACAGCAAAACAGTCCTCAGTGGCTTAGCCAACCTTATTTTAACTTGAGAAAAACTCTACAAAAGGATGAATAATGTACAACAGGATGGTTTTGGAGTATTCTCTATTGTATTAAGGCATTTCATTTTCTATCATAGAATCACAGAATTATAGAATTGCCTCGGCTGCAAGGGACCTTAAACATCACTTAGTTCCAGTTCCCCAGTGTGGTCAGGGACACCTTTCACTAGACTAGGTTGCTCAGAGCTCCATCCAATCTGGCCTTGAACACTTCCAGGGATGGGACATCCATCTCTTCTTTGGGTTACTTGTTCCAGTGCCTCACCATCCTCACAATAAAGAATTTATTCCTTATCTAATCTAAACCTATGCTCAGTTTGAAGCCATTCTACCTTGCTCTGTCCTGTAAACTGGACCTCTCCATCTTTCTTGTAGGTTCCTTTCACTGGAAGTTTTCAATTATGTCACAAGGCATCTTCTTTTATAGGCTGAGCAATTCCAGCTCTCTTAGCCTTTCATGTGGTATTTTTCCCTGTAACATTTCACCTTCCATCCCATCTCACAAACTTCAATTGAAATTGCAAGAAAATAAATCCCTCGTAATGCAAAAACTTCACAGAAAACTCAGCTGAACCAAAAACAGTCAAAACAAATTGGACTTCAGATATTTATCCTGATTTGAACTTGCTTAAAATAATTTGGTATCTTCTCATTCAAGGTATTTCCCTACAGTAGGATTTTCTAACAATCTTTTTGTTCCAGGGAACAATAAGGGCTATTTTCTTCTATATGCTCTTTAATACCTGGCTTCTATACTGAATATATGAAAATGTTTGACTCCTGAGTACTCATAAATTTGTAATTTGAAGATGTATAGCAAGTAAATATAGGATGTCTGACTGTAGGACCCTGAGTAACCACAGCATCTCCTATTTGCTTGAAAAAGATCCCTCTTGGATATTTCTATTCACTTGAACACAGACATGTCAACAGGAACAATGTGAAACTCGAGTTCTTTGAGATGGTCCTACATCACACAAGAGTTCACATGCTGATGTCTTCTGAGAGGCTCATCACACTGACTGCATTGGTAGAATGATGACAGCAGCTCTTGATTCTGTCACAATGTTCCATGCAGAGCTGTGGGACATAACACTTTCCCTGCAGACTGGGAGGGGGAAGACACTAAGGTATACTTTTGGATCAACTTTCTGAATTTTACATCTAGGTAATTTTCACAGATAAACTACTTTTCTGCCTTCTCCATCCATGTTAGCCCTTTTATAATCTCTTTCAATACTGATTACCTGTAGTTGTACTTCAAGTGTGAGTAGAACAGAAAATTAGTCAAGTTGGCAGTCTGTAAATCCTTGTGTGGCTATCAGCTTCAATTACCCTTGCATCATTTATTTCACTTATATATGCTAATGATCTCAAAAACACTATTCAAACTGATCAATGACCAACCACAAGGCTGTCTCTAGCCAGCTGCTGCAGTGCTGTATAACAGCACATAGCAACTGGGTGCAGTACCTTAAAAAAAGGTTTATATTACCTGGCTAAAAGGCTACTCAAATGAGAACACATGGAGATTTTACTTCACTGACCTATAGCAGTAACATTCAGCCTAACTGCAATGTTCTCCTCCTCCCATGGCTTCATTTGGCAACATTTAGAGGTGAGGCTAAGGTTGTCTCCAGCTATACAGTTGTTCAACCAGCACAGCTGCAGTCTTGGTTCTCTGCCCTCCCTGACAAAGCATAAGTCCTTACTAAAGTACCAGAGATTCAAGCTGTTAAGTGCAGTCTGGCAACAACCCATTCTACTACAAATTTTGGCTCTCCTTATCTCACACAACTCTCTTCAGGGCACACCATAGCCATGGGAAGCAGCAGAAGTCAAAGCTCAGTAAGTGTAAGAATCTTAATTTCTCAGGCTAGTACAGTTGATGCCATATCCAACATAGGCAAAACAGACTTATGTCCTTTGGTCAGGATCTGTTCTGCCTAGTGTCTTGAACTGGCTCCAAGAATGGTTTTATGCTCCAAGAATAAACCCTTGACACAGAGAACATCCAATTTCCTAGAAATGCTGATATTTAGCTGTACTGTATCTGCAGCCTAGTACTGGTGACAGCCAAGCAGGCAGATGACCTTTCTACTTATTATTGTCTTCAAATAAAATTAAAAGCTCAGATGGCTATAAATATGCTTAATTTTTTAAAAGTCATTTTCAAGCTTGGTTGACAGCTCCAGCTGGAGACTAAATATTCCATCCACTGGTTAAGTAAAATACAGCCAGTTGCAATGCTGTCTCTCCAGTGAGATGAGATGAGATGAAATTATTCTCTCCAGTGAGATGGAATCAATTCTGTGGATGACAGAGCAGTCCATAACATGTAGTTTATTCTGTCCTATCTCTCAGGTGACAGTCAGCCAGGGCACCAGCAGTGATATCTTCTCCAACTTTCTAGTAGTTAGAAAATTGAACAATGAGCACTGGTGACCTGGATCACATTTGAACTAGAATTCTATGTTGTACAAAGATCTCCACAGCTACAAGCCTTGTCCTGCTTACAGCTAAAAACCAATCAATCTATCCTGCAAATAAATTGAAAGTTTACCTGAGCTGTACATTGTCCTGATTTTTTCCTCACATGTTGACAACAAAACCAGATGAATGAAAACTTCTACAGACACAGATTCAAAGTACGGTATACAGATAGAAGTACGGAATTACCTTAACCATCTATAGAAGTATTTTCTCACTAACAAATACCCTGACCTTTGCAAAAAAAAAAAAAAAAAAAAAAAAAAAAACAAATAAAACACAAAAAAAAGAAAAAAACATGGGCCTATTAGCCTATTATAGACATATAATAATCACTTAGAACTCCTCTTGTCAAGTAACTTGTATTAGAGAAATTAGTCTGGCTCCTCAGCTGCCTTCAAATTAGATGTGTGAGAGGATATCAATTCACAAAGATGCTAGGCAGCCTTACTGTTCTCATAAATATTTTGCTATGTATTCATTCACCCCTGTAGTTCACAGGAAGTGACTGAAAACAAAGTAATGTGAAAATCACAAAGAAAGTCAAAATAACTAAAAAATAGTTCCACTTTTGAAAGTTATTTCAAGGTCAGATCAGGTAAAACTTAAGCCTTACCTAGAAAACATAGAACACCACTACAAGAAGATGCCAAAGATGTTTTTCCAGTTTCACCTCAGAGTTGCCTGCCGTGATGCTGCAACAAGAAAGAATACTTAATAAAATATATGCCCTAATAGGCAATTTGTTCTGGCCTGGCTAAATAAGAGGTATGTTATTTAGAACAGGGACAATTATACTTCTTCAATAATGACACTCTGTTGTTTTTAGCACTTTTGAATGATGAATTACTGGTGTGATCTCCAGAGAGAAGTGTGTAATCCCCTTGCTGTGCTGCAAAGTGCCCCAGAAGCACCATATTGCTGAATATCCTGCAGGCACCAACTGAGACAGCTGCCAGTTGTTCTTGGGGCTCAGGGCACTCCAATGATACAACCACCTCTCCAGCAATTGTTGGATCCAATGCCAAAAAGATTTCTTTACATTCACTCATGTGTTGAAACAGCAACCATAACATATTTCACCCTCTAAAGAAAGAATCCCTAGAAAAATCACTACCATTAAAAAAAAACACCATGTACACATTAACAGAGATATTTCTCTGGCACAATTGAGAGCTACTCTCCTAATATAAAAGTACAATATCAGATAAGGATTTGGCCCATCCAATTTGAATTCTATAATATATGCGTTCTTTACAATTAAATATTCGAACTGTCAGCTCCATCTAACTGCCTCATTACCGTTCATTTATTTCCTGTCAGCACCACAAAAACAGTTAGGAGAAGGATTTTCCACAAAGAGAGAGCTCACAATGGAAAGAAGATGTTTCTGTATGGTAAAGGGAGAGCATGTAGGCAGCAGAGACATAAGTGCAGGGGAAGCAGATTAGTGGGCCACTCAGTACTGAGGTACAGGACCAAACAGCAGAAAAATAAATTACACCTGGGGAAATAAGTCTTGGAAGGTGTTAAGAGTGCAGGAAGCTATTTAAGTAGTTTAAGTTAAACGGGACATTATGTACCAGGAAAGACAAATTTCATGTTCCCTGTGTCCTCTGAGTGTAAAAAAGGTCCCTAACAAGCTAATTCTCAACAGTGTAAGGAGACTATACTAATGCATACCCTCTAACCCAGTATTATCACATCTAGAGATCTCCTCTGTGCCGCTTGCAGAAGAAAGCCTCACAGGCAGTATTATGTCATTGAAAGCAGCACTGAAAACTACCCACTTGGCATCCAGTGAATAGGTCCTTATTTTCCTGCCTTTCTTATGCTACAGGCTGTGAGACAGTCTGATCTCTGAATTTCAGAGCAGTTTTTGCATGGAAAAATGCAGCCTTAAAGCCGTAACACCTGCCTGCCTGTACTAGTAGTTACAGTATTCCCTTATAGTCCCCCCACCATGCTGGAAGGAAGACCAGCGCTGTCCCTCCCCTTCTCTTTTCAGAAGAGAAAGTTGGCAGCTGGAGAGTGAGAGGACTTAAGAGTTTAATGCTCAGCTCCTGCTGAACCCCAACCAACCTCCGTTGCTGCTGTGTTCAGAGGGGAGCTGGGGAGAGAGAACCTGTCAATGACAATCCAAATGGGAACCACTCACAATGACCAACCCTGGTCCTATGCCTTCTAGCAGAAGGGCATTTATCTCTGTCCTTTCTTTTACAAGGGCAGTGGATTCATGTTTTTAATAAAGAAAAAATAGCTTAGAGCCCCACCCCTACTGCACAGTGAAGTGCAGTCCCTCCTGATACTAAGCAGCCTTGCAATGGCTTTGCCTTATACCCAGTCTGGAGAAGTGCCATCCATCAGGTTCACTGAATTAAACTCAGTACAGCATGTGAATAACTGTAGACCTTTAAACCACCAGACAGCTGCAAAATATGGTCATCTTGGGTAGATGTCTACAAAGTTTATACATATATGCAAATCAAGCTATCACAAGAACAGATGGCAAAATAAACAGTGAAAATACAATTGATCACACAACTACAGCAGCTCTTTGTTTCTCTCTTCCTAAGTGCTGACTACAAGAGTAACTATTAAATTTCAGTTTTCACTGTATCTTGACTTGGTAATAGCACTTTTCTGTACTGTGAGAGTTTAAAAAATGGAGTAATAACTCAATTATGTCTGATTATGAGACTAATATGATTGATTTTCTGACTAACAAGGATACTAGAGGGAATTCTCTTGGTCCAGTGAAATCAGTGTCTAATGACACAAAGTCATGTATTGGCAGAAGTACCATAAAGATGTTTCACATAAAAGCCCATAGTCTAGCCAGCTTCAGAAATCCAAGCTGAAATCCAACTATATCAAGTTGATAGCAACTCTCCCAGTACCACACAATAACACATGGTCATTACATATTGTTATTGTACAATGTTTTCATACATAGCTAGTTTCTGTCTACACTGCCAAGAATCTAATTGTAGTAAGTAACTACTAGCATGAATAAGACCCTGTTTTTCAAGGGCTGGATTTTTCAAAATGATCATTGCAAATCAGAGTCTAAGGCTTACCAATTACTCTCAAATTCTCATTATGTGCCTGCATAAGCAAAGACTTCCAAGGGGTTTCATGGTGCAATAGATACTCCAAATGTTGAGAATAATTCTTCTTCTGCATGTCTTCATAGGGAGGTTTCTTGGGAAACATCTACTCAAATAATTGGAAAAAAACAGAAGGTGATGGCAGACCTCAGACATAAACCACTGCACTTTATACGTAAGCATTTTCATTGTAGCATTTTGGCCTATACTATTCTCTACCTTAAGTGCCCATTTAAATGGCATTTTCAGCGTTCTGCAGAACTGTGTGTAGAAACATTTGTATGTTTCATATGGTTCTTCCCCCTTTTCCAAAAATTTTCTTTCCCCCACATTAACACAAAGAACTCAGTTTCTCTTAATTGCTCAGTAAAACAGAGTACCTTGGGGCTTTATTAAGATTTCTGAGAGACTGAACCATGTGTGAGATAAATTGGCTACATAAGTGCTTTCTGGAGGGCATAGAGCAGTATTCACAAACATAATCATCTTTCACCTTGATGTTAATTATATACTTTGCCATTCAAAATAAGTTATGGCCATAAGCTAAAGCATTTGTAAAGTAAACATGTCACGAAAGCAAGATATGAGAGAATTAATTAAAATAGTAAACTCAGCACTATTAAAAATGCCTTTTCTTTTTACTTCCAGTCTCTAGTGTGGCCTAAATGGAAAACAACCACTGGTCTCTTGAAGGAAGGCAGCAAATTTTCACCTCTCTAGGTTGCTTTGTTTAAAAATAAAAATATAATGCACAGGTCTTTTCCTCAGAATATGAAAATGAACGGGCCCTTTTGGTTAACAATTTGATGAGCTGGAAGTGCCTCAAGGTCTCATAAAATACATTTCCTCTATAAAAAAATGTTTTACATAATCTATCATTTCTACATTTAATTTTCTATTCAGGTTTTTTTCTTCCCTTTTTTATAATCAAGGATATTTATACAAAAACAGAATCTTTATTTTTGAACTGTGCTCTACTCCAATACAGTCAGTATGACCCATTTTTGAGAGTGAGTTTTCTGGTGAGGTTTGTTGCATGTTGTTTAAGGTAGGACCATAAGAACCCAACAAAAATCACCATGATCCAGAAATCAATCTCTGACTGAAAGAGAAGGCAACCACAATTTGTTGATTTCCAACAGCAATTAATGATGATCTCAGAAAACATGTTCCAGACCCTGCCAAATTTAAAGCACTGGCTCAGTTAATACTAAAGTACTAGATTTTACAAACAGATTTTTGAGGCATATCAGAAAGATCATAAAGAAGATGCTTGAAAAAAAAAATTGGAGGTTTTTGCTTTAAATTGCCATCTGTCAGACTATTAACAGGATACAGTACAGTTGAGGATACAGAACAGAGATACTTCTGGTTTCTTTTTCCTGTAATTTCAAGCTTTGAAACCACCCTGCTCACTTCCCACTGGATAGCCCACCTCAGCCCCTCAGAAGTCCCCCTGGGGCCCTGCCTCTGAATCCAGGCTGTGCTCTATTCTACTTTGTCTCCTACATCAAACTCCAAAATTCAGTGTGAAGAATTCCATTCCTCATTCTCACTCTCTTCTCCATCCACCATTTTGTCTGCCTGACACCTAAGTCCTCAATGCTCCTCTGTAAGCCCACAAAAAAACCAAACTAAAATATAAAAATCAATGTCTGTAGCTTCAGAAAAAATATATGACAGATATATGACAAAAATATATGACAAGATGAATCCACTGAAAGGTTCAGTACCTGGGACAATATTTTGGGGACGTTTATTTTGTTTGTCTTTATGCTTTCTTTCTAAAACAATGCTGATATAGTGTTAAATCAGACTGCTGACACAAATAATCCTTTGATCTGAGCTCGCAGGGCTGTTCTTATGCACTGTCAGTATAATACCTCCATTCTCTGTTCACTCTTTTATGTTTGTGTATAGAAGCTAAGACTAAGGTTCTTGCAAAACAATTTTGTTGATATCTGACATACTTTATAAACTAAATAATGTTTCATGAGTTTATAACATTACCCATTTGAGTCATACTGGATATTAGTTACAAGTATAATAGATTAATACTAGAAGTAGCATTGTGAAGCACTTTCTTTAATATTACAATACTAAAGTTTAGATAAAGAATTTCTCACCTCCTTCAGGATATTAACTGCAGACCAAAAGGAATGATGAGGGCATGGACTAAGCACACAGTAGGTATTTATTAGTACATCTAATATATTCAAAAAATTATTGTATGTCTTTTTATATTTTGATCCTATTAAATTGATTTGGAGCCTTTCTATACCCTGCCTTAGTCCTGAATGGGATTCACAGACTCCCCAGTGAAGGAATTCAAGTAAAACCAATACAAATAATTAAAGGGTTTATGCAGCAAATATATGAAATATATAAAAGCTAAATGAGCTAACATTAGGCACAGGTTTGGTTTAGTATGCAGACTTTGACAAAATGAGAGCTATCTTCAAGAATAAGGAGCCAGAATTCTCTCTGTTCCTCTTCCCAGCTGACAGAATTTATAGCTCTGTGAGAAAAGTTTAGTTACCACAGGCCATTTGGCCCCAGTTCCCCTACCCAGAACACTAGCTGGCCTGCAAATTAAAACAACATTTTCTACTACAGGGTATATGCCCCACTGAGTCTACATCAACACTAAGTCTACACCACAGGCTACTGAGAATATCAAATACTTGTTGATATCACTTACTGCTCTTGCAGCAAAAGCCTTTTGTACCACTAACTAAACTAAAACTTTCAATCTTATTGAAACATAAAGAAGAAAATATACTGCTCATGCAGGAAGTTTTTCTAATATTACAAGATATTGTTAAAAAAACACAAAATACAAATCAATGACTACTCTCACATAAACCATGAAAAACCACATTGGAGGCTTTCACTTGCAGCTATTTACAAGCATTAGGAAACTACCATTTCTGACCAAACCAGAAATGTTTTCTGGTCAGTATTTCTGTGCTTACTCTATTTGAAAGAAGATAAATGTATATGCTCCTACTGAAAACATCATTGCCCAGTTCTTTAGAAAGAGAATTGAAAAATTTTCAGTAAGCATACCAAGAATTAGCTGATTGTTCAACAACATTGTGAAGTAAAAAGTAAGACTAAGGTAAGAATTAAAATAAATACATTTTCCTAATAAAATAACTCTTTGCATCATCCTTTTGATGATACATACAGTTTTAGTGATTGTCCAGCCCTCTAGTTTGTCAAGGTCTCTTGGCGGGGCCAAGAGCCACACATGCAAGCAAAGCTGGCAACAGCATCATCCCCCAACCATTGTGACACCACTGGTGATGCTGGCTCCGTAAAGTGCTTGCATCACAAAGGGCTCCAGCCTGGCATCCCTATAAAGGCAGGGCAGCCTCTCACAGCACTCAGCAAGTACCACCATGGCTGGTTACCGTCGGCGGGGCAGAGGGCGCAGGAGCCGGAGCCGGCAGCCCCTGCGGAAGACTCGGCGCACCGGCCACATCCGCTCTCGCCGCCGCAGCACATGGCCAAGGGCCATGGCCCGTGGCTCCCCAGTCATCCAGCGCCGGCCCCCCAAGAGACGCAGACGTCATGAAGAAGAGGAGCCGCAGCATGAGCTGGATGACGTGGGAGAGGTCACTGAGCCCGTGGAAAACTTTGAGCTTTAGAGCCAGAGCCCTGAGAAGACGAACCAGCACATGGGCCTGGCTACAACAATAAAGCATAGCAATGTCGCATGATGACTGCGTGTGTCTGGTGCACCTTCCACCAGCTGTAGGTTGCTCGGTCTGCCTGTGTCCCAGGGGTGTAGGCATTATGTTCCTGTGTGTGATCTGTATGTTTGAGGGTGTTTATATGGGGCATGCATGCGCATGTCCGGGGTTGTCTTTGTTTGGGATGAGGTGTGACTGTATCTTCAGCCCAGGGTCTGTGGGGAGTGCACGTGACCGAGGACACACAGATAACCTCTGCTCCTGCCACTGCTCCCCTGGAGTCCCTTTTTTGGGTCCCTCTTATTGCAGGGTCCCTAGGGGCTGAGCAGAGCCCACAGAGAGAAGAACCCTTAGTGCCACATGCCCTCTCCTGTGGCACTGCTGGGGCTTCAAGGGTAAAGGCCAGACAAAGCAGTGTAAGTTGCTCTGCCCATCCAACTCCTGACTCTCACCCTGGCCATACCCCACTCCTGGCAGGGTTGTCACATTGCCCTTCAGAGATCTCTCTGCAGAGAGACCACTGACCCTGCAACATTCTTATCTGTGCCTATACTGGGGTTGGGTTGATGAGGGCTCCAAAGCGAAGAGACAGTGCAGAGAGCATCTGGGAGAAGATGCCACCAGTTGCCCTATGTCGGCCAGGGTAGTGCCAGCCAGGTCCAAGAAGGACTTACCACTGGCTAAGGCTGAGCCCATTCTCAAAGGTGATAGTGACTCAGGAACAATGTCTTTGGGAATGCACGTGAGAAACAGTTCTGCAAAGGCCAGGGCAGGGAGAAGGAAAAGGGAAGATGCTCTAGAAAATGCAGAAGGAGTTCCTCTACAGACACTGGGGAAGACCATGATTTGCAGGCTCTTACTGTGCTTACACTGTTGAGGCAGGATGGGAATGAAATGACTCCACTTCAGAAGGTGAGAGAATAAATCTCTGATTTATTTCAAAATACATCGCTCAAACCATTGGTGTGCAGTGCATGACGCACAGTGGTAGAACTTAACTATAAGCGATGTGAACAACAAGAGAAATAAAGGACTCACATTCTTTCTCAGAACTTTCTCAGGCTTCTGCCTGGTTAGAAATTTTCAGTTTCTCTCTTTGACTGAATCTGAGACCTACACTGTGTAGCCCATTTTGTGCCATTGGTGAGCAGATGTGCCCCTGCAGCCCTTAAGCAACCACAATGAAGGCAGGTAATGCTTTAACCCCAGCCAGAAACAAAGTACCATGCAGTGCAGGGGCTCAGCCTCCCCACCAGCTTGCTGGAGGAGAGAATTGGAGGAGTAAAAATAAAAGCCAATTTACTGGGGAAATCAAAAGCCACACATGCAAGCAAAGCTGGCAACAGCATCATCACCCAACCATTGTGACACCACTGGTGATGCTGGCTCCGTAAAGTGCTTGCATCACAAAGGGCTCCAACCTGGC